>NW_027182268.1:15446921-16065532 GCF_029961685.1 Aristolochia californica
ATAATTCCAAAGAGTGCCTATAATTTAAAGGATTGTAAGCACCTTTTTGTTTTTATATCTCAGGTTTTGCAATCGTCAGGAAAAATGGGTTGCGGAGGATTTTTAACTGAGTGTTGAATTGCAATCCATATCTCATTTCATACAAAAATATAGCCCGTTACGCATGATAAATCACATTACAATCATCTATGATTAATTATGTCAGCTTTTTGCAAATGGGCAAAATAATGACACGTTTGACTCGGGCAAATATCCCACCGCATGTTCACTTGAGAATTTAACGAGCGTTTGTTATTCTCTTTAAAAGCTTTGCCTCCATAGCTCATTTGTGTCTTTAACATGTTTCAAACATGCATATGCATTTTGAAAACATGTGTGGATGAAATCTCTTTCTTGCAAAATTCCAAGCAATTAGGGTTAAACTAGTGGAATTTCCCAAAATTGGATAACAAAACTTTTGTGTTCATTTGTGTTGGGTGAATAAATTTTCTTTATTTATATTTGTTATTGTATTAATTTTTTCCACACATCAACTATAAAATTTTCATTTTGTTGTAATCTTTTTGCCTTGTTTGTTTTCGGGATGAAGGGAGAGCGAAAAGTCAAAGTTTTGATTTAAGAAAAAAGTGTACATCTAAAATGGATAAGCAGAATGCACAATTGTTGGGAGAGATAATTCCAAAGAGTGTCTGTAATTTTTAGTGATAGTAAGCTCTTTTTAGTTTTTATAACTCAGGTTTTACAATCGTAGGGAAAAATTAGTGGCAGAGGATTTTTAACTGAGTGTCGAATTGCAATCCATAAGTCATTTAATACAAAAATATAGCCCGTTTCGCATGATAAATCACTTTACAATCATCTATGATTGTTAGATCAAATTTTTTAAGATGGGCAAAATAATGACTTGTTAGACTCGGGTAAATATCCCACCGCACGTTCGCCTGAGAATTTAATGAGCGTTTGTTATTCTCTTTAAAAGATTTGGATCCATAGGTCATTTGAATCTTTAACATGTTTCAAGCATGCATATCCATTTTTAAAACATGTGTAGAAAAAATCTCCTTCATGTAAAATTCCAAGCTTAATAGGGTTGGACTAATGGAATTTCCCAAACTTGGATAACAAAACTTTTGTGTTCATTTGTGGTGTGTGAATAGATATTTTTTATTTAAATTAGTTTTATTTTAAATATTTTCCACACATCAACTATAAATTTTTTATTTTGTTGTGATCTTTTTTCGTTTTCATATCTAAGGTTTTGCAATCGTCGGGAAACAAGGAAGGCCAGCGATTTTTAACTGAGTGTTATTCTCTTTAAAAGCTTTGGATCCATAGGTCATTTGAATCATTAACATGTTTCTGGCATGCATATCCATTTTTAAAACATGTATAGAAAAAATCTCCTTCATGTAAAATTCCAAGATATTAGTTTTGCACTAGTGGAATTTCCCAAACTTGGATAACCAAACTTTTGTGTGCATTTGTGGTGTGTGAATAAATTTTCTTGATTTAATTTTTTTATTATTTTAAACTTTTTTCGTACATCAACTATGAAATTTTAATTTTGCTATGATCTATTTGCCTTTTTTGTTTACGGGATGAAGGGAGAGCAAAAAACTCGAAGTTTTGATATAAGAAATTGTGTACATCTAAAACGGAAATGCACAATGCACATATGTAGAGAGAGATAATTCCAAAGAGTGTCTGTAATTTTTAGGGATTGTAAGCACCTTTTCGTTTTTATATCTCAGGTTTTGCAATCGTCCGGAAAAATGGGTTGCGGTGGATTTTTAACTGAGTGTTGAACTGCAATCCATAAGTCATTTCATACAAAAATATAGCCCATACGCATGATAATTGACATTACATTCATCTATGATTAATTATGTCAGCTTTTTGCAAATGGGGAAAATAATGGCATGTTTGACTCGGGTAAATATCCCACCGCAAGTTCACTTGAGAATTTAATGAGCGTTTGTTATTCTCTTTAAAATCTTTGCATCCATAGCTCATTTGCATCTTTAACATGTTTCAAACATGCATAACCATTTTTAAAACATGTGTGGACGAATCTCTTTCTTGCAAAATTCCAAGCTATTAGGGTTAAACTAGTGGAATTTCCCAAAATTGGATAACAAAACTTTAGTGTTCATTTGCGTTGGGTGAATAAATTATCTTTATTTATATTTGTTATTGTATTAAATTTTTTTCATACATCAACTATAAAATTTTTATTTTGTTGTAAGCTTTTTGCCTTGTTCGTTTTCGGGATGAATGGAGCGCAAAATGTCAAAGTTTTGATTTAAGAAAAAAGTGTACATCTAAAATGGAAATGCACAATGCACAATTGTAGGGAGAGATAATTCCAAAGAGTGTCTATAATTTTTAGGGATTGTAAGCTCTTATTAGTTTTTATATCTCAGGTTTTGCAATCGTCGGGAAAAATTGGTGGCAGAGGATTTTTAACTGAGTGTTGAATTGCAATCCATAAGTCATTTCATACAAAAATATAGCCCGTTTCGCATGATAAATCACTTTACAATCATCTATGATTGTTAGATCAATATTTGAAAATGGGCAAAATAATGACTTGTTAGACTCGAGTAAATATCCCACCGCACGTTCACTTGAGAATTTAATGAGCGTTTGTTATTCTCTTTAAAAGCTTTGGATCCATTGGTCATTTGAATATTTAACATGTTTCAAGCATTCATATCCATTTTTAAAACATGTGTAGAAAAAATCTCCTTCATGTAAAATTCCAAGCATAATAGGGTTGGACTAATGGAATTTCCCAAACTTGGATAACAAAAATTTTGTGTTCATTAGTTGTGTGTGAATAGATATTTTTTATTTACATTAGTTATTATTTTAAATATTTTCCACACATCAACTATAAATTTTTTATTTTCTTGTGATCTTTTTGGCTTTTTTGTTTACGGGATGAAGGGCGAGCGAAAACTCAAAGTTCTTATTTAAGAAAAAAATGTACATTTAAAATGGAAATGCACAATGCACAAATGTAGAGAGAGATATTTCCAAAGTGTGTCTGTATGTTTTAGGGATCGTATGCACTTTTTCATTTTTATATCTAAGGTTTTGTAATCGTCAGGAAATCGCCGAGGCGGGCGATTTTTAACTGAGTGTTGACTTCAAATCCATAAGTCATGTCTTACAAAAATATAGCCCGTTACGCATGACAAATCACTTTACAATCATCTATGATTGTTAGCTCAACTTTTTGGATATGGGCAAAATAATGGCTTGTTTGAGGCGGGCAAATATCCCACAGCACGTTCACTTGAGAATTTAATGGGCGTTTGTTATTCTCTTTAAAAGCTTTGGATATATGGGTCATTTGAATCTTTAACATGTTTCTGGCATGCATATCCATTTTTAAAACATGTGTAGAAAAAATCTCCTCCATGTAAAATTCCAAGATATTAGTTTTGAACTGGTGGAATTTCCCAAACTTGGATAACAAAACTTTTATGTTCATTTGTGGTGTGTGAATAAATTTTCTTCATTTACTTTTTTTATTTTTTTAAACTTTTTCCGTACATCAACTATGAAATTTTAATTTTGCTATGATCTATTTGCCTTTTTTCTTTACGGGATGATGGGGGAGCGAAAACTAAAAGTTCTGATTGAAGAAAAAAGTGTACATCTAAAATGGAAATGCACAATGCACAAATGTAGAGAGAGATATTTCCAAAGAGTGTTTGTATGTTTTAGGGATTGTATGCACTTTTTCGTTTTTATATCTAAGGGGGAGGCGGGCGATTTTTAACTGAGTATTGACTTCAAATCCGTAAGTCATTTCTTACAAAAATATGGCCCGTTACGCATGACAAATTACTTTACAATCATCTATGATTGTTTGCTCAACTTTTTGGATATGGGCAAAATAATGGCTTGATTGACTCGGGCAAATATCCCACCGCAAGTTCACTTGAGAATTTAATGAGTGTTTGTTATTCTCTTTAAAAACTTTGCATCCATAAGTCATTTACATCTTTAACATTTTTCAAACATGCATATCCATTTTTAAAACATGTGTGGACGAAATCTCTTTCTTGCAAAATTCCAAGCTATCAGGGTTAAACTAGTGGAATTTCCCAAAATTGGATAACAAAACTTTGTGTTCATTTATGTTGGGTGAATAAATTTTTTTTATTTATATTTGTTATTGTTTTAAATTTTTTCCGTACATCAACTATAAAATTTTCATTTTGTTGTAAGCTTTTTGCCTTGTTTGTTTTCGGGAACAAGGGAGAGCGATATGTCAAAGTTTTGATTTAAGAAAAAAGTGAACAACTAAAATGGAAAAGCACAATGCACAATTGTAGGGAGAGATAATTCCAAAGAGTGTCTGTAATTTTTAGGGGTTATAAGCTCTTTTTAGTTTTTATATCTTAAGTTTTGCAATCGTCGGGAAAAATTGATGGCAGAGGATTTTTAACTGAGTGTTGAATTGTAATCTTTAAGTCATTTCATACAAAAATATAGCCTGTTACGCATGATAAATCACTTTACAATCATCTATGATTGTTAGTTCAAATTTTTGAAAATGGGCAAAATAATGACTTGTTAGACTCGGGTAAATATCCCACCGCACGTTCACTTGAGAATTTAATGAGCGTTTGTTTTTCTCTTTAAAAGCTTTGGATCCATAGGTCATTTGAATCTTTAACATGTTTCAAGCATGCATATCCATTTTTAAAACATGTGTCGAAAAAATCTCCTTCATGTAAAATTCCAAGCTTAATAGGGTTGGACTAATGGAATTTCCCAAACTTGGATAGCAAAACTTTTGTGTTCATTAGTGGTGTGTGAATAGATATTGTTTATTTACATTAGTTATTTTTTTAAATATTTTCCACACATCAACTATTAAATTTTTATTTTGTTGTGATCTTTTTTGCCTTTTTTGTTTACGGGATGAAGGGGGAGCGAAAACTCAAAGTTCTGATTTATGAAAAAAGTGTACATCTAAAATGGAAATGCACAATGCACAAATGTAGAGAGAGATATTTCCAAAGAGTGTCTGTATGTTTGAGGGACCGTATGCACTTTTTTCATTTTTATATCTAAGGTTTTGCAATAGTCTGGAAAAGGGGGAGGCGGGCGATTTTTAATTGAATGTTGACTTCAAATCCATACGTCATTTCCTACAAAAATATATCCCGTTACGCATGACAAATCACTTTACAATCATCTATGATTGTTAGCTCAACGTTTTCAATATGGGCAAAATAATGGCTTGTTTGACTTGGGCAAATATCCCACCGCACGTTGACTTGAGAATTTAATGAGCGTTTGTGATTCTCTTTAAAAGTGTTGGATCCATAGTTCATTTGAATCTTTAACATGTTTCTGGGATGCATATCCATTTTTAAAACATGTGTAGAAAAAATTTCCTTCATGTAAAATTCCAAGATATTAGTTTTGGACTAGAGGAATTTCCCAGATTTGGATAACAAAACTTTTGTGTTCATTTGTGGAGTGTGAATAAATTTTATTCCTTTACTTTTGTTTTGTTTTAAACTTTTTCCGTACATCAACTATGAAATTTTCATTTTGCTGTGATCTATTTGCCTTTTTTGTTTACTGGAAGAAGGGAGAGCGAAAAACTCGAAGTTTTGATTTAAGAAAAATATGTACATCTAAAACGGAAATGCACAATGCACATATGTAGAGAAAGATAATTCCAAAGAGTGTCTGTAATTTTAAGGGATTGTAAGCACCTTTTCGTTTTTATATCTCTGGTTTTGTAATCGTCGGAAAAATGGGTTGCGGAGGATTTTTAACTGAGTGTTGAATTGCAATCCATAAGTCATTTCATACAAAAATATAGCCCGTTACGCATGATAAATCACTTTACATTCATCTATGATTGTTTGATCAAATTTTTGAAAATGGGCAAAATAATGACTTGCTAGACTCGGGTAAATATCCCACTGCACGTTCACTTGAGAATTTAATGAGCGTTTGTTATTCTCTCTATAAGCTTTGGATCCATAGGTCATTTGAATCTTTAACATGTTTCAATCATGCATATCCATTTTTAAAACATGTGTGGAAAAAATCTCCTTCATGTAAAATTCCAAGCTTAATAGGGTTGGACTAATGGAATTTCGCAAACTTGGATAACAAAACTTTTGTGTTCATTTGTGGTGTGTGAATAAATATTTTTTATTTACATTAGTTATTATTTTAAATATTTTCCACACATCAACTATAAAATTTTTATTTTGATGTGATCTTTTTTGCCTGTTTTGTTTACGTGATGAAGGGGGAGCGAAAACTCAAAGTTTTGATTTAAGAAAAAAGTGTACATCTAAAATGGAAATGCACAATGCACAAATGTAGAAAGAGATATTTCCAAAGAGTGTCTGTATGTTTTAGGGATCGTATGCACTCTTTCCTTTTTATATGTAAGGTTTGCAATCGTCGGGAAACGGGGGAGGCGAGCGATTTTCAACTGAGTGTTGACTTCAAATCCATAAGTCATTTCTTACAAAAATATAGCCCGTTACGCATGACAAATCACTTTAAAATCATCTATGATTTTTAGCTCAACTTTTTGAATATGGGCAAAATAATGGCTTGTTTGACTCGGGCAAATATCCCACCGCACGTTCACTTGAGAATTTAAGGAGCGTTTGTTATTCTCTTTAAAAGCTATGGATCCATAGGTAATTTGAATCTTTAACATGTTTCTAGCATGCATATCCATTTTTAAAACATGTGTAGAAAAATTCTCCTTCATGTAAAATTTCAAGATATTAGGTTTGGACTAGTGGAGTTTCCCAAACTTGGATAACAAAACTTTTGTGTTCATTTGTGGTGTGTGAATAAATTTTCTTCATTTACTTTTTTTATTTTTTTTAACTTTTTCCGTACATCAACTACGAAATTTTCATTTTGTTATGATCTATTTGCGTTTTTTTGTTTACGGGATGAAGGGAGAGCCAAAAACTCGAAGTTTTGATTTAAGAAAAATGTGTACATCTAAAACGGAAATGCACAATGCACATATGTAGAGAGAGATAATTCCAAAGAGTGTCTATAATTTTTAGGGATTGTTAGCACCTTTTTGTTTTTATATCTTAGGTTTTGCAATCGTTGGGAAAATGGGTTGCGGAGGATTTTTAACTGAGTGTTTAATTGGAATCCATAAGTCATTTCATACAAAAATATAGCCCGCTACACATGATAAATAACATTACAATAATGTATGATTAATTATGTCAGCTTTTTGCAAATGGGCAAAATAATGGCATGTTTGACTCGGGTAAATATCCCACCAATCGTTCACTTAAGAATTTAATGAGCGTTTGTTATTCTCTTTAAAAGCTTTGCATCCATAGCTCATTTTCATCTTTAACATGTTTCAAACATGCAAATCCTTTTTTAAAACATGTGTGGACGAAATCTCTTTCTTGCAAAATTCCAAGCTATTACCGTTAAGCTAGTGGAATTTCCCAAAATTGGATAACAAAACTTTTGCGTTCATTTGTGTTGAGTGAATAAATTTCTTTATTTATATTTTTTATTGTTTTAAATTTTTTCCATACATCAACTATAAAATTTTCATTTTGGGGTAAGCTTTTTGCCTTGTTAGTTTTCGGGATGAAGGTAGAGCGAAAAGTCAAAGTTTTGATTTAAGAAAAAAGTGTAGATCTAAAATGGAAAAGCACAATGCACAATTGTAGGGAGAGATAATTCCAACGTGCACCTGTAATTTTTAGGGATTGTAAGCTCTTTTAAATTTTTATATCTCATGTTTTGCAATCGTGGGGAAAAATTGGTGGCAGAGGATTTTTAACCGAGTGTTGAATTGCAATCCATAAGGCATTTCATACAAAAAAATAGGCCGTTACGCATGATAAATCACTTTACAATCATCTACGATTGTTAGATCAAATTTTTGAAAATGGGCAAAATAATGACTTGTTAGACTCGGGTAAATATCCCACCGCACGTTCACTTGAGAATATAATGAGCGTTTGTTATTCTCTTTAAAAGCTTTGGATCCATAGGTCATTTGAATCTTTAACATGTTTCAAGCATGCATATCCATTTTTAAAACATGTGTAGAACAAATCTCCTTCATGTAAAATTCTAAGCTTAATAGGGTTGGACTAATGGAATCTACCAAACTTGGATAACAAAACTTTTGTGTTCATTTTTGGTGTGTGAATAGATATTTTTTATTTACATTAGTTATTATTTGAAATATTTTCCACACATCAAATATAAAACCTTTATTTTGTGTGATCTTTTTTGCCTTTTTTGTTTACAGGATGACAGGGGAGCGAAAACTGAGAGTTCTGATTTAAGAAAAAAGTGTACATTTAAAATGGAAATGCACAATGCACAAATATAGAGAGAGATATTTCCAAAGAGTGTCTGTATGTTATAGGGATCGTATGCACTTTTTTCATTTTTATATCTAAGGTTTTAAAATCGTCGGGAAACGGGGGAGGCGGGCGATTTTTAACTGAGTGTTGACTGCAAATCCATAAGTCATTTCTTACAAAAATATAGCCCATTACGCATGACAAATCACTTTACAATCATCTATGATTGTTAGCTCAACTTTTTGAATATGGGAAAAATAATGGCTTGTTTGACTCGGGCAAATATCCCACCGAACGTTCACTTGAGAATTTAAGGAGCGTTTGTTATTCTCTTTAAAAACTTTGGATCCATAGGTCATTTAAATCTTTAACATGTTTCTAGCATGCATATCCATTTTTAAAACATTTGTGGATGAAATCTCTTTCTTGCAAAATTCCAAGATATTAGTTTTGCACTAGTGGAATTTCCCAAAATTGGATAACAAAACTTTTGTGTTCATTTGTGTTGGATGAATAAATTTTCTTTATTTATATTTGTTATTGTTTTAAATTTTTTGCATACATCAACTATAAAATTTTCATTTTATTGTATGCTTTTTACCTTGTTTGTTTTCGGGATGAAGGGAGAGCGAAAAGTCAATGTTTAGATTTATGAAAAACGTGTATATCTAAAATAGAAAATCACAATGCACAATTGTAGGGAGAGATAATTGCAAAGAGTGTCGGTAATTTTTAGGGATTGTAAGCTCTTTTTAGTTTTTATATCTCAGGTTTTGCAATCGTCGGGAAAAATTGGTGGCAGAGGATTTTTAACTGAGTGTTGAATTGCAATCCATAAGTCATTTCATACAAAAATATAGCCCGTTACGCATGATAAATCACTTTACATTCATCTATGATTGTTAGATCAAATATTTGAAAATGGGCAAAATAATGACTTGTTAGACTCGGGTAAATATCCCACCGCACGTTCACTTGAGAATTTAATGAGCGTTTGTAATTCTCTTTAAAAGCTTTGGATCCAAAGGTCATTTGAATCTTTAACATGTTTCTAGCATGCATATCCATTTTTGAAACTTGTGTGGAAAAAATCTCCTTCATGTAAAATTTCAAGCTTAATAGGGTTGGACTAATGGAATTTCCCAAACTTGGATAACAAAACTTTTGTGTTCATTTGTGGTGTGTGAATAGATATTTTTTATTTATATTAGTTATTATTTTAAATATTTTCCACACATCAACTATAAGATATTTATTTTGTTGTGATCTTTTTTGCCTTTTTTGTTTACGAGATGAAGGGGGAGCGAAAACTCAAAGTTCTGATTTAAGAAAAAAGTGTACATCTAAAATGGAAATGCATAATGCACAAATGTAGAGAGGGATATTTCCAAAGAGTGTCTGTATGTTTTAGTGATCGTATGCAGTCTTTCGTTTTTATATCTAAGGTTTTGAAATCGTAGGGAAATGGAGGAGACGGTCGATTTTTAACTGAGTGTTGACTTCAAATCCATAAGTCATTTCTTACAAAAATATAGCCCGTTACGCATGACAAATAACATTACAACCATCTATGATTGTTAGTTCAACTTTTTGAATATGGGCAAAATAATGGCTTGTTTGACTCGGGCAAATATCCCACCGCACGTTCACTTGAGAATTTAAGGAGCGTTTTTTATTCTCTTTAAAAACTTTGGATCCATAGGTCATTTGAATCTTTAACATGTTTCTGGCATGCATATCCATTTTTAAAACTTATGTAGAAAAAATCTCCTTCATGTAAAATTCCAAGATATTAGTTTTGGACTAGTGGAATTTCCCAAACTTGGATAACAAAACTTTTGTGTTCATTTGTGGTGTGTGAATAAATTTTCTTCATTTACTTTTTTTTTGTTATAAATTTTTTTCGTACATCAACTAAGAAATTTTCATTTTGCTGTGATCTATTAGCCTTTTTTGTTTACAGGATGAAGGGAGAGCGAAAAACTCGAAGTTTTGATTTAAGAAAAATGTGTACATCTAAAACGGAAATGCACAAGACACATATGTAGAGAGAGATAATTCCAAAGAGTGTCTGTAATTTTTAGGGATTGTAAGCACCTTTTCGTTTTTATATCTCAAGTTTTGCAATCGTCAGGAAAAAAGGGTTGCGGAGGATTTTTAACTGAGTGTTGAATAGCGATCCATAAGTCAATTCATACAAAAATATAGCCCGTTACGCATTATAAATGACATTACAATCATCTATGATTAATTATGCGAGCTCTTTGCAAAAGGACAAAGTAATGGCATGTTTGACTCGGGTAAATATCCCATCGCAAGTTCACTTGAGAATTTAATGAGCGTTTGTTATTCTCTTTAAAAGCTTTGCATCCATAGCTCATTTTAATCTTTAACATATTTCAAACATGCATATCCCTTTTTAAAACATGTGTGGTTGAAATCTCTTTCTTGCAAAATTCCAAGCTATTATGGTTAAACTAGTGGAATTTCCCAAAATTGGATAACAAAACTTTTGTGTTCATTTGTGTTGGGTGAATAAATTTTCCTTATTTATATTTGTTATTGTTTTAAATTTTTTGCATACATCAACTATAAAATTTTCATTTTATTGTAAGCTTTTTGCCTTGTTTATTTTCGGGATGAAGGGAGAGGGAAAAGTCAAAGTTTTGATTTACGAAAAAAGTGTACAGCTAAAATGGAAAAGCACAATGCACAATTGTAGGGAGAGATAATTCCAAAGAGTGTCGGTAATTTTTAGGGATTGTAAGCACTTTTTAGTTTTTATATCTCAGGTTTTGCAATCGTCGGGAAAAATTGGTGGCAGAGGATTTTTAACTGAGTGTTGAATTCCAATCCATAAGTCATTTCATACAAAAATATAGCCCGTTACGCATGATAAATCACTTTACATTCATCTATGATTGTTAGATCAAATTTTTGAAAATGGGCAAAATAATGACTTGTTAGACTCGGGTAAATATCCCACCGCACATTCACTTGAGAATTTAATGAGCGTTTGTTATTCTCTTTAAAAGCTTTGGATCCAAAGGTCATTTGAATCTTTAACATGTTTCCAGCATGCATATCCTTTTTTAAAACAAGTGTGGAAAAACTCTCCTTCATGTAAAATTCCAGGCTTAATAGGGTTGGACTAATGGAATTTCCCAAACTCGGATAACAAAAGTTTTGTCTTCATTTGTGGTGTGTGAATAGATATTTTTTATTTGCATTAGTTATTATTTTAAATATTTTCCACACATCAACTATAAGATTTTTTATTTTTTTGTGATCTTTTTTGTCTTTTTTGTTTACGAGATGAAGGGGGAGCGAAAACTCAAAGTTCTGATTTAAGAAAAAAGTGTACATCTAAAATGGAAATGCACAATGCAAAAATGTAGAGAGAGATATTTCCAAAGAGTGTCTGTATGTTTTAGGGATCGTATGCAGTCTTTCATTTTTATATCTAAGGTTTTGCAATCGTAGGGAAATGGGGGAGACGGGCGATTTGTAACTGAGTGTTGACTTCAAATCCATAAGTCATTTCTTACAAAAATATAGCCCGTTACGCATGACAAATCACATTACAACCATCTATGATTGTTAGCTCAACTTTTTGAATATGGGCAAAATAATGGCTTGTTTGACTCGTACAAATATCCCACCGCACGTTCATTTGAGAATTTAAGGAACGTTTGTTATACTCTTTAAAAGCTTTGGATCCATAAGTCATTTGAATCTTTAACATGTTTCTGGCATGCATATCCATTTTTAAAACATATGTAGAAAAAATCTCCTTCATGTAAAATTCATAGATATTAGTTTTGGACTAGTGGAATTTCCCAAACTTGGATAACAAAACTTTTGTGTTCATTTGTGGCGTGTGAATAAATTTTCATCATTTACTTTTTTTATTGTTTTAAACTTTTTCCGTACATCAACTATGAAATTTTCATTTTGCTGTGATCTATTTGCCTTTTTTACTTTACGGGATGAAGGGAGAGCCAAAAACTCGAAGTTTTGATTTAAGAAAAATGTGTACATCTAAAACGGAAATGCACAACACAGATATGTAGAGAGAGATAATTCCAAAGAGTGTCTGTAATTTTTAGGGATTGTAAGCACCTTTTCGTTTTTATATCTCAGGTTTTGCAATCGTCGGGAAAAATGGGTTGCGGAGGATTTTTAACTGAGTGTTGAATTGCGATCCATAAGTAATTTCATAAAAAAATATGGCCCATTACGCATGATAAATCACATTACAATCATCTATGATTAATTATATCAGCTTTTTACAAAAGGACAAAGTAATGGCATGTTTGACTCGTGTAAATATCCCATCGCAAGTTCACTTGAGAATTTAATGAACGTTTGTTATTCTCTTTAAAAGCTTTGCATCCATAGCTCATTTCCAACTTTAACATGTTTCAAACATGCATATCCATTTTTAAAACATGTGTGGATGAAATCTCTTTCTTGCAAAATTCCAAGCTATTATGGTTAAACTAGTGGAATTTCCCAAAATTGGATAACAAAACTTTTGTGTTCATTTGTGTTGGGTGAATAAATTTTCTTCATTTATATTTGTTATTGTTTTAAATTTTTTGCATACATCAACTATAAAATTTTCATTTTGTTGTAAGCTTTTTGCCTTGTTTGTTTTCGGGATTAAGGGAGAGCGAAAAGTCAAAGTTTTGATTTATGAAAAAAGTGTACATCTAAAATGGAAAAGCACAATGCACAATTGTAGGGAGAGATAATTCCAAAGAGTGTCGGTAATTTTTAGGGATTGTAAGCTCTTTTTAGTTTTTATATCTCAGGTTTTGCAATCGTCGGGAAAAATTGGTGGCAGAGGATTTTTAACTGAGTGTTGAATTGCAATCCATAAGACATTTCATACAAAAATATAGCCCATTACGCATGATAAATCAATTGACATTCATCTATGATTGTTAGATCAAATTTTTGAAAATGGGCAAACTAATGACTTGTTAGACTCGGGTAAATATCCCACCGCACGTTCACTTGAGAATTTAATGAGCGTTTGTTATTCTCTTTAAAACTTTGGATCCAAAGGTCATTTGAATCTTTAACATGTTTCCAGCAGGCATATCCATTTTTAAAACATGTGTGGAAAAAATCTCCTTCATGTAAAATTCCAAGCTTAATAGGGTTGGACTAATGGAATTTCCCAAACATGGATAACAAAACTTTTGTGTTCATTTGTGGTGTGTGAATAGATATTTTTTTTACATTAGTTATTATTTTAAACATTTTCCACACATCAACTATAAGATTTATATTTTTTTGTGATCTTTTTTGCCTTTTTGTTTACGAGATGAAGGGGGAGTGAAAACTCAAAGTTCTGATATAAGAAAAAAGTGTACATCTAAAATGGAAATGCACAATGCACAAATGTAGAGAGAGATATTTCCAAAGAGTGTCTATATATTTTAGGGATCGTATGCAGTCTTTCGTTTTTATATCTAAGGTTTTGCAATCGTAGGGAAACGGGGTAGGCGGGCGATTTTTAAGTGAGTGTTGACTTCAAGTCCATAAGTCATTTCTTACAAAAATATAGCCCGTTACGCATGACAAATCACTTTACAATCATCTATGATTGTTAGCTCAACTTTTTGAATATGGGCAAAATAATGGCTTGTTTGACTCGGCCAATATCCCACCACACGTTCACTTGAGAATTTAAGGAGCGTTTGTTATTCTCTTTAAAAGCTTTGGATGAGTAGGTCATTTGAATCTTTAACATGGTTCTGGCATGCATATCCATTTTTAAAACATGTGTAGAAAAATCTCCTTCATATAAAATTCCAAGATATTAGTTTTGGACTAGTGGAATTTCCAAAACTTGGATAACAAAACTTTTGTGTACATTTGTGGTGTGTGAATAAATTTTCTTTATTTACTTTTTTTATTGTTCTAAGCTTTTTCGGTCCATCAACTCTGAAATTTTCATTTTGCTGTAATCTATTTGCCTTTTTAACTTTACGGGATGAAGGGAGAGCGAAAAACTCGATGTTTTGATTTAAGAAAAATGTGTACATCTAAAACGGAAATGCACAACACACATATGTAGAGAGAGATAATTCCAAAGAGTGTCTGTAATTTTTAGGGATTGTAAGCACCATTTCGTTTTTATATCTCAGGTTTTGCAATCGTCGGGAAAAATGGGTTGCGGAGGATTTTTAACTGAGTGTTGAATTGCGATCCATAAGTCAATTCATACAAAAATATAGCCCGTGACGCATGATAAATCACATTACAATCATCTATGATTAATTATGTCAGCTTTTAGCAAAAGGACAAAATAATGGCATGTTTGACTCGTGTAAATATCCCATCGCAAGTTCACTTGAGAATTTAACGAGCGTTTGTTATTCTCTTTAAAAGCTTTGCATCCATAGCTCATTTGAATCTTTAACATGTTTCAAACATGCATATCCATTTTTAAAACATGTGTGGATGAAATCTCTTTCTTGCAAAATTCCAAGCTATTATGGTTAAACTAGTGGAATTGCCCAAAATTGGATAACAAAACTTTTGTGTTCATTTGTGTTGGGTGAATAAATTTTCTTCATTTATATTTGTTATTGTTTTATATTTTTTGCATACATCAACTATAAAATTTTCATTTTGTTGTAAGCTTTTTGCCTTGTTTGTTTTCGGGATGAAGGGAGAACGAAAAGTCAAAGTTTTGATTTATGAAAAAAGTGTACATCTAAAATGGAAAAGCACAATGCACAATTGTAGGGAGAGATAATTCCAAAGAGTGTCGGTAATTTTTAGGGATTGTAAGCTCTTTTTAGTTTTTATATCTCAGGTTTTGCAATCGTCGGGAAAAATTGGTGGCAGAGGATTTTTAACTGAGTGTTGAATTGCAATCCATAAGTCATTTCATACAAAAATATGGCCCGTTTCGCATGATAAATCAATTGACATTCATCTATGATTGTTAGATCAAATTTTTGAAAATGGGCAAAATAATGACTTGTTAGACTCGGGTAAATATCCCACCGCACGTTCACTTGAGAATTTAATGAGCGTTTGTTATTCTCTTTAAAAGCTTTGGATCCAAAGGCCATTTGAATCTTTAACATGTTTCCAGCATGCATATCCATTTTTAAAACATGTGTGGAAATAGTCTCCTTCATGTAAAATTCCAAGCTTAATAGGGTTGGACTAATGGAATTTCCCAAACATGGATAACAAAACTTTTGTGTTCATTTGTGATGTGTGAATAGATATTTTTTATTTACATTAGTTATTATTTTAAATATTTTCCACACATCAACTATAAGATTTTTATTTTGTTGTGATCTTTTTTGCCTTTTTGTTTGCGAGATGAAGGGGGAGCGAAAACTCAAAGTTCTGATTTAAGAAAAAAGTGTACATCTAAAATGGAAATGCACAATGCACAAATGTAGAGAGAGATATTTCCAAAGAGTGTCTGTATATTTTAGGGATCGTATGCAGTCTTTCGTTTTTATATCTAAGGTTTTACAATCGTAGGGAAACGGGGTAGGCGGGCGATTTTTAAGCGAGTGTTGACTTCAAGTCCATAAGTCATTTCATACAAAAATATAGCCCGTTACGCATGACAAATCACTTTACAATCATCTATGATTGTTATCTCAACTTTTTGAATATGGGCAAAATAATGGCTTGTTTGACTCGGGCAAATATCCCACCACACGTTCACTTGAGAATTTAAGGAGCGTTTGTTATTCTCTTTAAAAGCTTTGGATCCATAGGTCATTTGAATCTTTAACATGTTTCTGGCATGCATATCCATTTTTAAAACATGTGTAGAAAAAATCTCCTTCATGTAAAATTCCAAGATATTAGTTTTGGACTAGTGGAATTTCCCAAACTTGGATAACAAAACTTTTGTGTTCATTTGTGGTGTGTGCATAAATTTTCTTCATTTACTTTTTTTATTTTTTTTAAACTTTTTCCGTCCATCAACTCCAAAATTTTCATTTTGCTGTGATCTATTTGCCTTTTTTACTTTACGGGATGAAGGGAGAGCGAAAAACTCGAAGTTTTGATTTAAGAAAAATGTGTACATCTAAAATGGAAATACACAACACACATATGTAGAGAGAGATAATTCCAAAGAGTGTCTGTAATTTTTAGGGATTGTAAGCACCTTTTCGTTTTTATATATCAGGTTTTGCAATCGTCGGGAAAAATGGGTTGCGGAGGATTTTTAACTGATTGTTGAATGGCAATCCATAAGTCATTTCATAAAAAAATATAGCCCGTTACGCATGATAAATCACATTACAATCATCTATGATTAATTATGTCAGCTTTTTGCAAAAGGACAAAGTAATGGCATGTTTGACTCGGGTAAATATCCCATCGCAAGTTCACTTGAGAATTTAATGAGCGTTTGTTATTCTCCTTAAAAGCTTTGCATCCATAGCTCATTTTAATCTTTAACATGTTTCAAACATGCATTTCCATTTTTTAAAAATGTGTGGATGAAATCTCTTTCTTGCAAAATTCCAAGCTATTATGGTTAAACTAGTGGAATTTCCCAAAATTGGATAACAAAACGTTTGTGTTCATTTGTGTAGGGTGAATAAATTTTCCTTATTTATATTTTTTATTGTTTTAAATTTTTTGCATACATCAACTATAAAATTTTTATTTTGTTGTAAGGTTTTTGCCATGTTTGTTTTCGAGATGAAGGGAGAGGGCAAAGTCAAAGTTTTGATTTATGAAAAAAGTGTACATCTAAAATGGAAAAGCACAATGCACAATTGTAGGGAGAGATAATTCCAAAGAGTGTCGGTAATTTTTAGTGATTTTAAGCACTTTTTAGTTTTTATATCTCAGGTTTTGCAATCGTCGGGAAAAATTGGTGGCAGAGGATTTTTAACTGAGTGTTGAATTGCAATCCATAAGTAATTTCATACAAAAATATAGCCCGTTACGCATGATAAATCACTTTACATTCATCTATGATTGTTAGATCAAATTTTTGAAAATGGGCAAAATAATGACTTGTTAAACTCGGGTAAATATCCCACCGCACATTCACTTGAGAATTTAATGAGCATTTGTAATTCTCTTTAAAAGCTTTGGATCCAAAGGTCATTTGAATCTTTAACATGTTTCCAGCATGCATATCCATTTTTGAAACATGTGTGGAAAAAATCTCCTTCATGTAAAATTCCAAGCTTAATAGGGTTGGACTAATGGAATTTCCCAAACTTGGATAACAAAACTTTTGTGTTCATATGTGGTGTGTGAATAGATATTTTTTATTTACATTAGTTATTATTTTAAATATTTTCCACACATCAACTATAAGATTTTTATTTTGTTGTGATCTTTTTTGCCTCTTTTGTTTACGAGATGAAGGGGGAGCGAAAACTCAAAGTTCTGATTTAAGAAAAAAGTGTACATCTAAAATGGAAATGCATAATGCACAAATGTAGAGAAGGAAATTTCCAAAGAGTGTCTGTATGTTTTAGGGATCGTATGCAGTCTTTCGTTTTTATATCTAAGGTTTTGAAATCGTACGGAAATGGAGGAGACGGGCGATTTTTAACTGAGTGTTGACTTCAAATCCATAAGTCATTTCTTACAAAAATATAGCCCGTTACGCATGACAAATCACATTAAAACCATCTATGATTGTTAGCTCAACTTTTTCAATATGGGGAAAATAATGGCTTGTTTGACTCGGACAAATATCCCACCGCACGTTCACTTGAGAATTTAAGGAGCGTTTGTTATTCTCTTTAAAAGCTTTGGATCCATAGGTTATTTGAATCTTTAACATGTTTCTGGCATGCATATCCATTTTTAAAACATGTGTAGAAAAAATCTCCTTCAAGTAAGATGCCAAGATATTAGTTTTGGACTAGTGGAATTTCCCAAAATTGGATAACAAAACTTTAGTGTTCATTTGTGGTGTGTGAATAAATTTTCTTCATTTACATTTCTTATTGTTTTAAACTTTTTCCATACATCAACTATGAAATTTTCATTTTGCTGTGATCTATTTGCCTTTTTTGTTTACGGGATGAAGGGAGAGCGAAAAACTCGAAGTTTTGATTTAAGAAAAATGTGTACATCTAAAACGGAAATGCACAACACACATATGTAGAGAGAGATAATTCGAAAGAGTGTCTGTAATTTTTAGGGATTGTAAGCACCTTTTCGTTTTTATATCTCTGGTTTTGCAATCGTCGGGAAAAATGGGTTGCGGAGGATTTTTAACTGATTGTTGAATGGCAATCCATAAGTCATTTCATATAAAAATATAGCCCGTTACGCATGATAAATCACATTACAATCATCTATGATTAATTATGTCAGCTTTTTGCAAAAGGACAAAGTAATGGCATGTTTGACTCGGGTAAATATCCCATCGCAAGTTCACTTGAGAATTTAATGAGCGTTTGTTATTCTCTTTAAAAGCTTTGCATCCATAGCTCATTTTCATCTTTAACATGTTTCAAACATGCATTTCCATTTTTTAAAAATGTGTGGATGAAATCTCTTTCTTGCAAAATTCCAAGCTATTATGGTTAAACTAGTGGAATTTCCCAAAATTGGATAACAAAACTTTTGTGTTCATTTGTGTAGGGTGAATAAATTTTCTTTATTTATATTTTTTATTGTTTTAAATTTTTTGCATACATCAACTATAAAATTTTTATTTTGTTGTAAGGTTTTTGCCATGTTTGTTTTCGAGATGAAGGGAGAGGGCAAAGTCAAAGTTTTGATTTATGAAAAAAGTGTACATCTAAAATGGAAAAGCACAATGCACAATTGTAGGGAGAGATAATTCCAAAGAGTGTCGGTAATTTTTAGTGATTGTAAGCACTTTTTAGTTTTTATATCTCAGGTTTTGCAATCGTCGGGAAAAATTGGTGGCAGAGGATTTTTAACAGAGTGTTGAATTGCAATCCATAAGTCATTTCATACAAAAATATAGCCCGTTACGCATGATAAATCAATTGACATTCATCTATGATTGTTAGATCAAATTTTTGAAAATGGGCAAAATAATGACTTGTTAGACTCGGGTAAATATCCCACCGCACATTCACTTGAGAATTTAATGAGCGTTTGTAATTCTCTTTAAAAGCTTTGGATCCAAAGGTCATTTCAATCTTTAACATGTTTCCAGCATGCATATCCATTTTTGAAACATGTGTGGAAAAAATCTCCTTCATGTAAAATTCCAAGCTTAATAGGGTTGGACTAATGGAATTTCCCAAACTTGGATAACAAAACTTTTGTGTTCATTTGTGGTGTGTGAATAGATATTTTTTATTTAAATTAGTTATTATTTTAAATATTTTCCACACATCAACTATAAGATTTTTATTTTGTTGTGATCTTTTTTGCCTTTTTTGTTTACGAGATGAAGGGGGAGCGAAAACTCAAAGTTCGGATTTAAGAAAAAAGTGTACATCTAAAATGGAAATGCTTAATGCACAAATGTAGAGAGGGATATTTCCAAAGAGTGTCTGTATGTTTTAGGGATCGTATGCAGTCTTTCATTTTTATATCTAAGGTTTTGAAATCGTAGGGAAATGGGGGAGACGGGCGATATTTAACTGAGTGTTGACTTCAAATCCATAAGTCATTTCTTACAAAAATATAGCCCGTTACACATGACAAATCACATTACAACCATCTATGATTGTTAGCTCAACTTTTTGAATATGGGCAAAATAATGGCTTGTTTGACTCGGGCAAATATCCCACCGCACGTTCACTTGAGAATTTAAGTGTGTTTGTTATTCTCTTTAAAAGCTTTGGATCCATAGGTCATTTGAATCTTTAACATGTTTCTGGCATGCATATCCATTTTTAAAACATATGTAGAAAAAATCTCCTTCATGCAAAATTCCAAGATATTAGTTTTGGACTAGTGGAATTTCCAAAAATTGGACAACAAAACTTTTGTGTTCATTTGTTGTGTGTGAATAAATTTTCTTCATTTACTTTTTTTATTGTTTTAAAATTTTTTCCTACATCAAAGAAGAAATTTTCATTTTGCTGTGATTTATTTGCCTTTTTTACTTTACGGGATGAAGGGAGAGCGAAAAACTCAAAGTTTTGATTTAAGAAAAATGTGTACATCTAAAACGGAAATGCACAACACACATATGTAGAGAGAGATAATTCCAAAGAGTGTCTGTAATTTTTAGGGATTGTAAGCACCTTTTCGTTTTTATATCTCAGGTTTTGCAATCGTCGGGAAAAATGGGTTGCGGAGGATTTTTAACTGAGTGTTGAATTGCGATCCATAAGTCAATTCATACAAAAATATAGCCCGTGACGCATGATAAATCACATTACAATCATCTATGATTAATTATGTCAGCTTTTTGCAAAAGGACAAAGTAATGGCATGTTTGACTCGTGTAAATATCCCATCGCAAGTTCACTTGAGAATTTAATGAGCGTTTGTTATTCTCTTTAAAATCTTTGCATCCATAGCTCATTTGAATCTTTAACATGTTTCAAACATGCATATCCATTTTTAAAACATGTGTGGATGAAATCTCTTTCTTGCAAAATTCCAAGCTATTATGGTTAAACTAGTGGAATTTCCCAAAATTGGATAACAAAACTTTTGTGTTCATTTGTGTTGGGTGAATAAATTTTCTTCATTTAGATTTTTTATTGTTTTAAATTTTTTGCATACATCAACTATAAAATTTTCATTTTGTTGTAAGCTTTTTGCCTTGTTTGTTTTCGGGATTAAGGGAGAGCGAAAAGTCAAAGTTTTGATTTATGAAAAAAGTGTACATCTAAAATGGAAAAGCACAATGCACAATTGTAGGGAGAGATAATTCCAAAGACTGTCGGTAATTTTTAGGGATTGTAAGCTCTTTTTAGTTTTTATATCTCAGGTTTTGCAATCGTCGGAAAAAATTGGTGGCAGAGGATTTTTAACTGAGTGTTGAATTGCAATCCATAAGTCATTTCATACAAAAATATAGCCCGTTACGCATGATAAATCAATTGACATTCATCTACGATTGTTAGATCAAATTTTTGAAAATGGGCAAACTAATGACTTGATAGACTCGGGTAAATATCCCACCGCACGTTCACTTGAGAATTTAATGAGCGTTTGTTATTCTCTTTAAAAGCTTTGGATCAAAAGGTCATTTGCATCTTTAACATGTTTCCAGCAGGCATATCCATTTTTAAAACATGTGTGGAAAAAATCTCCTTCATGTAAAATTCCAAGCTTAATAGGGTTGGACTAATGGAATTTCCCAAACATGAATAACAAAACTTTTGTGTTCATTTGTGGTGTGTGAATAGATATTTTTTATTTACATTAGTTATTATTTTAAACATTTTCCACACATCAACTATAAGATTTATATTTTTTTGTGATCTTTTTTGCCTTTTTGTTTACGAGATGAAGGGGGAGCGAAAACTCAAAGTTTTGATATAAGAAAAAAGTGTACATCTAAAATGGAAATGCACAATGCACAAATGTACAGAGAGATATTTCCAAAGAGTGTCTGAATGTTTTAGGGATCGTATGCATTCTTTCGTTTTTATATCTAAGGTTTTGCAATCGTAGGGAAACGGGGTAGGCGGGCGATTTTTAAGTGAGTGTTGACTTCAAGTCCATAAGTCATTTCTTACAAAAATATAGCCCGTTACGCATGACAAATCACTTTACAGTCATCTATGATTGTTAGGTCAACTTTTTGAATATGGGCAAAATAATGGCTTGTTTCACTCGACAAATATCCCACCACACGTTCACTTGAGAATTTAGGGAGCGTTTGTTATTCTCTTTAAAAGCTTTGGATCAGTAGGTCATTTCAATCTTTAACATGGTTCTGGCATGCATATCCATTTTTAAAACATGTGTAGAAAAATCTCCTTCATGTAAAATTCCAAGATATTAGTTTTGGACTAGTGGAATTTCCCAAACTTGGATAACAAAACTTTTGTGTTCATTTGTGGTGCGTGAATAAATTTTCTTTATTTACTTTTTTTATTGTTTTAATCTTTTTCGGTCCATCAACTCTGAAATTTTCATTTTGCTGTAATCTATTTGCCTTTTTTACTTTACGGGATGAAGGGAGAGCGAAAAACTCGATGTTTTGATTTAAGAAAAATGTGTACATCTAAAACGGAAATGCACAACACACATATGTAGAGAGAGATAATTCCAAAGAGTGTCTGTAATTTTTAGGGATTGTAAGCACCATTTCGTTTTTATATCTCAGGTTTTGCAATCGTCGGGAAAAATGGGTTGCGGAGGATTTTTAACTGAGTGTTGAATTGCGATCCATAAGTCAATTCATACAAAAATATAGCCCATTACGCATGATAAATCACATTACAATCATCTATGATTAATTTTGTCAGCTTTTTGCAAAAGGACAAACTAATGGCATGTTTGACTCGTGTAAATATCCCATCGCAAGTTCACTTGAGAATTTAATGAGCGTTTGTTATTCTCTTTAAAAGCTTTGCATCCATAGCTCATTTGAATCTTTAACATGTTTCAAACATGCATATCCATTTTTAAAATATGTGTGGATGAAAACTCTTTCTTGCAAAATTCGAAGCTATTATGGTTAAACTAGTGGAATTTCCCAAAATTGGATAACAAAACTTTTGTGTTCATTTGTGTTGGGTGAATAAATTTTCTTCATTTATATTTGTTATTGTTTTATATTTTTTGCATACATCAACTATAAAATTTTCATTTTGTTGTAAGCTTTTTGCCTTGTTTGTTTTCGGGATGAAGGGAGAGCGAAAAGTCAATGTTTAGATTTATGAAAAACGTGTATATCTAAAATAGAAAAGCACAATGCACAATTGTAGGGAGAGATAATTGCAAAGAGTGTCGGTAATTTTTAGGGATTGTAAGCTCTTTTTAGTTTTTATATCTCAGGTTTTGCAATCGTCGGGAAAAATTGGTGGCAGAGGATTTTTAACTGAGTGTTGAATTGCAATCCATAAGTCATTTCATACAAAAATATAGCCCGTTACGCATGATAAATCACTTTACATTCATCTATGATTGTTAGATCAAATATTTGAAAATGGGCAAAATAATGACTTGTTAGACTCGGGTAAATATCCCACCGCACGTTCACTTGAGAATTTAATGAGCGTTTGTAATTCTCTTTAAAAGCTTTGGATCCAAAGGTCATTTGAATCTTTAACATGTTTCTAGCATGCATATCCATTTTTGAAACTTGTGTGGAAAAAATCTCCTTCATGTAAAATTTCAAGCTTAATAGGGTTGGACTAATGGAATTTCCCAAACTTGGATAACAAAACTTTTGTGTTCATTTGTGGTGTGTGAATAGATATTTTTTATTTATATTAGTTATTATTTTAAATATTTTCCACACATCAACTATAAGATATTTATTTTGTTGTGATCTTTTTTGCCTTTTTTGTTTATGAGATGAAGGGGGAGCGAAAACTCAAAGTTCTGATTTAAGAAAAAAGTGTACATCTAAAATGGAAATGCACAATGCACAATTGTAGGGAGAGATAATTCCAAAGAGTGTCGGTAATTTTTAGGGATTGTAAGCTCATTTTAGTTTTTATATCTCAGGTTTTGCATTCGTCGGGAAAAATTGGTGGCAGAGGATTTTTAACTGAGTGTTGAATTGCAATCCATAAGTCATTTCATAGAAAAATATAGCCCATTACGCATGATAAATCAATTGACATTCATCTATGATTGTTAGATCAAATTTTTGAAAATGGGCAAAATAATGACTTGTTAGACTCGGGTAAATATCCCACCGCACGTTCACTTGAGAATTTAATGAGCGTTTGTTATTCTCTTTAAAAGCTTTGGATCCAAAGGCCATTTGAATCTTTAACATGTTTCCAGCATGCTTATCCATTTTTAAAACATGTGTGTAAATAATCTCCTTCACGTAAAATTCCAAGCTTAATAGGGTTGGACTAATGGATTTTCCCAAACATGGATAACAAAAATTTTGTGTTCATTTGTGATGTGTGAATAGATATTTTTTATTTACATTAGTTATTATTTTAAATATTTTCCACACATCAACTATAAGATTTTTATTTTGTTGTGATCTTTTTTGCCTTTTTGTTTACGAGATGAAGGCGGAGCGAAAACTCAAGGTTCTGATTTAAGAAAAAGTGTACATCTAAAATGGAAATGCACAATGCACAAATGTAAAGAGAGATATTTCCAAAGAGTGTCTGTATATTTTAGGGATCGTATGCAGTCTTTCGTTTTTATATCTAAGGTTTTGCAATCGTAGGGAAACGGGGTAGGCGGGCGATTTTTAAGTGAGTGTTGACTTCAAGTCCATAAGTCATTTCTTACAAAAATATAGCCCGTTACGCATGACAAATCACTTTACAATCATCTATGATTGTTATCTCAACTTTTTGAATATGGGCAAAATAATGGCTTGTTTGACTCGGGCAAATATCCCACCACACGTTCACATGAGAATTTAAGGAGCGTTTGTTATTCTCTTTAAAAGCTTTGGATCCATAGGTCATTTGAATCTTTAACATGTTTCTGGCATGCATATCCATTTTTAAAACATGTGTAGAAAAAATCTCCTTCATGTAAAATTCCAAGATATTAGTTTTGGACTAGTGGAATTTCCCAAACTTGGATAACAAAACTTTTGTGTTCATTTGTGGTGTGCGAATAAATTTTCTTCATTTACTTTTTTTATTTTTTTTAAACTTTTTCCGTCCATCAACTCTGAAATTTTCATTTTGCTGTGATCTATTTGCCTTTTTTACTTTACGGGATGAAGGGAGAGCGAAAAACTCGAAGTTTTGATTTAAGAAAAATGTGTACATCTAAAATGGAAATACACAACACGCATATGTAGAGAGAGATAATTCCAAAGAGTGTCTGTAATTTTTAGGGATTGTAAGCACCTTTTCGTTTTTATATCTCAGGTTTTGCAAACGACGGGAAAAATGGGTTGCGGAGGATTTTAACTGATTGTTGAATGGCAATCCATAAGTCATTTCATACAAAAATATAGCCCGTTACGCAGGATAAATCACATTACAATCATCTATGATTAATTATGTCAGCTTTTTGCAAAAGGACAAAGTAATGGCATGTTTGACTCGGGTAAATATCCCATCGCAAGTTCACTTGAGAATTTAATGAGCGTTTGTTATTCTCTTTAAAAGCTTTGCATCCATAGCTCATTTTCATCTTTAACATGTTTCAAACATGCATTTCCATTTTTTAAAAATGTGTGGATGAAATCTCTTTCTTGCAAAATTCCAAGCTATTATGGTTAAACTAGTGGAATTTCCCAAAATTGGATAACAAAACTTTTGTGTTCATTTATGTAGGGTGAATAAATTTTCTTTATTTATATTTTTTTTTGTTTTAAATTTTTTGCATACATCAACTATAAAATTTTTATTTTGTTGGAAGGTTTTTGCCATGTTTGTTTTCGAGATGAAGGGAGAGGGCAAAGTCAAAGTTTTGATTTATGAAAAAAGTGTACATCTAAAATGGAAAAGCACAATGCACAATTGTAGGGAGAGATAATTCCAAAGAGTGTCGGTAATTTTTAGTTTTTGTAAGCACTTTTTAGTTTTTATATCTCAGGTTTTGCAATCGTCGGGAAAAATTGGTGGCAAAGGATTTTTAACTAAGTGTTGAATTGCAATCCATAAGTCATTTCATACAAAAATATGGCCCGTTATGCATGATAAATCACTTTACATTCATCTATGATTGTTAGATCAAATTTTTGAAAATGGGAAAATAATGACTTGTTAGACTCGGGTAAATATCCCACCGCACGTTCACTTGAGAATTTAATGAGCGTTTGTTATTCTCTTTAAAAGCTTTGGATCCAAATGGTCATTTGAATCTTTAACATGTTTCCAGCATGCATATCCATTTTTAAAACATGTGTGGAAAAAATCTCCTTCATGTAAAATTCCATGATTAATAGGGTTGGACTAATGGAATTTCCCAAACTTGGATAACAAAACTTTTGTGTTCATTTGTGGTGTGTGAATAGATATTTTTTATTTACATTAGTTATTATTTTAAATAATTTCCACACATCAACTATAAGATTTTTATTTTGTTGTGATCTTTTTTGCCTTTTTGTTTACGAGATGAAGGGGGAGCGAAAACTTAAAGTTCTAATTTAAGAAAAAAGAGTACATCTAAAATGGAAATGAACAATGCACAATTGTAGAGATATTTCCAAAGAGTGTCTGTATGTTTTAGGGATCGTATGCAGTCTTTCGTTTTTATATCTAAGGTTTTGGAATCGTAGGGAAACTTGGTAGGCGGGCGATTTTTAACTGAGTGTTGACTTCAAATCCATAAGTCATTTCTTACAAAAATATAGCCCGTTACGCATGACAAATCACTTTACAATCATCTATGATTGTTAGCTCAACTTTTTGAATATGGGCAAAATAATGGCTTGTTTGACTCGGGCAAATATCTCACCGCACGTTCACTTGAGAATTTAAGGAGCGTTTGTTATTCTCTTTAAAAGCTTTGGATCCATAGGTCATTTGAATCTTTAACATGTTTCTGGCATGCATATCCATTTTTAAAACATGTGTAGAAAAAATCTCCTTCATGTAAAATTCCAAGATATTAGTTTTGGACTAGTGGAATTTCCCAAACTTGGATAACAAAAATTTTGGGTTCATATGTGGTATGTGAATAAATTTTCTTCATTTACTTTTTTTATTGTTTTAAACTTTTTCCGTACATCAACTATGAAATTTTCATTTTGTTGTGATCTATTTGCCTTTTTTGTTTACGGGATGAAGGGAGAGCGAAAAACTTGAAGTTTTGATTTAAGAAAAATGTGTACATCTACAACGGAAATGCACAACACACATATGTAGAGAGAGATAATTCCGAAGAGTGTCTGTAAGTTTTAGGGATTGTAAGCACCTTTTCGTTTTTATATCTCAGGTTTTGCAATCGTCGGGAAAAATGGGTTCCGGAGGATTTTTAATTGATTGTTGAATTGAAATACATAAGTCATTTCATGAAAAAATATAGCCCGTTACGCATGATAAATCACTTTACATTCATCTATGATTGTTAGAACAAATTTTTGAAAATGGGAAAAATAATGACTTGTTAGACACGGGTAAATATCCCACCGCACATTCACTAGAAAATTTAATGAGCGTTTGTTATTCTCTTTAAAAGCTTTGGATCCATAGGTCATTTGAGTCTTTAACATGTTTCAAGCATGCATATCCATTTTTAAAACATGTGTGGAAAAAATCTCCTTCATGTAAAATTCCATGCTTAATAGGGTTGGACTATTGGAATTTCCCAAACTTGGATAACAAAACTTTTTTGTTCATTTGTGGTGTGTGAATAGATATTTTTTATTTACATTAGTTATTATTTTAAATATTTTCCAAACATCAACTATAAAATTTTTATTTTGTTGTGATCTTTTTTGCCTTTTTTGTTTACGGGATGAAGGGGGAACTAAAACTCAAAGTTCTGATTTAAGAAAAAAGTGTACATCTAAAATGGAAATGCACAATGCACAAATGTAGAGAGAGATATTTCCAAAGAGTGTCTGTATGTTTTAGGGATCGTATGCACTCTTTCCTTTTTATATGTAGGGTTTTGCAATCGTCGGGAAACAGGGGAGGCGGGCGATTTTTAACTCAGTGTTTGACTTCAAATCCGTAAGTCATTTCTTAAAAAAATATAGCCCGTTACGCATGAAAAATCACTTTACAATCATCTATGATTGTTAGATCAACTTTTTGAATATGGGCAAAATAATGGCTTGTTTGACTCGGGCAAATATCCCACCGCACGTTCCCTTGAGAATTTAATGAGCGTTTGTTATTCACTTTAAAAGCTTTGGATCCATAGGTCATTTGAATCTTTAACATGTTTCATGCATGCATATCCATTTTTAAAACATGTGTAGAAAAAATCTCCTTCATGTAAAATTCCAAAATATTAGTTTTGGACTAGTGGAATTTCCCAAACTTGGATAACAAAACTTTTGTGTTCATTTGTGGGGTGTGAATAAATTTTCTTCATTTACTTTTTTTATTGTTTTAAACTTTTTCCGTACATCAACTATGAAATTTTCATTTTGCTATGATATATTTGCCTTTTTTGTTTACGGGATGAAGGGAAAGCGAAAAACTTGAAGTTTTGATTTAAGAAAAATGTGTACAACTAAAACGGAAATGCACAACACACATATGTAGAGAGAGATAATTCCAAAGAGTGTGTAATTTTTAGGGATTGTAAGAACCTTTTCGTTTTTATATATCAGGTTTTGCAATCGTCGGGAAAAATGGGTTGCGGAGGATTTTTAACTGAGTGTTGAATTGCAATCCATAAGTCATTTCATACAAAAATATAGCCTGTTACGCATGATAAATCTCATTAGAATCATCTATGATTATCTATGTCAGCTTTTTGCAAATGGGCAAAATAATGGCATATTTGACTTGGGTAAATATCCCACGCCAAGTTCACTTGAGAATTTAATGAGCGTTTGCTATTCTCTTTAAAAGCTTTGCATCCATAGCTCATTTGCATCTTTAACATGTTTCAAACATGCATATCCATTTTTAAAACATGTGTCGATGAAATGTCTTTCTTGCAAAATTCCAAGCTATTAGGGTTAAACTAGTGGAATTTCCCAAAATTGAAAAACAAAACTTTTGTGTTCATTTGTGTTGGGTGAATAAATTTCATTTATTTATATTTGTTATTGTTTTAAATTTTTTCCATACATCAACTATAAAACTTTCATTTTTTTGTAAGCTTTTTGCCTTGTTTGTTTTCGGGATGAAGGGAGGGCGAAAACTCAAAGTTTTGATTTATGAAAAAAGTGTACATCTAAAATGGAAAAGCACAATGCACAATTGTAGGGAGAGATAATTCCAAAGAGTGTCCGTAATTTTTAGGGATTGTAAGCTCTTTTTAGTTTTTATATCTCAGGTTTTGCAATCGTCGGGAAAAATTGGTGGCAGAGGATTTTTAACTGAGTGTTGAATTGCAATCCATAAGTCATTTCATACAAAAAGATAGCCCGTTACGCATGATAAATCACTTTACATTCATCTAAGATTGTTAGATCAAATTTTTGAAAATGGGCAAAATAATGACTTGTTAGACTCGGGTAAATATCCCACCGCACGTTCACTTGAGAATTTAATGAGCATTTGTTATTCTCTTTAAAAGCTTTGGATACAAAGGTCATTTGAATCTTTAACATGTTTCCAGCATGCATATCCATTTTTAAAACATGTGTGGAAAAAATCTCCTTCATGTAAAATTCCAAGCTTAATAGGGTTGGACTAATGGAATTTCCCAAACTTGGATAACAAAACTTTTGTGTTCATTTGTGGTGTGTGAATAGATATTTTTTATTTACATTAGTTATTATTTTAAATATTTTCCACACATCAACTATAAGATTTTTATTTTGTTGTGATCTTTTTTGCCTTTTTTGTTTACGAGATGAAGGGGGAGCGAAAACTCAAAGTTCTGATTTAAGAAAAAAGTGTACATCTAAAATGGAAATGCACAATGCACAAATGTAGAGAGAGATATTTCCAAAGAGTGTTTGTATGTTTTAGGGATCGTATGCAGTCTTTCGTTTTTATATCTAAGGTTTTGCAATCGTAGGGAAATGGGGGAGACGGGCGATTTTTAACTGAGTGTTGACTTCAAATCAATAAGTCATTTCTTACAAAAATATAGCCCATTACGCATGACAAATCACATTACAACCATCTAAGATTTTTAGCTCAAATTTTTGAATATCGGCAAAATAATGGCTTGTTTGACTCGGGCAAATATCCCACCGCACGTTCACTTGAGAATTTAAAGAGCGTTTGTTATTCTCTTTAAAAGCTTTGGATCCATAGGTCATTTGAATCTTTAACATGTTTCTGGCATGCATATCCATTTTTAAAACATATGTAGAAAAAATCTCCTTCATGTAAAATTCCAAGTTATTAGTTTTGGACTAGTGGAATTTCCCAAACTTGGTAACAAAAATTTTGTGTTCATTTGTGGTGTGTGAATAAATTTTCTTGATTTACTTTTTTTATTGTTTTAAACATTTTCAGTACATCAACTATGAAATTTTCATTTTGTTCCGATCTATTTGCCTTTTTTGTTTACGGGATGAAGGGAGAGCGAAAAACTCAAAGTTTTGATTTAAGAAAAATGTGTACATCTAAAACGGAAATGCACAACACACATATGTAGAGAGAGATAATTCAAAAGAGTGTCTGTAATTTTTAGGGATTGTAAGCACCTTTTCGTTTCTATATCTCAGGTTTTGCAATCGTCAAGAAAAATGGGTTGCGGAGGATTTTTAACTGAGTGTTGAATTGCAATCCATAAGTCATTTCATACAAAAATATAGCCCGTTACGCATGATAAATCACATTACAATCATCTATGACTAATTATGTCAGCTTTTTGCAAAAGGACAAAGTAATAGCATGTTTGACTCGTGTAAATATCCCATCGCAAGTTCACTTGAGAATTTAATGAGCGTTTTTTATTCTCTTTAAAAGCTTTGCATCCATAGCTCATTTGCATATTTAACATGTTTCAAACATGCATATCCATTTTTAAAACATGTGTGGAAAAAATCTCTTTCTTGCAAAATTCCAAACTATTATGGTTAAACTAGTGGAATTTCCCAAAATTGGATAACAAAAATTTTGTGTTCATTTGTGTTGGGTGAATAAATTTTCATTATTTATATTTGTTATCGTTTTAAATTTTTTGCATACATCCACTATAAAATTTTCATTTTGTTGTAAGCTTTTTGCCTTGTTTGTTTTCGGGATGAAGGGAGAGCGAAAACTCAAAGTTTTGATTTATGAAAAAAGTGTACATCTAAAATGGAAAAGCACAATGCATAATTGTAGGGAGAGATAATTCCAAAGAGTGTCGGTCATTTTTAGGGATTGTAAGCTCTTTTTAGTTTTTATATCTCATGTTTTACAATCGTCGGGAAAAATTGGTGGCAGAGGATTTTTAACTCAGTGTTGAATTGCAATCCATAAGTCATTTCATACAAAAATATAGCCCGTTACGCATGATAAATCATCTATGATTGTTAGATCAAATTTTTGAAAATGGGCAAAATAATGACTTGTTAGACTCGGGTAAATATACCAGCGCACGTTCACTTGAGAATTTACTAAGCGTTTGTTATTCTCTTTAAAAGCTTTGGATCCAAAGGTCATTTGAATCTTTAACATGTTTCCAGCATGCATATCCATTTTTAAAACATGTGTGGAAAAAATCTCCTTCATGTAAAATTCCAAGCTTAATTGGGTTGGACTAATGGAATTTCCCAAACTTGGATAACAAAACTTTTGTGTTCATTTGTGGTGTGTGAATAAATTTTCTTCATTTACTTTTTTTATTGTTTTAAACTATTTATGTACATCAACTATGAAATTTTCTTTTTGCTAAGACCTATTTGCCTTTTTTGTTTACAGGACGAAAGGAGAGCGAAAAACTCGAAGTTTTGATTTAAGAAAAATGTGTACATCTAAAATGGAAATGCACAACGCACATATGTAGAGAGAGATAATTCCAAAGAGTGTCTGTAATTTTTAGGGATTGTAAGCTCTTTTTCGTTTTTATATCTCAGGTTGTGCATTCGTCGGGAAAAATGGGTTGCGGAGGATTTTTAACTGAATTTTGAATTGCAATCCATAAGTCATTTCATACAAAAATATAGCCCGCTACGCATGATAAATCACATTACAATCATCTATGATTAATTTTGTTAGCTTTTTGCAAATGGACAAAATAATGGCATGTTTGACTCGGGTAAATTTCCCACCATAAGTTCATTTGAGAATATAATGGGCGTTTGTTATTATCTTTAAAACTTTTCTTCCTTAGCTCATTTGCATGTTTAACATGTTTCAAACATGCATTTCCATTTTTAAAACATGTGTGGATGAAATCTCTTTCTTGCAAAATTCCAAGCTATTAGGGTTAAACTAGTGGAATTTCCCAAAATTGGATAACAAAACTTTTGTGTTCATTTGTGTTGGGTGAATAAATTTTCTTTATTTATATTTGTTATTGTTTTAAATTTTTGGCATACATCAACTATAAAATTTTCATTTTGTTGTAAGCTTTTTGCCTTGTTTGTTTTGGGGATGAAGGGAGAGCGAAAAGTGAAAGTTTTGATTTAAGAAAAAAGTGTACATCTAAAATGGAAAAGCACAATGCAATATTGTAGGGAGAGATAATTCCAAAGAGTGTCATTAATTTTTAGGGATTGTAAGCTCTTTTTAGTTTTTATATCTCAGGATTTGCAATCGTCGGGAAAAATTGGTGGCAGAGGATTTTTAACTGAGTGTTGAATTGCAATCCATAAGTCATTTCATACAAAAATGTAGCCCGTTACGGATGATAAATCACTTTACAATCATCTATGATTGTTAGATCAAATTTTTGAAAATGGGCAAAATAATGACTTGTTAGACTCGGGTAAATATTCCACCGCACGTTCACTTGAGAATTTAATGAGCATTTTTTATTCTCTTTAAAAGCTTTGGATCCATAGGTCATTTGAATCTTTAACATGTTTCAAGAATGCATATCTATTTTTAAAACATGTGTCGAAGAAATCTCCTTCATGTAAAATTCCAAGCTTAATATGGTTGGACTAATGAAATTTCCCAAACTTGGATAACAAAACTTTTGTGTTCATTTGTGGTGTGTGAATAGATATTTTTTATTTGCATTAGTTATTATTTTAAATATTTTCCACACATCAACTATAAAATTTTTATTTTGTTGTGATCTTTTTTGCCTTTTTTTTTTACGGGATGAAGGGGGAGCGAAAACTCAAAGTTCTGGTTTAAGAAAAAGTGTACATCTAAAATGGAAATGCACAATGCACAAATGTAGAGAGAGATAATTCAAAAGAGTGTGTGTAATTTTTAGGGATTGTAAACACCTTTTCGTTTTTATATATCAAGTTTTGCAATCGTCGGGAAAAATGGGTTGCGAAGGATTTTTAACTGAGTGTTGAATTGCAATCCATAAGTCATTTCATACAAAAATATAGCCCGTTACGCATGATAAATCACATTACAATCATCTATGATTAATTATGTGAGCTTTTTACAAATGGGCAAAATAATGGCATGTTTGACTCGGGTAAATATCCCATGCCAAGTTCACTTGAGAATTTAATGAGCGTTTGTTATTCTCTTTAAAAGCTTTGCTTCCATAGCTCATTTGCATCTTTAACATGTTTCAAACATGCATATCCATTTTTAAAACATGTGTGGATGAAATCTCCTTCTTGCGAAATTCCAAGCTATTAGGGTTAAACTAGTGGAATTTCCCAAAATTGGATAACAAAACTTTTGTGTTCATTTGTGTTGGGTGAATAAATTTTCTTTATTTATATTTTTTATTGTTTTAATTTTTTTCCATACATCAACTATAAAATTTTCAATTTGTTGTAAGGTTTTTGACTTATTTGTTTCCGGGATGAATGGAGAGCGGAAAATTAAAGTTTTGATTTAAGAAAAAAGTGCACATCTAAAATGGAAAAGCACAATGCACAATTGTAGGGAGAGATAATTCCAAAGAGTGTCTGTAATTTTTAAGGATTGTAAGCTCTTTTTAGTTTTTATATCTCAGGTTTTGCAGTCGTTGGGAAAAATTGGTGGCAGAGGATTTTTAAGTGAGTGTTGAATTCCAATCAGTAAGTCATTTCAAACAAAAATATAGCCCGTTACACATCATAAATCACTTTACAATCATCTATGATTGTTGGATCAAATTTTTGAAAATGGGCAAAATAATGACTTGTTAGTCTCGGGTAAATATCCCACCGGACGTTCACTTGAGAACTTAATGAGCGTTTGTTATTCTCTTTAAAAGCTTTGGATCCATAGGTCATTTGAATCTTTAACATGTTTCAGGCATGCATATCCATTTTTAAAAGATGTGTAGAAAAAATCTCCTTCATGTAAAATTCCAAGATATTAGTTTTGGACTAGCGGAATTTCCAAAAATTGGATAAAAAAACTTTTGTGTTCATTTGTGGTGTGTGAATAAATTTTCTCCATTTACATTTTTTATTGTTTTAAACTTTTTCCGTCCAACAACACTGAAATTTTCATTTTGCTGTGATCTATTTGCCTTTTTTACTTTACGGGATGAAGGGAGAGCGAAAAACTCGAAGTTTTGATTTAAGAAAAATGTGTACATCTAAAACGGAAATGCACAATGCACATATGTAGAGAGAGATAATTCCAAAGAGTGTCTGTTATTTTTAGGGATTGTAAGCACCTTTTCGTTTTTATATGTTAGGTTCTGCAATCGTTGGGAAAAATGGGTTGCGGAGGATTTTTAACTGAGTGTTGAATTGCAATCCATAAGTCATTACATACAAAAATATAGCCCGTTATGCATGATAAATCACATTACAATCATCTATGATTAATTATGTCAGCTTTTTTCAAATGGGCAAAATAATGGCATGTTTGACTCGGGTAAATATCCCACGCCAAGTTCACTTGAGAATTTAATGAGCGTTTGTTATTCTCTTTAAAAGCTTTGCATCCACAGTTCATTTGCATCTTTAACATGTTTCAAACATGCATATCCATTTTTAAAACATGTGTGGATGAAATCTCTTTCTTGCAAAATTCCAAGCTATTAGGGTTAAACTAGTGGAATTTCCCAAAATTGGATAACAAAACTTTTGTGTTCATTTGTGTTGGGTGAATAAATTTTCTTTATTTACATTTTTTATTGTTTTAAATTTTTTCCATACATCAACTATAAAATTTTCATTTTGGGGTAAGCTTTTTGCCTTGTTTGTTTTCAGGATGAAGGGAGAGCGAAAAGTCAAAGTTTTGATTTAAGAAAAAAGTGTACATTTAGAAAGGAAACGCACAATGCACAATTGCAGGGAGAGATAATTCCAAAGAGTGTCTGTAATTTTTAGGGATTGTAAACTCTTTTTAGTTTTTATATCTCAGGTTTTGCAATCATCGGGAAAAATTGGTGGCAGAGGATTATTAACTGAGTGTTGAATTGCAATCCATAAGTCATTTCATACCAAAATATAGCTCGTTACTCATGATAAATCACTTTACAATCATCTATGATTGTTAGATCAAATCTTTGAAAATGGGCAAAATAATGACTTGTTAGACTCGAGTAAATTTCCCACTGCGCGTTCACTTGAGAATTTAATGAGTGTTTATTATTCTCTTTAAAAGCTTTGGGTCCATAGGTCATTTGAATCTTTAACATGTTTCAAGGCTGCATATCCATTTTTAAAACATGTGTAGAAAAAATCTCCTTCATGTAAAATTCCAAGCTTAATAGGGTTGGACTAATGGAATTTCCCAAACTTGGATAACAAAACTTTGTGTTCATTTGTGGTGTGTGAATAGATATTTTTTATTTACATTAGTTATTATTTTAAATATTTTACACACATCAACTATAAAAATTTTATTTTGTTGTGATCTTTTTTGCCTTTTTTGTTTACGGGATGAAGGGGGAGTGAAAACTCAAAGTTCTGGTTTAAGAAAAAAGTGTACATCTAAAATGGAAATGCACAATGCTCAAATGTAGAGAGAGATATTTCCAAAGAATGTCTATATGTTTTAGGGATCGTATGCACTCTTTCGTTTTTATATTTAAGGTTTTGCAATCGTCGGGAAACAGGGGAGGCGGGCGATTTTTAACTGAGTGTTGACTTCAAATCCATAAGTCATTTCTTAAAAAAATATAGCCCGTTACGCATGAAAAATAACTTTACAATCATCTATGATTGTTAGCTCAACTTTTTGAAGATGGGAAAAATAATGGCTGGTTTGACTCGGGCAAATATCCCACCGCACGTTCACTTGAGAATTTAATGAGCGCTAGTTATTTTCTTTAAAAGCTTTGGATCCATAGGTCATTTGAATCTTTAACATGTTTCTTGCATGCATTTTCATTTTGTTGCGATCTATTTGCCTTTTTTGTTTACGGGATGAAGGGAGAGCGAAAAACTCAAAGTTTTGATTTAAGAAAAATGTGTACATCTAAAACGGAAATGCACAACACACATATGTAGAGAGAGATAATTCAAAAGAGTGTCTGTAATTTTTAGGGATTGTAAGCACCTTTTCGTTTTTATATCTCAGGTTTTGCAATCGTCAAGAAAAATGGGTTGCAGAGGATTTTTAACTGAGTGTTGAATTGCAATCCATAAGTCATTTCATACAAAAATATAGCCCGTTACGCATGATAAATCACATTACAATCATCTATGATTAATTATGTCAGCTTTTTGCAAAAGGACAAAGTAATGGCATGTTTGACTCGGGTAAATATCCCATCGCAAGGTCACTTGAGAATTTAATGAGCGTTTGTTATTCTCTTTAAAAGCTTTGCATCCATAGCTCATTTGCATCTTTAACATTCTTCAAACATGCATATCCATTTTTAAAACATGTGTGGATGAAATCTCTTTCTTGCAAAATTCCAAGCTATTATGGTTAAACTAGTGGAATTTCTCAAAATTGGATAACAAAACTTTTGTGTTCATTTATGTTGGGTGAATAAATTTTTTTTATTTATATTTGTTATAGTTTTAAATTTTTTCCATACATCAACTATAAAATTTTCATTTTGGTGTAAGCCTGTGCCTTGTTTGTTTTCGGGTTGAAGGGAGAACGAAAAGTCAAAGTTTTGATTTAAGAAAAAAGTGTACATCTAAATTGGAAAAGCATAATGTACAATTGTAGGGATAGATAATCCCAAAAAGTGTCTGTAATTTTTAGGTATTGTAAGGTCTTTTTAGTTTTTATATCTCAGGTTTTGCAATCGTCGGGAAAAATTGTTGGCAGTCAATTTTTAACTGAGTGTTGAATTGCAATCCATAAGTCATTTCATAAAAAAATATATTCCGTTACGCATGATAAATCACTTTAGAATCATTTATCATTGTTAGATCAAATTTTTGAAAATGGGCAAAATAATGACTTGTTAGACTCGGGTAAATATCCCACCGCACGTTCACTTGAGAATTTAAAGAGCGTTTGTTATTCTCTTTGAATGCTTTGGATCCATAGGTCAATTGAATCTTGAACATGTTTCAAGCATGCATATCCATTTTTAAAACATGTGTAGAAAAAATCTCCTTCATGTAAAATTCCGAGCTCGATAGGGTTGGACTAATGGAATTTCCCGAACATGGATAACAAAACTTTTGTGTTCATTTGTGGTGTGTGAATAGATATTTTTTATATACATTAGTTATTATTTTAAATATTTTCCACACATCAACTATAAAATTTTTATTTTTCTGTGATCTTTTTTGCCTTTTTTGTTTACTGGATTAAGGGGGAGAGAAAACTCAAAGTTCTGATTTAAGAAAAAAGTGTACATCTAAAATGGAAATGCACAATGCACAAATGCAGAGAGAGATATTTCCAATGAGTGTCTGTATGTTTTAGGGATCGTATGCACTCTTTCGTTTTTATATCTAAGGTTTTGCAATCATCGGGAAACGGGGGGGGGGAGATTTTTAACTGAGTGTTGACTTCAAATCCATAAGCCATTTCTTACAAAAATATAGCCCGTTACGCATGACAAATCACTTTACAATCATCTATGATTGTTAGCTCAACATTTTAAATATGGGCAAAATAATGGGTGTTTTTGCCTTTTTGTTTACGAGATGAAGGGGGAGCGAAAACTCAAAGTTCTGATTTAAGAAAAAAGTGTATATCTAAAATGGAAATGCACAATGCACAAATGTAGACAGAGATATTTCCAAAGAGTGTCTGTATGTTTTAGGGATCGTATGCAGTCTTTCGTTTTTATATCTAAGGTTTATCAATCGTAGGGAAACGGGGTAGGCGGGTGATTTTTATGTGAGTGTTGACTTCAAGTCAATAAGTCATTTCTTACAAAAATATAGCCCGTTACGCATGACAAATCACTTTACAATCATCTATGATTGTTAGCTCAACCTTTTGTATATGGGTAAAATAATGGCTTGTTTGACTCAGGCAAATATCCCACCACACGTTCACTTGAGAATTTAAGGAGCGTTTGTTATTCTCTTTAAAAGCTTTGGATCCATAGGTCATTTGAATCTTTAACATCTTTCTGGCATGCATATCTATTTTTAAAACATGAGTAGAAAAAATCTCCTTCATGTAAAATTCCAAGATATTAGTTTTGGACAAGCGGAATTTCCAAAAATTGGATAAAAAAACTTTTGTGTTCATTTGTGGTGTGTGAATAAATTTTCTCCATTTACATTTTTTATTGTTTTAAACTTTTTCCGTCCAACAACACTGAAATTTTCATTTTGCTGTGATCTATTTGCCTTTTTTACTTTACGGGATGAAGGGAGAGCGAAAAACTCGAAGTTTTGATTTAAGAAAAATGTGTACATCTAAAACGGAAATGTACAACACACATATGTAGAGAGAGATAATTCCAAAGAGTGTTTGTAATTTTTAGGGATTGTAAGCACCTTTTCGTTTTTATATCTCAGGTTTTGCAATCGTCTGGAAAAATGGGTTGTGGAGGATTTTTAACTGAGTGTTGAATTGCGATCCATAAGTCAATTCATACAAAAATATAGCCCATTACGCATGATAAATCACATTACAATCATCTATGATTAATTATGTCAGCTTTTTGCAAAAGGACAAAGTAATGGCATGTTTGACTCGTGTAAATATCCCATCGCAAGTTCACTTGAGAATTTAATGAGCATTTGTTATTCTCTTTAAAAGCTTTACATCCATAGCTCATTTGAATCTTTAACATGTTTCAAACATGGATATCCATTTTTAAAACATGTGTGGATGAAATCTCTTTCTTGCAAAATTCCAAGCTATTATGGTTAAACTAGTGGAATTTCCCAAAATTGGATAACAAAACTTTTGTGTTCATTTGTGTTGGGTGAATAAATTTTCTTCATTTATATTTGTTATTGTTTTAAATTTTTTGCATACATCAACTATAAAATTTTCATTTTGTTGTAAGCTTTTTGCCTTGTTTGTTTTCGGGATGAAGGGAGAGCGAAAAGTCAAAGTTTTGATTTATGAAAAAAGTGTACATCTAAAATGGAAAAGCACAATGCACAATTGTAGGGAGAGATAATTCCAAAGAGTGTCGGCAATTTTTAGGGATTGTAAGCTCTTTTTAGTTTTTATATCTCAGGTTTTTCAATCGTCGGGAAAAATTGGCGGCAGAGGATTTTTAACTGAGTGTTGAATTGCAATCCATCAGTCATTTCATACAAAAATATAGCCCGTTACGCATGATAAATCAATTGACATTCATCTATGATTGTTAGATCAAATTTTTGAAAATGGGCAAACTAATGACTTGTTAGACTCGGGTAAATATCCCACCGCATGTTCACTTGAGAATTTAATGAGTGTTTGTTATTCTCTTTAAAAGCTTTGGATCCAAAGGTCATTTGAATCTTTAACATGTTTCTAGCAGGCATATCCATTTTTAAAACATGTGTGGAAAAAATCTCCTTCATGTAAAATTCCAAGCTTAATAGGGTTGGACTAATGGAATTTCCCAAACTTGGATAACAAAACTTTTGTGTTCATTTGTGGTGTGTGAATAGATATTTTTTATTTACATTAGTTATTATTTTAAACATTTTCCACACATCAACTATAAGATTTATATTTTTTTGTGATCTTTTTTGCCTCTTTGTTTACGAGATGAAGGGGGAGCGAAAACACAAAGTTCTGATATAAGAAAAAAGTGTACATCTAAAATGGAAATGCACAATGCACAAATGTAGAGAGAGATATTTCCAAAGAGTGTCTGTATGTTTTAGGGATCGTATGCAGTCTTTCGTTTTTATATCTAAGGTTTTGCAATCGTAGGGAAATGGGGTAGGCGGGCGATTTTTAAGTGAGTGTTGACTTCAAGTCCATAAGTCATTTCTTACAAAAATATAGCCCGTTACGCATGACAAATCACTTTACAATCATCTGTGATTGTTAGCTCAACTTTTTGAATATGGGCAAAATAATGGCTTGTTTGACTCGGCAAATATCCCACCACACGTTCACTTGAGAATTTAAGGAGCGTTTGTTATTCTCTTTAAAAGCTTTGGATCAGTAGGTCATTTGAATCTTTAACATGTTTCTGGCATGCATATCCATTTTTAAAACATGTGAAGAAAAATCTCCTTCATGTAAAATTTCAAGATATTAGTTTTGGACTAGTGGAATTTCCCAAACTTGGATAACAAAACTTTTGTGTTCATTTGTGGTGTGTGAATAAATTTACTTGATTTACTTTTTTTATTGTTTTAAACTTTTTCCGTCCATCAACTCTGAAATTTTCATTTTGCTGTAATCTATTTGCCTTTTTTACTTTACGGGATGAAGGGAGAGCGAAAAACTCGATGTTTTGATTTAAGAAAAATGTGTACATCTAAAACGGAAATGCACAACACACATATGTAGAGAGAGATAATTCAAAAGAGTGTCTGTAATTTTTAGGGATTGTAAGCACCTTTTCGTTTTTATATCTCAGGTTTTGCAATCGTCGGGAAAAATGGGTTGCGGAGGATTTTTAACTGAGTGTTGAATTGCGATCCATAAGTCAATTCATACAAAAATATAGCCCGTTACGCATGATAAATCATATTATAATCATCTATGATTAATTTTGTCAGCTTTTTGCAAACGGACAAAGTAATGGCATGTTTGACTCGTGTAAATATCCCATCGCAAGTTCACTTGAGAATTTAATGAGCGTTTGTTATTCTCTTTAAAAGCTTTGCATCCATAGCTCATTTTCATCTTTAACATGTTTCAAACATGCATTTCCATTTTTTAAAAATGTGTGGATGAAATCTCTTTCTTGCAAAATTCCAAGCTATTATAGTTAAACTAGTGGAATTTCCCAAAATTGGATAACAAAACTTTTGTGTTCATTTGTGTAGGGTGAATAAATTTTCTTTATTTATATTTGTTATTGTTTTAAATTTTTTGCATACATCAACTATAAAATTTTTATTTTGTTGTAAGGTTTTTGACATGTTTGTTTTCGGGATGAAGGGAGAGGGCAAAGTCAAAGTTTTGATTTATGAAAAAAGTGTACATCTAAAATGGAAAAGCACAATGCACAATTGTAGGGAGAGATAATTCCAAAGAGTGTCGATAATTTTTAGTGATTGTAAGCACTTTTTAGTTTTTATATCTCAGGTTTTTCAATCGTCGGGAAAAATTGGTGGCAGAGGATTTTTAACTGAGTGTTGAATTGCATTCCATAAGTCATTTCATACAAAAATATGGCCCGTTACGCATGATAAATCACTTTACATTCATCTATGATTGTTAGATTAAATTTTTGAAAATGGGAAAATAAGGACTTGTTAGACTCGGGTAAATATCCCACCGCACGTTCACTTGAGAATTTAATGAGCGTTTGTTATTCTCTTTAAAAGCTTTGGATCCAAATGGTCATTTGAATCTTTAACATGTTTCCAGCATGCATATCCATTTTTAAAACATGTGTGGAAAAAATCTCCTTCATGTAAAATTCCAAGATAAATAGGGTTTGACTAATGGAATTTCCCAAACTTGGATAACAAAACTTTTGTGTTCATTTGTGGTGTGTGAATAGATATTTTTTATTTACATTAGTTATTATTTTAAATATTTTCCACACATCAACTATAAGATTTTTATTTTTTTGTGATTTTTTTTGCCTTTTTGTTTACGAGATGAAGGGGGAGCGAAAACTTAAAGTTCTGATTTAAGAAAAAAGTATACATCTAAAATGGAAATGCACAATGCACAATTATAGAGAGAGATATTTCCAAAGAGTGTCTGTATGTTTTAGGGATCGTATGCAGTCTTTCGTTTTTATATCTAAGGTTTTGCAATCGTAGGAAAACGGGGTAGGCGGGAGATTTTTAAGTGAGTGTTGACTTCAAGTCCATAAGTCATTTCTTAAAAAAATATAGCCCGTTACGCATGACAAATCACTTTACAATCATCTATGATTGTTAGCTCAACTTTTTGAATATCGGCAAAATAATGGCTTGTTTGACTCGGGCAAATATCTCACCGCACGTTCACTTGAGAATTTAAGGAGCGTTTGTTATACTTTTTAAAAGCTTTGGATCCATAGGTCATTTGAATCTTTAACATGTTTCTGGCATGCATATCCATTTTTAAAACATGTGTAGAAAAAATCTCCTTCATGTAAAATTCCAAGATTTTAGTTTTGGACTAGTGGAATTTCCCAAACTTGGATAACAAAAGGTTTGGGTTCATATGTGGTGTGTGAATAAATTTTCTTCATTTACTTTTTTTATTATTTTAGACTTTTTCCGTACATCAAGTATGAAATTTTCATTTTGTTGTGATCTATTTGCCTTTTTTGTTTACGGGATGAAGGGAGAGCGAAAAACTTGAAGTTTTGATTTAAGAAAAATGTGTACATCTAAAACGGAAATGCACAACACACATATGTAGAGAGAGATAATTCCGAAGAGTGTCTGTAAGTTTTAGGGATTGTAAGTACCTTTTCCTTTTTATATCTCAGGTTTTGCAATCGTCGGGAAAAATGGGTTCCGGAGGATTTTTAATTGATTGTTGAATTGAAATACATAAGTCATTTCAAGAAAAAATATAGCCCGTTACGCATGATAAATCACTTTACATTCATCTATGATTGTTAGAACAAATTTTTGAAAATCGGCAAAATAATGACTTGTTAGACTCGGGTAAATATCCCACCGCACGTTCACTAGAAAATTTAATGAGCGTTTGTTATTCTCTTTAAAAGCTTTGGATCCATAGGTCGTTTGAGTCTTTAACATGTTTCAAGCATGCATTTCCATTTTTAAAACATGTGTGGAAAAAATCTCCTTCATGTAAAATTCCATGCTTAATAGGGTTGGACTATTGGAATTTCCCAAACTTGGATAACAAAACTTTTTTGTTCATTTGTGGTGTGTGAATAGATATTTTTTTTTTACATTAGTTATTATTTTAAATATTTTCCAAACGCCAACTATAAAAGTTTTATTTTGTTGTGATCTTTTTTGCCTTTTTTGTTTACGGGATGAAGGGGGAACTAAAACTCAAAGTTCTGATTTAAGAAAATAGTGTACATCTAAAATGGAAATGCACAATGCACAAATGTAGAGAGAGATATTTCCAAAGAGTGTCTGTATGTTTTAGGGATCGTATGCACTCTTTCCTTTTTATATGTAAGGTTTTGCAATCGTCGGGAAACAGGGGAGGCGGGCGATTTTTAACTGAGTGTTTGACTTCAAATCCATAAGTCATTTCTTACAAAAATATAGCCCGTTACGCTTGAAAAATCACTTTACAATCATCTATGATTGTTAGATCAACTTTTTGAATATGGGCAAAATAATGGCTTGTTTGACTCGGGCAAATATCCCACCGCACGTTCCCTTGAGAATTTAATGAGCGTTTGTTATTCACTTTAAAAGCTTTGGATCCATAGGTCATTTGAATCTTTAACATGTTTCATGCATGCATATCCATTTTTAAAACATGTGTAGAAAAAATCTCCTTCATGTAAAATTCCAAGATATTAGTTTTGGACTAGTGGAATTTCCCAAACTTGGATAACAAAACTTTTGTGTTCATTTGTGGTGTGTGAATAAATTTTCTTCATTTACTTTTTTTATTGTTTTAAACTTTTTCCGTACATCAACTATGAAATTTTCATTTTGCTATGATCTATTTGCCTTTTTTGTTTACGGGATGAAGGGAAAGCGAAAAACTCGAAGTTTTGATTTAAGAAAAATGTGTACAACTAAAACGGAAATGCACAACACACATATGTAGAGAGAGATAATTCCAAAGAGTGTGTAATTTTTAGGGATTGTAAGCACCTTTTCGTTTTTATATATCAGGTTTCGCAATCGTTGGGAAAAATGGGTTGCGGAGGATTTTTAACTGAGTGTTGAATTGCAATCCATAAGTCATTTCATACAAAAATATAGCCCGTTACGCATGATAAATCACATTAGAATCATCTATGATTATCTATGTCAGCTTATTGCAAATGGGCAAAATAATGGCATGTTTGACTCGGGTAAATATCCCACGCCAAGTTCACTTGAGAATTTAATGAGCGTTCGTTATTCTCTTTAAAAGCTTTGCATCCATAGCTCATTTGCATCTTTAACATGTTTCAAACATGCATATCCATTTTTAAAACATGTGTCGATGAAATGTCTTTCTTGCAAAATTCCAAGCTATTAGGGTTAAACTAGTGGAATTTCCCAAAATTGAAAAACAAAACTTTTGTGTTCATTTGTGTTGGGTGAATAAATTTTATTTATTTATATTTTTTATTGTTTTAAATTTTTTCCATACATCAACTATAAAATTTTCATTTTGTTGTAAGCTTTTTGCCTTGTTTGTATTCGGGATGAAGGGAGAGCGAAAAGTCAAAGTTTTGATTTATGAAAAAAGTGTACATCTAAAATGGAAAAGCACAATGCACAATTGTAGGGAGAGATAATTCCAAAGAGTGTCCGTAATTTTTAGGGATTGTAAGCTCTTTTTAGTTTTTATATCTCAGGTTTTGCAATCGTCGGAAAAATTGGTGGCGGAGGATTTTTAACTGAGTGTTGAATTGCAATCCATAAGTCATTTCATACAAAAAGATAGCCCGTTACGCATGATAAATCACTTTACATTCATCTATGATTGTTAGATCAAATTTTTGAAAATGGGCAAAATACTGACTTGTTAGACTCGGGTAAATATCCCAGTGCACGTTCACTTGACAATTTAATGAGCGTTTGTTATTCTCTTTAAAAGCTTTGGATCCAAAGGTCATTTGAATCTTTAACATGTTTCCAGCATGCATATCCATTTTTAAAACATGTGTGGAAAAACTCTCCTTCATGTAAAATTCCAAGCTTAATAGGGTTGGACTAATGGAATTTCCCAAACTTGAATAACAAAACTTTTGTGTTCATTTGTGGTGTGTGAATAGATATTTTTTTTTTACATTAGTTATTATTTTAAATATTTTCCACACATCAACTATAAGATTTTTATTTTGTTGTGATCTTTTTTGCCTTTTTTGTTTACGAGATGAAGGGGGAGCGAAAACTCAAAGTTCTGATTTAAGAAAAAAGTGTACATCTAAAATGGAAATGCACAATGCACAAATGTAGAGAGAGATATTTCCAAAGAGTGTCTGTATGTTTTAGGGATCGTATGCAGTCTTTCATTTTTATATCTACGGTTTTGCAATCGTAGGGAAATGGGGGAGACGGGCGATTTTTAACTGAGTGTTGACTTCAAATCTATAAGTCATTTCTTTCAAAAATATAGCCCGTTACGCATGACAAATCACATTACAACCATCTATGATTTTTAGCTCAACTTTTTGAATACCGGCAAAATAATGGCTTGTTTGACTTGGGCAAATATCCCACCGCACGTTCACTTGAGAATTTAAAGAGCGTTTGTTATTCTCTTTAAAAGCTTTGGATCCATAGGTCATTTGAATCTTTAACATGTTTCTGGCATGCATATCCATTTTTAAAACATATGTATAAAAAATCTCCTTCATGTAAAATTCCAAGATATTACTTTTGGACTAGTGGAATTTCCCAAACTTGGTAACAAAAATTTTGTGTTCATTTGTGGTGTGTGAATAAATTTTCTTCATTTACTTTTTTTATTGTTTTAAACATTTTTCGTACATCAACTATGAAATTTTCATTTTGTTGTGATCTATTTGCCTTTTTTGTTTACGGGATGAAGGGAGAGCGAAAAACTCAAAGTTTTGATTTAAGAAAAATGTGTACATCTAAAACGGAAATGCACAACACACATATGTAGAGAGAGATAATTCAAAAGAGTGTCTGTAATTTTTAGGGATTGTAAGCACCTTTTCGTTTTTATATCTCAGGTTTTGCAATCGTCGGGAAAAATGGGTTGCGGAGGATTTTTAACTGAGTGTTGAATTGCAATCCATAAGTCATTTCATACAAAAATATAGCCCGTTACGCATGATAAATCACATTACAATCATCTATGATTAATTATGTCAGCTTTTTGCAAAAGGACAAAGTAATGGCATGTTTGACTCGGGTAAATATCCCATCGCAAGTTCACTTGAGAATTTAATGAGCGTTTGTTATTCTCTTTAAAAGCTTTGCATCCATAGCTCATTTGCATATTTAACATGTTTCAAACATGCATATCCATTTTTAAAACATGTGTGGAAGAAATCTCTTTCTTGCAAAATTCCAAACTATTATGGTTAAACTAGTGGAATTTAACAAAATTGGATAACAAAACTTTTGTGTTCATTTGTGTTGGGAGAATAAATTTTTATTATTTATATTTGTTATCGTTTTAAATTTTTTGCATACATCAACTATAAAATTTTCATTTTGTTGTAAGCTTTTTGCCTTGTTTGTTTTCGGGATGAAGGGAGAGCGAAAAGTCAAAGTTTTGATTTATGAAAAAAGTGTACATCTAAAATGGAAAAGCACAATGCATAATTGTAGGGAGAGATAATTCCAAAGAGTGTCGGTCATTTTTAGGGATTGTAAGCTCTTTTTAGTTTTTATATCTCAGGTTTTGCAATCGTCGGGAAAAATTGGTGGCACAGGATTTTTAACTCAGTGTTGAATTGCAATCCATAAGTCATTTCATACAAAAATATAGCCCGTTACGCATGATAAATCATCTACGATTGTTAGATCAAATTTTTGAAAATGGGCAAAATAATGACTTGTTAGACTCGGGTAAATATCCAAGCGCACGTTCACTTGAGAATTTACTAAGCGTTTGTTATTCTCTTTAAAAGCTTTGGATCCAAAGGTCATTTGAATCTTTAACATGTTTCTAGCATGCATATCCATTTTTAAAACATGTGTGGAAAAAATCTCCTTCATGTAAAATTCCAAGCTTAATAGGGTTGGACTAATGGAATTTCCCAAACTTGGATAACAAAACTTTTGTGTTCATTTGTGGTATGTGAATAGATATTTTTTATTTACATTAGTTATTATTTTAAATATTTTACACACATCAACTATCAGATTTTCATTTTGTTGTGATCTTTTTTGCCTTTTTTGTTTACGAGATGAAGGGGGAGCGAAAACTCAAAGTTCTGATTTAAGAAAAAAGTGTACATCTAAAATGGAAATGCACAATGCACAAATGTGGAGAGAGATATTTCCAAAGAGTGTTTGTATGTTTTAGGGATCGTATGCAGTCTTTCGTTTTTATATCTAAGGTTTTGCAATCGTAGGGAAACGGGTAGGCGGGCGATTTTTAAGTGAGTGTTGACTTCAAGTCCATAAGTCATTTCTTAAAAAAATATAGCCCGTTACGCATGACAAATCACTTTACAATCATCTATGATTGTTAGCTCAACTTTTTGAATATGGGCAAAATAATGGCTTGTTTGACTCGGGCAAATATCCCACCGCACGTTCACTTGAGAATTTAAGGAGCGTTTGTTATTCTCTTTAAAAGCTTTGGATCCATAGGTCATTTGAATCTCTAACTTGTTTCTGGCATGCATATCCATTTTTAAAACATGTGTAGAAAAAAACTCCTTCATGTAAAATTCTAAGATATTAGTTTTGGACTAGTGGAATTTCCCAAACTTGGATAACAAAACTTTTGTGTTCATTTGTGGTGTGTGAATAAATTTTCTTCATTTACTTTTTTTATTGTTTTAAACTTTTTCCGTACATCAACTATGAAATTTTCATTTTGCTGTGATCTATTTGCCTTTTTTGTTTACGGGATGAAGGGAGAGCGAAAAACTCGAAGTTTTGATTTAAGAAAAATGTGTACATCTAAAACGGAAATGCACAACACACATATGTAGAGAGAGATAATTCCAAAGAGTGTCTGTAATTTTTAGGGATTGTAAGCGCCTTTTCGCTTTTTTATCTCAGGTTTTGCAATCGTCGGGAAAAATGGGTTGCGGAGGATTTTTAACTGAGTGTTGAATTGCAATCCATAAGTCATTTCATAAAAAAATATAGCCCATTACGCATGATAAGTCACTTTACATTCATCTATGATTGTTAGAACAAATTTTCGAAAATGGGCAAAATAATGACTTGTTAGACTCGGGTAAATATCCCACCGCACGTTCACTTGAAAATTTAATGAGCGTTTGTTATTCTCTTTAAAAGCTTTTGATCCATATGTCATTTGAATCTTTAACATGTTTCAATCATGCATATCCATTTTTAAAACATGTGTAGAAAAAATATCCTTCATGTAAAATTCCATTCTTAATAGGGTTGGACTATTGGAATTTCCCAAACTTGGATAACAAAACTTTTGTGTTCATTTGTGGTGTGTGAATAGATATTTTTTATTTACATTAGTTATTATTTTAAATATTTTCCAAACATCAACTATAAATTTTTTATTTTGTTGTGATCTTTTTTGCCTTTTTTGTTTACGGGTTGAAGGGGGAGCGAAAACTCAAAGTTCTGATTTAAGAAAAAAGTGTACATCTAAAATGGAAATGCACAATGCACAAATGTAGAGAGAGATATTTCCAAAGAGTGTCTGTATATTTTAGGGATCGTATGCACTCTTTCCTTTTTATATGTAAGGATTTGCAATTGTCGGGAAACGGGGGAGGTGGGCGATTTTTAACTGAGTGTTGACTTCAAATCCATAAGTCATTTCTTACAAAAATATAGCCCGTTACGCATGACAAATCACTTTACAATCATCTATGATTGTTAGCTCAACTTTTTGAATATGGGCAAAATAATGGCTTGTTTGACTCGGGCAAATATGCCACCGCACGTTCACTTGAGAATTTAAGGAGCGTTTGTTATTCTCTTTAAAAGCTTTGGATCCATATGTAATTTGAATCTTTAACATGTTTTTGGTATGCATATCCATTTTTAAAACATGTGTAGAAAAAATCTCCTTCATGTAAAATTTCAAGATATTAGTTTTGGACTCGTGGAATTTCCCAAACTTGGATAACAAAACTTTTGTGTTCATTTGTGGTGTGTGAATAAATTTTGTTCATTTACTTTTTTTATTGTTTAAAACATTTTCCGTACATCAACTACGAAATTTTCATTTTTTTATGATCTATTTGCGTTTTTTTGTTTACGGGATGAAGGGAGAGCGAAAAACTCGAAGTTTTGATTGAAGAAAAATGTGTACATCTAAAATGGAAATGCACAACGCACATATGTAGAGAGAGATAATTCCAAAGAGTGTCTGTAATGTTTAGGGATTGTAAGCACCTTTTCGTTTTAAAATCTCAGGTTTTGCAATCATTGGGAAAATGGGTTGCGGAGGATTTTTAACTGAGTCTTGAATTGCAATCCATATGTCATTTCATACAAAAATATAGCCCGTTACGCATGATAAATCACATTACAATCATCTATAATTAATTATATCAGCTTTTTGCAAAAGGACAAAGTAATGGCATGTTTGACTCGTGTAAATATCCCATCGCAAGTTCACTTGAGAATTTAATGAGCGTTTGTTATTCTCTTTAAAAGCTTTGCATCCATAGCTCATTTGCATCTTTAACATGTTTCAAACATGCATATCCATTTTTAAAACATGTGTGGACGAAATCTCAAAATTCCATGCTATTACGGTTAAGCTAGAGGAATTTCCCTAAATTGGATAACAAAAATTTTGGGTTCATTTGTGTTGGGTGAATAAAATTTTTTTATTTATATTTGTTATTTTTTTAAATTTTTTCCATACATGAACTATAAAATTTTCATTTTGGGGTAAGCCTTTTGCCTTGTTTGTTTTCGAGATGAAAGGAGAGAGAAAAGTCAAAGTTTTGATTTAAGAAAAAAGTGTACATCTAAAATGGAAAAGCACAATGCACAATTGTAGGGAGAGATAATTCCAAAGTGGGCCTGTAATTTTTAGGGATTCTAAGCTCTTTTAAGTTTTTATATCTCAGGTTTTGCAATCGTGAGGAAAAATTGGTGGCAGAGGATTTTTAACCGAGTGTTGAATTGCAATCCATAAGGAATTTCATACAAAAATATAGCCCGTTACGCATGATAAATCACTATACAATCATCTATGATTGTTAGATCAAATTTTTGAAAATGGGCAAAATAATGACTTGTTAGACTCGGGTAAATATCCCACCGCACGTTCACTTGAGAATTTAATGAGCGTTTGTTATTCTCTTTAAAAGCTTTGGATCCATAGGTCATTTGAATCTTTAACATGTTTCAAGCATGCATATCCATTTTTAAAACATGTGTAGAAAAAATCTCCTTCATGTAAAATTCCAAGCTTAATAGGGTTGGACTAATGGAATCTCCCAAACTTGGATAACAAAAATTTTGTGTTCATTTGTGGTGTGTGAATAGATTTTTTTTATTTACATTAGTTATTATTTGAAATATTTTCCACACATCAACTATAAAATTTTTATTTTTTTGTGATATTTTTTGCCTTTTCTGTTTATAGGATGAAAGGGGAGCGAAAACTCATAGTTCTGATTTAAGAAAAAAGTGTACATGTAAAATGGAAATGCACAATGCACAAATGTAGAGAGAGATATTTCCAAAGAGTGTCTGTATGTTCTAGGGATCGTATACACTTATTTCTTTTTTATATCGAAGGTTTTGCAATCGTCGGGAAACGGGGGAGGCGGGCAATTTTTAACTGAGTGTTGACTTCAAATCCATAAGTCATTTCTTACAAAAATATAGCCCGTTATGCATGACAAATCACTTTACAATCATCTATGATTGTTAGCTCAACTTTTTAAATATGGGCAAAATAATGGCTTGTTTGACTCGGGCAAGTATCCCACCGCACGTTCACTTGAGAATTTAATGACCGTTTGTTGTTCTCTTTAAAAGCTTTGGATCCATAGGTCATTTGAATCTTTAACATGTTTCTGGCATGCATATCCATTTTAAAACATGTGTAGAAAAAATATCCTTCATGTAAAACTCCAAGATATTAGTTATGCACCAATGGAATTTCCAAAACATGGATAACATAACTTTTGTGTGCATTTGTGGTGTGTGAATAAATTTTCTTCATTTACTTTTTTTATTGTTTTAAACTTTTTCCGTACATCAACTATGAAATTTTCATTTTGCTGTGACCTATTTGCCTTTTTTGTTTACGGGATGAAAGGAGAGCGAAAAACTCGAAGTTTTGATTTAAGAAAAATGTGTACATCTAAAATGGAAATACACAACGCACATATGTAGAGAGAGATAATTCCAAAGAGTGTCTGTAATTTTTAGGGATTGTAAGCTCTTTTTCGTTTTTATATCTCAGGTTGTGCATTCGTCGGGAAAAATGGGTTGCGGAGGATTTTTAACTGAATGTTGGATTGCAATCCATCAGTCATTTCATACAAAAATATAGCCCGTTACGCATGATAAATCACATTACAATCATCTATGATTAATTTTGTCAGCTTTTTGCAAATTGACAAAATAATGGCATGTTTGACTCAGGTAAATTTCCCACCGCAAGTTCACTTGAGAATATATTGGGCGTTTGTTATTATCTTTAAAACTTTGCTTCCTTAGCTCATTTTCATCTTTAACATGTTTCAAACATGCATTTCCATTTTTAAAACAAGTGTGGATGAAATCTCTTTCTTGTAAAATTCCAAGCTATTAGGGTTAAACTAGTGGAATTTCCCAAAATTGGATAACAAAACTTTTGTGTTCATTTGTGTTGGGTGAATAAATTTTCTTTATTTATATTTGTTATTTTTAAAAATTTTTGGCATACATCAACTATAAAATTTTCAATTTGTTGTAAGCTTTTTGCCTTGTTTGTTTTCGGGATGAAGGGAGAGCGAAAAGTCAAAGTTTTGATTTAAGAAAAAAGTGTACATCTAAAATGGAAAAGCACAATGCAATATTTTAGGGAGAGATAATTCCAAAGAGTGTCGTTAATTTTTAGGGATTGTAAGCTCTTTTTAGTTTTTATATCTCAGGATTTGCAATCGTCGGGAAAAATTGGTGGTAGAGGATTTTTAAGTGAGTGTTGAATTGCAATCCATAAGTCATTTCATACAAAAATGTAGCCCGTTATGGATGATAAATCACTTTACAATCATCTATGATTGTTAGATCAAATTTTGGAAAATGGGCAAAATAATGACTTGTTAGACTCGGGTAAATATTCCACTGCACGTTCACTTGAGAATTTAATGAGCATTTTTTATTCTCTTTAAAAGCTTTGGATCCATAGGTCATTTGAATCTTTAACATGTTTCAAGAATGCATAGCCATTTTTAAAACATGTGTCGAAGAAATCTCCTTCATGTAAAATTCCAAGCTTAATATGGTTGGACTAATGGAATTTCCCAAACTTGGATAACAAAACTTTTGTGTTCATTTGTGGTGTGTGAATAGATATTTTTTATTTGCATTAGTTATTATTTTAAATATTTTCCACACATCAACTATAAAATTTTTATTTTGTTGTGATCTTTTTTGCCTTTTTTTTTTACGGGATGAAGGGGGAGCGAAAACTCAAAGTTCTAGTTTAAGAAAAAGTGTACATCTAAAATGGAAATGCACAATGCACAAATGTAGAGAGAGATATTTCAAAAGAGTGTGTGTATGTTTTAGGGATCGTATGCACTCTTTCGTTTTTATATCTAAGGTTTTGCAATCGTCGGGAAACAGGGGAGGCGGGCGATTTTTAACTCAGTGTTTGACATCAAATCCATAAGTCATTTCTTACAAAAATATAGCCCGTTACGCATGAAAAATCACTTTACCATCATCTATGATTGTTAGATCAACTTTTTGAATATGGGCAAAATAATGGCTTGTTTGACTCGGTCAAATATCCCACCGCACGTTCCCTTGAGAATTTAATGAGCGTTTGTTATTCTCTTTAAAAGATTTGGTTCCATAGGTCATTTGAATCTTTAACATGTTTCATGCATGCATATCCATTTTTAAAACATGTGTACAAAAAATCTCCTTCATGTAAAATTCCAAGATATTAGTTTTGGACTAGTGGAATTTCCCAAACTTGGATAACAAAACTTTTGTGTTCAATTGTGGGGTGTGAATAAATTTTCTTCATTTACTTTTTTATTGTTTTAAACTTTTTCCGTACATTAACTATGAAATTTTCATTTTGCTATGATCTATTTGCCTTTTTTGTTTACGGGATGAAGGGAGAGCGAAAAACTCGAAGTTTTGATTTAAGGAAAATGTGTACAACTAAAACGGAAATGCACAACGCACATATGTAGAGAGAGATAATTCCAAAGAGTGTGTGTAATTTTTAGGGATTGTAAGCGCCTTTTCGTTTTTATATATCAAGTTTTGCCATCGTCGAGAAAAACGGGTTGCGGAGGATTTTTAACCGAGTGTTGAATTGCAATCCATAAGTCATTTCATACAAAAATATAGCCCGTTACGCATGATAAATCACATTAGAATCATCTATGATTAATTATGTCAACTTTTAGCAAATGGGCAAAATAATGGCATGTTTGACTGGGGTAAATATCTCACGCCAAGTTCACTTGAGAATTTAATGAGCGTTTGTTATTCTCTTTAACAGCTTTGCATCCATAGCTCATTTGCATTTTTAACATGTTTCAAACATGCATATCCATTTTTAAAACATGTGTGGATGAAATGTCTTTCTTGCAAAATTCCAAGCTATTAGGGTTAAACTAGTGGAATTTCCCAAAATTGGATAACAAAACTTTTGTGTTCATTTGTGTTGGGTGAATAAATTTTCTTTATTTATATTTGTTATTGTTTTAAAATTTTTCCATACATCAACTATAAAATTTTCATTTTGTTGTAAGCTTTTTGCCTTGTTTGTTTTCGGGATGAAGGGAGAGAGAAAAGTCAAAGTTTTGATTGAAGAAATAAGTGTACATCTAAAATGGAAAAGCAAAATGCACAATTGTAGGGAGAGATAGTTCCAAAGAGTCTCATTAATTTTTAGGTATTGTAAGCTCTTTTGAGTTTTTATGTCTCAGGTTTTGCAATCATTGAGAAAAATTGGTGGCAGAGGATTTTTAACCGAGTGTTGAATTGCAATCCATAAGTCATTTCATACAAAAAGATAGCCTGTTATGCATGATAAATCAATTTACAATTATCTATGATTGTTAGATCAAATTTTTTAAAATGGGCAAAGTAATGACTTGTTAGACTCGGGTAAATATCCCACCGCACGATCACTTGAGAATTTAATGACCGTTTGTTATTCTCTTTAAAAGCTTTGGATCCATAGGTCATTTGAATCTTTAACATGTTTCAAGCATGCATATCCATTTTTAAAACATGTGTAGAAAAAATCTCCTTCATGTAAAATTCCAGTCTTAATAGGGTTGGACTAATGGATCTTCCCAAACTTGGATAACAAAACTTTTGTGTTCTTTTGTGGTGTGTGAATAGGTATTTTTTATTTCCATTAGTTAATCTTTTAAATATTTACCACACATCAACTATAAGATTTTTATTTTTTTGTGATCTTTTTTGTCTTTTTTGTGTTCGGGATGAAGGGGGAGCGAAAACTCAAAGTTCTGATTTAAGGAAAAAGTGTACATCTAAAATGGAAATGCACAATGCACAAATGTAGAGAGAGATATTTCCAAAGAGTGTCTGTATGTTTTAGGAATCGTATGCAGTCTTTTGTTTTTATATCTAAGGTTTTGCAATCGTAGGGAAATGGGGGAGACGGGCGATTTTTAACTGAGTGTTGACTTCAAATCCATAAATCATTTCTTAAAAAAATATAGCCCGTTACGCATGACAAATCACATTACAACCATCTATGATTGTTAGCTCAACTTTTTGAATATGGGCAAAATAATGGCTTGTTTGACTCGGGCAAATATCCCACCGCACGTTCACTTGAGAATTTAAGGAGCGTTTGTTATTCTCTTTAAAAGCTTTGGCTCCATAGGTCATTTGAGTCTTTAACATGTTTCTGGCATGCATATCCATTTTTAAAACATATGTTGAAAAAATCTTCTTCATGTAAAATTCCAAGATATTAGTTTTGGACTAGTGGAATTTCCCAAACTTGGATAACAAAACTTTTGTGTACATTTGTGGTGTGTGAATAAATTTTCTTCATATACTTTTTTTATTGTTTTAAACTTTTTCCGTACATCAACTATGAAATTTTCATTTTGCTGTGATCTATTTGCCTTTTTTGTTTACGGGATGAAGGGAGAGCGAAAAACTCGAAGTTTTGATTTAAGAAAAATGTGTACATCTAGAACGGAAATGCACAACACAAATATGTAGAGAGAGATAATGCCAAAGAGTGTCTGTAACTTTTAGGGATTGTAAGCACCTTTTCGTTTTTATATCTCAGGTTTTGCAATCATCGAGAAAAATGGGTTGCGGAGGATATTTAACTAAGTGTTGAATTGCAATCCATAAGTCATTTCATACAAAAATATAGCCCGTTACGCATGATAAATCACATTACAATCATCTATGATTAATTATGTCAGCTTTTTACAAATGGGCAAAATAATGGCATGTTTGACTCGGGTAAATATCCCACGCCAAGTTCACTTGAGAATTTAATGAGCATTTGTTATTCTCTTTAAAAGCTTTGCTTCCATAGCTCATTTGCATCTTTAACATGTTTCAAACATGCATATCCATTTTTAAAACATGTGTGGATGAAATCTCTTTCTTGCGAAATTCCAAGCTATTAGGGTTAAACTAGTGGAATTTCCCAAAATTGGATAACAAAACTTTTGTGTTCATTTGTGTTGGGTGAATAAATTTTCTTTATTTATATTTGTTATTGTTTTAATTTTTTTCCATACATCAACTATAAAATTTTCAATTTGTTGTAAGGTTTTTGACTTATTTGTTTCTGGGATGAATGGAGAGCGAAAAATCAAAGTTTTGATTTAAGAAAAAAGTGCACATCTAAAATGGAAAAGCACAATGCACAATTGTAGGGAGAGATAATTCCAAAGAGTGTCTGTAATTTTTAAGGATTGTAAGCTCTTTTTAGTTTTTATATCTCAGGTTTTGCAGTCGTCGGGAAAAATTGGTGGTAGAGGATTTTTAAGTGAGTGTTGAATTGCAATCAGTAAGTCATTTCATACAAAAATATAGCCCGTTACGCATCATAAAGCACTTTACAATCATCTATGATTATTGGATCAAATTTTTGAAAATGGGCAAAATAATGACTTGTTAGTCTCGGGTAAATATCCCACCGCACGTTCACTTGAGAACTTAATGAGCGTTTGTTATTCTCTTTAAAAGCTTTGGATCCATAGGTCATTTGAATCTTTAACATGTTTCAGGCATGCATATCCATTTTTAAAAGATGTGTAGAAAAAATCTCCTTCATGTAAAATTCCAAGCTTAATAGGGTTGGACTAATGGAATTTCCCAAACTTGGAAAACAAAACTTTTGTGCTCATTTGTGGTGTGTGAATAAATATTTTTTATTTACATTAGTTATTAGCTTAAATTTTTTCCACACATCAACTATAAAATTTTTATTTTTTTGTGATCTTTTTTGCCTTTTCTTTTTACGCGATGAAGGGGGAGCGAAAACTCAAAGTTCTGGTTTAAGAAAAAAGTGTACATCTAAAATGGAAATGCACAATGCACAAATGTAGAGAGAGATATTTCCAAAGAGTGTCAGTATGTTTTTGGCATCGTATGCACTCTTTCGTTTTTATATGTAAGGTTTTTGCAATCGTCGGGAAGCGGGGGAGGCAGGCGATTTTTAACTGAGTGTGGACTTCAAATCCATAAGTCATTTCTTACAAAAATATAGCCCGTTACGCATGACAAATCACTTTACAATCATCTATGATTGTTAGCTCAACTTTTTGAATATGGGCAAAATAATGGCTTGTTTGACTGAGGCAAATATCCCACCGCACGTTCACTTGAGAATTTAATGAGCGTTTCTTATTCTCTTTAAAAGCTTCAGATCCATAGGTCATTTGAATCTTTAACATGTTTCTGGCATGCATATCCATATTTAAAACATGTGTAGAAAAAATCTCTTTCATGTAAAATTCCATGATATTAGTTTTGAACTAGTGGAATTTCCCAAACTTGGATAACAAAACTTTTGTGTTCATTTGTGGTGTGTGAATAAATTTTATTCATTTACTTATTTTATTGTTTTAAACTTTTTCCGTACATCAACTATGAAATTTTCATTTTGCTATGATCTATTTGCCTTTTTTGTTTACGGGATGTAGGGAGAGCCAAAAACTTGATGTTTTGATTTAAGAAAAATGTGTACATCTAAAATGGAAATTCACAATGCACATATGTAGAGAGAGATAATTCCAAAGAGTGTCTGTTATTTTTAGGGATTTTAAGCACCTTTTCGTTTTTATATGTCAGGTTCTGCAATCGGTAGGAAAAATGGGTTGCGGAGGATTTTTAACTGAGTGTTGAATTGCAATCCATAAGTCATTACATACAAAAATATAGCCCGTTATGCATGATAAATCACATTACAATCATCTATGATTAATTATGTCAGCTTTTTGCAAATGGGCAAAATAATGGCATGTTTGACTCGGGTAAATAGCCCACGCCAAGTTCACTTGAGAATTTAATGAGCGTTTGTTATTCTCTTTAAAAGCTTTGCATCCATAGTTCATTTGCATCTTTAACATGTTTCAAACATGCATATCCATTTTTAAAACATGTGTGGATGAAATCTCTTTCTTGCAAAACTCCAAGCTATTAGGGTTAAACTAGTGGAATTTCCCAAAATTGGATAACAAAACTTTTGTGTTCATTTGTGTTGGGTGAATAAATTTTCTTTACTTACATTTGTTATTGTTTTAAATTTTTTCCATACATCAACTATAAAATTTTCATTTTGGGGTAAGCTTTTTGCCTTGTTTGTTTTCAGGATGAAGGGAGAGCGAAAAGTCGTAGTTTTGATTTAAGAAAAAAATGTACATTTAGAAAGGAAAAGCACAATGCACAATTGTAGGGAGAGATAATTCCAAAGGGTGTCTGTAATTTTTAGGGATTGTAATCTCTTTTTAGTTTTTATATCTCAGGTTTTGCAATCATCGGGAAAAATTGGTGGCAGAGGATTATTAACTGAGTGTTGAATTGCAATCCATAAGTCATTTCATACCAAAATATAGCTCGTTACTCATGATAAATCACTTTACAATCATCTATGATTGTTCGATCAAATTTTTGAAAATGGGCAAAATAATGACTTGTTAGACTCGAGTAAATATCCCACCGCGCGTTCACTTGAGAATTTAATGAGCGTTTGTTATTCTCTTTAAAAGTTTTGGATCCATAGGTCATTTGAATCTTTAACATGTTTCAAGGCTGCATATCCATTTTTAAAACATGTGTAGAAAAAATCTCCTTCTTGTAAAATTCCAAGCTTATTAGGGTTGGACTAATGGAATTTCCCAAACTTGGATAACAAAACTTTTTGTTTATTTGTGGTGTGTGAATAGATATTTTTTATTTACATTAGTTATTATTTTAAATATTTTCCACACATCAACTATAAAATTTTTATTTTGTTGTGATCTTTTTTGCCTTTTTTGTTTACGGGATGAAGGGGGAGTGAAAACTCAAAGTTCTGGTTTAAGAAAAAAGTGTACATCTAAAATGGAAATGCACAATGCACAAATGTAGAGAGAGATATTTCCAAAGAATGTCTGTATGTTTTAGGGATCGTATGCACTCTTTCGTTTTTATATTTAAGGTTTTGCAATCGTCGGGAAACGGGGGAGGCGGGCGATTTTTAACTGAGTGTTGACTTCAAATCCATAAGTCATTTCTTAAAAAAATATAGCCCGTTACGCGTGAAAAATCACTTTACAATCATCTATGATTGTTAGCTCAACTTTTTGAATATGGGAAAAATAATGGCTGGTTTGACTCGGGCAAATATCCCACCACACGTTCACTTGAGAATTTAATGAGCGCTAGTTATTTTCTTTAAAAGCTTTGGATCCATAGGTCATTTGAATCTTTAACATGTTTCTTGCATGCATATCCATTTTTAAAAACATTTGTAGAAAAAATCTCCTTCATGAAAAATTACAAGATATTAGTTTGGGACTAATGGAATTTCCCAAACTTGGATAACAAAACTTTTGTGTTCATTTGTCGTGTGTGAACAGATATTTTTTATTTACATTAGTTATTATTTAAAATATTTTCCACACATCAACTATAAATTTTTTTTTTTGTTGTGATCTTTTTTACCTTTTTTTGTTTACGGGCTGAAGGGGGAGCGAAAACTCAAAGTTCTGATTTAAGAAAAAAGTGCACGTCTAAAATGGAAATGCACAATACACAAATGTAGAGTGAGATATGTCCAAAGAGTGTCTTTATCTTTTAGGGATCGTATGCACTCTTTCGTTTTTATATCTAAGGTTTTGCAATCGTCGGGAAACGGGGGAGGCGGGCGATTTTTCACTGAGTGTTGAGTTCAAATCCATAAGTCATTTCTTACAAAAATATAGCCCGTTACGCATGACAACTCACTTTACAATCATCTATGATTATTAGCTCAACTTTTTGAATATGGGAAAAATAATGGCTTGTTTGACTCGTGCAAATATCCCACTGCACGTTCACTTGAGAATTTAATGAACGTTAGTTATTCTCTTTAAAAGCTTTGGATCCATAGGTCATTTCAATCTTTAACATGTTTCGAGCATGCATATCCATTTTTAAAACATGTGTAGTAAAAATCTCCATCATGTAAAATTCCAAGATATTAGTTTTGGACTAGTGGAATTTCCCAAACTTGGATAACAAAACTTTTGTGTTCATTTGTGGTTTGTGAATAAATTTTCTTCATTTACTTTTTTTATTATTTTAAACTTTTTCCGTACATCTACTATGAAATTTTCATTTTGCTGTGATCTATTTGCCTTTTTTGTGAACGGGATGAAGGGAGAGCGAAAAACTCGAAGTTTTGATGCAAGAAAAATGTGTACATCTAAAACGGAAATGCATAATGCACATATGTTGAGAGAGATAATTCGTAAGAGTGTCTGTAATTTCTAGGGATTGTAAGCACCTTTTCGTTTTTATATCTCAGGTTTTGTAATCGTCGGGAAAAATGGGTTGTTGAGGATTTTTAACTGAGTATTGAATTGCAATCCATAAGTCATTTCATACAAAAATATAGCCCGTTACGCATGATAAATCACATTACAATCATCTATGATTAATTATGTCAGCTTTTTGCAAAGGACAAAGTAATGGCATGTTTGGCTCGGGTAAATATCCCATCGCAAGGTCACTTGAGAATTTAATGAGCGTTTGTTATTCTCTTTAAAAGATTTACATCCATAGCTCATTTGCATCTTTAACATTCTTCAAACATGCATATCCATTTTTAAAACATGTGTGGATGAAATCTCTTTCTTGCAAAATTCCAAGCTATTATGGTTAAACTAGTGGAATTTCCCAAAATTGGATAACAAAACTTTTGTGTTCATTTGTGTTGGGTGAATAAATTTTTTTTATTTATATTTGTTATAATTTTAAATTTTTTCCATACATCAACTATAAAATTTTCATTTTGGTGTAAGCTTGTGCCTTGTTTGTTTTCGGGTTGAAGGGAGAACGAAAAGTCAAAGTTTTGTTTAAGAAAAAAGTGTAGATCTAAATTGGAAAAGCATAATGTACAATTGTAGGGATAGATAATCCCAAAGAGTGTCTGTAATTTTTAGGTATTGTAAGGTCTTTCTAGTTTTTATATCTCAGGTTTTGCAATCGTCGGGAAAAATTTGTGGCAGACGATTTTTAACTGAGTGTTGAATTGAAATCCATAAGTCATTTCGTAAAAAAATATAGCCCGTTACGCATGATAAATCACTTTAAAATCATCTATCATTGTTAGATCAAATTTTTGAAAATGGACAAAATAATGACTTGTTAGACTCGGGTAAATATCCCACCGCACGTTCACTTGAGAATTTAATGAGCGTTTGTTATTCTCTTTGAATGCTTTGGATCCATAGGTCAATTGAATCTTTAACATGTTTCAAGCATGCATATCCATTTTTAAAAGATGTGTAGAAAAAATCTCCTTCATGTAAAATTCCAAGCTTAATAGGGTTGGACTAATGGAATTTCCCAAACATAGATAACCAAAACTTTTGTGTTCATTTGTGGTGTGTGAATAGATATTTTTTATTTACATTAGTTATTATTTTAAATATTTTCCACACATCAACTATAAAATTTTTTTTTTGTTGTGATCTTTTTTACCTTTTTTTGTTTACGGGCTGAAGGGGGAGCGAAAACTCAAAGTTCTGATTTAAGAAAAAAGTGCACGTCTAAAATGGAAATGCACAATACACAAATGTAGAGTGAGATATGTCCAAAGAGTGTCTTTATGTTTTAGGGATCGTATGCACTCTTTCGTTTTTATATCTAAGGTTTTGCAATCGTCGGGAAACGGGGGGGGGGGGGGTGTTTGGGGCGGGAGATTTTTCACTGAGTGTTGACTTCAAATCCATAAGTCATTTCTTACAAAAATATAGCCCGTTACGCATGACAAATCACTTTACTATCATCTATGATTATTAGCTCAACTTTTTGAATATGGGAAAAATAATGGCTTGTTTGACTCGGGCAAATATCCCACCGCACGTTCACTTGAGAATTTAATGAATGTTAGTTATTCTCTTTAAAAGCTTTGGATCCATAGGTCATTTGAATCTTTAACATTTTTCTAGCATGCATATCCATTTTTAAAACATGTGTAGAAAAAATCTCCTTCATGTAAAATTCCAAGATATTTGTTTTGGACTAGTGGAATTTCCCAAACTTGGATAACAAAACTTTTTTGTTCATTTGTGGTGTGTGAATAAATTTTCTTCATTTAATTTTTCTATTATTTTAAAATTTTTCCGTACATCTACTATGAAATTTTCATTTTGCTGTGATCTATTTGCCTTTTTTGTTAACGGGATGAAGGGAGAGCGAAAAACTCGAAGTTTTGATTCAAGAAAAATGTGTACATCTAAAATGGAAATGCATAATGCACATATGTTGAGAGAGATAATTCCTAAGAGTATCTGTAATTTTTAGGGATTGTAAGAACCTTTTCGTTTTTATATCTCAGGTTTTGCGGAGGATTTTTAACTGAGTGTTGAATTGCAATCCATATGTCATTTCATAAAAAAATATAGCCCGTTACGCATGATAAATCACATTACAATCATCTATGATTAATTATGTCAGCTTTTTGCAAAAGGACAAAGTAATGGCATGTTTGACTCGGGTAAATATCCCATCGCAAGTTCACTTGAGAATTTAATGAGCATTTGTTATTCTCTTTAAAAGCTTTGCATCCATAGCTCATTTGCATCTTTAACATGTTTCAAACATGCATATTCATTTTTAAAACATGTGTGGATGAAATCTCTTTCTTGCAAAATTCCAAGCTATTATGGTTAAACTAGTGGAATTTCCTAAAATTGGATAACAAAACTTTTGTGTTCATTTGTGTTGGGTGAATAATTTTTTTTATTTATATTTGTTATTGTTTTAATTTTTTTTTATACATCAACTATAAAATTTTCATTTTGGTGTAAGCATGTGCCTTGTTTGTCTTCGGGTTGAAGGTGGAACGAAAAGTCAAAGTTTTGATTTAAGAAAAAAGTGTACATCTAAAATGGAAAAGCAGAATGTACAATTGTAGGGAGTGATAATTCCAAAGAGTGTCTGTAATTTTTAGGGATTGTAAGGTCTTTTTAGTTTTTATATCTCAGGTTTTGCAATCGTCGGGAAAAATTGGTGGCAGTCGATTTTTAACTGAGTGTTGAATTGCAATCCATAAGTCATTTCATAAAAAAATATATTCCGTTACGCATGATAAATCACTTTAAAATCATTTATCATTGTTAGATCAAATTTTTGAAAATGGGCAAAATAATGACTTGTTAGACTCGGGTAAATATCCCACCGCACGTTCACTTGAGAATTTAAAGAGCGTTTTTTATTCTCTTTGAATGCTTTGGATCCATAGGTCAACTGAATCTTTAACATGTTTCAAGCATGCATATCCATTTTTAAAACATGTGTAGAAAAAATCTCCTTCATGTAAAATTCCAAGCTCGATAGGGTTGGACTAATGGAATTTCCCGAACATGGACATCAAAACTTTTGTGTTCATTTGTGGTGTGTGAATAGATAGTTTTTATTTACATTAGTTATTATTTTAAATATTTTCCACACATCAACTATAAAATTTTTATTTTGTTGTGATCTTTTTTGCCTTTTTTGTTTACTGGATTAAGGGGGAGCGAAAACTCAAAGTTCTGATTTAAGAAAAAAGTGTACATCTAAAATGGAAATGCACAATGCACAAATGCAGAGAGAGATATTTCCAAAGAGTGTCTGTATGTTTTAGGGATCGTATGCACTCTTTCGTTTTTATATCTAAGGTTTTGCAATCATCGGGAAACGCGGGGGGGGGGGGGGGGGGGGGGGGGGGGGGGGGGGTGGATTTTTAACTTAGTGTTGACTTCAAATCCATAAGTCATTTCTTACAAAAATATAGCCCGTTACGCATGATAAATCACTTTACAATCATCTATGATTGTTAGCTCAACTTTTTAAATATGGGCAAAATAATGGCTTGTTTGACTCGGGAAAATATCCCACCGCACGTTCACTTGAGAATTTAATGAGCGTTTGTCATTCTCTTCAAAAGCTTTGGATCCATACATCATTTGAATCTTTAACATCTCTGGCATGCATATCCATGTTTAAAACTTGTGTAGAAAAAATCTCGTTCATGTAAAATTCAAAGATATAAGTTTTGGACAAGTCGAATTTCCTAAACTTGGATAACAAAACTTTTATGTTCATTTGTGGTGTGTGAATAAATTTTCTTCATTTACTTTTTTTATTGTTTTAAACTTTTTTCGTACATCAACTATGAAATTTTCATTTTGCTGTGATCTATGTGCCTTTTTTGTCTACAGGATGAAGGGAGAGAGAAAAACGCGAAGTTTTGATTTAAGAAAAATGTGTACATCTAAAATGGAAATGCACAATGCACATATGTAGAGAGAGATAATTCCAAAGAGTGTCTGTAATTTTTAGAGATTGTAAGCACCTTTTCATTTTTATATCTCAGGTTTTGCAATCGTCGGGAAAAATGGTTTGCAGAGGATTTTTAACTGAGTGTAGAATTGCAATACATAAGTCATTTCATACAAAAATAAATCCCATTACGCATGATAAATCACATTACAATCATCTATGATTAATTATGTCAGCTTTTTTCAAATGGGCAAAATAATGGCATGTTTGACTCGGGTAAATATCCCACGCCAAGTTCACTTGAGAATTTAATGAGCGTTTGTTATTCTCTTCAAAATCTTTGCATCCATATCTCATTTGCATCTTTAGCTTGTTTCAAAATGCATATCCATTTTTAAAACATGTGTGGAGGAAATCTCTTTCTTGCAAAATTCCAAGCTATTAGGGTTAAACTAGTGGAATTTCCCAAAATTGGATGACAAAACTTTTGCGTTCATTTGTGTTGGGTGAATAAATTTTCTTTATTTATATTTGTTATTGTTTTAAATTTTTTCCATACATCAACTTTAAAATTTTCATTTTGTTGTAAGCTTTTTGCCTTGTTTGTTTTCGGGATGAAGGGAGAGCGAAAAGTCACAGTTTTGATTTAAGAAAAAAGTGTACATCTAAAATGGAAAAGCACAATGCACAATTGTAGGGGGAGATAATTCCAAAGAGTGTCTGTAATCTTTAGGGATTGTGAACTCTTTTTAGTTTTTATATCTCAGGTTTTGCAATCGTCGGGAAACATATATCTTAGGTTTTGCAATCGTCAGGAAAAATGGGTTGCGGAGGATTTTTAACTGAGTGTTGAATTGCATTCCATAAGTCATTTCATACAAAAATAAAGCCCGTTACGCATGATAAATCACTTTACAATCATCTATGATTGTTAGATCAAATTTTTGAAAATGGGCTAAATAATGACTTGTTAGACTCAGGTAAATATCCCACCGCACTTTCACTTGAGAATTTATTGAGCGTTTTTTATTCTCTTTAATAGCTTTGGATCCATAGATCATTTGAATCTTTAACATGTTTCAAGCATGCATATCCATTTTTAAAACATGTGTAGAAAAAATCACCTTCATGTAAAATTCCAAGCTTAATAGGGTTGGACAAATGGAATTCCAAAACTTGGTTAACAATACTTTTGTGTTCATTTGTGGTTTGTGAATAGATATTTTTTATTTACATTAGTTATTATTTAAAATATTTTCCACACATCAACTATAAAATTTTTATTTTGTTGTGATCTTTTTTGCCTTTTTTGTTTACGGGATGAAGGGGGAGCGAAAACTCAAAGTTCTGATTTAAGAAAAACAGTGTACATCTAAAATGGAAATACACAATGCACAAATGTAGAGAGAGATATTTCCAAAGAGTGTCTGTATGTTTTAGGGATCGTATGCACTTTTTTTGTTTTTATATCTAAGGTTTTACAATCATCGGGAAACGGGGGAGGCGGGCGATTTTTATTGAGTGTTGACTTCAAATCCATAAGTCGTTTCTTACAAAAATATAGCCCGTTACGCTTGACAAATCACTTTACGATCATGTATGATTGTTAGCTCAACGTTCTGAATATGGGCAAAATAATGGCTTGTTTGACTCGGGCAAAGCTCCCCCCGCACGTTCACTTGAGAATTTAATGAGCGTTTGTTATTCTCTTTAAAAGCTTTGGATCCATAGGTCATTTGAATCTTTAACATGTTTCTGGTATGCATATCCATTTTTAAAACATGTGTAGAAAAAATCTCCTTCATGTAAAATTCCAAGAAATTAGTTTTGGACTAGTGGAATTTCCCAAACTTGGATAACAAAACTTTTGAGTTCATTTGTGGTGTGTGAATAAATTTTCTTCATTTAATTTTTATATTGTTTTAAACTTTTTCCGTACATCAACTATGAATTTTTCATTTTGCTGTGATCTATTTGCCCTTTTTGTTTACGGGATGAAGGGGAGCCAAAAACTCGAAGTTTTGATTTAAGAAAAATGTGTACATCTAAAACGGAAATGCACAATCCACATATGTAGAGAGAGATAATTCGAAGGACTGTCGTTAATTTTAAGGGATTGTAAGCACCTTTTCGTTTTTATATCTCAGGTTTTGCAATCATCGGGAAAAATGGGTTGCAGAGGATTTTTAACTGAGTGTTGAATTGCAATCCATAAGTCATTTCATACAAAAATATAGCTCGTTACGCATGATAAATCACATTACAATCATCTATGATTAATTATGTCAGCTTTTTGCAAATGGGCAAAATAATGGCATGTTTGGCTCGGGCAAATATCCCACCGCAAGTTCACTTGAGAATTTAATGAGCATTTTTTATTCTTTTTCAAAGCTTTGCATCTATAGCTCATTTGTGTCTTTAGCATGTTTCAAACATGCATATCCATTTTTAAAACATGTGTGGATGAATCTCTTTCTTGCAAAATTCCAAGCTATTAGGGTTAAACTAGTGGAATTTCCCAAAATTGGATAACAAAACTTTTGTGTTCATTTGTGTTGGGTGAATAAATTTTCTTATTTATATTTCTTATTGTTTTAAATTTTTTCCATACATCAACTATAAAATTATCATTTTGTTGTAAGCTTTTTGCCTTGTTCGTTTTCGGGATGAAGGGAGAGAGAAAAGTTAAAGTTTTGATTCAAGAAAAGAGTGTACATCTAAAATGGAAAAGCACAATGCACAACTGTAGGGAGAGTTAATTCCAAAGAGTGTATGTAATTTTTAGGGATTGTAAGCTCTTTTTAGTTTTTATATCTCAGGTTTTGCCATCGTCGGGAAAAATTGGTGGGAGAGGATTTTGAACTGAGTGATAAAAATCAATCCATAATTCATTTCATACAAAAATGTAGCCCGTTACGCATGATAAATCACTTTACAATCATCTATGATTGTTAGATCAAATTTTTGAAAATGGGCAAAATAATGACTTGTTAGACTCTGGTAAATATCCCACTGCACGTTGACTTGAGAATTTAATGAGCGTTTGTTATTCTCTTTAAAAGCTTTGGATCCATAGGTCATTTGAATCTTTAACAAGTTTCAAGCATGCATATCCATTTTTAAAACATGTGTAGAAAAAATATCCTTCATGTAAAATTCCTAGCTTAATAGGTTTGGACTAATGGAATTTCCCAAACTTGGATAACAAAACTTTTGTGTTCATTTGTGGTGTGTGAATAGATATTTTTTATTTACACTAGTTATTATTTAAAATATTTTCCACACATCAACAACAAAATTTTTATTTTGTTGTGATATTTTTTGCCTTTTTTGTTTATGGGATGCAGGCGGGCAGAAAACTCAAAGTTCTGATTTAAGAAAAAAGTGTACATCTAAAATGGAAATGCAGAATGCACAAATGTAGAGAGAGATATTTCCAAAGAGTGTCTGTATGTTTTAGGGATTGTATGCACTTTTTTCGTTTTTATATCTAAGGTTATGCGATCGTCCGGAAACGGGGGAGGCGGGCAATTTTTAACTGAGTCTTGACTTCAAATCCATAAGTCATTTCTTACAAAAATATAGCCCGTTACGCATGACAAATCACTTTACAATCATCTATGAAATTTAGCTCAACGTTTTAAATATGGGCAAAATAATGGCTGGTTTGACTCGGGCAAATATCCCACCACACGTTCGCTTGAGAATTTAATGAGCGTTTGTCATTCTCTTTAAAATCTTTGGATCCATAGGTCATTTGAATCTTTAACATGTTTCTGGCATGCATATCCATTTTTAAAACATGTGTAGAAAAAATCTCCTTCATGTAAAATTCCAAGATATTAGTTTTGGACTTGTGGAATTTCCCAAACTTGGATAACAAAACTTTTGTGTTCATTTTTGGTGTGTGAATAAATTTTCTTCATTTACTTTTTTTATTGTTTTAAACTTTTCCGTACATCAACTATGAAATTTTCGTTTTGCTGTGATCTATTTGCCTTTTTTGTTTACGGGATGAAGGGAGAGCCAAAAACTCGAAGTTTTGATTTAAGAAAAATGTGTACATCTAAAACGGAAATGCACAATGCACATTTGTAGAGAGAGATTATTCCAAAGAGTGTCTGTAATTTTTAGGGATTGTAAGCACCTTTTCGTTTTTATATCTCAGGTTTTGCAATCGTTGGGTAAAATGGGTTGCGGTGGATTTTTAACTGAGTGTTGAATGGCAATCCATAAGTCATTTCATACAAAAATATAGCCCGTTATGCATGATAAATCACATTACAATCATCTATGATTAATTATGTCAGCTTTTTGCAAATGGGCAAAAGAATGGCATGTTTGTCTCGGGTAAATATCCCACCGCAAGTACACTTGAGAATTTAATTAGCGTTTGTTATTCTCTTTAAAAGCTTTGCATCGATAGCTCATTTGCGTCTTGCACTTGTTTCAAACATGCATATCCATTTTTAAAACATGTGTGGACGAAATCTCTTTCTTGCAAAATTCCAAGCTATTAGGGTTAAACTAGTGGAATTTCCAAAAATTGGATAACAAAACTTTTGTGTTCATTTGTGTTGGGTGAATAAATTTTCATTATTTATATTTGTTATTGTTTTAAATTTTTTTCATACATCAACTATAAAATTTTCATTTTGTTGTAATCTTTTTGCCTTGTTTGTTTTCGGGATGAAGGGAGATCGAAAAGTCAAAGTTTTCATTTAAGAAAAAAGTGTACATCTAAAATGGAAAAGCACAATGCACAATTGTAGGGATAGATAATTCCAAAGAGTGCTTGTAATTTTTAGGGATTGTAAGCTCTTTTTAGTTTTTTTTTCTCAGGTTTTGCAATCGTCGGGAAAAATCGGTGGCAGAGGATTTTTAACTAAGTGTTAAATTGCAATCCATAAGTCATTTCGCACAAAAATATAGCCCGTTACACATGATAAATAACTTTACAATCATGTATGATTGTTAGATCAAATTTTTGAAAATGGGCAAAATAATGACTTGTTAGACTCGGGTAAATATCCCACCGCACGTTCACTTGCAAATTTAATGAGCGTTTGTTATTCTCTTTAAAAGCTTTGGATCCATAGGTCATTTGAATCTTTAACATGTTTCAAGCATGCATATCCATTTTTAAAACATGTGTAGAAAAAATCTCCTTCATGTAAAATTCTAAGCTTAATAGGGTTGGACTAATGGAATTTCCCAAACTTGGATAACAAAACTTTTGTGTTCATTTGTGGTGTGTGAATAGATATTTTTATTTACATTAATTATTATTTTAAATATTTTCACGCATCAACTATAAAATTTTTATTTTGTTGCGATCTTTGTTGCCTTTTTTGTTTACGGGATGAAGGGGTGAGCGAAAACTCAAAGTTCTAATTTAACAAAAACGTGTACATCTAAAATGGAAATGCACAATGCACAAATATCGAGAGAGATATTTCCAAACAGTGTCTGTATGTTTTAGGGATCGTATGCACTTTTTTCGTTTTTATATCTAAGGTTTTGCGATCGTCGGGAAACGGGGGAGGCGAGCGATTTTTAACTGACTGTTGACTTCAAATCCATAAGTCATTTCTTACAAAAATATAGCCCGTTACGAATGACAAATCACTTTACAATCATCTATGATTGTATACTCAACGTTTTAAATTTGGGCAAAATAATGGCTTGTTTGACTCGGGCAAATATCCCACCGCACGTTCACTTGAGAATTTAATGAGCGTTTGTCATTCTCTTTAAAACCTTTGGATCCATAGGTCATTTGAATCTTTAACATGTTTCTGGCATGCATATCCATTTTTAAAACATGTGTAGAAAAAATCTCCTTCATCTAAAATTCCAAGATATTAGTTTTGGACTAGTGGAATTTCCCAAACTTGGATAACAAAAGTTTTGTGTTCATTTGTGGTGTGTGAATAAATTTTCTTCATTTAATTTTTTTATTGTTTTAAACTTTTTCCGTACACCAACTATGAAATTTTCATTTTGCTGTGATCTATTTGCCTTTTTTGTTTACGGGATGAAGGGAGAGCGAAAAACTCAAAGCTTTGATTTAAGAAAAATGTGTACATCTAAAACGGAAATGCACATTGCACATATGTAGAGAAAGATAATTCCTAAGAGTGCCTGTAACTTTTAGGGATTGTAAGCACCTTTTCGTTTTAATATCTCAGGTTTTGCAATCTTCGGGAAAAATGGGTTGCACAGGATTTTTAACTGAGTGTTGAATTGCAATCCATAAGTCATTTCATACAAAAATATAGCCCGTTACGCATGATAAATCACATTACAATCATCTATGATTAATTATGTCAGCTTTTTGCAAATGGGCAAAATAATGGCATGTTTGACTCGGGTAAATATCCCACCGCAAGTTCACTTGAAATTAAATGAGCGTTTGATATTCTCTTTAAAAGCTTTGCATCCATAGCTAATTTGCGTCTTTCACATGTTTCAAACACGCATATCCATTTTTAAAACAAGTGTGGATGAAATCTCTTTTGTTGCAAAATTCCAAGCTATTAGGGTTGAACTAGTGGAATTTCCAAAAATTGGATAACAAAAGTTTGGTGTCCATTTGTATTGGGTGAATAAATTTTCTTATTTATATTTGTTATTGTTTTAAAATTTTTCCATACATCAACTATAAAATTTTCATTTTGTTGTAAGCTTTTTGCCTTGTTCGTTTTCGGGATGAAGGGAGAGCGAAAAATTATAGTTTTGATTCAAGAAAAGAGTGTACATCTAAAATGAAAAAGCACCATGCGCAATTGTAGGGAGAGATAATTCCAAAGAGTGTCTGTAATTTTTTGGGATTGTAAGCTCTTTTTAGTTTTTATATCTCAGGTTTTGCAATCGTCGGGAAAAATTGGTGGCAGAGGATTTTTAACTGAGTGTTGAATTGCAATCCATAATTCATTTCATACAAAAATATAGCCCGTTACGCATGATAAATCACTTTACAATCATCTATGATTGTTAGATCAAATTTTTGAAAATGGGCAAAATAATGACTTGTTAGACTCGGGTAAATATCCCACCGCACGTTGAATTGAGAATTTAATGAGCATTTGTTATTCTCTTTAAAAGCTTTGGATCCATAGGTCATTTGAATCTTTAACAAGTTTCAAGCATGCATATCCATTTTTAAAACATGTGTAGAAAAAATATCCTTCGTGTAAAATTCCGAGCTTAATAGGGTTGGACTAATGGAATTTCCCAAACTTAGATAACAAAACTTTTGTGTTCATTTGTGGTGTGTGAATAGATATTTTTTATTTACAATAGTTATTATTATAAATGTTTTCCACACATCAACAATAAAATTTTTATTTTGCTGTGATCTTTTTTGCCTTTTTTGTTTACGGGATGAAGGGGGAGCGAAAACTCAAAGTTCTGATTTAAGAAAAATGTGTACATCTAAAATGGTAATGCACAATGCTCAAATGTAGAGAGAGATATTTCCAAAGAGTGTCTGTATGTTTTAGGTATCGTATGCACTGTTTTTCGTTTTTATATCTAAGGTTTTGCGATCGTTGGGAAATGGGGAGGCGGGCGATTTTTTAACTGAGTGTTGACTTCAAATCCATAAGTCATTTCTTAAAAAAATATAGCCCATTATGCATGACAAATCACTTTACATTCATCTATGATTGTTAGCTCAACGTTTTGAATATGGGAAAAATAATCGCTTGTTTGACTCGGGCAAATATCCCACCGCACGTTCACATGAGAATTTAATGAGCGTTTGTTATTCTCTTTAAAAGATTTGGATCCATAGGTCATTTGAATCTTTCAATTGTTTCTGGCATGCATATCCATTTTTAAAACATGTGTAGAAAGAATCTCCTTCATGTAAAATTCCAAGATATTAGTTTTGGACTAGTGGAATTTCCCAAAATTGGATAACAAAACTTTTGAGTTCATTTGTGGTGTGTGAATAAATTTTCTTCATTTACTTTTTTTATTGTTTTAAACTTTTTCCGTACATCAACTATGAAATTTTCATTTTGCTGTGATCTATTTGCCTTTTTTGTTTACGGGATGAAGGGAGAGCAAAAAACTCGAAGTTTTGATTTAAGAAAAATATGTACATCTAAAATGGAAATGCACAATGCACATATGTTGAGAGAGATAAAAGTGTCTGTAATTTTTAGGGATTGTAAGCACCTTTTCGCTTTTATATCTCAGGTTTTGCAATCGTCGGGAAAAATGCATTGCGGAGGATTTTTAACTCAGTGTTGAATTGCAATCCATCAGTCATTTCATACAAAAATATAGCCCGTTACGCATGATAAATCACATTAAAATAATCTATGATTAATTATTTCAGCTTTTTGCAAATGGGCAAAATAATGGCATGTTTGACTCGGGTAAATATCCCACCGCAAGTTCAGTTAAGAATTTAATGATCATTTGTTATTCTCTTTAAAAGCTTTGCATCCATAGCTCATTTGCGTCTTTAACACGTTTCAAACATGCATATCCATTTTTAAAACATGTGTGGATGAAATCTCTTTCTTGCAAAATTCCAAGCTATTATGGTCAATCTAGTGGAATTTCCCAAAATTGGATAACAAAACTTTTGTGTTCATTTGTGTTGGGTGAATAAATTTTCTTTATTTATATTTGTTATTGTTTTAAATTTTTTTCATAGATCAACTATATAATTTTCATTTTGTTGTAAGCTTTTTGCCTTGTTCGTTTTCGGGATGCAGGGAGAGCGAAAAGTCAAAGTTTTGATTTAAGAAAAGAGTGTACATCTAAAATGGAAAAGCATAATCTACAATTGTAGGGAGAGAAAATTCCAAAGAGTGTCTGTAATTTTTAGGTATTGTAAGCTCTTTTTAGTTTTTATATCTCAGGTTTTGCAATCGTCGAGAAAAATTGGAGGCAGAGGATTTTTAACTGAGTGTTGAATTGCAATCCATAATCATTTCATACAAAAATATAGCCCGTTACTCATGATAAATCACTTTACAATCATCTATGATTGTTAGATCAAATTTTTTAAAATGGGCAAAATAATGACTTGTTAGACTCGGGCAAATATCCCACCGCACGTTCACTTGAGTATTTAACGAGCGTTTGTTATTCTCTTTAGAAGCTTTGGATCCATAGGTCATTTGAATCTTTAACATGTTTCTGGCATGCATATCCATTTTTAAAACATGTGTAGAAAAAATCTCCTTCATGTAAAACTCCAAGATATTAGTTTTGGACTAGTGGAATTTCCCAAACTTGGATAACAAAACATTTATGTTCATTTGTGGTGTGTGAATAAATTTTCTTCATTTACTTTTTTTATTTTTTTAAACTTTTTCCGTTCATCAACTATGAAATTTTCATTTTGCTGTGATCTATTTGGCTTTTTTGTTTACGGGATGAAGGGAGAGCGAAAAACTCGAAGTTTTGATTTAAGAAAAATGTGTACATCTAAAACGGAAATTCACAATGCACATTTGTAGAGAGAGATAATTCCAAAGAGTGTCTGTAATTTTTAGGGATTGTAAGCACCTTTTCGTTTTTATATCAATGGTTTTGCACTCGTCGGGAAAAATGGGTTGCAGAGAATTTTTAACTGAGTGTTGAATTGCAATCCATAAGTCATTTCATACAAAAATATAGCCCGTTACGCATAATAAATCACATTACAATCCTCTATGATTAATTATGTCAGCTTTTTGCAAATGGGCAAAATAATGGCATGTTTGACTCGGGTAAATATCCCACCGCAAGTTCACTTGTGAATTTAATGAGCGTTTGTTATTCTCTTTGATAGCTTTGCATCCATAGCACATTTGAGTCTTTAACATGTTTCAAACATGCATATCCATTTTTAAAACATGTGTGGATGAAATCTCTTTCTTGCAAAAATCCAAGCTATTAGCGTTAAACTAGTGGAATTTCCCAAAATTGGATAACAAAACTTTTGTGTTCATTTGTGTTGGTTGAATAAATTTTCTTTATTTATATTTGTTATTGTTTTAAATTTTTTTATACATCAACTATAAAATTTTCATTTTGTTGTAAGTTTTTTGCCTTGTTCGTTTTCGGGATGAAGGGAGGGCGAAAAGTCAAAGTTTTGATTTAAGAAAATAGTGTACATATAAAATGGAAATGCACAATGCACAATTGTAGGGAGAGATAATTCCAAAGAGTGTCTATAAGTTTTAGGGATTGTAAGCTCTTATTAGTTTTTATATCTCAGGTTTTGCAATCGTCGGGAAAAATTGGTGGCATTGGATTTTTAACTGAGTGTTGAATTTCAATCCATAATTCATTTCATACAAAAATATGGCCCATTACACATGATAAATCACTTTACAATAGTTTATAATTGTTAGATTAAATTTTAGAAAATGGGCAAAATAATGACTTGTTAGACTCGGGTAAATATCCCGCCGCACATTCACTTGAGAATTTAATGAGCATTTTTTATTCTCTTTAAAATTTTTGGATCCATAGGTCATTTAAATCTTTAACCAGTTTCAAGCATGCATATCCATTTTTAAAACATGTGAAGAAAAAATCTCCTTCATGTAAAATTCCAAGCTTGATAGGGTTGGACTAATGGAATTTCCCAAACTTTGATAACAAAACTTTTGTGTTCATTTGTGGTGTGTGAATAGATATTTTTTATTTACATTATTTATTATTTTAAATATTTTCCACACATCAACTATAAAATTTTTATTTTGTTGTGATCTTTTTTGCCTTTTTTGTTTACGGGATGAAGGGGGTGCAATAACTCAAAGTTCTGATTTAAGAAAAAAGTGTACATCTAAAATGGAAATGCACAATGCACAAATATAGAGAGAGATATTTCCAAAGAGTGCCTGTATGTTTTAGGGATCGTATGTACTTTTTTCAGTTTTATGTCTAAGGTTTTGCAATCGTCGGGAAACGAGGGAGGCGGGTGATTTTTAACTGAGTGTTGACTTCAAATCCATAGGTCATTTCTTACAAAAATATAGCCCGTTACGCATGACAAATCACTTTACAATCATCTATGATTGTTAGCTCAATGTTTTAAATATGGGCAAAATAATGGCTTGTTTGACTCGGGCAAATATCCCACCGCACGTTCACTTGAGAATTTAATGAGCGTTTGTCATTCTCTTTAAAAGCTTTGGATCCATAGGTCATTTGAATCTTTAACACGTTTCTGGCATGCATATCCATTTTTAAAACATGTGTAGAAAAAATCTCCTTCATGTAAAATTCCAAGATATTAGTTTTGGACTAGTGGAATTTCCCAAAATTGGATAACAAAACTTTTGTGTTCATTTGTGGTGTGTGAATAAATTTTCTTCATTTACTTTTTTTATTGTTTTAAACTTTTTCTTTACATCAACTATGAAAGTTTCAATTTTCTGTGATATACTTGCCTTTTTTGTTGATGGGATGAAGGGAGAGCCAAAAACTCTAAGTTTTGATTTAAGAAAAATGTGTACATCTAAAACGGAAATGCACATTGCACATATGTAGAGAGAGATATTTCCCAAGAGTGTCTATAATTTTTCTGGATTGTAAGCACCTTTTCGTTTTTATATCTTAGGTTTTGCAATTGTCGGGAAAAATACGTTGCGGATGATTTTTAACTGAGTGTTGAATTGCAATCCATCAGTCATTTCATAAAAAAATATAGCCCGTTACGCATGATAAATCACATTACAATCATCTATGATTAATTATGTCAGCTTTTTGCAAATGGGCAAAATAATGACATGTTTGACTTGGGTAAATATCCCACCGCAAGGTCACTTGAGAATTTAATGAGCGTTTGTTATTCTCTTTAAAAGCTTTGCATCCATAGATCATTTGCGTCTTTAACATGTTTCAAACATGCATATCCATTTTTAAAACATGTGTGGATGAAATCTCTTTCTTGCAAAATTCCAAGCAATTATGGTTAAACTAGTGGAATTTCCCAAAATTGGATAACAAAACTATTGTGTTCCTTTGTGTTCGGTGAATAAATTTTCTTTATTTATATTTGTTATTGTTTTAAATTTTTTTCTTACATCAACTATAAAATTTTCATTTTGTTGTAAGCTTTTTGCGTTGTTCATTTTCGGGATGAAGGGAGAGCGAAAAGTCAAAGTTTTGATTTAAGAAAAGAGTGTACATCTAAAATGGAAAAGCATAATGCACAATTGTAGGGAGAGAAAATTCCAAAGAGTGTCTGTAACTTTTAGGGATTTTAAGCTCTTTTTAGTTTTTATATTTCAGGTTTTGCAATCGTCCGGAAAAATTGGTGGCAAAGGATTTTTAATTGAGTGTTGAATTGATATGCATAATTCATTTCATACAAATATATAGCCTATTACGCATGATAAATCACTTTACAATCATCTATGATTGTTAGATCAAATTTTTTAAAATGGGCAAAATAATAACTTGTTAGACTCGGGGAAATATCCCACCGCACGTTCACTTGAGAATTTAATGAGCGTTTGTCATTCTCATTAAAAGCTTTTAATCCAGAGGTCATTTGAATCTTTATCATGTTTCAAGCATGCATATCCATTTTTAAAAGTGTAGAAAAAATCTCCTTCATGTAAAATTCCAAGCTTAATAGGGTTGGACTAATGGAATTTCCCAAACCTGGATAACAAAATTTTTGTGTTCATTTGTGGTGTGTGAATAGATATTTTTAATTTACATTAGTTATTATTTTAAATATTTTCCACACATCATCTATAAAAATTTTATTTTGTTGTGATCTTTTTTGCCGTTTTTGTTTACAGGATGAAGGGGGAGCAAAAACTCAAAGTTCTGATTTAAGAAAAAAGTGTACATCTAAAATGGAAATGCACAATGCACAAATGTAGAGAGAGATATTTCCAAAGAGTGTCTGTATGTTTTAGGGATCGTATGCCCTTTTTTCGTTTTTATATCTAAGGTTTTGCGATTGTCGAGAAACGGGGGAGGCGGGCGATTTTTAACTGAGTGTTGACTTCAAATCCATAAGTCATTTCTTACGAAAATATAGCCCGTTATGCATGACAAATCACTTTACAGTCATCTATGATTGTTAGCTCAACGTTTTGAATATGGGCAAAATAATGGCTTGTTTGACTCGGGCAAATATCCCACCGCACGTTCACTTGAGAATTTAATGAGCGTTTGTCATTCTCTTTAAAAGCTTTGGATCCATAGGTCATTTGAATCTTTAACATAGTTCTGGCATGCATATCCATTTTTAAAACATGTGTTGAAAAAATCTCCTTCATGTAAAATTCAAAGATATTAATTTTGGACTAGTGGAATTTCCCAAACTTGGATAACAAAACTTTTGTGTTCATTTGTGGTGTGTGAATAAATTTTCTTCATTTACTTTTTTTATTTTTTTAAACTTTTTCCATTCATCAACTACGAAATTTTCATTTTTCTGTGATCTATTTGCCTTTTTTGTTGACGGGATGAAGGGAGAGCGAAAAACTCTAAGTTTTGATTTAAGAAAAATGTGTACATCTAAAACGGAAATGCACATTGCACATATGTAGAGAGAGATATTTCCCAGGAGTGTCTATAATTTTTCTGGATTGTAAGCACCTTTTCGTTTTTATATCTTAGGTTTTGCAATTGTCGGGAAAAATGCGTTGCGGATGATTTTTAACTGAGTGTTGAATTGCAATCCATCAGTCATTTCATAAAAAAATATAGCCCGTTACGCATGATAAATCACATTACAATCATCTATGATTAATTATGTCAGCTTTTTGCAAATGGGCAAAATAATGAGATGTTTGACTTGGGTAAATATCCCACCGCAAGTTCACTTGAGAATTTAATGAGCGTTTGTTATTATCTTTAAAAGCTTTGCATCCATAGCTCATTTGCGTCTTTAACATGTTTCAAACATGCATATCCATTTTTAAAACATGTGTGGATGAAATCACTTTCTTGCAAAATTCCAAGCAATTATGGTTAAACTAGTGGAATTTCCCAAAATTGGATAAAAAAACTTTTGCGTTCATTTGTGTTGGGTGAATAAATTTTCTTTATTTATAATGTTTATTGTTTTAAATTTTTTTCATACATCAACTATAAAATTGACATTTTGTTGTAAGCTTTTTGCGTTGTTCGTTTTTGGGATGAAGGGAGAGCGAAAAGTCAAAGTTTTGATATAAGAAAAGAGTGTACATCTAAAATGGAAAAGCATAATGCACAATTGTAGGGAGAGAAAATTCCAAAGAGTGTCTGTAATTTTTAGGGATTGTAAGATCTTTTTAGTTTTTATATCTCAGGTTTTGTAATCGTCGGGAAATATTGGTGGCAGAGGATTTTTAACTGAGTGTTGAGTTGCAATCCATAATTCTTTTCATACAAATATATAGCATGTTACGCATGATAAATCACTTTACAATCATCTATGATTGTTAGATCAATTTTTTTAAAATGGGCCAAATAATGACTTGTTAGACTCGGGTAAATATCCCACCGTACTTTCACTTGAGAATTTAATGAGCGTTTGTTATTCTCTTTAAAAGCTTTGGATCCATAGGTCATTTGAATCTTTAACATGTTTCAAGCATGCATATCCATTTTTAAAACATGTGTAGAAAATACCACCTTCATGTAAAATTCCAAGCTTAATAGGGTTGGACTAATGGAATTTCCCAAACTTGGATAACAAAACTTTTGTGTTCATTTGTGGTGTGTGAATAGATATTTTTTATTTAAATTAGTTATTATTTTAAATATTTTCCACACATCAACTATAAAATTTTTATTTTGTTGCGATTTTTTTGCCTTTTTTGTTTACGGGATGAAGGGGGGAGCGAAAACTCAAAGTTCTGATTTAAGAAAAAAGTGTACATCTAAAATGGAAATGCACAATGCACAAATAAAGAGAGAGATATTTCCAAACAGGGTCTGTATATTTTAGGGATCGTATGCACTTTTCTCATTTTTATATCTAAGGTTTTGCAATCGTCGGGAAACGGGGGAGGCGGGCGATTTTTAACTGAGTGTTGACTTCAAATCCATAAGTCATTTCTTAAAAAAATATAGCCCGTTACTCATGACAAATCACTTTACAATCATCTATGATTGTTAGCTCAACTTTTTGAATATGGGCAAAATAATGGCTTGTTTGACTCGGGCAAATGTCCCACCGCACGTTCACTTGAGAATTTAATGAGCGTTTGTTATTCTCTTTAAAAGATTTGGATCCATAGGTCATTTGAATCTTTAACATGTTTCTGGCATGCATATCCAATTTTAAAACATGTGTAGAAAAAATCTCTTTCATGTAAAACTCCAAGATATTAGTTTTGGACTAGTGGAATTTCCCAAACTTGGATAACAAAACTTTTGTGTTCATTTGTGGTGTGTGAATGAATTTTCTTCATTTACTTTTTTTATTGTTTGAAACTTTTCAGTACATCAACTAAGAAATTTTCATTATCTTGTGATCTATTTGCCTTTTTTTTTTACGGGATGAATGGAGAGCGAAAAACTCGAAGTTTTGATTGAAGAAAAATGTTTACATCTAAAACGGAAATGCACAATGCACATATGTAGAGAGAGATAATTCCAAAGAGTGTTTGTAATTTTTAGGGATTGTAAGCACCTTTTTGTTTTTATATCTCAGGTTTTGCAATCGTCTGGAAAAATGGGTTGCGGTGGATTTTTAACTGAGTGTTGAATTGCAATCCATAAGTCATTTCATACAAAAATATAGCTTGTTACGCATGATAAATCACATTACAATCATCTATGATTAATTATGTCAGCTTTTTGAAAATGGGCAAAATAATGGCATGTTTGACTCGGGTAAATATGCCACCGCAAGTTCACTTGAGAATTTAATGAGCGTTTGTTATTCTCTTTAAAAGCTTTGCATCCATAGCTCATTTGCGTCTTTAACATGTTTCAAACATGCATATCCATTTTTAAAACATGTGTGGATGAAATCTCTTTCTTGCAAAATTCCAAGCTATTAGCGTTAAACTAGTGGAATTTCCCAAAATTTGATAACAAAACTTTTGAGTTCATTTGTGTTGGGTGAATAAATTTTCTTTATTTATATTTGTTATTGATTTAAAATTTTTCCATACATCAACTATAAAATTTTCATTTTGTTGTAAGGTTTTTGCCTTGTTTGTTTTTGGGATGAAGGAAGAGCGAAAAATCAAAGTTTTGATTTAAGAAAAAAGTGTACATCTAAAATGGAAAAGTACAATGCACAATTGTAGGGAGAGATAATTCCAAAGAGTGTCTGTAATTTTCAGGGATTATAACCTTTTTTTAGTTTTTATATCTCAGGTTTTGCAATCGTCGGGAAACATTTGTGGCAGAGGATTTTTAACTGAGTGTTGAATTGCAATCCATAAGTCATTTCATACAAAAATATGACCCGTTACGCTTGATAAATCACTTTACAATCATCTATGATTGTTAGATCAAATTTTTGAAAATGGGCAAAATAATGACTTGTTAGACACGGGTAAATATCCCACCGCACGTTCACTTGAGAATTTAATGAGCGTTTGTTATTCCATTTAAAAGCTTTGGATCCATAGGTCTTTTGAATCTTTAACATGTTTCAAGCATGCATATCCATTTTTAAAACATGTGTAGAAAAAATCTCCTTCTTGTAAAATTCCATGCTTAATAGGGTTGGACTAATGGAATTCCGAAACATGGATAACAAAACTTGTGTGTTCATTTGTGGTGTGCGAATAGATATTTTTTATTTACATTAGTTATTAATTTAAATATTTTCCACACATCAACTATAAAAATTTTATTTTGTTGTGATCTTTTTTGCCTTTTTTGTTTACGGGATGAAGGGGGAGCGAAAACTCAAAGTTCTCATTTAAGAAAAACGTGTACATCTAAAATGGAAATGCACAATGCACAAATGTATAGAGAGATATTTCCAAAGAGTGTCTGTATGTTTTAGGGATCGTATGCACTTTTTTCTTTTTTATATCTAAGGTTTTGCAATCGTCGGGAAACGGGGGAGGCGAGCGATTTTTAACTGAGTGTTGACTTCAAATCCATAAGTCATTTCTTACAAAAATATAGCCCGTTACGCATGACAAATCACTTTACTATCATCTATGATTGTTAGCTCAACGTTTTGAATATGGCCAAAATAATAGCTTGTTTGACTCGGGCAAATATCCCAACGCACGGTCACTTGAAAATTTAATGAGCGTTTGTTATTCTGTTTAAAAGCTTTGGCTCCATAAGTCATTTGAATCATTAACATGTTTTTGGCATGCGTATCCTTTTTTAAAACATGTGTAGAAAAAATCTCCTTCATGTAAAATTCCAAGATATTAGTTTTGGACTAGTGGAATTTCCCAAACATGGATAACAAAACTTTTGTGTTCATTTGTGGTGTGTGAATAAATTTTCTTCATTTACTTTTTTTATTGTTTTAATCATTTTCAGTACACCAACTATGAAATTTTCATTTTGCTGTGATCTATTTGCCTTTTTTGTTTACGGGATGAAGTGAGAGCGAAAAACTTGAAGTTTTGATTTAAGGAAAATGTGTCCATCTAAAACGGAAATGCACAATGCACATATGTAGAGAGAGATAATTCCAAAGAGTCTCTCTAATTTTTAGGGATTGTAAGCACCTTTTTGTTTTTATATCTCAGGTTTGGCAATCGTCGGGAAAAATGGGTTGCGGAGGATTTTTAACTGAGTGTTGAATTGCAATCAATAAGTCATTTCATACAAAAATATAACCCATTATGCAAGATAAATCACATTACAATCATCTATTATTAATTATGTCAGCTTTTTGCAAATGGGCAAAATAATGGCATGTTGGACTCGGGTAAATATCTCACCGCAAGTTCAGTTGAGAATTTAATGAGCGTTTGTTATTCTCTTTAAAAGTTTTGCATCCATAGTTCATTTGCGTCTCTAACATGTTTCAAACATGCATATCCCTTTTTAAAACATGTGTGGACGAAATCTCTTTCTTGTAAAATTCCAAGCTATTAGGGTTAAACTAGTGGAATTTCCCAAAATTGGATAACAAAACTTTTGTGTTCATTTGTGTTGGGTGAATAAATTTTATTATTTATATTTGTTATTGTTTTAAATTTTTTTCATACATCAACTATAAATTTTGATTTTTTTTTAAGCTTTTTGCATTGTTCGTTTTCGGGACGAAGGGAGTGCGAAAAGTCAAAGTTTTGATTTAAGAAAAAAGTGTACATCTAAAATGGAAAAGCACAATGCACAATTGTAGGGAGAGATAATTACAAAGAGTGTCTGTAATTTTTATGGATTTTAAGCTCTTTTTAGTTTTTATATCTCAGGTTTTGCAATCGTCGAGAAAAGTTGGTGGCAGAGGATTTTTAACTGAGTGTTGAATTGCAATCCATAAGTCATTTCATACAAAATAATGACTTGTTAGACTCGGGTAAATATCCCACCACACTTTCACTTGAGAATTTAATGAGCGTTTGTTATTCTCTTTAAAAGCTTTGGATCCATAGGTCATTTGAATCTTTAACATGTTTCAAGCATGCATATCCATTTTTAAAATATGTGTTGAAAAAATCTCCTTCATGTGAAATTCCAAGTTTAATAGGGTTGGACTGATGGAATTTCCCAAACTTGGATAACAAAACTTTTGTGTTCATTTGTGGTGTGTGAATAGATATTTTTTATTTGCATTAGTTATTATTTTAAATATTTTCCACACATCAACTATAAAATTTTTATTTTGTTGAGATCTTTTTTGCTTTTTTTGTTTACGGGATGAAGGGGGAGCGTAAACTCAAAGTTCTAATTTAAGAAAAAAGTGTACATCTAAAATGGAAATGCACAATGCACAAATGTAGAGAGAGATATTTCCAAAGAGTGTCTGTATGTTTTAAGGATCGTATGATCTTTTTTCGTTTTTATATCTAAGGTTTTGCAATCGTCGGGAAACGAGGAGGCGGGCAATTTTTAACTGAGTGTTGACTTAATATCCATAAGTCATTTCTTAAAAAAATATATCCCGTTACGCATGACAAATCACTTTACAATCATCTATGATTATTTGCTCAACTTTTTGAATATGGGCAAAATAATGGCTTGTTTGACTCGGGCAAATAACCCACCGCACGTTCATTTGAGAATTTAATGAGCATTTGTTATTCTCTTTAAAAGCTATGGATCCATAGGTCATTTGAATCTTTAACATGTTTCAGGCATGCATATCCATTTTTAAAACATGAGTAGAAAAAATCTCTTTCATGTAAAATTCCAAGATATTAGTTTTGGACTAGTGGAATTTCCCAAACTTGGATAACAAAACTTTTGTGTTCATTTGTGGTGTGTGAATAAATTTTCTTCATTTACTTTTTTTATTGTTTTAAACTTTTTCCGTACATCAACTATGAAATTTTCATTTTGCTGTGATCTATTTGCCTTTTTTGTTTACGGGATGAAGTGAGAACGAAAAACTCGAAGTTTTGATTTAAGAAAAATGTGTACATTTAAAATGGAAATGCACAATGCCCATATGTAGAGAGAGATAATTCCAAAGAGTCTCTCTAATTTTTAGGGATTGTAAGCACCTTTTTGTTTTTATATCTCAGATTTGGCAATCGTCGGGAAAAATGGGTTGCAGAGGATTTTTAACTGAGTGTTGAATTCCAATCCATAAGTCATTTCATACAAAAATATAGCTCGTTACACATGATAAATCACATTACAATCACCTATGAATAATTATGTCAGCTTTTTGCAAATGGGCAAAAAAATGGCATGTTTGACTCGGGTAAATATCCCACCGCAAGTCCACTTGAGAATTTAATGAGCGTTTGTTATTCTCTTTAAAAGCTTTGCATCCATAGCTCATTTGCATCTTTAACATGTTTCAAATATGCATATCCATTTTTAAAACATGTGTGGATGAAATCTCTTTCTTGCAAAATTCCAAGCTATTCGGGTTAAAATAGTGGAATTTCCCAAAATTGGATAACAAAACTTTTGTGTTCATTTGTGTTGGGTGAATAAATTTTCTTTATTCATATTTGTTATTGTTTTAAATTATTTCCATACATCAACTATAAAATTTTCATTTTGTTGTAAGCTTTTTGCCTTGTTTGTTTTCAGGATGAAGGGAGAGCTAAAAGTCAAAGTTTTGATTTAAGAAAAAAGTGTACATCTAAAACGGAAAAGCACAATGCACAATTGTATGGAGAGATAATTCCAAAGAGTGTCTGTAATTTTTAGGGATTGTAAGCTCTTTTTACTTTTTATATCTCAGGTTTTGCAATCGTCGGGAAAAATTGGTGGAAGAGGATTTTTAACTGAGTGTTGAATTGCAATCCATAAGTCATTTCATATTAAAATATAGCCCGTTACGCATGATAAATCACTTTAAAATCATCTATTATTGTTAGATCAAATTTTAGAAAATAGGCAAAATAATGACTTCTTAGAGTCGGGTAAATATCCCACCGCATGTTCACTTGAGAATTTAATGAGCGTTTGTTATTCTATTTAAAAGCTTTGGATCCATAGGTCATTTGAATCTTTAACACATTTCAAGCAAGCATATATATTTGTAAAACATGTGTAGAAAAAATCTTCTTCATGTAAAATTCCTAGCTTAATAGGGTTGGACTATTGGAATTTCCCAAACTTTGATAACAAAACTTTTGTGTTCATTTGTGGTGTGTGTATAGATATTTTTTATTTACATTAGTTATTATTTTAAATATTTTCCACACATCAACTATAAAAATTTTATTTTGTTGTGATCTTTTTTGCCTTTTTTGTTTACGGGATGAAGGGGGAGTGAATACTCAAAGTTCTGATTCAAGAAAAAAGTGTACATCTAAAATGGAAAATCACAATGCACAAATCTAGAGGGAGATATTTCCAAAGAGTGTTTCTATGTTTTAGGGATTGTATGCACTTTTTCGTTTTTATGTCTGCGGTTTTGCAATCATCGGTAAACGGGGGAGGCGGGTGATTTTTAACTAAGTGTTGACTTCAAATCTATAAGTCATTTCTTACAAAAAAAATAGCCCGTTACGCATGACAAATCACTTTAATATCACCTATGATTGTTAGCTCAACTTTTTGAATATGGGCAAAATAATGGCTTCTTTGACTTGGGCAAATATCCCACCGCACGTTCACTTGAGAATTTATTGAGCGTTTGTTATTCTCTTTAAAAGCTTTGGATCCATGGGTCATTTGAATCATTAACATGTTTCTGGCATGCAAATCCATTTTTAAAATATGTGTACAAAAAATCTCCTCCATGTAAAATTTCATGATATTAGTTTTGGACTAGTGGAATTTCCCAAACTTGGATAACAAAACTTTTGTGTTCATTTGTGGTGTGTGAATAAATTTTCTTCATTTACTTTTTTTATTGATTTAAAATTTTCCCGTACATCAACTATGAAATTTTCATTTTGCTGTGATCTATTTGCCTTTTTTGTTTTCGGGATGAAGGGAGACAGAAAAACTCGAAGTTTTGATTTAAGAAAAATGTGTACATCTAAAACGGAAATGCACAATGCACATATGTAGAGAGAGATAATTCCAAAGAGTATCTATAATTTTTAGGGATTGTAAGCACCTTTTCATTTTTATATCTCAGGTTTGGCAATCGTCAGGAAAAATGGGTTGTAGAGGATTTTTAACTGAGTGTTGAATTGCAATCCATAAGTCATTTCATGCAAAAATATAGCCCGTTACGCATGATAAATCACATTACAATCATCTACGATTAATTATGTCAGCTTTTTGCAAATGGGCAAAATAATGGCATGTTTGACTCGGGTAAATATCCCACCGCAAATTCACTTGAGAATTTAATGAGCGTTTGTTATTCGCTTTAAAAGCTTTGCATCCATAGCTCTTTGCATCTTTAACATGTTTCAAACATCCATATCCATTTTTAAAACATGTGTGGATGAAACCTCTTTCTTGCAAAATTCCAAGCTATTAGGGTTAAACTAGTGGAATTTCCCAAAATTGGATAACAAAACTTTTGTGTTAATTTGTGTTGGGTGAATAAATTTTCTATATTTATATTTGTTATTTTTTTTAAATTTTTTCCATACATCAACTATAAAAAGCGAAAAGTCAAAGTTTTGATTTAAGAAAAAAGTGTACATCTAAAATGGAAAAGCACAATGCACAATTTTAGGGAGAGATAATTCCAGAGAGTGTCTGTAATTTTTAGGGATCGTAAGCTCCTTTTAGTTTTTATATCTCAGGTTTTGCAATCGTTGAGAAAAATTGGTGGCAGGCGATTTTTAACTGAGTGTTGAATTGCAATCCATAAGTCATTTCGTACAAAAATATAGCCCGTAACGCATGATAAATCAGTTTACAATCATCTATGATTGTTAGATCAAATTTTTGAAAATGGGCAAAATAATGACTTGTTAGACTCGGGTAAATATCCCACCACACGTTCACTTGAGAATTTAATGAGCGTTTGTTATTCTCTTTAAAGGCTTAGGATCCATAGGGCATTTGAGTCTTTAACATGTTTCTGGCATGCATATCCATTTTTAAAACATGTGTAGAAAAAATCTCCTTCATCTAAAATTCCAAGATATTAGTTTTGGACTAGTGGAATTTCCCAAACTTGGGAGACAAAACTTTTGTGTTCATTTGTGGTGTGCGAATAAATTTTCTTCATTTACTTTTTTTATTTTTTTAAACTTTTTTCGTACATCAACTATGAAATTTTCATTTTGTTGTGATCTATTGGCCTTTTTTTGTTTACGGGATGAAGGGAGAGCGAAAAACTCGAAGTTTTGATTTATGAAAAATGTGTACATCTAAAACGGAAATGCACAATGCACATATGTAGAGAGAGATAATTCCAAAGAGTGCCTGTAATTTTTAGGGATGGTAAGCACCTTTTCATTTTTATATCTCAGGTTTTGCAATCGTCGGGAAAAATGGGTTGCAGATGATTTTTAACTGAGTGTTGAATTGCAATCCGTAAGTCATTCCATACAAAAATATAGCCTGTTACGCATGATAAATTACATTACAATCATCTGTCATTAATTATGTCAGCTTTTTGCAAATGGGCAAAATAATTGCATGTTTGACTCGGGTAAATATCCCACCGCAAGCTCACTTGAGAATTTAATGAGCGTTTGTTATTCTCTTTAAAAGCTTTGTCTCCATAGCTCATTTGCATCTTTAACATGTTTCAAACATGCATATCCATTTTTATAACATGTGTGGACGAAATCTCTTTCTTGAAAAATTCCAAGTTATTTGGGTTAAACTAGTGAAATTTCCCAAAATTTGATAACTAAACTTTTGTGTTCATTGGTGTTGGGTGAATAAATTTTCTTGATTTATATTTGTTATTTTTTTAAATTTTTTCCATACATCAACTATAAAACTTTCATTGTGTTGTAAGCTTTTTGCCTTGTTTGCTTTCGGGATGAAGGGAAAGCGAAAAGTCAAAGTTTTGATTTAAGAAAAAAGTGTACATATAAAATGGAAAAGCACAATGCACAATTGTAGGGATTGTAAGCTCTTTTTAGTTTTTAAATCTCAGGGTCTGCTATCGTCGGGAAAAATTGGTGGTAGAGCATTTTTAACTGTGTTGAATTGCAATCCATAAGTCATTTCATACAAAAATATAGCCCGTTACGCATGATAAATCACTTTACAATCATCTATGATTGTTAGATCAAATGTTTGAAAATGGGAAAACTAATGACTTGTTAGACTCGGGTAAATATCCCACCGCACGTTCACTTGAGAATTTATTAAGCGTTTCATATTCTCTTTAAAAGCTTTGGATCCATAGGTCATTTGAATCTTTAACATGTTTCAAGCATGCATATCCATTTTTAAAACATGTGTAGAAAAACTCTCCTTAATGTAAAATTCCAAGCTTAATAGGGTTGAACTAATGGAATTTCCCAAACTTGGATAACAAAACTTTTGTGTTCATTTGTGGTGTGTGAATAAATATTTTTTATTTATATTAGTTACTATTTTAAAAATTTTCCACACATCACTATAAAATTTTTATTTTGTTGTGATCTTTTTTTCCTTTTTTGTTTACGGGATGAAGGGGGAGCGAAAACTCAAAGTTCTGATTTAAGAAAAAAGTGTACATCTAAAATGGAAATGCACAATGCACAAATGTAGAGAGTGATATTTCAAAAGAGTGTCTGTATGTTTTAGGGATCGTATGCACTTTTTTAGTTTTTATATCTAAGGTTTTGCAATCGTCGGGAAACGGGAGAGGCGGGCGATTTTTTACTGAGTGTTGACTTCAAATCCATAAGTCATTTCTTACAAAAATATAGCCCGTTATGCATGACAAAGCACTTTATAATCATCTATGATTGTTAGCTCAACGTTTTGAATATGGGCAAAATAAAGGCTTGTTTGACTCGGGCAAATATCCCACCGCACGCTCACTTTAGAATTTAATGAGTGTTTGTTACTCTCTTTAAAAGCTTCGGATCCATAGGTCATTTGAATCTTTAACATGTTTCTGGCATGCATATCCATTTTTAAAACATGTGTAGAAAAAATCTCCTTCATGTAAAATTCCAAGATAATAGATTTGGACTAGTGGAATTTCCCAAACTTGGATAACGAAACTTTTGTGTTCATTTGTGGTGTGTGAATAAATTTTCTTCATTTAATTTTTTTATTCTTTTAAACTTTTTCTGTACATCAACTATGAAATTTTCATTTTGCTGTGATCGATTTGCCTTTTTTGTTTAGGGGATGAAGGGAGAGCGAAAAACTCGAAGTTTTGATTTAAGAAAAATGTGTACATCTAAAAAAGAAATGCACAATGCACATATGTAGAGAGAGATAATTCCAAAGTGTGTCTGTAATTTTCAGGGATTGTAAGTACCTATTCATTTTTATATCTCAGGTTTTGCAATCATCGGGAAAAATGGGTTGCGGAGGATTTTTAACTGAGTGTTGAATTGCAATCCATAAGTCATTTCATACAAAAATATTGCCCGTTACGTATGATAAATCACATTACAATCATCTATGATTAATTATGTCAGCTTTTTCCAAATGGGCAAATTAATGGCATGTCTGACTCGGGTAAATATCCCACCGCAAGTTCACTTGAGAATTTAAGAGCTTTTTTTATTCTCTTTAAAAGCTTTGCATCCATAGCTCATTTGCATATTTAACATGTTTCAAAGATCCATATCCATTTTTAAAAATGTGTGGATGAAATCTCTTTCTTGCAAAATTCCAAGCTATTAGGGTTAAACTAGTGGAATTTCCCAAAATTGAATAACAAAAACTTTCTGTTCATTTGTGTTGGGAGAATAAATTTTCTTTATTTATATTTTTTATTGCTTTAAATTTTTTCCATACATCAACTATAAAATTTTCATTTTGTTGTAATCTTTTGCCTTGTTTGTTTTCGGGATGAAGTGAGAGCGAAAAGGCAAAGTTTTGATTTAAGAAAAGTGTACATCTAAAATGGAAAAGCGCAATGCACAATTGTACGGAGAGATAATTCCAAAGAGTGTCTGTAATTTTTAGGGATTGTAAGCTCTTTTTATTTTTTATATCTCAGGTTTTGCAATCGTTGGGAAAAATAGGTGGCAAAGGATTTTTAACTGAGTGTTGAATTGCGATCCATAAGTCATTTCATTAAAAAATATAGCCCGTTACGCATGATAAAACACTTTACAATCATCTATGATTGTTAGATCAAATTTTTGAAAATGGGCAAAATAATGACTTGTTAGACTCGGGGTAAATATCCCACCGCACGTTCACTTGAGAATGTAATGAGCGTTTGTTATTCTCTTTAAAAGCTTTGGATCCATAGGTAATTTGAATCTTTAACATGTTTCAAGCATGCATATCCATTTTTAAAACATATGTAGAAAAAATCTCCTTCATGTAAAATTCCAAGCTTAATAGGGTTGGACTAATGGAATTTCCCAAACTTGGATAACAAAACTTTTGTGTTCATTTGTGGTGTGTGAATAGATATTTTTTATTTACATTAGTTATTATTTTAAATATTTTCCACACATCAACTATAAAATTTTTATTTTGTTGTGATCTTTTTTGCCTTTTTTGTTATCGGGAAGATGGGGGAGCGAATACTCAAAGTTCTGATTTAAGAAAAAAGTGTACATCTAAAATGGAAAATCACAATGCACAAATGTGGAGAGAGATATTTCCAAAGAGTGTTTCTATGTTACGCATGACAAATCACTTTACAATCATCTATGATTGTTAGCTCAACGTTTTGAATATGGGCAAAATAAAGGCTTGTTTGACTCGGGCAAATATCCCACCGCACGTTCACTTAAGAATTTAATGAGTGTTTGTTACTCTCTTTAAAAGCTTCGGATCCATAGGTCATTTGAATCTTTAACATGTTTCTGGCATGTAATCCATTTTTAAAACAGGTGTAGAAAAAATCTCCTTCATGTAAATTTCCAAGATATTAGTTTTGGACTAGTGGAATTTCCCAAACTTGGATAAAAAAGGTTTTGTGTTCATTTGTGGTGTGTGAATAAATTTTCTTCATTTACTTTTTTTATTGTTTTAAACTTTTTCCCTACATCAACTAAGAAATTTTCATTTTGCTGTGATCTATTTGCCTATTTTGTTTACGAGATGAAGGGAGAGCGAAAAACTCGAAGTTTTGATTTAAGAAAAATGTGTACATCTAAAACGGAAATGCACAATGCACATATGTAGAGAGAGATAATTCCTAAGAGTTTCTGTAGTTTTTAGGGAATGTAAGCACCTTTTCGTTTTTATATGTCAGGTTTTGCAATCGTCGGGAAAAATGGGTTGCGGAGGATTTTTAAATGAGTGTTGAATTGCAATCCATAATTTATTTCATACAAAAATATAGCCCGTTACGCATGATAAATCACATTACAATCATCTATGATTAATTATGTCAACTTTTTGCAAATGGGCAAAATAATGGCATGTTTGAATCGGGTAAATATCCCACGCCAAGTTCACTTGAGAATTTAATGAGCGTTTGTTATTCTCTTTAAAAGATTTGCATCCATAGCTCATTTGCATCTCCAACATGTTTCAAACATGCATATCCATTTTTAAAACATGTGTGGACGAAATCTCTTTCTTGCAAAATTCCAAGCTATTAGGGTTAAACTAGTGCAATTTCCATAAATTGGATAACAAACCTTTTGTGTTCATTTGTGTTGGGTGAATAAATTTTCTTTATTTATATTTGTTATTGTTTTAAATTTTTTCCATATATCAACTATAAAATTTTCTTTTTGTTGTAAGTTTTTTGCCTTGTTTGTTTTCGGGATGAAGGGAGAGCGAAAAAGTCAAAGTTTGATTTAAGAAAAAAGAGTACATCTAAAATGGAAATGCACAATGCACAAATGTAGAGAGAGATATTTCCAAAGAGTGTCTGTATGTTTTAGGGATCGTATGCACTTTTTTCGTTTTTATATCTAAGGTTTTGCAATCGTCGGGAAACGGAGGAGGCGGGCAATTTTTAACTAAGTGTTGATTTCAAATCCATAAGTCATTTCTTACAAAAATATAGCCCGTTACGCATGACAAATCACTTTACAATCATCTATGATTGTTAGCTCAACTTTTTGACTATGGGCAAAATAATGGCTTGTTTGACTCGGGCAAATATCCCACCGCACGTTCACTTGAGAATTTAATGAGCGTTTGTCATTCTCTTTAAAAGCTTTGGATCCATAGGGCATTTGAATCTTTAACATGTTTCTGGCATGCATATCCATTTTTAAAACATGTGTAGAAAAAATCTCCTTCATCTAAAATTCCAAGATATTAGTTTTGGACTAGTGGAATTTCCCAAACTTGGGAGACAAAACTTTTGTGTTCATTTGTGGTGTGCGAATAAATTTTCTTCATTTACTTTTTTTATTTTTTTAAACTTTTTTCGTACATCAACTATGAAATTTTCATTTTGTTGTGATCTATTGGCCTTTTTTGTTTACGGGATGAAGGGAGAGCGAAAAACTCGAAGTTTTGATTTATGAAAAATGTGTACATCTAAAACGGAAATGCACAATGCACATATGTAGAGAGAGATAATTCCAAAGAGTGCCTGTAATTTTTAGGGATGGTAAGCACCTTTTCATTTTTATATCTCAGGTTTTGCAATCGTCGGGAAAAATGGGTTGCAGAGGATTTTTAACTGAGTGTTGAATTGCAATCCGTAAGTCATTCCATACAAAAATATAGCCTGTTACGCATGATAAATTACATTACAATCATCTATGATTAATTATGTCCGCTTTTTGCAAATGGGCAAAATAATTGCATGTTTGACTCGGCTAAATATCCCAGCGCAAGTTCACTTGAGAATTTAATGAGCGTTTGTTATTCTCTTTAAAAGCTTTGTTTCCAAAGCTCATTTGCATCTTTAACATGTTTCAAACATGCATATCCATTTTTATAACATGTGTGGACGAAATCTCTTTCTTGAAAAATTCCAAGTTATTGGGGTTAAACTAGTGAAATTTTCCAAAATTTGATAACTAAACTTTTGTGTTCATTGGTGTTGGGTGAATAAATTTTCTTGATTTATATATGTTATTTTTTTAAATTTTTTCCATACATCAACTATAAAACTTTCATTTTGTTGTAAGCTTTTTGCCTTGTTTGTTTTCGGGATGAAGGGAAAGCGAAAAGTCAAAGTTTTGATTTAAGAAAAAAGTGTACATATAAAATGGAAAAGCACAATGCACAATTGTAGGGATTGTAAGCTCTTTTTAGTTTTTATATCTCAGGGTTTGCTATCGTCGGGAAAAATTGGTGGTAGAGCATTTTTAACTGTGTTGAATTGCAATCCATAAGTCATTTCATACAAAAATAGAGCCCGTTACGCATGATAAATCACTTTACAATCATCTATGATTGTTAGATCAAATGTTTGAAAATGGGAAAACTAATGACTTGTTAGACTCGGGTAAATATCCCACCGCACGTTCACTTGAGAATTTATTGAGCGTTTCATATTCTCTTTAAAAGCTTTGGATCCATAGGTCATTTGAATCTTTAACATGTTTCAAGCATGCATATCCATTTTTAAAACATGTGTAGAAAAACTCTCCTTAATGTAGAATTCCAAGCTTAATAGGGTTGGACTAATGGAATTTCCCAAACTTGGATAACAAAACTTTTGTGTTAATTTGTGGTGTGTGAATAAATATTTTTTATTTATATTAGTTATTATTTTAAATATTTTCCACACATCACTATAAAATTTTTATTTTGTTGTGATCTTTTTTTCCTTTTTTGTTTACGGGATGAAGGGGGAGCGAAAACTCAAAGTTCTGATTTAAGAAAAAAGTGTACATCTAAAATGGAAATGCACAATGCACAAATGTAGTGAGTGATATTTCAAAAGAGTGTCTGTATGTTTTAGGGATCGTATGCACTTTTTTAGTTTTTATATCTAAGGTTTTGCAATCGTCGGGAAACGGGAGAGGCGGGCAATTTTTTACTGAGTGTTGACTTCAAATCCATAAGTCATTTCTTACAAAAATATAGCCCGTTATGCATGACAAAGCACTTTATAATCATCTATGATTGTTAGCTCAACTTTTTGAATATGGGCAAAATAATGGCTTGTTTGACTCGAGCAAATATCCCACCGCACGTTCAGTTGAGAATTTAATGAGCGTTTGTTATTCACTTTAAAAGCTTTGGATCCATAAGTCATTTAAATCTTTAACATGTTTCTGGCATGCATATCCATTTTTAAAACATGTGTTGAAAAAATCTCCTTCATTTAAAATTCCAAGATATTAGTTTTGGTCTCGTGGAATTTCCCAAACTTGGATAACGAAATGTTTGTGTTCATTTGTGGTGTGTGAATAAATTTTCTTCATTTAATTTTTTTATTGTTTTAAACTTTTTCCGTACAAAAACTATGAAATTTTCATTTTGTTGTGATCTATTTGCCTTTTTTGTTTACGGGATGAAGGGAGAGCGAAAAACTCAAAGTTTTGATTTAAGAAAAATGTGTACATCTAAAACGGAAATGCACAATGCACATATGTAGAGAGATATAATTCCTAAGAGTGTCTGTAATTTTTAGGGATTGTAAGTACCTTTTCGTTTTTATATCTCAAGTTTTACAATCGTCGGGAAAAGTGGGTTGCGGAGGATTTTTAACTGAGTGTTGAATTGCAATCCATAAGTCATTTCACAAAAAAATATAGCCCGTTACGCATGATAAATCACATTAGAATCTTCTATGATTAATTATGTCAGCTTTTGGCAAATGGGTAAAATAATGGCATGTTTGACTCGGGTAAATATCCTACCGCAAGTTCACTTGAGAATTTAATGAGGGTTTGTTATTCTCTTTAAAATATTTGCATCCATAGCTCATTTGCATCTTTAACATGTTTCAAACATGCATATCCATTTTTAAAACATGTGTAGACGAAATCTCTTTCTTGCAAAATTCCAAGCTATTAGGGTTAAACTAGTGGAAAATCCCAAAATTGGATTACAAGACTTTTGTGTTCATTTTTGTTGGGTGATTAAATTTTTTTATTTATATTTGTTTTTGTTTTAAATTTTTTCCATACATCAACTATAAAATTTTCATTTTGTTGTAAGCTTTTTGCCTTGTTTGTTTTCGGGATGAAGGGTGAGCGAAAAGTCAAAGTTTTGATTTAAGAAAAAAGTGTACATCTAAAATGGAAAATCGCAATGCACAATTGTAGGGAGAGATAATTCCAAAGAGTGTCTGTAATTTTTAGGCATTGCAAGCTCTTTTTAGTTTTTATATCTCAGGTTTTGCAATCGTCGGGTAAAATTGGAGGTAGAGGATTTTTAACTGAGTGTTGAATTGCAATCCATAAGTAATTTCATACAAAAATATAGCCCATTACGTATGATAAATCACATTACAATCATCTATGATTAATTATGTCAGCTTTTTGCAAATGGGAAAAATAATGGCATGTTTGTTCGGGTAAATATCCCACCGCAAGTTCACTTGAGAATTTAATGAGCGTTTGTTATTCTCTTTAAAAGCTTTTCATCCATAGCTCATTTGCATGTTTAACATGTTTCAAACATGCATATCCATTTTTAAAACATGTGTGCACGAAATCTTTTTCTTGCAAAATTCCAAGCTATTAGGGTTAAACTAGTGGAATTTCACAAAATTGGATAACAAAACTTTTGTGTTCATTTGTGTTGGGTGAATAAATTTTCTTTATTTATATTTGTTATTGTTTTAAATTTTTTCTATACATCAACTTTAAAATTTTCATTTTGTTGTAAGCTTTTTGCCTTGTTTGTTTTTGGGATGAAGGGAGAGCGAAAAGTCAAAGTTTTGATTGAAGAAAAAAGTGTATATCTAAAATGGAAAAGAACAATGCACAATTTTAGGGAGAGATAATTCCAAAGAGTGTCTATAATTTTTAGGGATTTTAAGCTCTTTTTTGTTTTTATATCTCAGGTTTTGCAATCGTCGGGAAAAATTGGTGGCAGAGAATTTTTAACTGAGTGTTGAATTGCAATCCATAAGTCCGGTACGCATGATAAATCACTTTATAATCATCTATGATTTTTAGATCAAATTTTTGAAAATAGTCAAAATAATAACTTGTTAGACTCGAGTAAATATCCCACCGTACGTTCACTTGAGAATTTAATGAGCATTTGTTATTCTCTTTAAAAGCTTTGGATCTATAGGTCATTTGAATCTTTAACATGTTTAAAGCATGCATATCCATTTTTAAAACATGTGTAGAAAAAATCTCCTTCATGTAAAATTCCAAGCTTAACACGGTTGGACTAATGGAATTTCCCAAACTTGGATAACAAAACTTTTGTGTTCATTTGTGGTGTGTGAATAGATATTTTCTATTTACATTAGTTATTATTTTAAATATTTTCCACACATCAACTATAAAATTTTTATTTTGTTGTGATCTTTTTTGCCATTTTTTTTTACAGGATGAAGGGGGAGCGAAAACTCATAGTTCTGATTTAAGAAAAAAGCGTACATCAAAAATGGAAATGCACAATGCACAAATGTGGAGAGAGATATTTCCAAAGAGTGTCTGTACGTTTTAGGGATCGTATGTACTTTTTTCGTTTTTATATCTAAGGTTTTGCAATCGTCGGGACACGGGGGAGGCGGGCGATTTCTAACTGAGTGTTGACTTCAAATCCATAAGTCATTTGTTACAAAAATATAGCCCGTTACGCATGACAAATCACTTTACAATCATCTATGATTGTTAGCTCAATTTTTTAATATGGGCAAAATAATGGCTTGTTTGACTCGGGCAAATATCCCACTGCACGTTCACTTGAGAATTTAATGAGCGTTTGTTATTCTCTTTAGAAGCTTTGGATCCATAGGTCATTTGAATCTTTAACATGTTTCTGGCATGCATATCCATTTTTAAAACATGTGTAGAAAAAATCTCCTTCATCTAAAATTCCAAGATATTAGTTTTGGACTAGTGGAATTTCCCAAACTTGGATAACAAAACTTTTGTGTTCAATTGTGGTGTGTGAATAAATTTTCTTCATTTACTTTTTTTATTGTTTTAAAATTTTTCCGTACATCAACTATGAAGTTATCATTTTGCTGTGATATATTTGCCTTTTTTTTTACGGGATGAAGGGAGAGCGAAAAACTCGAAGTTTTGATTTAAGAAAAATGTGTACATCTAAAATAGATATGTATAGTGCACATATGTAGAGAGAGATAATTCCCAAGAGTGTCTGTAATTTTTAGGGAATGTAAGCACCTTTTCGTTGTTATATGTCAGGTTTTGCAATCATCGGGAAAAATGGGTTGCGGAGGATTTTTAAATGAGTGTTGAATTGCAATCCATAAGTCATTTCATACAAAATATAGCCCGTTACGCATGATAAATCACATTACAATCATCTATGATTAATTATGTCAGCTTTTTGCAAATCGGCAAAATAATGGCATGTTTGACTCAGGTAAATATCCCACGCCAAGTTCACTTGAGAATTTAATGAGCATTTGTTATTCTCTTTAAAAGATTTGCATCCACAGCTCATTTGCATCTCTAACATGTTTCAAACATGCATATCCATTTTTAAAACATGTGTGGACGAAATCTCTTTCTTGCAAAATTCCAAGCTATTAGGGTTAAACTAGTGAAATTTCCATAAATTGGATAACAAACCTTTTGTGTTCATTTGTGTTGGGTGAATAAATTTTCTTTAGTTATATTTGTTATTGTTTTAAATTTTTTCCATATATCAACTATAAAATTTTCCTTTTGTTGTTAGTTTTTTGCCTTGTTTGTTTTCGGGATGAAGGGAGAGCGAAAAGTCAAAGTTTGATTTAAGAAAAAAGTGAACATCTAAAATGGAAATGCACAATGCACAAATGTAGAGAGAGATATTTCCAAAGAGTGTCTGTATGTTTTAGGGATCGTATGCACTTTTTTCGTTTTTATATCTAAGGTTTTGCAATCGTTGGGAAATGGAGGAGGCGGGCGATTTTTAACTAAGCGTTGATTTCAAATCCATAAGTCATTTCTTACAAAAATATAGCCCGTTACGCATGACAAATCACTTTACAATCATCTATGATTGTTTGCTCAACTTTTTGACTATGGGCAAAATAATAGCTTGTTTGACTCGAGCAAATATCCCACCGCACGTTCACTTGAGAATTTAATGAGCGTTTGTTATTCTCTTTAAAAGATTTGGATCCATAGGTCATTTGATTATTTAACATGTTTCTAGCATGCATTTCCATTTTTAAAACATGTGTAGAAAAAATCTCCTTCATCTAAAATTCCAAGATATTAGTTTTGGACCAGTGGAATTTCCCAAACTTGGGTAACAAAAGTTTTGTATTCATTTGTGGTGTGCGAATAAATTTTCTTCATTTACTTTTTTTATTTTTTTAAACTTTTTCCGTACATCAACTATGAAATTTTCATTTTGTTGTGATCTATTGGCCTTTATTGTTTACGTGATGAAGGGAGAGCGAAATACTTGAAGTTTTGATTTATGAAAAATGTGTACATCTAAAACGGAAATGCACAATGCACATATGTAAAGACAGATTATTCCAAAGAGTGTCTGTAATTTTTAGGGATTGTAAGCACCTTTTCATTTTTATATCTCAGGTTTTGCAATCGTCGGGAAAAATGGGTTGCAGAGGATTTTTAACTGAGTGTTGAATTCCAATCCGTATGTCATTCCATACAAAAATATAGCCTGTTATGCATGATAAATTACTTTACAATAATCTATGATTAATTATGTCAGCTTTTTGCAAATGGGCAAAGTAATTGCATGTTTGACTCGGGTAAATATCCCACCGCAAGTTCACTTGAGAATTTAATGAGCGTTTGTTATTCTCTTTAAAAGCTTTGCCACCATAGCTCATTTACATCTTTAACATGTTTCAAACATGCATATCCATTTTTATAACATGTGTGGACGAAATCTCTTTCTTGCAAAATTCCAAGTTATTGGGGTTAAACTAGTGAAATTTCCCAAAATTGGATAACTAAACTTTTGTGTTCATTGGTGTTGGGTGAATAAATTTTCTTGATTTATATTCGTTATCTTTTAAATTTTTTCCATACATCAACTATAAAATTTTTATTTTGTTGTAAGCTTTTTGCCTTGTTTGTTTTCGGGATGAAGGGAAAGCGAAAAGTCTAAGTTTTGATTTAAGAAAAAAGTGTACATCTAAAATGGAAAAGCACAATGCACAATTGTAGGGAGAGATAATTCCAAAGAGTGTCTGTAAGTTTTAGGGATTGTAAGCTCTTTTTAGTTTTTATATCTCAGGGTTTGCAATCGTCGGGAAAAATTGGTGGCAGAGCATTTTTAACTGTGTTGAATTGCAATCCATAAGTCATTTCACACAAAAATATAGCCCGTTACGCATGATAAATCACTTTACAATCATCAATGATTGTTAGATCAAATTTTTGAAAATGGGAAAACAAATGACTAGTTAGACTCGGGTAAATATCCCACCGCACGTTCACTTGAGAATTTATTGAGCGTTTCATATTCTCTTTAAAAGCTTTGGATCCATAGGTCATTTGAATCTTTAACATGTTTCAAGCATGCATATCCATTTTTAAAACATGTGTAGAAAAAATCTCCTTAATGTAAAATTCCAAGCTTAATAGGGTTGGACAAATGGAATTTCCCAAACTTGGACAACAAAACTTTTGTGTTCATTTGTGGTGTGTGAATAAATATTTTTTATTTATATTAGTTATTATTTTAAATATTTTCCACACATCACTATAAAATTTTTATTTTGTTGTGATCTTTTTTTCCTTTTTTGTTTACGGGATGAAGGGGGAGCGAAAACTCAAAGTTCAGATTTAAGAAAAAAGTGTACATCTAAAATGGAAATTCACAATGCACAAATGTAGAGAGTGATATTTCAAAAGAGTGTCTGTATGTTTTAGGGATCGTATGCACTTTTTTAGTTTTTATATCTAAGGTTTTGCAATCGTCTGGAAATGGGAGAGGCGGGCGATTTTTTACTGAGTGTTGACTTCAAATCCATAAGTCATTTCTTACAAAAATATAGCCCGTTATGCATGACAAAGCACTTTATAATCATCTATGATTGTTAGCTCAACTTTTTGAATATGGGCAAAATAATGGCTTGTTTGACTCGAGCAAATATCCCACCGCACGTTCACTTGAGAATTTAATGAGCGTTTGTTATTCTCTTTAAAAGCTTTGGATCCATAAGTTATTTGAATCTTTAACATGTTTCTGGCATGCATATCCATTTTTAAAACATGTGTTGAAAAAATCTCCTTCATGTAAAATTCCAAGATATTAGTTTTGGTCTAGTGGAATGTCCCAAACCTGGATAACGAAATGTTTGTGTTCATTTGTGGTGTGTGAATAAATTTTCTTCATTTAATGTTTTTATTGTTTTAAACTTTTTCCATACAAAAACTATGAAATTTTCATTTTGTTGTGATCTATTTGCCTTTTTTGTTTACGGGATGAAGGGAGAGCGAAAAACTCAAAGTTTTGATTTCAGAAAAATGTGTACATCTAAAATGGAAATGCACAATGCACATATGTAGAGAGATATAATTCCAAAGAGTGTCTGTAATTTTTAGGGATTGTAAGCACCTTTTCGTTTTTATATCTCAAGTTTTGCAATCGTCGGGAAAAATGGGTTGCGGAGGATTTTTAACTGAGTGTTGAATTGCAATCCATAAGTCATTTCACAAAAAAATATAGCCCGTTACGCATGATAAATCACATTAGAATCATCTATGATTAATTATGTCAGTTTTTGGCAAATGGGCAAAATAATGGCATGTTTGACTCGGGTAAATATCCTACTGCAAGTTCACTTGAGAATTTAATGAGCGTTTGTTATTCTATTTAAAATCTTTGCATCCATAGATCATTTGCATCTTTAACATGTTTCAAACATGCATATCCATTTTTAAAACATGTGTGGACGAAATCTCTTTCTTGCAAAATTCCAAGCTATTAGGGTTAAACTAGTGGAAAATCCCAAAATTGGATTACAATACTTTTGTGTTCATTTGTGTTGGGTGATTAAATTTTCTTTATTTATATATGTTTTTGTTTTAAATTTTTTCCATACATCAACTATAAAATTTTCATTTTGTGTTCAGCTTTTTGCCTTGTTTGTTTTCGGGATGAAGGGTTAGCGAAAAGTCAAAGTTTTGATTTAAGAAAAAAGTGTACATCTAAAATGGAAAATCACAATGCACAATTGTTGGGAGAGATAATTCCAAAGAGTGTCTGTAATTTTTAGGATTTGTAAGCTCTTTTTAGTTTTTATATCTTATGTTTTGCAATCGTTGGGAAAAATTGGTGGCAGAGGATTTTTAACTGAGTGTTGATTTGCAATCCATAAGTCATTTCATACAAAAATATAGCCCGTTACGCATGATAAATCACTTTACAATCATCTATGATTGTTAGATCAAATTTTTGAAAATGGGCAAAATAATGACTTGTTAGACTCGGGTAAATATCCCACCGCACGTTCACTTGAGAATTTAATGAGCGTTTGTTATTCTCTTTAAAAGCTTTGGATCCATAGGTCATTTAAATCTTTAACCTGTTTCAAGCATGCATATCCATTTTTAATACATGTGTAGAAAAAATCTCCTTCATGTAAAATTCCACACTTAATAGGGTTGGACTAATGGAATTTCCCAAACTTGGATGACAAAACTTTTGTGTTCATTTGTGGTGTGGATATGCATGCTTATGGATATTTTTTATTTACATTAGTTATTATTTTAAATATTTTCCACACATCAACTATAAAATTTTTATTTTGTTGTGATCTTTTTTGCCTTTTTTGTTTATGGGATAAAGGGGGAGCGAAAACTCAAAGTTCTTATTTAAGAAAAAAATGTAGATCTAAAATGGAAATGCACAATGCACAAATATAGAGTGAGATATTTCTAAAGAGTGTCTGTATGTTTTAGGGATCGTAGGCACTTTTTCGTTTTTATATCTAAGGTTTTGCAATCGTCTGGAAACGGGGGAGGCTGGCGATTTTTAACTGAGTGTTGACTTCAAATCCATAAGTCATTTCTTGAAAAAATATAGCCCGTTACGCATGACAAATCACTTTACAATCAACTATGATTGTTAGCTCAACTTTTTGAATATGGGTAAAATAATGGCTTGTTTTACTCGGGCAAATATCCCACCGCACGTTCACTTGAGAATTTAATGAGCGTTTGTTATTCTCTTTAAAAGCTTTGGATCCATAGGTCATTTGAATCTTTAACATGTTTCTGGCATGCATATCCATTTTTAAAACGTGTGTAGAGAAAATCTCCTTCATGTAAAATTCCAAGATATTAGTTTTGGACTAGTGGAATTTCCCAAACCTGGATAACAAAACTTTTGTGTTCATTTGTGGTGTGTGAATAAATTTTCTTCATTTACTTTTTTTATTGTTTTAAACTTTTTTCGTACATCAACTATGAAATTTTCATTTTGCAGTGATCTATTTGCCTTTTTTGTTTACGGGATGAAGGGAGAGCGAAAAACTCGAAGTTTTGATTTAAGAAAAATGTGTACATCTAAAATGGAAATGCACAATGCACATATGTAGCGAGAGATAATTCCAAAGAGTGACTGTAATTTTTAGGGATTGTAACCACCTTTTCATTTTTATATCTCAGGTTTTGCAATCGTCGAGAAAAATGGGTTGCGGAGGATTTTGAACTGAGTGTTGAATTGCAATCCATAACTCATTTCATACAAAAATATAGCCCGTTACGCATGACAAATCACTTTACAATCTCCTATGATTGTTAGCTCAACTTTTTGAATATGGGCAAAATAATGACTTGTTTGACTTGGGTAAATATCCCACCGCAAGTTCACTTGATAATTTAATGAGCGTTTGTTATTCTCTTTAAAAGCTTTGCATCCATAGCTCATTTGCATCTTTAACATGTTTCAAACATGCATATCAATTTTTAAAACATGTGTGGACGAAATCTCTGTCTTGCAAAAATCCAAGCTATTAGGGTTAAACTAGTGGAATTTCTAAAAATTGGATAACAAAACTTTTGTGTTCATTTGCGTTGGGTGAATAAATTTTCTTTATTTATATTTATAATTATTTTAATTTTTTTCCATACATCAACTATAAAATTTTCATTTTGTTGGAAACTTTTTGCCTTTTTTGTTTTCGGGATGAAGGGAGAGCGAAAAGTCAAAGTTTTGATTTAAGAAACAAGTGTTCATCTAAAATGGAAAAGCACAATGCACAATTGTACGGGGAGATAATTCAAAAGAGTGTCTGTAATTTTTAGGGATTGTAAGCTGTTTTTAGTTTTTATATCTCAAGTTTTGCAATCGTCGGGAAAAATTGGTGGAAGAGGATTTTTAACTGAGTGTTGAATTGCAATCCATAAGTCATTTCATACAAAAATATAGCCCGTTACACATGATAAATCAATTTACAATCATCTATCATTGTTAGATCAAATTTTTGAAAATGGGCAAAATAATGACTTGTCAGCGTCGGGTAAATATCCCACCGCACGTTCACTTGAGAATTTAATGAGCGTTTGTTATTCTCTTTAAAAGCTTTGGATCCATAGGTCATTTAAATCCTTAACATGTTTCAAGCATGCATATCCATTTTTAAAACATGTGTAGAAAAAATCTCCTTCCGCTAAAATTCCAAGCTTAAAAGGGTTGGACTAATGGAATTTCCCAAACTTGGATAACAAAAATTTTGTGTTCGTTTGTGGTGTGTGAATAGATATTTTTTATTTACATTAGTTATTATTTTAAATATTTTCCACACATCAACTATAAAATTTTTTATTTTGTTTTGATCTTTTTTGCCTTTTTTGTTTACGGGATGAAGGGGGAACGAAAACTCAAAGTTCTGATTTAAGAAAAAAGTGTACATCTAAAATGGAAATGCACAATGCACAAATGTAGAGAGAGATATTTCCAAAGAGTGTCTGTATGTTTTAGGGATCGTATGCACCTTTTCTTTTTTATATCTAAGGTTTTGCAATCGTCAGGATACGGGGGAAGCGGGCAATTTTTAACTGAGTGTTGACCTAAAATCCATAAGTCATTTCTTAAAAAAATATAGCCCGTTACGCATCACAAATCACTTTACAATCACCTATGATTATTAACTCAAGTTTTTGAATATGGGCAAAATAATGGCTTGTTTGACTCGGGAAAATATCCCACCGCACGTTCACTTGTGAATTTAATGAGCGTTTGTTATTCTCTTTAAGAGCTTTGGATCCATAGGTCATTTGAATCTTTAACATGTTTCTGACATGCATATCCATTTTTAAAACATGTGTGGACGAAATATCTTTCTTGCAAAATTCCAAGCTATTAGGGTTAAACTGGTGGAATTTCCCAAAATTGGATAACAAAACTTTTGTGTTCATTTTTGTTGGGTGAATAAATTTTATTTATTTATATTTTTTATTTTTTAAAATTTTTTCCATACATCAACTATAAAAGTTTCATTTTGTTGTAAGCGTTTTGCCTTGTTTGTTTTCGGGATGAAGGGAGAGCAAAAAGTCATATTTTTTATTTAAGAAAAAATTGTACATCTAAAATGGAAAAGCACAATGCACAATTGTAGGGAGAGATAATTCCAAAGAGTGTCTGTAATTTTAAGGGATTGTAAGCTCTTTTTAGTTTTTATATCTCAGGTTTTGCAATCGTCGGGAAAAATTGGTGGCAGAGGATTTCTAACTGAGAGTTAAATTGCAATCCATAAGTCATTTCATACAAAAATATAGCCCGTTACGCATGGTAAATCACTTTACAATCATCTATCATTGTTAGATCAAATTTTTGAAAATGGGCAAAATAAAGACTTGTTAGGCTAAGGTAATAACCCACCGCACGTTCACTTGAGAATTTAATGAGCGTTTGTTATTCTCTTTAAAAGCTTTGGATCCATAGGTCATTTGAATCTTTAACATGTTTCAAGCATGCATATCCATTTTTAAAACATGTGTAGAAAAAATCTCCTTCATGTAAAATTCCAAGCTCAATAGGGTTGGACTAATTGAATTTCCCAAACTTGGATAACAAAAATTTTATGTTCATTTGTGCTGTGTGAATAGATTTTTTTTATTTTCTTTAGTTATTATTTTAAATATTTTCCACAGATCAACTATAAATTTTTTATTTTGTGGTAATCTTTTTTGCCTTTTTTGTTTACGGGATGAAGGGGGAGTGAAAACTCAAAGTTCTAATTTAAGAAAAAGTTTACATCTAAAATGGAAATGCACAATGCACAAATGTAGAGAGAGATATTTCAAAAGAGTGTCTGTATGCTTTAGGGATCGTATGCACTTTTTCGTTTTTATATCTAAGGTTTTGCAATCGTGGGGAAACGGGGGAGACGGGCGATTTTTAACAGAGTGTTGACTTCAAATCCATAAGTCATTTCTTACAAAAATATAGCCCATTACGCATGACAAATCACTTGACTGAGTGTTGAATTGCAATCCGTAAGTCATTTCATAAAAAAATATAGTCTGTTACGCATGATAAATCACATTACAATCATCTATGATTAATTTTGTCAGCTTTTTGCAAATGGGCAAAATAATGGCTTGTTTGACTCCGGAAATATCCCACCGCACGTTCACTTGAGAATTTAATCAGCGTTTGTTATTCTCTATAAAAGCTTTGAATCCATAGGTCATTTGAATCTTTAACATGTTTCTGGCATGTATATCCATTTTTAAAACATGTGTAGAAAAAATCTCCTTCTTGTAAAATTCCAAGATATTAGTTTTTGACTAGTGGAATTTCCCAAACTTGGAAAACAAAACTTTTGTGTTCATTTGTGGTGTGTGAACAAATTTTCTTCATTTACTTTTTTTATTGTTTTAAACTTTTTCCGTACATCAACTATGAAATTTTCATTTTGCTGTGATCTATTTGCCTTTTTTGTTTACGGCATGAAGGGAGAGCGAAAAACTCAAAGTTTTGATTTAGTAAAATTGTGTACATCTAAAATGGAAATGCACAATGCATATATGTAGAGAGAGATAATTCTAAAGAATGTCTGTAATTTTTAGGGATTGTAAGCACCTTTTCGTTATTACATCTCAATTTTTGCAATCGTCGGGAAAAATGGGTTGCGGGGCAGTTTTAACTGAGTGTTGAATTGCAATCCATAAGTCATTTCATACAAAAATATATCCCATTACGCATGATAAATCATATTACAATCATCTATGATTAATTATGTCAGCTTTTTACAAATGGGCTAAATAATAACATGTTTGACTCGGGTAAATATCCCACAGCAAGTTCACTTGAGAATTTAATGAGCGTTTGTTATTCTCTTTAAAAGCTTTGCATCCATAGCTCATTTGCATCTTTAACATGTTTCAAACATGCAAATCCATTTTTAAAACATGTGTGGACGAAATCTCTTTCTTGCAAAATTCCAAGCAATTAGGGTTAAACAAGTGGAATTTCCCAAAATTGGATAAGAACACTTTTGTGTTCGTTTGTGTTGGGTGAAAAAATTTCTTTATTTATATTTGTTATAGTTTTAAATTTTTCCATACATCAACTATAAAATTTTCATTTTTTTGTAAGCTTTTTGCCTTGTTTGTTTTCGGGATGAAGGGAGAGCGAAAAGTCAAATTTTTTCTTTAAGAAAAAAGTGTACATCTAAAATGGAAAAGCACAATCCACAATTGTTGGGAGAGATAATTCCAAAGAGTGTCATTAATTTTTAGGGATTGTAACCTCTTTTTAGTTTTTATATCTCAGGTTTTTCAATCGTTGAGAAAAATTGGTGGCAGAGGATTTTTAACTGAGTGTTGAATTGCAATCCATAAGTCATTTCATACAAAAATATAGTCTATTACGCATCTTAAATCACTTTACAATCATCTATGATTGTTAGATCAAATTTTTGAAAATGGGCAAAATAATGACTTGTTAGGCTCAGGTAAATATCCCACCGCACGTTCAAATGAGAATTTAATGAGCGTTTGTTATTCTCTTTAAAAGCTTTGGATCCATAGGTCATTTGAATCTTGAACATGTTTCAAGCATGCATATCCATTTTTAAAACATGAGTAGAAAAAATCTCCTTCATGTAAAATTCCAAGCTTAATAGGGTTGGACTAATAGAATTTCCCAAACTTGGATGACAAAACTTTTGTGTTCATTTGTGGTGTGTGAAAAGATATTTTTTATATACATTAGTTATTATTTTAAAAATTTTCCAAACATCAACCATAAATTTTTTATTTTGTTGTGATCTTTTTTGCCTTTTTTGTTTACGGGATGAAGGGGGAGCGAAAACTCAAAGTTCTGATTTAAGAAAAAAGTGTACATCTAAAATGGAAAAGCACAATGCACAAATGTAGAGAGAGATATTTCCAAAGTGTGTTTGTTTGTTTTAGGGATCGTATGCACTTTTTTCATTTTTATATCTAAGGTTTCGCAATCGTAGGGAAACGGGGGAGGCGGGCGATTTTTAACTGAGTGTTGACTTCAAATCGATAAGTCATTTCTTACAAAAATATAGCCCGTTACGCATGAGAAATCACTTTCAATCACCTATGATTGTTAGCTCAACTTTTTGAATATGGGCAAAATAATGGCTTGTTTGACTCGTGCAAATATGCCACCGCACGTTCACTTAAGAATTTAATGAGCGTTTGTTATTCTCTTTAAAAGCTTTGATTCCATAGGTCATTTGAATCTTTAATATGTTTCTGGCATGCGTATCCATTTTTAAAACATGTGTAGAAAAAATCTCCTTCATGTAAAATTCCAAGATATTAGTTTTGGACTAGTGGAATTTCCCAAACTTGGATCACAAAACTTTTGTGTTCATTTGTGGTGTGTGAATAAATTTTCTTCATTTACTTTTTTTATTGTTTTAAAATTTTTGCGTACATCAACTATGAAATTTTCATTTTGCTGTGGTCTACTTGCCTTTTTTGTTTACGGGATGAAGGGAGGGGGAAAAACTCGAAGTTTTGATTTAAGAAAAATGTGTACATCTAAAACAGAAATGCACAATGCACATATGTAGAGAGAGATAATTCCAAGAAGTGTCTATAATTTTTAGGGATGGTAAGCACCTTTTTGTTTTTATATCTCAGGTTTTGCAATCGTCGGGAAAAATGGGTTGCGTAGGATTTTTAACTGAGTGTTGAATTGCAATCCATAAGTCATTTCATACAAAAATATAGGCCATTACGCATGAGAAATCACATTACAATCTTCTATGATTAATTATGTCAGCTTTTTGCAAATGGGCAAAATAATTGCATGTTTGACTCGGGTAAATATCCCACCGCAAGTTCACTTGAGAATTTAATGAGAGTTTGTTATTCTCTTTAAAAGCTTTGTATCCATAGCTCATTTGCATCTTTAACATGTTTCAAACATGCATATCCATTTTTACAACTTGTGTGGACGAAATCTTTTTCTTGCAAAATTCCAAGCTATTAGGGTTAAACTAGTGGAATTTCCCAAAATTGGATAACATAACTTTTGTGTTCATTTGTGTTGGGTGAATAAATTTTCTTTATTTATATTTGTTATTTTTTAAAAAATTATCCATACATCAACTATAAAATTTTCATTTTGTTTTAAGTTTTTTGCCTTGTTTGTTTTCGGGATGAAGGGAGAGCGAAAAGTCAATGTTTTGATTGAATAAAAAAGTGTACATCTAAAATGGAAAAGCACAATGTACAATTTTAGGGAGAGATAATTCCAAAGAGTGTCTCTAATTTTTAGGGATTGTAAGCTCTTTTTACTTTTATATCTCAGGTTTTGCAATCGTCGGGAAAAATTGGTGGCAGAGGATTTTTAACTGAGTGTTGAATTACAATCCATAAGTCATTTCATACAAAAATATAGCCCATTACGCATGATAAATCACTTTACAATCATCTATGATTGTTAGATCAAATTTTTGAAAATGGGCAAAATAATGACTTGTTAGGCTCGGGTAAATATCCCACCGCATGTTCACTTGAGAATTTAATGAGCATTTGTTATTCTCTTTAAAAGCTTTGGATCCATAGGTCATTTGAATCTTTAACATGTTTCAAGCATGCATATCCATTTTTAAAATATGTGTAGAGAAAATCTCTTTCATGTAAAATTCCAAGCCTAATAGGGTTGGACTAATGGAATTTCCTAAACTTGGATAACAAAAATTTTGTGTTCATTTGTGGTGTGTGAATAGATATTTTTTATTTAAATTAGTTATTATTTTAAATATGTTTCACACATCAACTATAAAATTTTTATTTTGTTGTGATCTTTTTTGCCTTTTTTGTTTGCGGGATGAAGGAGGTGCGAAAACTCAAAGTTCTGATTTAAGAAAAAAGTGTACATCTATAATGGAAATGCACAATGCACAAATGTAGAGAGAGATATTTCCAAAGAGTGTCTGTATATTTTAAGGATCGTATGCACTTTTTCGTTTTTATATCTAAGGTTTTGCAATCGTCGGGAAACGGGGGAGGCGGGCGATTTTGAACTGAGTGTTGACTTCAAATCCATAAGTCATTTCTTACAAAAATATAGCCCGTTACGCATGACAAATCACTTTACAATCATCTATGATTGTTAGCTCAACGTTTTGAATATGGGCAAAATAATGGTTTGTTTGACTCGGGCAAATAACCCACCGCATGTTTACTTGAGAATTTAATGTGCATTTGTTATTCTCTTTAGAAGCTTTGGATCCATAGGTCATTTGAATCTTTAACTTGTTTCTGGCATGCATATCAATTTTTAAAACAAGTGTAGAAAAAATCTCCTTCATGTAAAATTCCAAGATATTAGTTTTGGACTAGTGGAATTTCCCAAACTTGGATAACAAAACTTTTGTGTTCATTTGTGGTGTGTGAATAAATTTTCTTTATTGAATTTTTTTATTTTTTAAACTTTTTCCGTACATCAACTATAAAATTTTCATTTTGTTGTGATCTATTTGCCTTTTTTGTTTACGGGATGAACGGAGAGCGAAAAACTCGAAGTTTTGATTTAAGAAAAATGTGTACATCTAAAACGGAAATGCACATTGCACATATGTAGCGAGAGATAATTTCAAAGAGTGTCTGTAATTTTTAGGGATTGTAAGCACCTTTTCGTTTGTATATCTCAGGTTTTGCAATCGTCGGAAAAAATGGGTTGCGGAGGACATTTAACATAGTGTTCAATTGCAATCCATAAGTCATTTCATACAAAAATATAGCCCGTAACGCATGATAAATCACATTACAATCATCTATGACTAATTATGTCAGCTTTTTGCAAATGGACAAAATAATGGCGTGTTTGACTCGGGTAAATATCCCACCGCAAGTTCACTTGAGAATTTAATGAGCGTTTGTTATTCTCTTTAAAAGTTTTGCATCCATAGCTCATTTGAATCTTTAACATGTTTCAAACATGCATATCCATTTCTAGAACATCTGTGGATGAAATATTTTTATTCCAAAATTCCAAGCTATTAGAGTTAAACTAGTGGAATTTCCCAAAATTGGATAACAAAAATTGCATCTTTAGGGATTGTAAGAACCTTTTCGTTTTTATATCTCCGGTATCGGAATCGTCGGGAAAAATTGGTGGCAGAGGATTTTTAACTGAGTGTTGAATTGCAATCCATAAGTCATTTCATACAAAATATAGCACGTTACGCATGATAAATCACTTTACAATCATCTATGATTGTTAGATCAAATTTTGGAAAATAGGCAAAATAATGACTTGTTAGACTCGGGTAAATGTCCCACCGCACGTTCACTTGAGAATTTAATGAGCGTTTGTTATTGTCTTTAAAAGCTTTGGATCCAAAGGTCATTTGAATCTTTAACATGTTTCAAGCATGCATATCCATTTTTAAAACATGTCTAGAAAAAATCTCCTTCATGTAAAATTCAAGGCTTAATAGGGTTGGACTAATGGAATTTCCCAAACTAGGATAACAAAATTTTTGTGTTCATATTTGGTGTGTGAATAGATATTTTTTATTTACATTAATTATTATTTTATATATTTTCCACACATCAACTATAAAATATTTATTTTGTTGTGATCTTTTTTGCCTTTTTTGTTTACGGGATGAAGGGGGAACGAAAACTCAAAGTTCTGATTTAAGAAAAAAGTGTACATCTAAAATGGAAATGCACAATGCACAAATGTAGAAAGAGATATTTCCAAAGATTATCTGTATGTTTTAGGGATCGTATGCACTTTTTTGTTTTTTTATCTAAGGTTTTGCAATCGTCTGGAAACGGGGGAGGCGGGCGATTTTTAACTGAGTGTTGACTTCAAATCCATAAGTCATTTCTTACAAAAATATAGGCCGTTACGCATGACAAATCACTTAGCAATCATCTATGATTGTTAGCTCAACGTTTGAATATGGACAAAATAATGGCTTGTTTAACTCGGGAAAATATCTCACCGCACGTTCACTTAAAAATTTAATGAGCGTTTGTTATTCTCTTTAAAAGCTTTGGATCCATAGGTCATTTGAATCTTTAACATGTTTCTGGCATGCATATCCATTTTTAAAACATTTGTAGAAAAAATCTCCTTCATGTAAAATTCCAAGATATTAGTTTTGCACTAGTAGAATTTCCCAAACTTGGATAACAAAAATTTTGTGTTCATTTGTGGTGTGTGAATAAATTTTCTTCATTTACTTTTTTTATTGTTTTAAAATTTTTTCCGTACATCAACTTTGAAATTTTCATTTTGCTGTGATCTATTTGCCTTTTTTGTTTACGGGATGAAGGGAGAGCGAAAAACTCGAAGTTTTGATTTAAGAAATATGTGTACATCTAAAACGGAAATGCACAATGCACATATGTAGAGAGAGATAATTCCAAAGAGTGTCTGTAATTTTTAGGGATATTAAGCACCTTTTCGTTTTTATATCTCAGGTTTTGCAATAGTCGGGAAAAATGGGTTGCGGAGGATTTTTAACTGAGTGTTGAATTGAAATCCATAAGTCATTTCATACAAAAATATAACCTGTTACGCATGATAAATCACATTACAATCATCTATGATTAATTATGTCAGCTTATTGCAAATGGGCAAAATAATGGCATGTTTGACTCGGGTAAATATCCCACCGCAAGTTCTCTTGAGAATTTAATGAGCGTTTGTTATTCTGTTTAAAAGCTTTGCATCCATAGCTCATTTGCATATTTAACATGTTTCAAACATGCATATCCATTTTTAAAATATGTGTGGACGAAATCTCTTTCTTGCAAAATTCCAAGCTATAAGGGTTAAACTAGTGGAATTTCCAAAAATTGGATAACAAAACTTTTATGTTCATTTGTGTTGGGTGAATAAATTTTATTTATTTATATTTGTTATTGTTTTAAATTTTTTCCATACATCAACTATAAAATTTTCATTTTGTTGTAATCTTTTTTCCTTGTTTGTTTCCAGGATGAAGGGAGAGCGAAAATTCAAAGTTTTGATTTAAGAAAAAAGTGTACATCTAAAATGGAAAAGTACAATGCACAATTGTAAGGAGAGATAATTCTAAAGAGTATCTGTAATTTTTAGGGATTGTAAGCTCTTTTTAGTTTTTATATCTCAGGTTTTGCAATCGTCGGGAAAAATTGGTGGCAGAGGATTTTTAACAGAGTGTTGAATTGCAATCCATAAGTCATTTCATACAAAAATATAGCCCGTTACGCATGATAAATCAATTTACAATCATCTATGATTGTTAGATCAAATTTTTGAAAAAGGGCAAAATAATGACTTCTTAGACTCGGGTAAATATCCCACCACACGTTCACTTGAGAATTTAATGAGCGTTTGTTATTCTCTTTAAAAGCTTTGGATCATAGGTCATTTGAATCTTTAACATGTTTCAAGCATGCATATCCATTTTTAAAACATGTGTAGAAAAAATCTCCTTCATGTAAAATTCCAAGCTTAATAGGGTTGGACTAATGGAATTTTCCAAACTTGGATAAAAAAGTGTTCATTTGTGGTGTGTGAATAGATATTTTTTATTTAAATTCGTTATTATTTTAAATATTTTTCACACATCAACTATAAATTTTTTATTTTGTTGTGATCTTTTTTGCCTTTTTTGTTTACGGGATGAACGGGGTGTGAAAACTCAAAGTTCTGATTTAAGAAAAAAGTGTACATCTAAAATTGAATTGCACAATGCACAAATGTAGAGAGAGATATTTCCAAAGAGTGTCTGTATGTTTTAGGGATCGTATGCACTCTTTCATTTTTATATCTAAGGTTTTGCAATCATCGGGAAACGGGGGAGGTGGGCGATTTTTAACTGAGTCTTGACTTCAAATCCATTAGTCATTTCTTAAAAAGAAATAGCCCGTTACGCATGACAAATCACTTTACAATCTTCTATGATTGTTAGCTCAAGTTTTTGAATATGGGCAAAATAATGGCTTGTTTGACTCGGGCAAATATCCCACCGCACGTTCACTTGAGAATTTAATGAGCGTTTGTTATTCTCTTTAAAAGCTTTGGATCCATAGGTCATTTAAAATTCCAAGATATTAGTTTTGGACTAGTGGAATTTCCCAAACTTGGATAATAAAACTTTTGTGTTCATTTGTGGTGTGTAAATAAATTTTCTTTATTTAAATTTTTTATTGTTTTAATCTTTTTCCGTACATCAACTATGAAATTTTTATTTTGCTGTGATCTATTTGCCTTTTTTGTTTACGGGATGAAGGGAGAGCGAAAAACTCGAAGTTTTGATTTAAGAAAAATGTGTACATCTAAAACGGAAATGCACAATGCACATATGTAGAGAGAGATAATTCCAAAGAGTGTCTGTAATTTTTAGGGATTGTAAGCACCTTTTCTTTTTTATATTTCAGGTTTTTCAATTGTCGGGAAAAATGGGTTGCGGAGGATTTTTAACTGAGTGTTGAATTGCAATCCATAAGTCATTTCATACAAAAATATAACCCGTTACGCATGATAAATCACATTACAATCATCTATGATTAATTATGTCAGCTTTTTGCAAATGGGCAAAATAATGGCATGTTTGACTCGGGTAAATATCCCACCGCAAGTTCACTTGAGAATTTAATGAGCGTTTGTTATTCTCTTTAAAAGCTTTGCATCTATAGCTCATTTGCATATTTAACATGTTTCAAACATGCATATCCATTTTTAAAACTTGTGTGGACGAAATCTCTTTCTTGCAATATTTCAAGCTATTAGGGTTAAACTAGTAGAATTTCCCAAAATTGGATAACAAAACTTTTGTGTTCATTTGTGTTGGGCGCATAAATATTCTTTATTTATATTTGTTATTGTTTTAAATTTTTTCCATTAATCAACTATAAAATTTTAATTTAGTTGTAACCTTTTTGCTTTGTTTGTTTTCGGGATGAAGGCAGAATGAAAAGACAAAGTTTTGATATAAGAAAAAAGTGTACATCTAAAATGGAAAAGCACAATGCGCAATTCAATGGAGAGATAATTCCAAACAGTGTCTGTAATTTTTAGGGATTGTAAGCTCTTTTTAGTTTTTATATCTCAGGTTTTGCAATCGTCGGGAAAAATTGGTGGCAGAGGATTTTTAACTGAGTGTTGAATTGTAATCCACAAGTCAATTCATACAAAAATATAGCCCGTTACGCATGATAAATCACTTTACAATCATCTATGATTGTTAGATCAAATTTTTGAAAATGGGCAAAATAATGACTTGTTAGACTCGGGTAATTTATTCATATTTGTTATTGTTTTAAATTTTTTCCATACTTCAACGATAAAATTTTCATTTTGTTGTAAGCTTTTTGCCTTGTTTGTTTTCGGGATGAAGGGAGAGCGAAAAGTCAAAGTTTTGATTGAAGAAAAAAGTGTACATCTAAAATGGAAAAGCACAAAGCACAATTGTAGGGAGGGATAATTCCAAAGAGTGTCTGTAATATTTAGGGATTGTAAGCTCTTTTTAGTTTTTATATCTCAGGTTTTGCAATCGTCGGGAAAAATTGGTGGCAGAGGATTTTTAACTGAGTGTTGAATTGCAATCCATAAGTCATTTCTTACACAAATATAGCCCGTTACGCATGATATATCACTTTACAATCATCTATGATTGCTAGATCAAATTTTTGAAAATGGGCAAAATAATGACTTGTTGGACTCGAGTAAATATCCCACTGCACGTTCACTTGAGAATTTAATGAGCGTTTTTTATTCTCTTTAAAATCTTTGGATCCATAGGTCGTTTGAATCTTTAACATGTTTCAAGCATGCATATCCATTTTAAAAACATGTGTAGAAAAAATCTCCTTCATGTAAAATTCCAAGCTTAATAGGGTTGGACTAATGGAATTTCCCAAACTTGGAAAACAAAACTTTTGTGTTCATTTGTGGTCTGTGAATAGATATTTTTTATTTAAATTAGTTATTATTTTAAATATTTTCCGCACATCAACAATAAAATTTTTATTTATTTGTGATCTTTTTGGCCTTTTTTGTTTAAGGGATGATGTGGGAGCGAAAACTCAAAGTTCTGATTTTAGAAAAAAGTGTACATCTAAAATGGAAATGCACAATGCACAAATGTTGAGAGAGATATTTCCAATGAGTGTCTGTATGTTTTAGGGATTGTATGCACTTTTTCATTTTTATATGTAAGGTTTTACAATCGTCGGGAAACGGGGGAGGCGGGCGATTTTTAACTGAGTGTTGACTTCAAATCCAAAAGTCATTTCTTACAAAACTAGAACCCGTTACGCATGACAAATTACTTTACAATCATCTATGATTGTTAGCTCAACTTTTTGAATACGGGCAAAATAATGGCTCCGGCAAAAATCCCACCGCACGTTCACTTGAGAATTTAATTAGCGTTTGTTATTCACTTTAAAAGCTTTGAATCCATAGCTCATTTGCATCTTTAACATGTTTCAAACATGCATATCCATTTTTAAAACATGTGTGGACGAAATCTCTTTCTTGCAAAATTCCAAGCTATTAGGGCTGAACTAGTGGAATTTCCAAAAATTGGATAGCAAAACTTTTGTGTTCATTTGTGTTGGGTGAATAAATTTTCTTTCTCTATATTTGTTATTGTTTTAAATTTTTTCCATACATCAACTATAAAATTTTCATTTTGTTGTAAGCTTTTTTTGCCTTGTTTGTTTTCGGGATGAAGGGAGAGCAAAAAGTCAAAGTTTTGATTTAAGAAAAAAGTGTACATCTAAAATGGAAAAGCACAATGCACAATTGTAGGGAGAGATAATTCCAAAGAGTGTCTGTAATTTTTAGGGATTGTAACCTCTTTTTTAGTTTATATATCTCAGGTTTTGCAATCGTCGAGAAAAATTGGTGGCAGAGGATTTTTAACTGAGTGTTGAATTGCAATCCATAAGTCATTTCATACAAAAATATAGCCCGTTATGCATGATAAATCACTTTACAATCATCTATGATTGTTAGATCAAATTTTTGAAAATGGGCAAAATAATGACTTGTTAGACTCGGGTAAATATCCCACCGCACGTTCACTTGAGAATTTAATGAGCGTTTGTTATTCTCTTTAAAAGTTTTGGATCCATAGGTCATTTGAATCTTTAACATGTTTCAAGCAAGCATATCCATTTTTAAAACATGTGTAGAAAAAATCTCCATCATGTAAAATTCCAAGCTTAATAGGGTTGGACTAATGGAATTTCCCAAACTTGGATAACAAAACTTTTGTGTTCATTTGTGGTGTGTGAATAGATATTTTTTTATATTAGTTATTATTTTAAATATTTTCCAAACATCAACCATAAAATTTTTATTTTGATGTGATCTTTTTTGCCTTTTTTGTTTTCGGGATGAAGGGGGAGCGAAAACTCAAAGTTCTGATTTAAGAAAAAAGTGTACATCTAAAATGTAAATGCACAATGCACAAATGTAGAGAGAGATATTTCCAAAGAGTGTCTGTATGTTTTAGTGATCGTACGCACTTTTTTTTTTTTTATAACTAAGGTTTTGCAATCGTCGGGAAACGGGGGAGGCGGGCGATTTTTAACTGCGTGTTGACTTCAAATCCATAAGTCATTTCTTTAAAAAATAAAGCCCGTTACGCATGAAAAATCACTTTACAATCATCTATGATTGTTAGCTCAACTTTTTCAATATGGGCAAAATAATGGCTTGTTTGACTCGGGCAAATATCCCACCGCACGTTCACTTGAGAATTTAATGAGCGTTTGTTATTCTCTTTAAAAGCTTTGGATCCATAGGTCATTTGAATCTTTAACATGTTTCTGTCATGCATATCCATTTTTAAAACATGTGTAGAAAAAATCTCCTTCATTTAAAATTCCAAGATATTAGTTTTTGACTAGTGGAATTTCCAAAACTTGGATAACAAAACTTTTGTGTTCATTTGTGGTGTGTGAATAAATTTTCTTCGTTTACTTTTTTTATTGTTTTAAACTTTTTCCGTACATCAACTCTGAAATTTTCATTTTGATGTGATCTATTTGCCTTTTTTGTTTACGGGATGAAGGGAGAGCGAAAAACTCGAAGTTTTGATTTAAGAAAAATGTGTATATCTAAAACAGAAATGCCCAATGCACATATGTAGAGAGAGATAATTCCAAAGAGTGTCAGTAATTTTTAGGGATTTTAAGAACCTTTTCCTTTTTATATCTCAGGTTTTGCAATCGTCGGGAAAAATGGGTTGCGGAGGATTTTTAACTGAGGGTTGGATTGCAATCCATAAGTCATTTCATACAAAAATATAGCCCGTTGCGCATGATAAATCACATTACAATCATCTATGATTATTTATGTCAGCTTTTTGCAAATGGGCAAAGTAATGGCATGTTTGACTCGGGTAAATATCCCACCTCAAGTTCACTTGAGAATTTAATGAGCATTTGTTATTCTCATTAAAAGCTTTGCATTCATAGCTCATTTGCATCTTTAACATGTTTCAAACATGCATATCCATTTTTAAAACATGTGTGGCCGAAATTTCTTTTTTGCAAAATTCCAAGCGATTAGGGTTAAACTAGTGGAATTTCCCAAAATTGGATAAAAAAAATGTTGTGTTCATTTGTGTTGGGTGGATAAATTTTCTTTATTTATATTTGGTATTGTTTTAAATTTTTTCCATACATCAACTATAAAATTTTCATTTTGTTGTAGGCTTTTTGCCTTGGTTGTTTTCGGGATGAAGGGAGAGCGAAAAGTCAAAGTTTTGATTTAAGAAAAAAGTGTGTATCTAAAATGGAAAAGCACAATGCACAATTGTTGGGAGAGATAATTCCAAAGAGTGTCTGTAATTTTTAGGGATTGTAAGCTCTTTTTAGTTTTTATATCTCAGGTTTTGCAATCGTCGGGAAAAATTGGTGGCCGAGGATTTTTAACTGAGTGTTGAATTGAAATCCATAAGTCATTTCATACAAAAATATAGCCCGTTATGCATGATAAATCACTTTACAATCATCTATGATTGCTAGATCAAATTTTTGAAAATCGGCAAAATAATGACATGTTAGACTCGGGTAAATATCCCACCGCACGTTTACTTGAGAATTTAATGAGCGTTTGTTATTCTCTTTAAAAGCTTTGGATCCATAGGTCATTTGAATCTTTAACATGTTTCAAGCATGCATATCCATTTTTAAAACATGTGTAGAAAAAATCTCCTTCATGTAAAATTCCAAGCTTATTAGGGTTGGACTAATGGAATTTTGCAAACTCGGATAACCAAACTTTTGTGTTCATTTGTGGTGTGTGAATAGATATTTTTTATTTACATTAGTTATTATTTTACATATTTTCCTCACATCAACTATAAAATTTTTATTTTGTTGTGATCCTTTTTGCCTTTTTTGTTTACGGGATGAAGGGGGAGTGAAAACTCAAAGTTCTGATTTAAGAAAAAAGAGTACATCTAAAATGTAAATGCACAATTCACAAATGTAGAGAGAGATATTTACAAAGAGTGTCTGTATCTTTTAGGGATCGTATGCACTTTTTCGTTTTTATATCTAAGGTTTTGCAATCGACGGAAAACAGTGGAGGCGGGCGATTTTTAACTAAGTGTTGTCTTCAAATCCATAAGTCATTTCTTACAAAAATATAGCCCGTTACGTATGACAAATCACTTTACAATCATCTATGATTGTTAGCTCAACTTTTTGAATATGGGCAAAATAATGGTTTGTTTGACTCGGGCAAATATCCCACCGCACGTTCACTTAAGAATTTAATGAGCGTTTGTTATTCTCTTTAAAAGCTTTGGATCCATAGGTCATTTGAATCTTTAACATGTTTCTGGCATGCATATCCATTTTTAAAACATGTGTAGAAAAAATCCGATTCATGTAAAATTCCAAGATAGTAGTTTTGGACTAGTGGAATTTCCCAAACTTGGATAACAAAACTTTTGTGTTCATTTGTGGTGTGTGAATAAATTTCCTTCATTTACTTTTTTATTGTTTTAAACTTTTTCCGTACATCGACTATGAAATTTTCATTTTGCTGTGATCTATTTGCCTTTTTTGTTTACGGGATGAAGGGAGAGCCAAAAACTCGATGATTTGATTTAAAAAAAATGTGTACATCTAAAACAGAAATGCACAATACACATATGTAGAGAGAAATAATTCCAAAGAGTGTCTGTAATTTTTAGGGATTGTAAGCACCTTTTCGTTTTTATATGTCAGGTTTTGATATCGTCGGGAAAAATGGGTTGCGGTGCCCGTTACGCCTGACAAATCAATTTACAATCATCTATGATTGTTAGCTCAACTTTTTGAATATGGGCAAAATAACGGCTTGTTTGACTCTGGCAAATATCCCACCGCACGTTCACTTGAGAATTTAATGAGCGTTTGTTATTCTCTTCAAAAGGTTTGGATCCATAGGTCATTTGAATCTTTAACAAGTTTCTAGCATGCATATCCATTTTTAAAACATGTGTAGAAAAAATCCCTTTCAAGTAAAATTCCAAGATATTAGTTTTGGACTAGTGGAATTTCCCAAACTTGGATAACAAAACTTTTGAGTTCATTTGTGGTGTGTGAATAAATTTTCTTCATTTACTTTTTTTATTGTTTTAAATTTTTTCCGTACATCAACTCTGAAATTTTCATTTTGCTATTATCTATTTGCCTTTTTTGTTTACGGGATGAAGGGAGAGCGAAAAAGACGAAGTTTTGATTTAAGAAAAATGTGTACATCTAAAATGGAAAAGCACAATGCACAATTGTAGGGAGTGATAATTCCAAAGAGTGTCTGTAATTTTTAGGGATTGTAAGCTCTTTTTAGTTTTTATATCTTAGGTTTTGCAATCGTCTGGAAAATTTGGTGGAAGAGGATTTTTAACTGAGTGTTGAATTGCAATCCGTAAGTCATTTCATACAAAAATATAGCCTGTTACGCATGATAAATCACTTTACAATCATCTATGATTAATTATGTCCGCTTTTCGCAAATGGGCAAAATAATGGCATGTTTGACTCGGGTAAATATCCCACCGCAAGTTCACTTGAGAATTTATTTAAAAACTTTGCATCCATAGCTCATTTGCATCTTTAACATGTTTCAAACATGCATATCCATTTTTAAAACACGTGTGGATGAAATCTCTTTCTTGCAAAAATTCCAAGCTAGTTAAACTAGTGGAATTTCCCAAAATTGGATAACAAAACTTTTGTGTTCATTTGTGTTGGGCGAGTAAATTTTATTTATTTATATTTTTTATTATTTTAAATTTTTTCCATACATCAACTATAAAATTTTCATTTTGTTGTAAGCTTTTTGTCTTGTTTGTTTTCGGGATGAAGGGAGACCGAAAAGTCAAAGTTTTGATTTAAGAAAAAAGTGTACATCTAAAATGCAAAAGCACAATGCACAATTGTATGGAGAGATAATTCCAAAGAGTGTCTGTAACTTTTAGGTATTGTAAGCTCTTTTTAGTTTTTATATCTATGGTTTAGCAATCGTCGGGAAAAATTAGTGGCAGAGGATTTTTAACTGAGTGTTGAATTGCAATCTATAAGTCATTTCATACAAAAATATTGCCTGTTACGCATGATAAATCGCTTTACAATCATCTATGATTAATTATGTCAGCTTTTTGCAAATGGGCAAAATAATGGCATGTTTGACTCGGGTAAATATCCCACCGCAAGTTCACTTGAGAATTTAATGAGCGTTTGTTATTCTCATTAAAAGTTTTGCGTCCATAGATCAATTGCATCTTTAACATGTTTCAAACATGCATATCCATTTTTAAAACATGTGTGGATGAAATCTCTTTCTTGCAAAATTCCAAGCTATTAGGGTTAAACTAGTGGAATTTCCCAAAATTGGATAACAAAACTTTTGTGTTCATTTGTGTTGGGTGAATAACTTTTCTTTATTTATATTTGTTATTGTTTTAAATTTTTTCCATACATCAACTATAAAATTTTCATTTTGTTGTAAGCTTTTTGCCTTGTTTGTTTTCGGGATGAAGGGAGAGCGAAAAATCAATGTTTTGATTTAAGAAGAAAGTGTACATCTAAAATGCAAAAGCACAATGCACAATTGTAGGGAGAGATAATTCCAAAGAGTGTCTGTAACTTTTAGGGATTGTAAGCTCTTTTTAGTTTTTATATCGATAATTCCAAAGAGTGTCTGTAACTTTTAGGGATTGTCAGCTCTTTTTAGTTTTTATATCTCAGGTTTTGCAATCGTCGGGAAAAATTGGTGGCAGAGGATTTTTAACTGAGTGTTGAATTGCAATCCATAAGTTATTTCAAACAAAAATATAGCCCGTTACATATGATAAATCACTTTACAATCATCTATGATTGTTAGATCAAATTTTTGAAAATGGGGAAAAAAATATCTTGTTAGACTCGGGTAAATATCCCACCGCACGTTCACATGAGAATTTATTGAACGTTTGTTATTCTCTTTAAAAGCTTTGGATCCATAATTAATTTGAATCTTTAACATGTTTCAAGCATGCATATCCATTTTTAAAACATGTGTATAAAAAATCTCCTTCATGTAAAATTCCAAGCTTAATAGGGTTGGACTAATGGAATTTCCCAAACTTGGATAACAAAACTTTTGTGTTCATTTGTGGTGTGTGAATAGATATTTTTTATTTACATTGGTTATTATTTTAAATATTTTCCACACATCAACTATAAAATTTTTATTTTTTTGTGATCTTTTTTGCCTTTTTTGTTTACGGGATGAAGGGGGAGCGAAAACTAAAAGTTCTGATTTAAGAAAAAAGTGTACATCTAAAATGAAAATGCACAAGGCACAAATGTAGAGAGAGATATTTCCGAAGAGTGTCTGTATGTTTTAGGGATCGTATGCACTCTTTCGTTTTTATATGTAAGGTTTTTCAATCGTCGGGAAACGGGGAAGGCGGCCGATTTTTAACTGAGTGTTGAATTGCAATCCATAAGCCATTTCATACAAAAATATAGACCGTTACTCATGACAAATCACTTTACAATGTTCTATGATTGTTAGCTCAACCTTTTGAATACGGGCAAAATAATGGCTTGTTTGACTTGGGCAAATATCCCACCGCACATTCACTAGAAAATTTAATGAGCGTTTGTTATTCTGTTTTAAAAGCTTTGGATCCATAGGTCATTTGAATCTTTAACATGTTTCTGGCATGCATACCCATTTTTAAAACATGTGTAGAAAAAATCTCCTTCATATAAAATTCCAAGATATTAGTTTTGGACTAGTGGAAATTCCCAAACTTGGATTACAAAACTTTTGTGTTCATTTGTGGTGTGTGAATAAATTTCCTTCATTTACTTTTTTTATTGTTTTAAACTTTTTCCGTACATCAACTATGAAATTTTCATTTTGCAGTGATCTATTTGCCTTTTTTGTTTACGGGATGAAGGGAGAGCCAAAAACTCGATGAATTGATTTAAAAAAAATGTGTACATCTAAAACGGAAATGCACAATGCACATATGTAGAGAGAGATAATTCCAAAGAGTGTCTGTAATTTTTAGGGATTGTAAGTACTTTTTTGTTTTTATATCTCAGGTTTTGCAATCGTCGGGAAAATGGGTTGTGGAGGATTTTTAACTGAGTGTTGAATTGCAATCCACAAGTCATTTCATACAAAAATATAGCCCATTAAGCATGATAAATCACATTACAATCATCTATGATTAATTATGTCAGCTTTTTGCAAATTGGCAAAATAATGGCATGTTTGACTCGGGTAAATATCCAACCGCAATTTCACTTGAGAATTTAATGAGCGTTTTTTATTCTTATTAAAAGCTTTGCATCCATAGCTCATTTGCATCTTTAACATGTTTCAAACATGCATATCCATTTTTAAAACATGTGTGGATGAAATTTCTTTCTTGCAAAATTCCAAGCTATTAGGGTTAAACTAGTGGAATTTCCCAAAATTGGATAACAAAACATTTGTGTTCATTTGTGTTGGGTCAATAAATTTTCTTTATTTATATTTTTTATTGTTTTAAATTTTTTCCATACATCAACTATAAAATTTTCAGTTTGTTGTAAGCTTTTTGCCTTGTTTGTTTTCGGGATGAAGGGAGAGCGAAAAGTCAATGTTTTGATTTAAGAAAAAAGTGTCCAACTAAAATACAAAAGCACAATGCAAAATTGTAGGGAGAGATAATTCCAAAGAGTGTCTTAAATTTTTAGGGATTGTAAGCTCTTTTTAGTTTTTATATCTCAGGTTTTGCAATCGTCGGGAAAAATTGGTGGTAGAGGATTTTTAACTGAGGGTTGAATTGCAATCCATAAGTAATTTCATACAAAAATATAGCACGTTATGCATGATAAATCACTTTACAATCATCTATGATTGTTAGATCAAATTTTTGAAAATGGGCAAAATAATGACTTGTTAGATTCGGGTAAATATCCCACCGCACATTCACTTGAGAATTGAATGAGCGTTTGTTATTCTCTTTAAAAGCTTTGGATCCATAGGTCATTTGAATCTTTAACATGTTTCAAGCATGCATATCCATTTTTAAAATATGTGTAGAAAAAATCTCCTTCATGTAAAATTCCAAGCTTAATAGGGTTGGACTAATGGAATTTTCCAAACTTGGATAACAAAACTTTTGTGTTCATTTGTGGTGTGTGAATAGATTTTTTTTATTTAAATTAGTTATTATTTTAAATATTTTCCACACATCAACTATAAATTTTTTATTTTGTTGTGATCCTTTTTCCCTGTTTTGTTTATGGGATGAAGGAGGAGCGAAAACTCAAAGTTCTGAATTAAGAAAAAAGTGTACATCTAAAATGGAAATGCACAATGCACAAATGTAGAGAGGGATATTTCCAAAGAGTGCCTGTATGTTTTAGGGATCATATGTACTCTTTCATTTTTATATCTAAGGTTTTGCAATCGTCGGGAAACGGGGGAGGCGGGCGATTTTTAACTGAGTGTTGACATCAAATCCATAAGTCATTTCTTACAAAAATATAGCCCGTTACGCATGACAAATCACTTTGCAATCATCTATGATTGTTAGCTCAACTTTTTGAATATGGGCAAAATAATGGCTTGTTTGACTCGGGCCAATATCCCACCGCACGTTCACTTGAGAATTTATTGAGCGTTTGTTATTCTCTTTAAAAGATTTGGATCCATAGGTCATTTGAATCTTTAACATGTTTCTAGCATGCATATCCATTTTTAAAACATGTGTAGAAAAAACTCCCCTTCTTGTAAAATTCAAAGATATTAGCTTTGGAGTAGTGAAATTTCCCAAACTTGGATAATAAAACTTTTGTGTTCATTTGTGGTGTGTGAATAAATTTTCTTCATTTACTTTTTTTATTGTTTTCAAATTTTTCCGTACATCAACTTTGAAATTTTCATTTAGCTGTGATCTATTTGCCTTTTTTGTTTACGGAATGAAGGGAGAGCGAAAAACTCGAAGTTTTGATTTAAGAAAAATGTGTACATCTAAAACGGAAATGCACAATGCACATATGTAGAGAGAGATAATTCCAAAGTGTGTCTGTAATTTTTTTGGGATTTTAAGCACCTTTACGTTTTTATATCTCATGTTTTGCAATCGTCGGGAAAAATGGGTTGCGGAGGATTATTAACCGTGTGTTGAATTGCAATCCATAAGTCATTTCATAGAAAAATATAGCCCGTTACGCATGACAAATCACATTACAATCATCAATGATTAATTATGTCTGCTTTTTGCAAATGGGCAAAATAATGGCATGTTTGACTCGGGTAAATATCCCACCGCAAGTTCACTTGAGAATTTAATGAGAGTTTTTTATTCTCTTTAAAAGCTTTGCATCCATAGCTCATTTGCATCTTTAACATGTTTCAAACATGCATATACATTTTTAAAACATGTGTGGATCAAATCTGTTTCTTGCAAAATTCCAAGCTATTAGGCTTAAAGTAGTGGAATTTCCCAAAATTGGATAACAAAACTTTTGTGTTCATTTGTGTTGGGTGAATAACTTTTCTTTATTTATATTTGTTATCGTTTTAAAATTTTTCCATACATCAACTATAAAATTTTCATTTTGTTGTAAGCTTTTTGCCTTGTTTGTTTTCGGGATGAAGGGAGAGCGAAAAGTCAAAGTCTTGATTTAAGAAAAAAAGTGTACATCTAAAATGGAAAAGCACAATGCACAATTGTAGGGAGAGATAATTTCAAAGAGTGTCTGTAATTTTTAGGGATTGTAAGCTCTTTTTAGTCTTTATAGCTCAGGTTTTGCAATCGTCGGGAAAACTTGGTGGTAGAGGATTTTTAACTGAGGCTTGAATTGCAATCCATAAGTCATTTGATACAAAAATGTAGCACGTTACGCATGATAAATCACTTTACAATCATTTAAGATTGCTAGATCAAATTTTTGAAAATGGCGCAAATAATGACTTGTTAGACTCGGGTAAATATCCCACCGCACGTTCACTTGAGAATTTAATGAGCGTTAGTTATTCTCTTTAAAAACTTTGGATCCATAGGTCATTTGAATCTTTAACATGTTTCAAGCATGCATATCCATTTTTAAAACATGTGTAGAAAAAATCTCCTTCATGTAAAATTCCAAGCTTAAAAGGGTTGGACTAATGGAATTTCCCAAACTTGGATAACAAAACTTTTGTGTTCATTTGTGGTGTGTGAATAGATATTTTTTATTAACATTAGTTATTATTTTAAATATTTTCCACACATCAACTATAAAATTTTTATTTTGTTGTGATCCTTTTTGCCTTTTTTGTTTACGGGATGAAGGGGGAGCGAAAAGTCAAAGTCTTCATTTAAGAAAAAAGTGTACATCTAAAATGGAAAAGAACAATGCACAATTGTAGGGAGAGATAATTCCAAAGAGTGTCTGTAATTTTAAAGGATTGTAAGCTCTTTTTAGTTTTATTTCTTAGGTTTTGCAATCGTCGGGAGAAATTGGTGGTAGAGGATTTTTAACTGAGGGTTGAATTGCAATCCATAAGTCATTTCATACAAAAATATAGCACGTTACGCATTATAAATCACTTTACAATCATCTATGATTGCTAGATCAAATTTTTGAAAATGGCCAAAATAATGACTTGTTAGACTCGGGTAAATATCCCACCGCACGTTCACTTGAGAATTTAATGAACGTTTGTTATTCTCTTTAAAAGCTTTGGATCCATAGGTCATTTGAATCTTTAACATGTTTCACGCATGCATATCTTTTTTTAAAACATGTGTAGAAAAAATCTCCTTCATGTAAAATCCCAAGATATTAGTTTTGGACTAGTGGAATTTCCCAAACTTGGATAACAAAACTATTGTGTTCATTTGTGGTGTGTGAATAAATTTTCTTCATTTACTTTTTTTTATTGTTTTAAAATTTTTCCGTACATCAACTATGAAATTTTCATTTTGTTGTGATCTATTTGCCTTTTTTGTTTTCGGGATGAAGGGAGAGCGAAAAACTTGAAGTTTTGATTTAAGAAAAATGTGTACATCTAAAATGGAAATGCACAATGCACATATGTAGAGAGTGATAATTCCAAAGTGTGTCTGTAATTTTTAGGGATTGTAAACACTTTTTCGTTTTTATATCTCAGGTTTTGCAATCGTCGGGAAAAATGGGTTGCGGAGGATTTTTAACTGAGTGTTGAATTGCAATCCGTAAGTCATTTCATAAAAAAATATAGCCCATTACACATGATAATTCACATTACAATCAACTATGATTATTATATCAGCTTTTTGCAAATGGGCAAAATAATGGCACGTTTGACTCGGGCAAATGTCCCACCGCAAGTTCACTTGAGAATTTAATGAGCGTTTGTTATTCTCTTTAAAAGCTTTGCATCCATATCTCATTTGCATCTTTAACATGTTTCAAACATGCATATCCATTTTTAAAACATGTGTGGATGAAATCTCTTTCTTGCAAAATTCCAAGCTATTAGGGTTAAACTAGTGGAATTTCCCAAAATTGGATAACAAAACTTTTGTGTTCATTTGTGTTGAGTGAATAAATTTTCTTTATTTATATTTTTTATTGTTTTAAAATTTTTCCATACATCGACTATAAAATTTCATTTTGTTGGAAGTTTTTTGCCTTGTTTGTTTCGGGATGAACGGTGAGCGAAAAGTCAAAGTTTTGATTTAAGAAAAAAGTGTACATCTTAAATGGAAAAGCACAATGGACAATTGTAGGGAGAGAAAATTCCAAAGAGTGTCTATAATTTTTAGGGATTGTAAGAACTTTTAGTTTTTATATCTCAGGTTTTGCAATCGTAGAGAGAAATTGGGGGCACTGGATTTTTAACTGAGTGTTGAATTGCAATCCATAAGTCATTTCATAATAAAATATAGCCCATTACGCATGATAAATCACTTTAAAATCATCTATGATTGTTAGATAATATATTTTGAAAATGGGCAAAATAATGACTTGTTAGACTAGGGTAAATATCCCACCGCACATTCACTTGAGAATTTAATGAGCGTTTGTTATTCTCTTTAAAAGCTTTGGATCCATAGGTCATTTGAATCTTTAACATGTTTCAAAATTAATAGGGTGGTTTCCCAAACTTGGATAACAAAACTTTTGTGTTCATTTGTGGTGTGTGAATAGATATTTTTTATTTACAGTAGTTATTATTTTAAATATTTTCCACACATCAACTATAAAATTTTTATTTTGTTGTGATCTTTTTTGCCGTTTTTGTTTACGGGATGAAGGGGGAGCGAAAACTCAAAGTTCTGATTTAAGAAAAAAGTGTACATCTAAAATGGAAATGCACACTGTACAAATGTAGAGAGAGATATTTTCAAAGAGTTTTTGTATGATTTAGGGATCGTATGCACGTTTTCGTTTTTATATCTAAGGTTTTGCGATCGTCGGGAAACGGTGAAGGCGGGCGATTTTTAACTGAGTGTTGACTTCAAATACATAAGTCATTTCTTACAAAAATATAGCCCGTTACACCTGAAAAATCACTTTACAATCATCTATGATTGTTAGCTCAACTTTTTGAACATGGGCAAAATAATGGCTTGTTTGACTCGGGCAAATATCCAACCGCACGTTCACTTGAGAATTTAATGAGCGTTTGTTATTCTCCATAAAACCTTTGGATCCATAGGTCATTTAAATCTTCAAGATGTTTCTGGCATGCATATCCATTTTTAAAACATGTGTAGAAAAAATCTCCTTCCAGTAAAAATTCCAAGATATTTGTTTTGCACTAGTGGAATATCCCAAACTTGGATAACAAAACTTTTGTGTTCATTTGTGGTGTGTGAATAAATTTTCTTCATTTACTTTTTTTTATTGTTTTAAAATTTTTCCATACATCAACTATGAAATTTACATTTTGCTGTGATCTATTTGCCTTTTTTGTTTACGGGATGAAGGGACAGCGAAAAGTCAAAGTATTGATTTAAGAAAAAAGGGTACATCTAAAATGGAAAAACACAATGCACAATTGTAGGGAGAGATAATTCCAAAGAGTGCCTATAATTTTTAGGGATTGTAAGCTCTTTTTAGTTTTTATATCTCTGGTTTTGCAATTGTCGGGAAAAATTGGTGGCAGAGGATTTTTAACTTAGTGTTGAATTGCAATCCATAAGTCATTTCATACAAAAATATAGCCCGTTACGCATGATAAATCACTTTATAATCATCTATGATTGTTAGATCAATTTTTTTGAAAATGGGCAGAATAATGACTTGTTAGACTCAGGTAAATATCCCACCGCACGTTCACTTGAGAATTTAATGAGCGTTTGTTATTCTCTTAAAAAGCTTTGGATCCATAGGTCATTTGAATGTTTAACATGTTTCAAGCATGCATATCCATTTTAAAAACATGTGTAGAAAAAATCTCCTTCATGTAAAAATCCAAGACATTAGTTTTGGACTAGTGGAATGTCCCAAACTTGGATAACAAAACTTTTGTGTTCATTTGTGGTGTGTGAAAATATTTTCTTCATTTAATTTTTTTTCTTGTTTTAAACTTTTTCCGTACTTCAACCATGAAATTTTCATTTTGCTGTGATCTTTTTGCCTTTTTTGTTTATGGGATGAAGGGAGAGCGATAAACCTCGAAGTTTTGATTTAAGAAAAATGTGTACATCTAAAACGGAAATGCACAATGCACATATGTAGAGAGTGATAATTCCAAAGAGTGTCTGCAATTTTTAGGGATTGTAAGCACTTTTTCGTTTTTGTATCTCAAGTTTTGCAATCGTCGGGAAAAATGGGTTGCGGAGGATTTTCAACGGAGTGTTGAATTGCAACCCATAAGTCATTTCATGCAAAAATATAGCCCGTTACGAGTGATTAATCACATCACCATCATCTATGATTATTATGTCAGCTTTTTGCAAATGGGCAAAATAATGGCATTTTTGACGCGGGTAAATATCCCACCGCAAGTTCACTTGAGAATTTAATGAGCGTTTGTTATTCTCTTTAAAAGCTTTGCATCCATAGCTCATTTGCATCTTTAACATGTTTCAAACATGCATATCCATTTTTAAAACATGTGTGGATGAAATCTCTTTCTTGCAAAATTCCAAGCTATTAGCGTTAAAATAGTGGAATTTCCCAAAATTGGATACCAAAACTTTTGTGTTCATTTGTGTTGGGTGAATAAATTTTCTTTATTTATATTTTTTATTGCTTTAAATTTTTCCGTACATCAACTATAAAATTTTCATTTTGTTGTAAGCATTTTGCCTTGTTTGTTTTCTGGATGAAGGGAGAGCGAAAAGTCAAAGTTTTGATTTAAGAAAAAAGTGTACATCTAAAATGGAAAACCACAATGAACAATTGTAGGGAGAGATAATTCCAACGAGTGTCTGTAATTTTTAGGGATTGTAAGCTCTTTTTAGTTTTTATATGTTAGGTTTTGCAATTGTTGAGAAAAATTGGTGGTAGAGGATTTTTAACTGAGTGTTGAATTGTAATCCATAAGTCATTTCATACAAAAATATAGCCCGTTACGCATGATAAATCACTTTACAATCATCTATGATTGTTAGGTCAAATTTTTGAAAATGGGCAAAATAATGACTTGTTAGAGTCGGGTAAATATCCCACCGCATGTTCATTTGAGAATTTAATGAGCGTTTGTTATTCTCTTTAAAAGCTTTGGATCCGTAGGTCATTTGAATCTTTAACATGTTTCAAGCATGCATATCCTTTTTTAAAACATGTGTAGAAAAAATCTCCTTGATGTAAAATTCCAAGCTTAATAGGGTTGACTAATGGAATTTCCCAAACTTGGATAACAAAACTTTTGTGTTCATTAGTGGTGTGTGAATAGATATTTTTTATTTACATTAGTTATTATTTTAAATATTTTCCACACATCAACTATAAAATTTTTATTTTGTTGTGATCTTTTTTGCCTTTTTTGTTTACGGGATGAAGGGGGAGCGAAAACTCAAAGTTGTGATTTAAGAAAAAAGTGTACAACTAGAATGAAAATGCACAATGCACAAATGTACAGAGAGATATTTCCAAAGTGTGTCTGTATGTTTTAGGGATTGTATTCACTTTTTCGTTTTTATATCTAAGGTTTTGCAATCGTCGGGAAACGGGAGAGGCGGGCGATTTTTAACTGAGTGTTGACTTCAAATCCATAAGTTATTTTTTACGAAAATATAGCCCGTTACGCATAACAAATCACTTTACAAATCATCTATGATTGTTAGCTCAACTTTTTGAATATGGGCAAAATAATGACTTGTTTGACTCGGGCAAATATCCCACCGCACGTTCACTTGAGAATTTAATGAGCGTTTGTTATTCTCTTTAAAATCTTTGGATGCATAGGTAATTTGAATCATTAACATGTTTCTGGCATGCATATCCATTTTTAAAACATGTATAGAAAAAATCTCCTGCATGTGAAATTCCAAGATATTAGTTTTGGACTAGTGGAATTTCCCAAACTTTGATCACAAAACTTTTGTGTTAATTTGTGGTGTGTGAATAAATTTTCTTCATTTACTTTTTTTTATTTTTTTAACTTTTTCCGTACATCAACTATGAAATTTTCATTTTGCTGTGATCTATTTGCCTTTTTTGTATATGGGAAGAAGGGATATCGAAAAACTCGAAATTTTTATTTAAGAAAAATGTGTACATCTAAAACGGAAATGCACAATGCACAAATGTAGAGAGAGATAATTCCAAAGAGTGTCTGTAATTTTTAGGGATTGTAAGCACTTTTTCATTTTTAAATCTCAGGTTTTGCTATCGTCTGGAAAAATGGGTTGCGGAGGATTTTTAACTGAGTCTTGAAATGCAACCCATAAGTCATTTCATACAAAAATATAGCCCGTTACGCATGATAAATCACATCACAACAATCTATGATTATTATGTCAGCTTTTTGCAAATGGGCAAAATAATGGCATATTTGACTCGGGTAAATATCCCACCGCAAGTTCACTTGAGAATTTAATGAGAGTTTGTTATTCTCTTTAAAAGCTTTGCATCCATAGCTCATTTGCATCTTTAACATGTTTCAAAAATGCATATCCCTTTTTAAAACATGTGTGGATGAAATCTTTTTCTGACAAAATTCCAAGCTATTAGGGTTAAACTAGTGGAATTTCCCAAAATTGGATAACAAAACTTTTGTGTTCATTTGTGTTGGGTGAATAAATTTTCTTTATTTATATTTGTTATTGTTTTAAATTTTTTCCATACATCAACTATAAAATTTTCATATTGTTGTAAGCTTTTTGCCTTGTTTATTTTCGAGATGAAGGGAGAGCGAAAAGTTAAAGTCTTGAATTAAGAAAAAAGTGGACAACTAAAACGGAAAAGCACAATGCACAATTGTAGGGAGAGATAATTCCAAAGAGTGTCCGTAATGTTTTTGGGATTGTAAGCTCTTTTTAGTTTTTATATCTCAGATTTTGCAATCGTTAGGAAAAATTGGTGGCAGAGGATTTTTAACTGAGTGTTGAATTGCAATCCATAAGTGATTTCATACAAAAATATAGCCCGTTACGCATGATAAATCACATTAGAATCATGTATGATTCTTAGATCAAATTTTTGAAAATGGGAAAAATAATGAGTTGTTAGACTCGGGTAAATATCCCACCGCATGTTCACTTGAGAATTTAATGAGCGTTTGTTATTCTCTTTAAAAGCTTTGGATCCGTAGGTCATTTGAATCTTAAACATGTTTCAAGCATGCATATCCATTTTTAAAACATGTGTAGAAAAAATCTCCTCCATGTAAATTCCAAGCTTAATATGGTTGAACTAATGGAATTTCCCAAACTTTGATAACAAAACTTTTGTGTTCATTTTTCGTGTATGAATAGATATTTTTTATTTACATTAGTTATTTTTTAAATATTTTCCACACATCAACTATAAAAATTTTATTTTTTTGTGATCTTTTTTGCCTTATTTTTTTACGGGATGAAGGGGGAGCGAAAACTCAAAGTTCTAATTTAAGAAAAAAGTGTACATTTAAAATGGAAATGCGTAATGCATAAATGTAGAGAGAGATATTTCCAAAGAGTCTCTGTATGTTTTAGGGATCGTATGCACTTTTTCGTTTTTGTATCTAAGGTTTTGCAATCGTCGGGAAACGGGAGAGGTGGGCGATTTTTAACGGAGTGTTGACTTCAAATCGATAAGTCATTTCTTAAAAAAATATAGCCCGTAACGCATGAAAAATCACTTTAAAAATCATCTATGATTGTTAGCTCAACTTTTTGAATATGGGCAAAATAATGGCTTGTTTGACTCAGGAAAATATCCCACCGCACGTCAACTTGAGAATTTAATGAGTGTTTGTTATTATCTTTAAAAGGTTTGGATCCATTGGTCATTTGAATCTTTAACATGTTTTTGCAAGCATATCCATTTTTAAAACATGTGTAAAAAAAATCTCCTTCATGTAAAATTTCAAGATATTAGTTTTGGACTAGTGGAATTTTCCAAACTTGGATAACAAAACTTTTGTGTTCATTTGTGGTGTGCGAATAAATTTTCTTCATTTACTTTTTTTATTGTTTCAAAATTTTTTCGTACATCAACTATGAAATTTTCATTTTGCTGTAACCTATTTGCCTTTTTTGTTTACGGGATGAAGGGTGAGAGAAAAACTTGAAGTTTTGATTTAAGAAAAATGTGTACATCTAAAACGGAAATGCACAATGCACATATGTAGAGAGAGATAATTCCAAAGAGTGCCTGTAATTTTTAGGGATAGTAAGCACCTTTTCGTTTTTATATCTCAAGTTTTACAATCGCCGGGAAAAATGGGTTGCGGAGGATTTTTAACTGAGTGTTGAATTGCAATCCATAAGTCATTTCATACAAAAATATAACCCGTTACGCATGATAAATCACATTACAATGATCTATGATTAATTATGTCAGCTTTTTGCAAATGGGAAAAATAATGGCATGTTTGACTCGGGTAAATATCCCACCGCAAGTTCACTTGAGAATTAAAAGAGCGTTTGTTATTCTCTTTAAAAGCTTTGCATCCATAGCTCATTTGCATCTTTAACATGTGTAGAAAAAATATCCTTCATGTAAAATTCCAAGATCTTAGTTTTGGACTAGTGGAATTTCCCAAACTTGGATAACAAAACTTTTGTGTTCATTTGTTGTGTGTGAATAAATTTTCTTCATTTAATTTTTTTATTGTTTTAAACTTTTTCCGTACATCAACTATGAAATTTTCATTTTGCTGTGATCTATTTGCCTTTTTTGTTTACGGGATGAAGGGAGAGCGAAAAAACTCGAAGTTTTGATTTAAGAAAATTGTGTACATCTAAGATGGAAATGCACAATGCACATATGTAGATAGAGATAATTCCAAAGAGTGTCTGTAGTTTTTTGGGACTGTAAGCCCTTTTTCGTTTTTTATCTCAGGTTTTGCAATCATCGGGAAAAATGGCTTGCGGAGGATTTTTAACTGAGTCTTGAATTGCAACCCATAAGTCATTTCATACAAAAATATAGCCCGTTACGCGTGATAAATCACATCACAATCATCTATGATTATTTTGTCAGCTTTTTTCAAATGGGCAAAATAATGCATGTTGGAATCGGGTAAATATCCCACCGCATGTTCACTTGAGAATTTAATGAGCGTTTGTAATTCTCTTTAAATGCTTTGCATCCATAGCTCATTTTCATCTTTAACATGTTTAAAACATGCATATCCATTTTTAAAACATGTGTGGATCAAATCTCTTTCTTGCAAAATTCCAAGCTATTAGGGTTAAACTAGAGGAATTGCCCAAAATTGGATAACAAAACTTTTGTGTTCATTTGTGTTGGGTGAATAAATTTTATTTATTTATGTTTTTTATTTTTTTAAACTTTTCATTACATCAACTATAAAATTTTCTTTTTGTTGTAAGCTTTTTGCCTTGTTTGTTTTCGGGATGAAGGGAGAGCGAAAAGTCAAAGTTTTGATTTAAGAAAAAAGTGTACATCTAAAATGGAAAAGCACCATGCAAAAAATTAGGGAGAGATAATTCCAAAGTGTGTCTGTAATTTTTAGGGATTGTAAGCCCTTTTTAGTTTTTATATCTCAGATTTTGCAATCGTTAGGAAAAATTGGTGGCAGTGGATTTTTAACTGAGTGTTGAATTGCAATCCATAAGTCATTTCATACAAAAATATAGCCCGTTACGAATGATAAATCACTTTACAATCATCTATGATTGTTAGATCAAATTTTTGAAAATGGGCAAAATAATGACTTGTTAGACTCGGGTAAATATCCCACCGCAAGTTCACTTGAGAATTTAATGAGCGTTTATTATTCACTTTAAAAGATTTGAATCCAAAGCTCATTTGCATCTTTAACATGTTTCAAACATGCATATCCATTTTTAAAACATGTGTGGATGAAATCTCTTTCTTGCAAAATTCCAAGCTATTATTAGGGTTAAAGTAGTGGAATTTCCCAAAATTGGATAACAAAACTTTTGTGTTCATTTGTGTTGGGTGAATAAATTTTCTTTATTTATATTTTTTATTATTTTAAATTTTTTCCATACATCAACTATAATATTTTCATTTTGTTGTAAGCACTTTGCCTTGTTTTTTTTCGGGATGAAGGGAGAGCGAAAAGTCAAAGTTTTGATTTAAGAAAAAAGTGTACGTCTAAAATGGAAAAGCACAATGCACAATTGTAGGGAGAGATAATTCAAAAGAGTGTCTGTAATTTTTAGGGATTGTAAGCTCTTTTTAGTTTTTATATCTCAGGTTTTGCAATCGTCGGGAAAAATTGGTGGTAGAGGATTTTTAACTGAGTGTTGAATTGCAATCCATAAGTCATTTCATACAAAAATATAGCCCATTATTCATGATAAATCACTTTACAATCATTTATGATTGTTAGATCAAATTTTCGAAAATGGGCAAAATAATGACTTGTTAGACTCGGGTAAATATCCGATCGCACATTCATTTCAGAATTTAATGAGCGTTTGTTATTCTCTTTAAAAGCTTTGGATCCATAGGTCATTTGAATCTTTAACATGTTTCAAGCATGCATATCCATTTTTAAAAAATGTGTAGAAAAAATCTCCTTCATGTAAAATTCCAAGCTTAACAGGGTTGGACTAATGGAATTTCCCTAACTTGGATAACAAAAGTTTTGTGTTCATTTGTGGTGTGTGAATAGATATTTTTAATTTACATTAGTTATTATTTTAAATACTTTCCACACATCCACAATAAAATTTTTATTTTGTTGTGATCTTTTCTGCCTTTTTTTTTTACGAGATGAAGGGGGAGCGAAAAATCAAATTTCTGATTTAAGAAAAAAGTGTACATCTAAATTGGAAATGCACAATACAGAAATATAGAGAGAGATATTTCTAAAGAGTGTCTGTATGTTTTAGGATCGTATGCACTTTTTCGTTTTTATATCTAAGGTTTTGCAATCGTCAGGAAATGGGGGAGGCGGGCGATTCTTAACTGAGTGTTGACTTCAAATCCATAAGTCATTTCTTACAAAAATATAGCCCGTTACTAATCACAAATCACTTTACAATCATCTATGATTGTTAGCTCAACTTTTTGAATATGGGCAAAATAATGGCTTCTTTGACTCGGGCAAATATCCCACCGCACGTTCACTTGAGAATATAATGAGCGTTTGTTATTCTCTTTAAAAGCTTTGGATCCATATGTCATTTGAATATTTAACATGTTTCAGGCAAATATATCCATTTTTAAAACATGTGTAGAAAAAATCTCCTTCATGTAAAATTCCAAGATATTTAGTTTTGGACTAGTGGAATTTCCCAAACTTGGATAACAAAACTTTTGTGTTCATTTGTGGTGTGTGAATAAATTTTGTTCATTTAATTTTTTTATTGTTTTAAACTTTTTTCGTACATCAACTATGAAATTTTCATTTTGTTGTGATCTATTTGCCTTTTTTGTTTACGGGATGAAGGGAGAGCGAAAAACTTAAAGTTTTGATTTAAGAAAAATATGTACATCTAAAACGGAAATGCACAATGCACATATGTAGAGAGAGATAATTCCAAAGAGTGCCTGTAATTTTTAGGGATTGTAAGCACGTTTTCGTTTTTATATCTCAGGTTTTGCAATCGTCGGGAAAAATGGGTTGCGGAGGATTTTTAACTGAGTGTTGAATTGCAATCCATAAGTTATTTCATACAAAAATATAGCCCGTTACGCATGATAAATCACATTACAATCATCTATGATTAATTATGTAAGCTTTTTGCAAATGGGCAAAATAATGGCATATTTGTCTCGGGTAAATATTTCACCGCAAGTTCACTTGAGAATTTAATGAGCATTTGTTATTTTCTTTAAATGCTTTGCATCCATAGCTCATTTGCATCTTTAACATGTTTCAAACATGCATATCCATTTTTAAAACATGTGTGGATGAAATCTCTTTCTTGCAAAATTCCAAGCTATTAGGGTTAAACTAGTGGAATTTCCCAGAATTGGATAACAAAACTTTTGTGTTCATTTGTGTTGGGTGAATAAATTTTCTTTATTTATATTTGTTATTTTTTAAATTTTTTTCCATACATCAACTATAAAATTTTCATTTTGTTGTAAGCATTTTTGCCTTGGTTGTTTTCGGGATGAAGGTAGAACGAAAAGTCAACGTTTTGATTTAAAATAAAAGTGTACATCTAAATTGGAAAAGCACAATGCACAATTTTAGGGAGAGATAATTGAAAAGAGTGTCTGTAATTTTTAGGGATTGTAAGCTCTTTTTGGTTTTTATATCTCTGGTTTTGCAATCATCGGGAAAAATTGGTGGCAGAGGATTTTTAATTGAGTGTTGAATTGCAATCCATAAGTCATTTCATAAAAAAATATAGCTTGTTACTCATGATAAATCACTTTACAATCATTTAATATTGTTAGATCAAATTTTTGAAAATGGGCAAAATAATGACTTGTTAGACTCGGGTAAATATCCCACCGCACGTTCACTTGAGAATTTAATGAGCGTTTGTTATTCTCTTTAAAAGCTTTGGACCCATAAGTCATTTGAATCTTTAACATGTTTCAAGCATGCATATCCATTTTTAAAACATGTGTAAAAAAAATCTCCTTCATGTAAAATTCCAGGCTTAACAGGGTTGGACTAATGGAATTTCCCAAACTTGGATAACAAAACTTTTGTGTTCATTTGTGGTGTGTGAATAGATATTTTTTATTTACATTAGTTATTATTTTAAATATTTTCCACACATCAACTATAAAATTTTTATTTTGTTGTGATCTTTTCTGCCTTTTTTGTTTACGGTATGAAGGGGGAGCGAAAACTCAAAGTTCTGATTTAACAAAAAAGTGTACATCTAAAATGGAAATGCACAATGCACAAATGTAAAGATATATATTTCCAAAGAGTGTCTGTATGTTTTAGGGATCGTATGCACTTTTTCGTTTTTATATCTAAGGTTTTGCATTCGTCGGGAAACGGGGGGGGGGGGGGGGCGGGTGATTTTTAACTGAGTGTTGACTTCAAATCCATAAGTCATTTCTTCCAAAAATATAGCCCGTTACGCATGACAAATCACTTTACAATCATCTATGATTAATTATGTCAGCTTTTTGCAAATGGGCAAAATAATGGCATGTTTGACTCGGGTAAATATCCCATCGCAAGTTCACTTGAGAATTTAATGAGCGTTTGTTATTCTCTTTAAAAGCTTTGCATCCATAGCTTATTTGCATCTTTAACATGTTTCAAACATGCATATCTAATTTTAAAACATGTGTGGATGAAATCTCTTTCTTGCAAAATTTCAAGCTATTAGGGTTAAACTAGTGGAATTTCCCAAAATTGGATAACAAAACTTTTGGGTTCATTTGTGTTGGGTGAATAAATTTTCTTTATTTATATTTGTTATTGTTTTAAATTTTTTCCATATATCAACTATAAAATTTTCATTTTGTTGTAAGCTTTTTTGACTTGTTTGTTTTCGGGATGAAGGGAGAGTGAAAAGTCAAAGTTTTGATTTAATATAAAAGTGTACATCTAAATTGGAAAAGCACAATGCAAAATTTTGGGGAGAGATAATTCCAAAGAGTGTCAGTAATTTTTAGGGAATGTAAGCTCTTTTTAGTTTTTATATCTCAGGTTTTGCAATCGTCGGGAAATATTGGTGGCAGAGGATTTTTAACTGAGCGTTGAATTGAATTCCATACGTCATTTCGTACAAAAATATAGCCCGTTACTCATGATAAATCACTTTAAAATCATCTATGATTGTTAGATCAAATTTTTGAAAATGGGCAAAATAATGACTTGTTAGACTCGGGTAAATATCCCACCGGACGTTCACTTGAGAATTTAATGAGCGCTTGTTATTCTCTTTAAAAGCTTTGGATCCATAGGTAATTTGAATCTTTAACATGTTTCAAGCATGCATATCCATTTTTAAAACATGTGTAGAAAAAATCTCATTCATGTAAAATTCCAAGCTTAATGGGGTTGGACTAATGGAATTTCCCAAACTTGGATAAAAAAACTTTTGTGTTCATTTGTGGTGTGTGAATAGATATTATTTATTTACATTAGTTATTATTTTAAATATTTTCTTAACATCAACTATAAAATTTTTATTTTTATGTGATCTTTTTTGCCTTTTTTGTTTACGGGATGAAGGGGGAGCGAAAACTCAAAGTTCTGATTTAAGAAAAAGTGTACATCTAAAATGGAAATTCACAATGCACAAATGTAGAGAGAGATATTTCCAAAGAGTGTCTGAATGTTTTAGGGATCGTATGCACTTTTTCATTTTTATATCTAAGGTTTTGCAATCGTTGGGAAACGGGGGAGGCGGGCGATTTTTAACTGAGTGTTGACTTCAAATCCATAAGTCATTTCTTACAAAAATATAGCCCGTTGTGCATGACAAATCACTTTACAATCATCTATGATTGTTAGCTCAACTGTTTTGAATATGGGCAAAATAATGGCTTGTTTGACTCGGGCAAATATCCCACCGCACATTCACTTGAGAATTTAATGAGCGTTTGTTATGCTCTTTTAAAGTTTTGGATCCATAGGTCATTTGAATCTTTAACATGTTTTTGGCATGCATATCCATTTTTAAAACATGTGTAGAAAAAATCTCCTTCATGTAAAATTCCAAGATATTAGTTTTGGACTATTGGAATTTCCCAAACTTGGATAACAAAAATTTTGTGTTCATTTGTGGTGTGTGAATAAATTTTCTTCATTTACTTTTTTTATTGTTTTGAACTTTTTCCACACATCAACTATGAAATTTTCATTTTGCTGTGATCTATGCCTTTTTTGTTTACCGGATGAAGGGAGAGCGAAAAACTCAAAGTTTTTATTTAAGAAAAATGTGTACATCTAAAACGAAAATGCACAATGCACATATGTAGAGTGAGATAATTCCAAAGAGTGCCTGTAATGTTTAGGGATTGTAAGCACCTTTTCACTTTTATATCTCAGGTTTTGCAATCGTCAGGAAAAATGGGTTGTGGCTGATTTTTAACTGAGTGTTGAATTGCCATCCATAAGTCATTTCATACAAATATATTGCCCATTATGCATGATAGATCACATTACAATCATCTATGATTAATTATGTCAGCTTTTTGAAAATGGGCAAAATAATTGCATGTTTGACTCGGGTAAATATCCCACCTCAAGTTCACTTGAGAATTTAATGAGCGTTTGTTATTCTCTTTAAAAGCTTTGCATCCATAGCTCCTTTGCATCTTTAACATTTTTCAAACACACATATCCATTTTTAAAACAAGGGTGGATGAAATCTCTTTTTTGCAAAATTCAAAGCTATTAGTGTTAAACTAGTGGAATTTCCCAAAATTTGATAACAAAACTTTTGTGTTCATTTGTGTTGGGTGAATAAATGTTCTTTATTTATATTTTTTATTGTTTTAAATTTTTTCCAAACATCAACTATAAAATTTTCATTTTGTTGTAAGCTTTTCGCCTTGTTTGTTTTCAGGATGAAGGGAGAGCGAAAAGTGAAAGTTTTGATTTACGAAAAAAGTGTACATCTAAAATGGAAAAGCACAATGCACAATTGTAGGGAGAGATAATTCCAAAGAGTGTCTGTAATTTTTAGGGATTGTAAGCTCTTTTTAGTTTTTATATCTCAGGTTTTCGAATTGTCGGGAAAAATTGGTGGCAGAGGATTTTTAACTGAGTGTTGAATTGCAATCCATAAGTTATTTCATACAAAAATATAGCCCGTTACGCAAGATAAATCACTTTACAATCATCTACGATTTTTAGATCAAATTTTTGAAAATGGGAAAATAATGACTTGTTAGACTCGGGTAAATATCTCACCGCACGTTCACTTGAGAATTTAATGAGCGTTTGTTATTCTCTTTAAAAGTTTTGGATCCATAGGTCATTTGAATCTTTAACATGTTTCAAGCATGCATACCCATTTTTAAAACATGTGTAGAAAAAATCTCCTTCATGTAAAATTCCAAGATATTAGTTTTGGACTAGTGGAATTTCGCTAACTTGGATAACAAAAGTTTTGTGTTCATTTGTGGTGTGTGAATAGATATTTTTTATTTACATTAGTTATTATTTTAAATACTTTCCACACATCCACAATAAAATTTTTATTTTGTTGTGATCTTTTTCTGCCTTTTTTTTTACGAGAAGAAGGGGGAGCGAAAAATCAAAGTTCTGATTTAAAAAAAAAGTGTGCATCTAAATTGGAAATGCACAATGCACAAATATAGAGAGATATATTTCCAAAGAGTGTCTGTATGTTTTAGGGATCGAAATGCACTTTTTCGTTTTTATATCTAATGTTTTGCAATCGTCGGGAAATGGGGGAGGCGGGCGATTCTTAACTGAGTGTTGACTTCAAATGCATAAGTCATTTCTTACAAAAATATAGCCCGTTACTAATGAGAAATCACTTTACAATCATCTAAGATTGTTAGCTCAACTTTTTGAATATGGGCAAAATAATGGCTTGTTTGACTCGGGCAAATATCCCACCGCACGTTCACTTGAGAATATAATGAGCGTTTGTTATTCTCTTTAAAAGCTTTGGATCCATATGTCATTTGAATCTTTAACATGTTTCAGGCATGCATATCCATTTTTAAAACATGTGCAGAAAAAATCTTCTTCATGTAAAATTCCAAGATATTAGTTTTGGACAAGTGGAATTTCCCAAACTTGGATAACAAAACTTTTGTGTTCATTTGTGGTGGGTGAATAAATTTTGTTCATTTAATTTTTTCATTGTTTTAAACTTTTTCTGTACATCAACTATGAAATTTTCATTTTGTTGTGATCTATTTGCCTTTTTTGTTTACGGGATGAAGGGAGAGCGAAAAACTCAAAGTTTTGATTTAAGAAAAATGTGTACATCTAAAACGGAAATGCACAATGCACATATGTAGAGAGAGATAATTCCAAAGAGTGCCTGTAATTTTTAGGGATTGTAAGCACGTTTTCGTTTTTATATCTCAGGTTTTGCAATCGTCAGGAAAAATGGGTTGCGGAGGATTTTTAACTGAGTGTTGAATTGCAATCCATAAGTCATTTCATACAAAAATATAGCCCGTTACGCATGATAAATCACATTACAATCATCTATGATTAATTATGTCAGCTTTTTGCAAATAGGAAAAATAATGGCATGTTTGACTCGGGTAAATATCCCACCGCAAGTTCACTTGAGAATTTAATGAGCGTTTGTTATTCTCTTTAAAAGTTTTGCATCCATAGCTCATTTGCATCTTTAACATGTTTCAAACATGCATATCCATTTTTAAAACATGTGTGTATGAAATCTCTTTCTTGCAAATTTCCTAGCTATTAGGGTTAAACTAGTGGAATTTCCCAGAATTGGATAACAAAACTTTTGTGTTCATTTGTGTTGGGTGAATAAATTTTTTTTATATATATTTGTTATTGATTTAAATTTTTTCCATACATCAACTACAAAATTGTCATTCTGTTGTAAGCTTTTTGCCTTGTTTGTTTACGGGATGAAAGGAGAGCGAAAAACTCGAAGTTTTGATTTAAGAAAAAAGTGTATATCTAAAATGGAAAAGCACAATGCACAATTGAAGGGGAGATAATTCCAAAGAGTTTTGGTATTTTTTAGGGATTGTAAGCTGTTTTTAGTTTTTATATCTCAGGTTTTGCAATTGTCGGAAAAAATTGGTGGCAGAGGATTTTTAACTGAGTATTGAATTGAAATCCATAAGTAATTTCATACAAAAATATAGGCGTTACGCATGATAAATCACTTTACAATCATCTATGATTGTTAGATCAAATTTTTGAAAATGGGTAAAATAATGACTTGTTAGACTCGGGTAAATATCCCACCGGACGTTCACTTGAGAATTTAATGAGCGTTTGTTATTCTCTTTAAAAGCTTTGGATCCATAGGTCATTTGAATCTTTAACATGTTTGAAGCATGCATATCCATTTTTAAAACATGTGTAGAAAAAATCTCATTCATGTAAAATTCCAAGCTTAATGGGGTTGGACTAATGAAATTTCCCAAACTTAGATAACAAAACTTTTGTGTTCATTTGTGGTGTGTGAATAGATATTATTTATTTACATTAGTTATTATTTTAAATATTTTCATAACATCAACTACAAAATTTTCATTTTGTTGTGATCTTTTCTGCCTTTTTTGTTTACGGGATGAAGCGGGAGCGAAAACACAAAGTTCTGATTTAAGAAAAAAGTGTACATCTAAAATGGAAATGCACAATACACAAATGTAGAGAGAGATATTTCCAAAGAGTGTCTGTATGTTTTAGGGATCGTATGCACTTTTTCATTTTTATATCAAAGGTTTTGCAATCGTCGGGAAACGAGGAGGCGGGCGATTTTTAACTGAGTGTTGACTTCAAATCCATAAGTCATTTCTTACAAAAATATAGCCCGTTATGCATGACAAATCACTTTACAATCATCTATGATTGTTAGCTCAACTTTTTGAATATGGGCAAAATAATGGCTTGTTTACCTCGGGCAAATATCCCACCGCACGTTCACTTGAGAATTTAATGAGCGTTTGTTATGCTCTTGAAAAGGTTTGGATCCATAGGTTATTTGAATCTTTAACATGTTTCTAGCATGCATATCCATTTTTAAAACATGTGTAGAAAAAATCTCCTTCATGTAAAATTCCAAGATATTAGTTTTAGACTAGAGGAATTTCCCAAACTTGGATTACAAAACTGTTGTGTTCATTGGTGGTGTGTGAATAAATTTTCTTCATTTACTTCTTTTATTGTTTTATACTTTTCCGTACATCAACTATGAAATTTTCATTTTGCTGTGATCTATTTGCCTTTTTTCTTTACCGGATGAAGGGAGAGCGAAAAACTCAAAGTTTTGATTTAAGAAAAATGTGTACATCTAAAATGGAAATGCACAATGCACATATGTAGAGTGAGATAATTCCAAAGAGTGCTTGTAATTTTTAGGGATTGTAAGCACCTTTTCAGTTTTATATCTCAGGTTTTCCAATCGTCAGGAAAAATGGGTTGCGGAGGATTTTTAACTAAGTGTCAAATTGCAATCCATAAGTCATTTCATACAAAAATATAGCCCGTTACGCATGATAAATCACTTTCTAATCATCTACGATTTTTAGATCAAATTTTTGAAAATGGGTAAAATAATGACTTGTTAGACTCAGGTAAATATCCCACCGCATGTTCACTTGAGAATTTAATGAGCGTTTGTTATTCTCTTTAAAAGTTTTGGATCCATACGTCATTTGAATCTTTAACATGTTTCAAGCATGCATATCCATTTTTAAAACATGTGTAGAAAAAATCTCCTTCATGTAAAATTCCAAGATATTAGTTTTGGACTAGTGGAATTTCCCAAACTTGCATAACAAAACTTTTGTGTTCATTTGTGGTGTGTGAATAAATTTTCTTCATTTAATTTTCTATTTTTTTAAACTTTTTCCGTACATCAACTTTGAAATTTTCATTTTGCTGTGATCTATTTGCCTTTTTTGTTTACGGGATGAAGGGAGAGCGAAAAACTCGAAGTTATGATTTAAGAAAAATGTGTACATCTAAAACAGAAATGCACAATGCACATATGTAGAGAGAGATAATTCCAAAGAGTATCTGTAATTTTTAGGGATTGTAAGCACCTTTTCGTTTTTATATCTCAGGTTTTGCAAACGTCGGGAAAAATGGGTTGCGGAGGATTTTTAACTAAGTGTTGAATTGCAATCCATAAGTCATTTCATACAAAAATATAGCCCGTTACGCATGATAAATCACATTACAATCATCTATAATTAATTATGTCAGCTTTTTGCAAAAGGGCAAAATAATGGCATGTTTGACTCGGGTAAATATCCCACCGCAAGTTCACTTGAGAATTTAATGAGTGTTTGTTATTCTCCTTAAAAGCTTTGCATCCATAGCTCATTTGCATCATTAACATGTTTCAAACACGCATATACATTTTTAAAACATGTGTGGATGAAATCATTTTCTTGCAAAATTCCAAGCTATTAGGGTTAAACTAGTGGAATTTCCCAAAATCGGATACCAAAACTTTTGTGTTCATTTGTGTTGGGTGAATAAATTTTCTTTATTTATATTTGTATTGTTTTAAATTTTTTCCATACATCAACTATAAAATTTTCATTTTGTTGTAAGCTTTTTGCCTTGTTGTTTTCGGGCTGAAGGGAGACCGAAAAGTCAAAGTTTTGATTGAAGAAAAAAGTGCACATGTAAAATTGAAAAGAACAATGCACAATTGTAGGGAGACTTAATTCCAAAGAGTGTCTGCAATTTTTGGGGATTGTAAGCTCATTTTAGTTTTTATATCTCAGGTTTTGTTATCGTCGGGAAAAATTGGTGGCAGAGGATTTTTAACTGAGTGTTGAATTGCAATCCATAAGTCATTTCATACAAAAATATAGCCCGTTACGCATGATAAATCACTTTACAATCATCTACGATTGTTAGATCAATTTTTTTAAAATGGGCAAAATAATGACTTGTTAGACTCGGGTAAATATCCCACCGCACGTTCACTTGAGAATTTAATGAGCGTTTGTTATTCTCTTTAAAAGCTTTGGATCCATAGGTCATTTGAATCTTTAACATTTTTCAAGCATGCATATCCATTTTTAAAACATGTGTAGAAAAAATCTCCTTCTTGTAAAATTCCAATCTAAATAGGGTTGGACTAAAGGAATTTCCCAAACTTGGATAACAAAACTTTTGTGTTCATTTGTGGTGTGTGAATAGATATTTTTTTTTACATTAGTTATTATTTTAAGTATTTTCCACACATCAACTATAAAATTTTTATTATGTTGTGATCTTTTTTGCCTTTTTTGTTTACGGGATGAAGGGGGAGCGAAAACTCAAAGTTCTGATTGAAACAAAAAGTGTACATCTAAAATGGAAAGGCACAATGCACAAATGTAGAGAGAGATATTTTCAAAGTGTGTCTGTATGTTTTAGGGATCGTATGCACTCTTTCGTTTTTATATATAACGTTTTGCAATCGTCGGGAAACGGGGGAGGCGGGATAATTTTAACAGAGTGTTGACTTCAAATCCATAAGTCATTTCTTACAAAAAAATATAGCCCGTTCCACATGAATAATCACTTTACAATCATCTATGATTGTTAGCTCAAATTTTTGAATATGGGCAAAATAATGGCTTGTTTGACTCGGGCAATTATCCCACCGCACGTTCACTTGAGAATGAGCGTTTGTTATTCTCTTTAAAAGCTTTGGATCCATAGGTCATTTGAATCTTTAACATGTTTCTGGCATGCATATCCATTTTTAAAACATGTGTAGAAAAAGTCTCCTTCATTTAAACTTCCCAGATATTAGTTTTGGACTAGTGGAATTTCCCAAACTTGGATTACAAAACTTTTGTGTTCATTTGTGGTGTGTGAATAAATTTTCTTCATTTACTTTTTTTATTGTTTTAAACTTTTTCCATACATCAACTATGAAATTTTCATTTTGCTGTGATCTATTTGCCTTTTTTGTTTACGAGTTGAAGGGAGAGCCAAAAACTCGAAGTTTTGATTTAAGAAATATGTATACATCTAAAACGGAAATGCACATTGCACATATGTTGAGAGAGATAATTCCAAAGAGTGTCTGTAATTTTTAGGGATTGTCAGCACCCATTCGTTTTTATATCTCAGGTTTTGCAATCGTCGGGAAAAATGGGTTGAGGAGGATTTTTAACTGAGTGTTGAATTGCAATCCATAAGTCATTTCATACAAAAATGTAACCCGTTACGCATGATAAATCGTATTACAATCATCTATGATTAATTAAGTCAGCTTTTTGCAAATGGGTAAAATAATGGGATGTTTGACTCGGGTCAATATCCCACCGAAAGTTGACTTGAGAATTTAATGAGCGTTTGTTATTCTTGTTAAAAGCTTTGCATCCATAGCTCATTTGCATCTTTAACATGTTTCAAACACGCATATCCATTTCTAAAACATGTGTGGATGAAATCTCTTTCTTGCAAAATTCCAACTAATTAGGGTTAAACTAGTGGAATTTCCCAAAATTGGATAACAAAACTTTTGTGTTCATTTGTGTTGGGTGAATAAAGTTTCTTTATTTATATTTTTTATTGTTTTAAATTTTTTCCATACATCAACCATAATATTTTCAATTTGTTGTAAGCTTTTTGCCTTGTTTGTTTTCGGGATAAAGGGAGAGCGAAAAGTCGAAGCTTTGATTGAAGAAAAAAGTGCACATGTAAAATTGAAAAGAACAATGCACAATTGTAGGGAGACTTAATTCCAAAGAGTGTCTGCAATTTTTGGGGATTGTAAGCTCATTTTAGTTTTTATATCTCAGGTTTTGTTATCGTCGGGAAAAATTGGTGGCAGAGGATTTTTAACTGAGTGTTGAATTGCAATCCATAAGTCATTTCATACAAAAATATAGACCGTTACGCATGATAAATCAATTTGCAATCATCTATGATTGTTAGATCAAATTTTTGAAAATGGGCAAAATAATGACTTGTTAGACTCGGGTAAATATCCCACCGCACGTTCACTTGAGAATTAAATAAGCGTTCGTTATTCTCTTTAAAAGCTTTGGATCCATAGGTCATTTGAATCTTTAACATGTTTCAAGCATGCATATCCATTTTTAAAACATGTGTAGAAAAAATCTCCCTCATGTAAAATTCCAAGCTTAATAGGGTTGGACTAATAGAATTTCCCAAACTTGGATAACAAAACTTTTGTGTTCATTTGTGGTGTGTGAATAGATATTTTTTTTACATTAGTTATTATTTTAAATATTTTCCACACATCAACTATAAAATTTTCATTTTGTTAATATCTTTTCTGCATTTTTTGTTTACGGGATGAAGGGGGAACGAAAACTCAAAGTTCTGATTTAAGAAAAAAGTGTACATCTAAACTGGAAATGCAGAATGCACAAATGTAGAGAGAGATATTTCCAAAGAGTGTCTGTATGTTTTAGGGATCGTATGCACTCTTTCATTTTTATATCTAAGGTTTTGCAATCGTCGGGAAACGGGGGAGGCGGGCAATTTTTAACTGAGTATTGACTTCAAATCCATAAGTCATTTCTTGCAAAAATATAGCCCGTTATGCATGAGAAATCACTTTACAATCATCTATGATTGTTAGCTCAACTTTTTGAATATGGGCAAAATAATGGCTTGTTTGACTCGAACAAATATCCCACCGCACGTTCACTAGAGAATTTAATGAGCGTTTGTTATTCTCTTTAAAAGCATTGGATCCATAGGTCATTTGAATCTTTAACATGTTTCTGGCATGCATATCCATTTTTAAACATGTGTAGAAAAAATCTCCTTAATGTAAAATTCAAAGATATTAGTTTTGGACTAGTGGAATTTCCCAAACTTGGATAACAAAACTTTTGTGTTCATTTGTGGTGTGTGCATAAATTTTCTTCATTTACTTTTTTTATTATTTTAAAATTTTTTCGTACATCAACTAGGAAATTTTCATTTCGCTATGATCTATTTGCCTTTTTTGTTTACGGAAGGAAGGGAGAGAGAATAACACGAAGTTTTGATTTAAGAAAACTGTGTACATCTAAAACGGAAATGCTCAATGCACATATAGAAAGAGAGATAATTCCAAAGAGTGCCTGTAATTTTTAGGGATTGTAAGCACCTTTTCGTTTTTATATCTCAGGTTTTGCAATCGTCGGGAAAAATGGGTTGCGGAGGATTTTTAACTGAGTGTTGAATTGCAATCCATAAGTCATTTTATACAAAAATATAGCCTGTTACGCAAGATAAATCACATTACAATCATCTATGATTAATTATGTCAGCTTTTTGCAAGTGGGCAAAATAATGGCATGTTTGACTCGGGTAAATATCCCACCGCAAGTTCACTTGAGAATTTAATGAGCGTTTGTTATTCTCTTTAAAAACTTTGCATCCATAGCTCATTTGCATCATTCACATGTTTCAAACACGCATATCAATTTTTAAAACCTGTGTGGATGAAATCTCTTTCTTGCAAAATTCCAAGCTATTAGGGTTAAACTAGTGGAATTTCCCAAAATTAGATAGCAAAAATTTTGTGTTCATTTGTGTTGGGTGAATAAATTTTCTTTATTTATATTTTTTATTGTTTTAAATTTTTTCCATACATCAACTATAAAATTTTCATTTTGTTGTAAGCTTTTTGGCTTTTTTGTTTTCGGGATGAAGGGAGACCGAAAAGTCAAAGTTATGATTTAAGAAAAAAGTGTACATCTAAAATGGAAAAGGACAATGCACAATTGTAGGGAGAGATAATTCCAAAGAGTGTCTGTAATTTTTAGGGATTGTAAGCTCTTTTTAGTTTTTATATCTCAGGTTTTGCAATCATTGGGAAAAATTGGTGGCAGAGGATTTTTAACTGACTGTTGAATTGCAATCCATAAGTCATTTCATACAAAAATATAGCCCGTTACGCATGATAAATCACATTACAATCATCTATGATTAATTATCTCAGCTTTTTGCAAATGGACAAAATAATGGTATGTTTGACTCGGGTAAATATCCCACGCCAAGTTCACTTGACAATTTAATGAGCGTTTGTTATTCTCTTTAAAAGCTTTGCATCGATAGCTCATCTTCATCTTTAACATGTTGCAAACATGCAAATCCATTTTTAAAACATGTGTGGATGAAATCTCTGTCTTGCAAAATTCCAAGCTATTAGGGTTAAACTTGTGGAATTTCCCAAAATTGGATAACAAAACTTTTGTGTTCATTTGTGTTGGGTGAATAAATTTTCTTTATTTATATTTGTTATTTTTTTAATTTTTTTCTATACATCAACTATCAAATTTTCATTTTGTTGCAAGCTTTTTGCCTTGTTTGTTTTCGGGATGAAGGGAGAGCGAAAAGTCAAAGTTTTGATTTAAGAAAAAAGTGTACATCTAAAATGGAAAAGCACACTGCACAATTGTAGGGAGAGATAATTCCAAAGAGTGCCTGTAATTTTTAGGGATTGTAAGCTCTTTTTAGTTTTTATATCTCAGGTTTTGCAATCATCGGGAAAAATTGGTGGCAGTGGATTTTTAACTGACTGTTGAATTGCAATCCATAAGTCATTTTATACAAAAATATAGCCCGTTACGCATGATAAATCACATTACAATCATCTATGATTGTTAGATCAAATTTTTGAAAAAGGGCAAAATAATGACTTGTTAGGCTCGGGTAAATATCCCACCGCACGTTCACTTGAGAATTTAATGAGCGTTTGTTATTCTCTTTAAAATCTTTGGATCCATAGGTCATTTAAATCTTTAACATGTTTCTGGCATGGATATCCATTTTTAAAACATGTGCAGAAAAAATCTCCTTCATGTAAAATTCCAAGCTTAATAGGGTTGGACTAATGGAATTTCCCAAACTTGGATAACAAAAATTTTGTGTTCATTTGTGGTGTGTGAATAGATATTTTTTATTTACATTAGTTATTGTTTTAAATATTTTCCACACATCAACTATAAAATTTTTATTTTTTAGTGATCTTTTTTGCCTTTTTTGTTTAAGGGATGAAGGGGGAGCGAAAACTCAAAGTTCTGATTTCAGAAAAAAGTGTACATCTAAAATGGAAATGTACAATGCACAAATGTAGAGAGAGATATTTCCAAAGAGTGTCTATATGTTTTAGGGATCGTATGCACTTTTTCGTTTTTATATCTAAGGTTTTGGAATCATCGGGAAACGGGGGAGGCAAGCGATTTTTAACTGAGTGTTGACTTCAAATCCATAAGTCATTTCTTACAAAAATATAGCCGTTACACATGACAAATCACTTTACAATCATCTATGATTGTTAGCTCAACTTTTTTAATATGGGCAAAATAATGGCTTGTTTGACTCGGGCAAATATCCCACCACACGTTCACTTCAGAATTTAATGAGTGGTTGTTATTCACTTTAAAAGCTTTGGATCCATAGGTCATTTGAATCTTTAACATGTTTCAAGCATGCATATCCATTTTTAAGACTTGTGTACAAAAAATCTCCTTCATCTAAAATTCCAAGCTTAATAGGGTTGGACTAATGGAATTTCCAAAACTTGGATAACAAAACTTTTGTGTTAATTTATGGTGTGTGACTAAATATTTTTTTAATTTATATTAGTTATTATTTTAAATAATTTCCACACATCAACTATAAAATTTTTATTTTGTTGTGATCTTTTTTGGCTTTTTTGTTTACGAGATGAAGGGGGAGCGAAAACTAAAAGTTCTGATTTAAGAAAAAAGTGTACATCTAAAATGGAAATGCACAATGCACAAATGTAGAGAGAGATATATCCAAAGAGTGTCTGTATGTTTTAGGGATCGTATGCACTTTTTCGTTTTTAAATCTAAGGTTTTGCAATCGTCGGGAAATGGGGGAGGCGGGCGATTTTTAACTGAGTGTTGACTTCAAATGCATAAGTCATTTCTTACAAAAATATAGCCCGTTACGCATGACAAATCACTTTACAATCATCTATCATTGTTAGCTCAACTTTTTGAATATGGGCAAAATAGTGGCTTGTTTGACTCGGGCAAATATCCCACCGCACGTTCACTTCAGAATTTAATGAGTGTTTGTTATTCACTTTAAAAGCTTTGGATCCATAGGTCATTTGAATCTTTAACATGTTTCTGGCATGCATATCCATTTTTAAAACATGTGTAGAAAAATTCTCCTTCATGTAAAATTCAAAGATATTAGTTTTTGACTAGTGGAATTTCGCAAACTTGGATAACAAAACCTTTTTGTTCCTTTGTGGTGTGTGAATAAATTTTCTTCATTTACTTTTTTTATTGTTTTAAATTTTTTTCGTACATCAACTATGAAATTATCATTTTGCTGTGATCTATTTGCCTTCTTTGTTTACGGGATAATGGGAGAGCGAAAAACTCGAAGTTTTGATTTAAGAAAAATGTGTACATCTAAAACGGAAATGCACAATGCACATATGTAGAGAGAGATAATTCCAAAGAGTGCCTATAATTTTTAGGGATTGTAAGCACCTTTTCGTTTTTATATCTCAGGTTTTGCAATCGTCGCGAAAAATAGGTTGCGGAGGATTTTTAACTGAGTGTTGAATTGCAATCCATAAGTCATTTCATACAAAAAATTTTCCCGTTATGATAAATCACATTACAATCATCTATGATTAATTATGTCAGCTTTTTACAAATGGACAAAATAATGGCAAGTTTGACTCGGGTAAATATCCCACCGCAAGTTCACTTGAGAATTTAATGAGCATTTTTTATTCTCTTTAAATGCTTTGCATCCGTAGCTCATTTGCATCTTTAACATGTTTCGAACACACATATCCATTTTTAAAACATGTGTGGATGAAATCTCTTTCTTGCAAAATTCTAAGCTATTCGGGTTAAACTAGTGGAATTTCCCAAAATTGGATAACAAAACATTTGTGTTCATTTGTGTTGGGTGAATAAATTTTCTTTATTTATATTTGTTATTGGTTTAAATTTTTTCCATACATCGACTATAAAATTTTCATTTTGTTGTAAGCTTTTTGCCTTGTTGGTTTTCGGGATGAAGGGAGAGTGAAAAGTCAAAGTTTTGATTTAAGAAAAAAGTGTACATCTAAAATAGAAAAGCACAATGCACAATTGTAGGGAGAGATAATTCCAAAGAGTGTCTGTAACTTTTAGGGATTGTAAGCTCTTTTTAGTTTTTATATCTCAGGTTTTGCAATCGTCGGGAAAAATTGGTGGCAGAGGATTTTTAACTAAGTGTTGAATTGCAATCCATAACTCATTTCATAAAAAAATATAGCCCGTTACACATGATAAATCACTTTACAATCATCGATGATTTTTAGATCAAATTTTTGAAAATGGGCAAAATAATGACTTGTTAGACTCGGGTAAATATCCCACCACACGTTCACTTGAGAATTTAATGAGCGTTTGTTATTCTCTTTAAAAGCTTCGGATCCATAGGTCATTTGAATCTTTAACATGTTTCAAGCATGCATATCTATTTTTAAAACATGTGTAGAAAAAATCTTCTTCATGTAAAATTCCAAGCTTAATAGGGTTGGACTAATGGAATTTCACAAAGATGGATAACAAAACTTTTGTGTTCTTTTGTGGTGTGTGAATAGATATTTTATATTTACATTAGTTATTATTTTAAATATTTTCCACACATCAACTATAAAATTTTTATTTTGTTGTGATCTTTTTTGCCTTTTTGTTTACGGGATTAAGGGGGAGCGAAAACTCAAAGTTCTGATTTAAGAAAAAAGTGTACATCTAAAATGGAAATGCACAATGCACAAATGTAGAGAGAGATATATCCAAAGAGTGTCTGTTTGTTTTAGGGATCATATGCACTCTTCCGTTTTTATATCTATGGTTTTGCAATCGTCGGAAAACGGGGGAGGCGGGCGATTTTTAATTGAGTGTTGACTTCAAATCCATAAGTCATTTCTTACAAAAATATAGCCCGTTACGCATGGCAAATCACTTTACAATCATCTATGATTGTTAGCTCAACTTTTTGAATATGGGCAAAATAATGGCTTGTTTGACTCGGGCAAATATCCTACCGCACGTTCACTTGAGAATTTCATAAGCGTTTGTTATTCTCTTTAAAAGCTTTGGATCCATAGGTCATTTGAATCTTTAACATGTTTCTGGCATGCATATCCATTTTTACAACATGTGTAGAAAAAATCTCCCTCATGTAAAATTCCAAGATATTAATTTTGGACTAGTGGAATTTCCCAAACTTAGAAAACAAAACTTTTGTGTTCATTTGTGGAGTGTGAATAAATTTTCTTCATTTAATTTTTTTTATTGTTTTAAACTTTTTTTGTACATCAACTATGAAATTTTCATTATGTTGTGATCTATTTGCCTTTTTTGTTTACGGGATGAAGGGAGAGCGAGAAACTCGAAGTTTTGATTTTAGAAAAATGTGTACATCTTAAACGGAAATGCACAATGCACATATGTAGAGAGAGATGATTCCAAAGTGTGTCTATAATTTTTAGGGATTGTAAGCGCCTTTTCGTTTTTATATCTCACGTTTTGCAATCGTCGGGAAAAAAGGGTTGAGGAGGATTTTTAACTGAGTGTTGAATTGCAATCCATAAGTCATTTCATACAAAAATATAGCCTGTTACGCATGATAAATCAAATTACAATCATCTATGATTAATTATGTCAGCTTTTTGCAAATGGGCAAAATAATGGTATGTTTGACTCGGGTAAATATCCCACCGCAAGTTCACTTGAGAATTTAATGAGCGTTTGTTATTCTCTTTAAAAGCTTTGCATCCATAGCTCATTTGCATCTTTAACATGTTTCAAACATGCATATCCATTTTCAAAACATGTGTAGATGAAATCTTTTTCTTGCAAAATTCCAAGCTATTAGGGTTAAACTTGTGGAATTTCCCAAAATTGGATAACAAAAATTTTGTGTTCATTTGTGTTGGGTGAATAAATTTTATTTATTTATATTTGTTATTGTTTTAAATTTTTTCCATACATCAACTATAAAATTTTTATTTTGTTGCAAGCTTTTTGCCTTGTTTGTTTTCGGGATGAAGGGAGAGGGAAAAGTCAAAGTTTTGATTTAAGAAAAAAGTGTACATCTAAAATGGAAAAGCATATTGCACAATTGTAGGGTGAGATAATTCCATAGAGTGTCTGTAACTTTTAGGGATTGTAAGCTCTCTTTAGTTTTTATATCTCAGGTTTTGCAATCGTGAGGAAAAATTTGTGGCAGAGGATCTTTAACTGAGTGTTGAATTGCAATCCATAAGCCATTTCATACATAAATATAGGCCATTACGCATGATAAATCACTTTACAATCATCTATGTTTGTTAGATCAAATTTTTGAAAAAGGGCAAAATAATGACTTGTTAGACTCGGGTAAATATCCCACCGCACGTTCACTTGAGAATTTAATGATCGTTTGTTATTCTCTTTAAAAGCTTCGGATCCATATGTCATTTGAATCTTTAACATGTTTCAAGCATGCATATCTATTTTTAAAACATGTGTAGAAAAAATCTCCTTCATGTAAAATTCCAAGCTTAATAGGGTTGGACTAATGGAATTTCCCAAATTTGGATAACAAAACTTTTGTGTTCATATGTGGTGTGTGAATAGATATTTTTTATTTATATTATTTATTATTTTAAATATTTTCCACACATCAACTATAAAATTTTTATTTTGTTGTGATCTTTTTTGCCTTTTTGTTTACGGGATGAAGGGGGAGCGAAAACTCAAAGTTCTGATTTAAGAAAAAAGTGTACATCTAAAATGGAAGTGCACAATGCACAAATGTAGAGAGAGATATATCCAAAGAGTGTCTGTTTGTTTTAGGGATCATATGCACTCTTCCGTTTTTATATCTATGGTTTTGCAATCGTTGGAAAACGGGGGAGGCGGGCGATTTTTAATTCAGTGTTGACTTCAAATCCATAAGTCATTTCTTAAAAAAATATAGCCCGTTACGCATGACAAATCACTTGACAATCATCTATGATTGTTAGCTCAACTTTTTGAATATGGGCAAAATAATGGCTTGTTTGACTCGGGCAAATATCCTACCGCACGTTCACTTGAGAATTTCATGAGCGTTTGTTATTCTCTTTAAAAGCGTTGGATCCATAGGTCATTTGAATCTTTAACATGTTTCTGGCATGCATATCCATTTTTAAAACATGTGTAGAAAAAATCTCCTTCATGTAAAATTCCAAGATATTAGTTTTGGACTAGTGGAATTTCCCAAACTTAGAAAACAAAACTTTTGTGTTCATTTGTGGAGTGTGAATAAATTTTCTTCATTTTCTTTTTTTTATTGTTTTAAACTTTTTTCGTACATCAACTATAAAATTTTCATTTTGTTGTGATCTATTTGCCTTTTTTGTTTACGGGATGAAGGGAGAGCGAAAAACTCGAAGTTTTGATTTTAGAAAAATGTGTACATCTAAAACGGAAGTGCACAATGCACATATGTAGAGAGAGATAATTCCAAAGTGTGTCTATAATTTTTAGGGATTGTAAGCGCCTTTTCGTTTTTATATCTCACGTTTTGCAATCGTCGGGAAAAAAGGGTTGAGGAGGATTTTTAACTGAGTGTTGAATTGCAATCCATAAGTCATTTCATACAAAAATATAGCCCGTTACGCATGATAAATCACATTACAATCATCTATGATTAATTATGTCAGCTTTTTGAAAATGGACAAAATAATGGTATGTTTGACTCGGGTAAATATGCCACCGCAAGTTCACTTGAGAATTTAATGAGCGTTTGTTATTCTCTTTAAAAGCATTACATCCATACCTCATTTGCATATTTAACATGCTTCAAACATGCATATCCATTTTTAAAACATGTGTGGATGAAATCTCTTTCTTGCAAAATTCAGAGGTATTAGGGTTAAACTAGTGGAATTTCCCAAAATTGGATAACAAAACTTTTGTGTTCATTTGTATTGGGTGAATAAATTTTCTTTATTTATATTTGTTTTGTTTTGAATTTTTTCCATACATCAACTATAAAATTTTCATTTTGTTGTAAGCTTTTTGCCTTGTTGGTTTTCGGGATGAAGGGAGAGCGAAAAGTCAAAGTTTTGATTTAATAAAAAAGTGTACATCTAAAATTGAAAAGCACAATGCACAATTCTAAGGAGAGATAATTCCAAATAGTGTCTGTAATTTTTAGGGATTGTAAGCTCTTTTTAGTTTTTATATCTCAGGTTTTGCAATCGTCGGGAAAAATTGGTGGCAGAGGATTTTTAACTGAGTGTGGAATTGCAATCCATAAGTCATTTCATACAAAAATATAGGCCATTACGCATGATAAATCACTTTACAATCATCTATGTTTGTTAGATCAAATTTTTGAAAAAGGGCAAAATAATGACTTGTTAGACTCGGGTAAATATCCCACCGCACGTTCACTTGAGAATTTAATGATCGTTTGTTATTCTCTTTAAAAGCTTCGGATCCATATGTCATTTGAATCTTTAACATGTTTCAAGCATGCATATCTATTTTTAAAACATGTGTAGAAAAAATCTCCTTCATGTAAAATTCCAAGCTTAATAGGGTTGGACTAATGGAATTTCCCAAACTTGGATAACAAAACTTTTGTGTTCATATGTGGTGTGTGAATAGATATTTTTTATTTATATTAGTTATTATTTTAAATATTTTCACACATCAACTATAAAATTTTTATTTTGTTGTGATCTTTTTTGCCTTTTTGTTTACGGGATGAAGGGGGAGCGAAAACTCAAAGTTCTGATTTAAGAAAAAAGTGTACATCTAAAATGGAAGTGCACAATGCACAAATGTAGAGAGAGATATATCCAAAGAGTGTCTGTTTGTTTTAGGGATCATATGCACTCTTCCGTTTTTATATCTATGGTTTTGCAATCGTTGGAAAACGGGGGAGGCGGGCGATTTTTAATTCAGTGTTGACTTCAAATCCATAAGTAATTTCTTACAAAAATATAGCCCGTTACGCATGACAAATCACTTGACAATCATCTATGATTGTTAGCTCAACTTTTTGAATATGGGCAAAATAATGGCTTGTTTGACTCGGGCAAATATCCTACCGCACGTTCACTTGAGAATTTCATGAGCGTTTGTTATTCTCTTTAAAAGCGTTGGATCCATAGGTCATTTGAATCTTTAACATGTTTCTGGCATGCATATCCATTTTTAAAACATGTGTAGAAAAAATCTCCTTCATGTAAAATTCCAAGATATTAGTTTTGGACTAGTGGAATTTCCCAAACTTAGAAAACAAAACTTTTGTGTTCATTTGTGGAGTGTGAATAAATTTTCTTCATTTACTTTTTTTTATTGTTTTAAACTTTTTTCGTACATCAACTATAAAATTTTCATTTTGCTGTGATCTATTTGCCTTTTTTGTTTACGGGATGAAGGGAGAGCGAAAAACTCGAAGTTTTGATTTTAGAAAAATGTGTACATCTAAAACGGAAGTGCACAATGCACATATGTAGAGAGAGATAATTCCAAAGTGTGTCTATAATTTTTAGGGATTGTAAGCGCCTTTTCGTTTTTATATCTCACGTTTTGCAATCGTCGGGAAAAAAGGGTTGAGGAGGATTTTTAACTGAGTGTTGAATTGCAATCCATAAGTCATTTCATACAAAAATATAGCCCGTTACGCATGATAAATCACATTACAATCATCTATGATTAATTATGTCAGCTTTTTGAAAATGGACAAAATAATGGTATGTTTGACTCGGGTAAATATCCCACCGCAAGTTCACTTGAGAATTTAATGAGCGTTTGTTATTCTCTTTAAAAGCATTACATCCATACCTCATTTGCATATTTAACATGCTTCAAACATGCATATCCATTTTTAAAACATGTGTGGATGAAATCTCTTTCTTGCAAAATTCAGAGGTATTAGGGTTAAACTAGTGGAATTTCCCAAAATTGGATAACAAAACTTTTCTGTTCATTTGTGTTGGGTGAATAAATTTTCTTTATTTATATTTGTTATTGTTTTGAATTTTTTCCATACATCAACTATAAAATTTTCATTTTGTTGTAAGCTTTTTGCCTTGTTGGTTTTTGGGATGAAGGGAGAGCGAAAAGTCAAAGTTTTGATTTAATAAAAAAGTGTACATCTAAAATTGAAAAGCACAATGCACAATTCTAAGGAGAGATAATTCCAAATAGTGTCTGTAATTTTTAGGGATTGTAAGCTCTTTTTAGTTTTTATATCTCAGGTTTTGCAATCGTCGGGAAAAATTGGTGGCAGAGGATTTTTAACTGAGTGTGGAATTGCAATCCATAAGTCATTTCATACAAAAATATAGCCAGTTACGCATGATAAATCACTTTACAATCATCTATGATTGTTAGATCAAATTTTTGAAAATGGGCAAAATAATGACTTGTTAGACTCGGGTAAATATCCCACCGCACGTTCACTTGAGAATTTAATGAGCATTTGTTATTCTCTTTAAAAGCTTTGGATCCATAGGTCATTTGAATCTTTAACATGTTTCAAGCATGCATATCCATTTTTAAAACATGTGAAGAAAAAATCTCCTTCATGTAAAATTCCATGCTTAATAGGGTTGGACTAATGGAATTTCACAAACATGGATAACAAAACTTTTGTGTTCTTTTGTGGTGTGTGAATAGATATTTTATATTTACATTAGTTATTATTTTAAATATTTTCCACTCATCAACTATAAAATTTTTATTTTGTTGTGATCTTTTTTGCCTTTTTTGTTTACGGGATGATGGGGGAGAGAAAAATCAAAGTTCCGATTTAAGAAAAAAGTGTACATCTAAAATGGAAATGCACAATGCACAAACGTAGAGAGAGATATTTCCAAAGAGTGTCTGTATGTTTTAGGGATCGCATGCTCTCTTTCGTTTTTATATCTAAGGTTTTGCAATCGTCGGGAAACGGGGGAGGCGGGCGATTTTTAACTGAGTGTTGACTTCAAATCCATAAGTCATTTCTTAGAAAAATATAGCCCATTACGCATGACAAATCACTTTACAGTCGTCTATGATTGTTAGCTCAACTTTTTGAATATGGGCAAAATAATGGCTTGTTTGACTCGGGCAAATATCCCACCAAACGTTCACTTAAGAATTTCACGAGCCTTTGTTATTCTCTTTAAAAGCTTTGGATCCATAGGTCATTTGAAATTTTAACATTTTTCTGGCATGCATATCCATTTTTAAAATATGTGTAGAAAAAATCTCCTTCATGTAAAATTCCAAGATATTAGTTTTGGACTAGTGGAATTTCCCAAACTTGGATAACAAAACTTTTGTGTTCATTTGTGGTGTGTGAATAAATTTTCATTATTTAATTTTTGTTATTGTTTTAAACTTTTTCCATACATCAACTATGAAATTTTCATTTTACGGTGATCTATTTGCCTCTTTTGTTTACGGGATGAAGGGAGAGCGAAAAACTCAAAGTTTTGATTTAAGAAAAATGTGTACATCTAAAATGGAAATGCACAATGCACATAATTAGAGAGAGATAATTCCAAAGAGTGTCTGTAATTTTTGGGATTGTAAACACCTTTTCGTTTTTATATCTCAGGTTTTGCAATCGTTGGGAAAAATGGGTTGCTGGAATTTTTAACTGAGTGTTGAATTGCAATCCATAAGTCATTTCATAAAAAATATAGCCCGTTTCTCATGATAAATCACATTACAATCATCTATGATTAATTATGTAAGCTTTTTACAAATGGGCAAAATAATGGCATTTTTTACTCGGGTAAATATCCTTCCGCAAGTTCACTTGAGAATTTAATGAGCGTTAGTTATTCTCTTTAAAAGCTTCGCATCCATAGCTCATTTGCATCTTTAACATGTTTCAAACATGCATATCCATTTTTAAAACATGTGTGGATGAAATCTCTTTCTTGCAAAATTCCAAGCTGTTAGTGTTAAACTAGTGGAATTTCCAAAAATTGGACAACAAAACTTTTGTGTTGGGTGAACAAATTTTCTTCATTTATATTTTTTATTGTTTTAAATTTTTTCGATACATCAACGATATAATTTTCATTTTGTTGTAAGCTTTTTGCCTTGTTTGTTTTCGGGATGAAGGGAGAGCGAAATATCTAAGTTTTGATTTAAGAAAAAAGTGTACATCTAAAATGGAAAAGCACAATGAAAAATTGTAGGGAGAGATAATTCATAAGAGTGTCTGTGATTTTTAAGGATTGTAAGCTCTTTTTATTTTTTATATCTCAGGTTTTGCAATCGTCGAGAAAAATTGGTGTCAGAGGATTTTCAACTGAGTGTTGAATTCCAATCCATAAGTAATTTCATACAAAAATATAGCCCGTTACGCATGATAAATCACTTTACAATCATCTATGATTGTTAGATCAAATTTTTGAAAATGGGCAAAATTATATCTCAGGTTTTGCAATCGTCGGGAAAAATTGGTTGCAGAGGATTTTTAACAGAGTGTTGAATTGCAATGCATAAGTGATTTCATACAAAAATATTGCCCATTACGCATGATAAATCACTTTAAAATCACCTATGATTGCTAGATCAAATTTTTGAAAATGGGCAAAATAATGACTTGTTAGACTCGGGTAAATTTCCCACCGCATGTTCACTTGAGAATTTAATGAGCGTTTGTTATTATTTTTAAAAGATTTGGATCCATAGGTCATTTGAATCTTTAACATGTTTCAAGCACGCTTATCCATGTTTAACACTTGTGTAGAAAAAATCTCATTCATGTAAAATTCCAAGCTTAATAGGGTTGGACTAATGGAATTTCCCAAACTTGGATAACAAAACTTTTGTGCTCATTTGTGGTGTGTGAATAGATATTTTTTATTTACATTAGTTATTATTTTAAATATTTTCCACACATCAACTATAAAATTTTAATTTTGTTGTGATCCTTTTCGCCTTTTTTGTTTACGGGATGAAGGGGGAGCGAAAACTAAAAGTTCTGATTTAGGAAAAAAGTGTACATCTAAAATGGAAATGCACAATGCAACAATGTAGAGACAGATATTTCCAAAGAGTGTCTGTATGTTTGAGGGATCGTATGCACGTTTTCGTTTTTATATCTAAGGTTTTGCAATCGTTAGGAAACGGGGGAGGCGGGCGATTTTTAACTGAGTGTTGTCTTCAAATCCATAAGTCATTTCATACAAAAATATAACCCGTTACGCATGACAAATCACTTTACAATCATCTATGATTTTTAGATCAACTTTTTGAATATGGGCAAAATAATGGCTTGTTTGACTCGGGCAAATATCCCACCGCACGTTCACTTGAGAATTTAATGAGCGTTTGTTATTCTCTTTAAAAGCTTTGGATCCATAGGTCATTTGAATCTTTAACATGTTTCTGGCATGCATATCCATTTTTAAAACATGTGTAGAAAAAATCCCCTTCATGTAAAATTCCAAGATATTAGTTTTGGACTAGTTGAATTTCCCAAACTTGGATAACAAAACTTTTGTGTTGATTTGTGGTGTGTGAATAAATTTTCTTCATTTACTTTTTTTATAGTTTTAAACTTTTTTCGTACATCAACTATGAAATTTTCATTTTGCTGTGATCTATTTGACTTTTTTTTTTACGGGATGAAGGGAGAGAGAAAAACTCGAAGTTTTGATTTAAGAAAAATGTGTACATCTAAAACGGAAATGCAGAATGCACATATGTAGAGAGAGATAATTCCAAAGAGTGTCTATAATTTTTAGGGATTGTAAGCACCTTTTCATTTTTATATCTTAGGTTTTGCAATCGTCGGGAAAAATGGGTTGCGGATGATTTTTAACTGAGTGTAGAATTGCAATCCATAAGTCATTTCTTACAAAAATATAGCCCGTTACGCGTGATAAATCACATTACAATCATCTATGTTTAATTATGTAAGCTTTTTGCAAATGGGCAAAATAATGGCATGTTTGACTCGGGTAAATATCCCACCACAAGTTCACTTGAGAATTTAATGAGCATTTGTTATTCACTTTAAAAGCTTTGCATCCATAGCTCATTTGCATCTTTAACATGTTTCAAACATGCATATCAATTTTTAAAACATTTGTGGACGAGTTCTCTTTCTTGCAAAATTCCAAGCTATTAGGGTTAAACTAGTGGAATTTCCCAAAATTGGATAACAAAACTTTTGTGTTCATTTGTGTTGGGTGAATAAATTTTCTTTATTTATATTTGTTGTGGTTTTAAATTTTATCCCTACATCAACTATAAAATTTTCATTTTGTTGTAGGCTTTTTGCCTTGTTTGTTTTCGGGATGAAGGGAGAGCGAAAAGTCAATGTTTTGATTTAAGAAAAAAGTATCCATCTAAAATGGAAAAGCACAATGCACAATTGTAGGGAGAGATAATTCCAAAGAGTGTCTATAATTTTTAGGGATTGTAAGCTCTTTTTAGTTTTCATATCTCAGGTTTTGCAATCGTCGGGAAAAATTGGTGGCTGAGGATTTTTAACTAAGTGTTGAATTGCAATCCATAAGTCATTTCATACAAAATGTAGCCCGTTACGCATGATAAATCACTTTATAATTATCTATGACTGCTAGATCAAATTTTTGCAAATGGGCAAAATAAAGCCGCACGTTCGCTTGAGAATTTAATGAGCGTTTGTTATTCTCTTTAAGAGCTTTGGATCCATAGGTCATTTGAATCTTTAACATGTTTCAAGCATGCATATCCATTTTTAAAACATGTGTAGAAAAAATCTCCTTCATGTAAAATTCCATGCTTAATAGAGTTGGACTAAAGGAATTTCCAAAACTTGGATAACAAAACTTTTGTGTTCATTTGTGGTGTGTGAATAGATATTTTTTATCTACATTAGTTATTATTTTAAATATTTTCCACACATCAACTATAAATATTTTATTTTGTTGTGAACCTTTTTGCCTTTTTTGTTTACGGGATGAAGGGGGAGCGAAAACTGAAAGTTCTGATTTAAGAAAAAATTGTACATCTAAAATGGAAATGCACAATACACAAATGTAGAGATAGATATTTACAAAGAGTGTTTGTATGTTTTAGGGATCATATGCACTTTTTCGTGTTTATATCTAAGGTTTTGCAATCGTCGGGAAACGGGGGAGGCGGGCGAATTTTAACTGATTGTTGACTTCAAATCCATAAGTCATTTGTTACAAAAATATTGGCAGTTACGCATGACAAATCACTTTACAATCATCTATGATTGTTAGCTCAACTTTTTGAATATGGGCAAAATAATGGCTTGTTTGACTCGGGCAAATATCCCAATGCACGTTCATTTGAGAATTTAATGAGAGTTTGTTATTCTCTTTAAAAGCTTTGGATCCATACGTCATTTGAATCTTTGACTTATTTCTGGCATGCATATCCATTTTTAAAACATGTGTAGAAAAAATCCCCTTCATGTAAAATTCCAAGATATTGGTTTTGGACTAGTGGAATTTACCAAACTTGGATAACAAAACTTTTGTGTTCATTTGTGGTGTGTGAATAAATTTTCTTCATTTACGTTTTTTATTTTTTTAAATTTTTTCCGTACATCAACTATGAAATTTTCATTTTGCTGTGATCTATTTGCCTTTTTTGTTTACGGGATGAAGGGAAAGCGAAAAACTCGAAGTTTTGATGTAAGAAAAATGTGTACATCTAAAATGGAAATGCACAATGCACATATGTAGGTCTGTACTTTTTAGGGATTGTAAGCACCTTTTCGTCTTTATATCTCAGGTTTTGCAATCGTCGGGAAAAATGGGTTGCGGAGGATTTTTAACTGAGTGTTGAATTGCAATCCATAAGTCATTTCAAACAAAAATATAGCCCGTTACGCATGATAAATCACATTACAATCATCTATAATTAATTATGTCAGCTTTTTGGAAATGGGCAATATAATGGCATGTTAGACTCGGGTAAATATCCCACCGCAAGATCACTTGAGAATTTAATGAGCGTTTGTTATTCTCTTTAAAAGCTTTGCATCCATAGCTCATTTGCATCTTTAACATGTTTCAAACATGCATATCCATTTTTAAAACATATGCGGACGAAATCTCTTTCTTGCAAAATTCAGAGCTATTAGGGTTAAACAAGTGGAATTTCACAAAATTGGATAACAAAACTTTTGTGTTCATTTGTGTTGGGTGAATAAATTTTCTTTCTTTATATTTGTTGTTGTTTTAAATTTTTTCCATACATCAACTATAAAATTTTTATTTTGTTGTAGGCTTTTTGCCATGTTTGTTTTCGGGATGAAGGGAGAGCGAAAAGTCAAAGTTTTGATTTAAGAAAAAAGAGTACATCTAAAATGGAAAAGCACAATGCACAATTGTAGGGAGAGATAATTCCAAAGAGTGTCTGTAATTTTTAGGGATTGTAAGCTCTTTTTAGTTTTCATATCTCAGGTTTTGCAATCGTCAGGAAAAATTGGTGGCAGAGGATTTTTAACTGAGTGTTGAATTGCAATCCATATGTCATTTCATACAAAAATATAGCCCGTTACGCATGATAAATCACTTTACAATCATCTATGATTGCTAGATAAAATTTTTGAAAGTGGGCAAAATAATGGCTTGTTTGACTCGGGCAAATATCCCACCGCACGTTCACTTGAGAATTTAATGAGCATTTGTTATTCTCTTTAAAAGCATTGGATCCATATGTCATTAGAATCTTTAACATGTTTCAAGCATGCATATCCATTTTTAAAACATGTGTAGAAAAAATCTCCTTCATGTAAAATTCCAAGCTTAAAAGGGTTCTACTAATGGAATTTCCCAAACTTTGATGACAAAACTTTTGTGTTCATTTGTGGTTTGTGAAAAGATATTTTTTATTTACATTAGTTATTATTTTAAATATTTTCCTCACATCAACTATAAAATTTTTATTTTGTTGTGACCCTTTTTGCCTTTTTTGTTTAGAGGATGAAGGGGGAACGAAAACTCAAAGTTCTGATTTAAGAAAAAAGTGTACATCTAAAATGGAAATGCACAATGTACAAATGTAGAGAGAGATATTTCCAAAGAGTGTCTGTATGTTTTAGGGATCATATGCACTTTTTCGTTTTTATATCTAAGGTTTTGCAAACGTCGGGAAACGGGGGACGCGGGCTATTTTTAACTGAGTGTTGACTTCAAATCCATAAGTCATTTCCTACAAAAATGTAGCCCATTACGCTAGATAAATCACTTTACAATCATCTATGATTGTTAGCTCAACTTTTTGAATATGGGCAAAATAATGGCCTTTTTGACTCGGGCAAATATCCCTCCGCACGTTCACTTGAGAATTTAATGAGCGTTTGTTATTCTCTTTAAAAGCTTTGGATCCATAGGTCATTTGAATCTTTAACATGTTTCTGGCATGCATATCCATTTTTAAAACATGTGTAGAAAATATTCCCTTCATGTAAAATTCCAAGATATTAGTTTTGGACTAGTGGAATTCCCCAAACATGGATAATAAAACTTTTGTGTTCAGTTGTGGTGTGTGAATAAATTTTCTCAATTTAATTTTTTTATAGTTTTAAACTTTTTCCGTACATCAACTATGAAATTTTCATTTTGTTGTGATCTATTTGCCTTTTTTTTTTTTATGGGATGAAGGGAGAGCGAAAAACTCGAAGTTTTGATTTAAGAAAAATGTGTACATCTAAAACGGAAATGCACAATGCACATATGTAGAGTGAGATAATTCCAAAGAGTGTCTGTAATTTTTAGGGATTGTAAGCACCTTTTCGTTTTTATATCTCAGGTTTTGCAATCGTCGGGAAAAATGGGATGCGAAGGATTTTTAACTGAGTGTTGAATTGCAATCCATAAGTCATTTCATAAAAAAATATAGCCCGTTACGCATGATAAATCACATTACAATCATCTATGATTAATTATGTCAGCTTTTTTCAAATGGGAAAAATAATGGCATGTTTGACTCGGGTAAATATCCCACCGCAAGTTCACTTGAGAATTTAATGAGCGTTTGTTATTCTCTTTAAAAGCTTTGCATCCAAAGCTCATTTTCATCTTTAACATGTTTCAAACATGCATATCCATTTTTAAAACATGTATGGATGAAATCTCTTTCTTGCAAAATTCCAAGCTATTAGGGTTAAACTAGTGGAATTTCCCAAAATTGGATAACAAAACTTTTGTGTTCATTTGTGTTGGGTGAATAAATTTTATTTATTTGTATTTGTTGTTGTTTTAAATTTTTTCCATACATCAACTATAAAATTTTCATTTTGTTGTAGGCTTTTTGCCTTGTTTGTTTTCGGGATGAAGGGAGAGCAAAAAGTCAAAGTTTTGCTTTAAGAAAAAAGTGTACATCTAAAATTGAAATGCCCAATGCACAAATGTAGAGAGAGATATTTCAAAAGAGTGTCTGTATGTTTTAGGGATCGTATACACTTTTTCTTTTGTATATCTATGGTTTTGCAATCGTCGGGAAACGGGGGATGATAATTTGTGTTCATTTGTGGCGTGTGAATAAATTTTCTTCATTTACATTTTTTATTTTTTAAAATTTTTTCCGTACATCAACTATGAAATTTTCATTTTGCTGTGATCTATTTGCCTTTTTTGTTTACGGGATGAAGGGAGAGCAAAAAACTCGAAGTTTTGATTTAAGAAAAATGTGTACATCTAAAATGGAAATGCACAATGTACATATGTAGAGAGAGATAATTCCAAAGAGTGTCTGTAATTTTTAGGGATTGTAAGCACCTTTTCGTTTTTATATCTCAGGTTTTGCAATCGTCAGGAAAAATGGGTTGCAGAGGATTTTTAACTGAGTGTTGAATTGCAATCCATAAGTCATTTCTTACAAAAATGTAGCCCGTTATGCATGATAATTCACATTACAATCATCTATGATTAATTATGTCAGCTTTTTGCAAATGGGCAAAATAATGGCATGTTTGACTCGGGTAAATATCCCACCGCAAATTCACTTGGGAATTTAATGAGCGTTTTTTATTTTCGTTAAAAGCTTTGCATCCATTGCTCATTTGCATCTTTACGTTTCAAACATGCATATCCATTTTTAAAACGTGTGCGGACGAAATCTCTTTCTTGCAAAATTCCAAGCTATTAGGGTTAAACTAGTGGAATTTCCCAAAATTGGATAACAAAACTTTTGTGTTCATTTGTGTTGGGTGATTAAATTTTCTTTATTTATATTTGTTGTTGTTTTAAATTTTTTCCATACATCAACTATAAAATTTTCATTTTGTTGTAGGCTTATTGCCTTGTTTGTTTTCGGGAAGAAGGGAGAGCGAAAAGTCAAAGTTTTGATTTAAGAAAAAAGTTATTTCTAAAATGGAATAGCACAATGCACAATTGTAGGGAGAGATAATTCCAATGAGTGTCGGTAATTTTTAGGGATTGTGAGCTCCTTTTAGTTTTTATATCTCAGGTTTTGCAATCGTCGGGAAAAAAATTGTGGCAGTGCATTTTTAACTGAGTGTTGAATTGCAATCCATAAGTCATTTCAAAAAAAAATATAGCCCATTACGCATGATAAATCACTTTACAATCATCTATGATTGCTTGATCAAATTTTTGAAAATGGGCAAAATAATGACTTGTTAGACTCGGGTAAATATCCCACCGCACGTTCACTTGAGAATTTAATGAGGGTTTGTTATTCTCTTTAAAATCTTTAACATGTTTCAAGCATGCATATCCATTTTTAAAACATGTGTAGAAAAAATCTCCCTCATGTAAAATTCCTAGCTTAATAGGGTTGGACTAATGGAATTTCCCAAACTTGGATAACAAAACTTTTGTGTTCGTTTGTGGTGTGTGAATAGATATTTTTTATTTACATTAGTTATTATTTTAAATATTTTCCACACATCAACTATAAAATTTTAATATTGTGGTGATCCTTTTTGCCTTTTTTGTTTACGGGATGAAGAGGGAGCGAAAACTCAAAGTTCTGATTTAAGAAAAAAGTGTACATCTAAAATGGAAATGCACAATGCACAAATGTAGAGAGAGATATTTCCAAAGAGTGTCTGTATGTTTTAAGGATCGTATGCACTTTTTCGTTTTTATATCTAAGGTTTTGCAATCATCAGGAAACAGGGGGGTGTGCGATTTTTACCTGAGTGTAACTTCAAATCCATAAGTCATTTTTTACAAAAATATAGCCCGTTATGCATGACAAATCACTTTACAATCATCTATGATTGTTAGCTCAACTTTTTGAATATGGGCAAAATAATGGCTTGTTTGACTCGGGCTAATATCCCACTGCACGTTCACTTGAGAATTTAATGAGCGTTTGTTATTCTCTTTAAAAGCTTTGGATCCATAGGTCATTTGAATCTTTAACATGTTTCTGACATGCATATCCATTTTTAAAACATGTGCAGAAAAAATCCCCTTCATGTAAAATTCCAAGATATTAGTTTTGGACTAGTGGAATTTCCCAAACATGGATAACAAAACTTTTGTGTTCATATGTGGTGTGTGAATAAATTTTCTTCATTTACTTTTTTTATTGTTTTAAACTTTTTTCGTACATCAACTATGAAATTTTAATTTTGCTATGATCTATTTGACTTTTTTGTTTACTGGATGAAGGGAGAGCGAAAAACTCAAAGTTTTGATTTAAGAAAAATGTGTAAATCGAAAACGGAAATGCAGAATGCACATATGTAGAGAGAGATAAATCCAAAGAGTGTCTGTAATTATTAGGGATTGTAAGCACCTTTTCATTTTTATATCTAAGGTTTTGCAATCGTCGGGAAAAATGGGTTGCAGATGATTTTTAACTGAGTGTAGAATTGAAATCCATAAGTCATTTCATACAAAAATATAGCCCGTTACGCATGATAAATCACATTACAATCATCTATGATTAATTATGTAGGCTTTTTGCAAATGGGAAAAATAATGGCATGTTTGACTCGGGTAAATATCCTAACACTAGTTCACTTGAGAATTTAATGAGCGTTTGTTATTCTCTTTAAAAGCTTTGCATCCATAGCTCATTTGCATCTTTAACATGTTTCAAACATGCATATCAATTTTTAAAACATGTGTGGAAGAGATCTCTTTCTTGCAAAATTCCAAGCTATTAGGGTTAAACTAGTGGAATTTCCCAAAATTGGATAACAAAACTTTTGTGTTCATTTGTGTTGGGGGAAAAAATTTTCTTTATTTCTAGTTGTTGTTGTTTTAAATTTTTTCCATACATCAACTATAAAATTTTTATTTTGTTGTAGGCTTTTTGCCTTGTTTGTTTTCGGGATGAAGGGAGAGCGAAAAGTCAAAGTTTTGATTTAAGAAAAAAGTGTACATCTAAAATGGAAATGCACAATGCACATATGTAGAGAGAGATAATTCCAAAGAGTGTCTGTAATTTTTAGGGATTGTAAGCACCTTTTCGGTTTTATATCTAAGGTTTTGCAATCGTTGGGAAAAATGGGTTGCGGAGGATTTTTAACTGAGTGTTGAATTGCAATCATTAAGCCATTTCAAACAAAAATATAGCCCGTTACGCATGATAAATCACATTACAATCATCTACGATTAATTATGTCAGCTTTTTGGAAATGGGCAATATAATGGCATGTTTGACTCGGGTAAATATCCCACCGCAAGTTCACTTGAGAATTTAATGAGCGTTTGTTATTCTCTTTAAAAGCTTTGCATCCATAGCTCATTTGCATCTTTAACATGTTTCAAACATGCATATCCATTTTTAAAACATGTGCGGACGAAATCTCTTTCTAGCAAAATTCAGAGCTATTAGGGTTAAACAAGTGGAATTTCACAAAATTGGATAACAAAACTTTTGTGTTCATTTGTGTTGGGTGAATAAATTTTCCTTCTTTATATTTTTTGTTGTTTTAAATTTTTTCCATACATACTCTATAAAAATTTGATTTTGTTGTAGGCTTTTTGCCGTGTTTGTTTTCGGGATGAAGGGAGAGCGAAAAGTCAAAGTTTTGATTTAAGAAAAAACTGTACATCTAAAACGGAAAAGCACAATGTACAATTGTAGGGAGAGATAATTCCAAAGAGTGACTGTAATTTTTAGGGATTGTAAGCTCTTTTTAGTTTTCATATCTCAGGTTTTGGAATCGTCGGAAAAATTGGTGGCAGAGGATTTTTAACTGAGTGTTGAATTGCAATCCATATGTCATTTCATACAAAAATATAGCCCGTTACGCATGATAAATCACTTTATAAACATCTATGATTGCTAGATAAAATTTTTGAAAATGGGCAAAATAATGGCTTGTTTGACTCGGGCAAATATCCCACCGCACGTTCACTTGAGAATTTAATGAGCGTTTGTTATTCGCTTTAAAAGCATTGGATCCATATGTCATTTGAATCTTTAACATGTTTCAAGCATGCATATCCATTTTTAAAACATGTGTAGAAAAAATCTCCTTCATGTAAAATTCCAAGCTTAATAGGTTTCGACTAATGGAATTTCCCAAACTTTGATAACAAAACTTTTGTGTTCATTTGTGGTCTGTGAAAAGATTTTTTTTATTTACATTAGTTATTATTTTAAATATTTTCCTCACATCAACTATAAAATTTTTATTTTGTTGTGACCCTTTTTGCCTTTTTTGTTTACAGGATGAAGGGGGAACGAAAACTCAAAGTTCTGATTTAAGAAAAAAGTGTACATCTAAAATGGAAATGCACAATGCACAAATGTAGAGAGAGATATTTCCAAAGAGTGTCTGTATGTTTTAGGGATCGTATGCACTTTTTCGTTTTTATATCTAAGGTTTTGCAAACGTCTGGAAACGGGGGACACGGGCAATTTTTAACTGAGTGTTGACTTCAAATCCATATGTCATTTCCTACAAAAATATAGACCATTACGCTAGATAAATCACTTTACAATCATTTATGATTGTTAGCTCAACTTTTTGAATATGGGCAAAATAATGGCCTTTTTGACTCGGGCAAATATCCCTTCGCACGTTCGCTTGAGAATTTAATGAGCGTTTGTTATTCTCTTTAAAAGCTTTGGATCCATAGGTCATTTGAATCTTTAACATGTTTCTGGCATGCATATCCATTTTTAAAACATGTGTAGAAAAAATTCCCTTCATGTAAAATTCCAAGATATTAGTTTTGGACTAGTGGAATTCCCCAAACTTGGATAACAAAACTTTTGTGTTCAGTTGTGGTGTGTGAATAAATTTTCTCAATTTAATTTTTTTATAGTTTTAAACTTTTTCCGTACATCAACTATGAAATTTTCATTTTGCTGTGATCTATTTGCCTTTTTTTTTTTACGGGATGAAGGGAGAGCGAAAAACTCGAAGTTTTGATTTAAGAAAAATGTGTACATCTAAAACGGAAATGCACAATGCACATATGTAGAGTGAGATAATTCCAAAGAGTGTCTATAATTTTTAGGGATTGTAAGCACCTTTTCATTTTTATATCTCAGGTTTTGCAATCGTCGGGAAAAATGGGATGCGAAGGATTTTTAACTGAGTGTTGAATTGCAATCCATAAGTCATTTCATAAAAAAATATAGCCCGTTACGCATGATAAATCACATTACAATCATCTATGATTAATTATGTCAGCTTTTTGCAAATGGGAAAAATAATGGCATGTTTGACTCAGGTAAATATCCCACCGCAAGTTCACTTGAGAATTTAATGAGCGTTTGTTATTCTCTTTAAAAGCTTTGCATCCAAAGCTCATTTGCATCTTTAACATGTTTCAAACATGCTTATCCATTTTTAAAACATGTATGGACGAAATCCATTTCTTGCAAAATTCCAAGCTATTAGGGTTAAACCAGTGGAATTTCCCAAAATTGGATAACAAAACTTTTGTGTTCATTTGTGTTGGGTGAATAAATTTTCTTTATTTATATTTGTTGTTGTTTTAAATTTTTTCCATACATCAACTATAAAATTTACATTTTGTTGTAGGCTTTTTGCCTTGTTTGTTTTCGGGATGAAGGGAGAGCAAAAAGTCAAAGTTTTGCTTTAAGAAAAAAGTGTACATCTAAAATTGAAATGCACAATGCACAAATGTAGAGAGAGATATTTCAAAAGAGTGTCTGTATGTTTCAGGGATCGTATGCACTTTTTCTTTTGTATATCTATGGTTTTGCAATCGTCGGGAAACGAGGGAGGCGAGCGATTTTTAACTGAGTGTTGATTTCAAATCCATAAATCATTTCTTATAAAAATATAGCCCGTTACGCATGAAAAATCACTTTGGAATCATCTATGATTGTTAGTTCAACTTTTTGAATATGGGCAAAATAATGGCTTGTTTGACTCGGGCAAATATCCCACCGCACGTTCACTTGAGAATTTAATGAGCGTTTCTTATTCTCTTTAAAAGCTTTGGATCCATAAGTCATTTGAATCTTTAACATGTTTCTGGCATGCATATCCATTTCTAAAACATGTGTCGAAAAAATCCCCTTCATGTAAAATTCCAAGATATTAGTTTTGGACTAGTGGAATTTCCCAAACTTGGATAACAAAACTTTTGTGTTCATTTGTGGTGTGTGAATAAATTTTCTTCATTTACTTTTTTCATTGTTTTAAACTTTTTCCATACATCATCTATAAAATTTTTATTTTCCTGTGATCTATTTGCCTTTTTTGATTACGGGATGAAGGGAGAGCAAAAAACTCGAAGTTTTGATTTAAGAAAAATGTGTACATCTAAAGCGGAAATGCACAATGCACATATGTAGAGAGAGATAATTCCAAAGAGTGTCTGTAATTTTTAGGGATTGTAAGCACCTTTTCGTTTTTATATCTCAGGTTTTGCAATCGTCAGGAAAAATGGGTTGCAGAGGATTTTTAACTGAGTGTTGAATTGCAATCCATAAGTCATTTCTTACAAAAATATAGCCCGTTACGCATGATAATTCACATTACAATCATCTATGATTAATTATGTCAGCTTTTTGCAAATGGGCAAAATAATGGCATGTTTGACTCGGGTTAATATCCCACCGCAAATTCACTTGGGAATTTAATGAGCGTTTGTTATTTTCATTAAAAGCTTTGCATCCATAGCTCATTTGCATCTTTAACACGTTTCAAACATGCATATCCATTTTTAAAACGTGTGCGGACGAAATCTCTTTCTTGTAAAATTCCAAGCTATTTGGGTTAACCTAGTGGAATTTCCCAAAATTGGATAACAAAACTTTTGTGTTCATTTGTGTTGGGTGATTAAATTTTCTTTATCTCTATTTGTTGTTGTTTTAAATTTTTTCCATACATCAACTATAAAATTTTCATTTTGTTGTAGGCTTATTGCCTTGTTTCTTTTCGGGAAGTAGGGAGAGCGAAAAGTCAAAGTTTTGATTTAAGAAAAAAGTGTACATCTAAAATGGAATAGCACAATGCACAATTGTAGGGAGAGATAATTCCAATGAGTGTCGGTAATTTTTAGGGATTGTACGCTCCTTTTAGTTTTTATATCTTAGGTTTTGCAATCGTCAGGAAAAAAATTGTGGCAGTGCATTTTTAACTGAGTGTTGAATTGCAATCCATAAGTCATTTCAAAAAAAAATATAGCCCATTAGGCATGATAAATCACTTTACAATCATCTATGATTGCTTGATCAAATTTTTGAAAATGGGCAAAATAATGACTTGTTAGACTCGGGTAAATATCCCACCGCACGTTCACTTGAGAATTTAATGAGGGTTTGTTATTCTCTTTAAAATCTTTAGCATGTTTCAAGCATGCATATCCATTTTTAAAACATGTGTAGAAAAAATCTCCCTCATGTAAAATTCCAAGCTTAATAGGGTTGGACTAATGGAATTTCCCAAACTTGGATAACAAAACTTTTGTGTTCGTTTGTGGTGTGTGAATAGATATTTTTTATTTACATTAGTTATTATTTTAAATATTTTCCACACATCAACTATAAAATTTTAATTTTGTGGTGATCCTTTTTGCCTTTTTTGTTTACGGGATGAAGAGGGAGCGAAAACTCAAAGTTCTGATTTAAGAAAAAAGTGTACATCTAAAATGGAAATGCACAATGCACAAATGTAAAGAGAGATATTTCCAAAGAGTGTCTGTATGTTTTAAGGATCGTATGCACTTTTTCGTTTTTATATCTAAGGTTTTGCAATCATCAGGAAACAGGGGGGCGTGCGATTTTTACCTGAGTGTTGTCTTCAAATCCATAAGTCATTTTTTAAAAAAATATAGCCCGTTATGCATGACAAATCACTTTACAATCATCTATGATTGTTAGCTCAACTTTTTGAATATGGGCAAAATAATGGCTTGTTTGACTCGGGCAAATATCCCACCGCACGTTCACTTGAGAATTTAATGAGCGTTTGTTATTCTCTTTAAAAGCTTTGGATCCATAGGTCATTTGAATCTTTAACATGTTTCCGGCATGCATATCCATTTTTAAAACATGTGCAGAAAAAATCCCCTTCATGTAAAATTTCAAGATATTAGTTTTGGACTAGTGGAATTTCCCAAACATGGATAACAAAACATTTGTGTTCATTTGTGGTGTGTGAATAAATTTTCTTCATTTACTTTTTTTATTGTTTTAAACTTTTGTCGTACATCAACTATGAAATTTTAATTTTGCTGTGATCTATTTGACTTTTTTGTTTATGGGATGAAGGGAGAGCGAAAAACTCAAAGTTTTGATTTAAGAAAAATGTGTACATCGAAAACGGAAATGCAGAATGCACATATGTAGAGAGAGATAAATCCAAAGAGTGTCTGTAATTATTAGGGATTGTAAGCACCTTTTCATTTTTATATCTAAGGTTTTCCAATCGTCGGGAAAAATGGGCTGCGGATGATTTTTAACTGAGTGTAGAATTGAAATCCATAAGTCATTTCATACAAAAATATAGCCCGTTACGCATGATAAATCACATTACAATCATCTATGATTAATTATGTAAGCTTTTTGCAAATGGGCAAAATAATGGCATGTTTGACTCGGGTAAATATCCTAGCACAAGTTCACCTGAGAATTTAATGAGCGTTTGTTATTGTCGTTAAAAGCTTTGCATCCATAGCTCATTTGCATCTTTAACATGTTTCAAACATGCATATCAATTTTTAAAACATGTGTGGACGAGATCTCTTTCTTGCAAAATTCCAAGCTATTAGGGTTAAACTAGTGGAATTTCCCAAAATTGGATAACAAAACTTTTGTGTTCATTTGTGTTGGGGGAATAAATTTTCTTTATTTCTAGTTGTTGTTGTTTTAAATTTTTTCCATACATCAACTATAAAATTTTCATTTTGTTGTAGGCTTTTTGCCTTGTTTGTTTTCGGGATGAAGGGAGAGCGAAAAGTCAAAGTTTTGATTTAAGAAAAAAGTATAGATATAAAATGGAAAAGCACAATGCCCAATTGTAGGGAGAGATAATTCCAAAGAGTGTCTGTAATTTTTAGGGATTGTAAGCTCTTTTTAGTTTTCATATCTCAGGTTTTGCAATCGTCGGGAAAAATTGGTGGCGAAGGATTTTTAACTATGTGTTGAATTGCAATCCATAAGTCATTTCATACAAAAATATAGCACAATACGAATTATAAATCACTTTACAATTATCTATGACTGCTAGATCAAATTTTTGAAAATGGGCAAAATAATGACTTGTTAGACTCAGGTAAGTATCCCACCGCATGTTCACTTGAGAATTTAATGAGCGTTTGTTATTCTCTTTAAAAGCTTTGGATCCATAGGTCATTTGAATCTTTAACATGTTTCAAGCATGCATATCCATTTTTAAAACATTTGTAGAAAAAATCTCCTTCATGTAAAATTCCAAGCTTCATAGGGTTGGACTAATGGAATTTCCCAAACTTGGATAACAAAACTTTTGTGTTCATTTGTGGTGTGTGAATAGATATTTTTTATCTACATTAGTTATTATTTTAAATATTTTCCACACATCAACTATAAAATTTTTATTTTGTTGTGATCCTTTTTGCCTTTTTTGTTTACGGGATGAAGGGGGAGCGAAAACTCAAAGTTTTGAATTAAGAAAAAAGTGTACATCTAAAATGGAAATGCACAATGCACAAATGTAGAGAGAGATATTTCCAAAGAGTGTCTGTATGTTTTAGGGATCGTATGCACTTTTTTGTTTTTATATCTAAGGTTTTGCAATCGTCGGGAAACAGGGGAGGGGGGCAATTTTTAACTGAGTGTTGACTTCAAATCCATATGTCATTTCTTACAAAAATATTGCCCGTTACGCATGACAAATCACTTTACAATCATCTATGATTTTTAGCTCAACTTTTTGAATATGGGCAAAATAATGGCTTGTTTGACTCGGGCAAATATCCCACCGAACGTTCACTTGAGAATTTAATGAGCGTTTGTTATTCTCTTTAAAAGCTTTGGATCCATACGTCATTTGAATCTTTAACATGTTTCTGGCATGCATAACCATTTTTAAAACATGTGTAGAAAAAATCCCCTTCATGTAAAATTCCAAGATATTAGTTTTGGACTAGTGGAATTTACCAAACTTGGATAACAAAACTTTTGTGTTCATTTGTGGTGTGTGAATAAATTTTCTTCATTTACTTTTTTTATTTTTTTAAACTTTTTCCGTACAACAACTATGAAATTTTCATTTTGCTGTGATATATTTGCCTTTTTTGTTTACGGGATGAAGGGAGAGCGAAAAACTCGAAGTTTTGATTTAAGAAAAATGTGTACATCTAAAACGGAAATGCACAATGCACATATGTAGAGAGAGATAATTTCAAAGAGTGTCTGTAATTTTTAGGGATTGTAAGCACATTTTTGTCTTTATATCTCGGGTTTTGCAATCGTCGGGAAAAATGGGTTGCGGAGGATTTTTAACTGAGTGTTGAATTGCAATCCATAAGTCATTTCATACAAACATATAGCCCGTTACGCATGATAAATCACATTACAATCATCTATGATTAATCATGTCAGCTTTTTGCAATTGGGCAATATAATGGCATGTTTGAGTCGGGTAAATATCCCACCGCAAGTTCACTTGAGAATTTAATGAGCGTTTGTTATTCTCTTTAAAAGCTTTGCATCCATAGCTCATTTGCATCTTTAACATGTTTCAAACATGCTTATCCATTTTTAAAACATGTGTGGACGAAATCTCTTTCTTGCAAAATTCCAAGCTATTAGGGTTAAACTAGTGGAATTTCAAAAAATTGGATAACGAAACTTTTGTGTTCATTTGTGTTGGGGAATAAATTTTCTTTATTTATATATTTTTTTTGTTTTAAATTTTTTCCATACATCAACTATAAAATTTTTATTTTGTTGTAGGCTTTTTGCCATGTTTGTTTTCGGGATGAAGGGAGAACGAAAAGTCAAAGTTTTGATTTAAGAAAAAAATGTACATCTAAAATGGAAAAGCACAATGCACAATTGTAGGGAGAGATAATTCCAAAGAGTGTCTGTAATTGTTTTGGATTGTAAGCTCCTTTTAGTTTTTATATCTCAGGTTTTGCAATTGTTGGGAAAAATTGGTGGCAGTGGATTTTTAACTGAGTGTTGAATTGCAATCCATAAGTTATTTAAAAAACAAATATTGCCCATTACGCATGATAAATCACTTTACAATCATCTATGATTGCTTGATCAAATTTTTGAAAATGGGCAAAATAATGACTTGTTAGACTCGGGTAAATATCCCACCGCACGTTCACTTGAGAATTTAATGAGGGTTTGTTATTCTCTTTAAAATCTTTAACATGTTTCAAGCATGCATATCCATTTTTAAAACATGTGTAGAAAAAATCTCCCTCATGTAAAATTCCAAGCTTAATAGGGTTGGACTAATGGAATTTCCCAAACTTGGATAACAAAACTTTTGTGTTCGTTAGTGGTGTGTGAATAGATATTTTTTATTTACATTAGTTATTATTTTAAATATTTTCCACACATCAACTATAAAATTTTAATTTTGTGGTGATCCTTTTTGACTTTTTCGTTTACGGGATGAAGACGGAGCGAAAAATCAAAGTTCTGATTTAAGAAAAAAGTGTACATCTAAAATGGAAATGCACAATGCACAAATGTAGAGAGAGATATTTCCAAAGAGTGTCTGTATGTTTTAGGGATCGTATGCACTTTTTCGTTTTTATATCTAAGGTTTTGCAATCGTCAAGAAATGGGGGGTGCGATTTTTAACTGAGTGTTGAATTGCAATCCTTAAGTCATTCCATACAAAAATATAGCCCGTTACGCATGATAAATCACTTTAAAATCATCTATGATGTCTAGATCAAATTTTTGAAAATGGGCAAAATAATGACTTATTAGACTCGGGTAAATATCCCACCGCACATTCACTTGAGAATTTAATGAGTGTTTGTTATTATCTTTAAAAGTTTTGCATTAATAGTTCATTTGCGTCTTTAACATGTTTCAAACATGCATATCCCTTTTTAAAACATGTGTGGACGAAATCTCTTTCTTGCAAAATTCCAAGCTATTAGGGTTAAACTAGTGGAATTTCCCAAAATTGGATAACAAAACTTTTGTGTTCATTTGTGTTGGGTGAACAAATTTTATTTATTTATAATTTTTATTGTTTTAAATTTTTTTCATACATCAACTATAAAATTTTCATTTTTTTTAATCTTTTTGCGTTGTTCGTTTTCGGGATGAAGGGAGAGCGAAAAGTCAAAGTTTTGATTTAAGAAAAAAGTGTACATCTAAAATGGAAAAGCACAATGCACAATTTTAGGGAGAGATAATTCCAAAGAGTGTCTGTAATTTTTAGGGATTGTAAGCTCATTTTAGTTTTTATATCTCAGGTTTTGCAATCGTTGAGAAAAATTGGTGGCAGAGGATTTTTAACTGAGTGTTGAATTGCAATCCATAAGTCATTTCATACAAAATAATGACTTGTTAGACTCGGGTAAATATCCCACCGCACGTTCACTTGAGAATTTAATGAGCATTTGTTATTCTCTTTAAAAGCTTTGGATCCATAGGTTATTTGAATCTTAAAAAGCTTCAAGCATGCATATCCAGTTTTAAAACATGTGTAGAAAAAATCTCCTTCATGTAAAATTCCAAGCTTAATAGGGTTGGACTAATGGAATTTCCCAAACTTGGATAACAAAACTTTTGTGTTCATTTGTGGTGTATGAATAGATATTTTTTATTTACATTACTTATTATTTTAAATATTTTCTTCACATCAACTATAAAATTTTTATTTTGTTGTGATCTTTTTTGCCTTTTTTGTTTACGGGATGAAGGGGGAGCGAAAACTCAAAGTTCTGGTTTAAGAAAAAGTGTACATCTAAAATGGAAATGCACAATGCACAATGCACAAATGTAGAGAGAGATATTTCCAAAGAGTGTCTGTATGTTTTAGGGATCGTATTCACTCTTTCAATTTTATATCTAAGGTTTTGCAATCGTTGGGAAACGGGGGAGGCGGGCGATTTTTAACTGACTGTTGACTTCAAATACAGAAGTCATTTCATACAAAAATAAAGCCCGTTACACATGACAAATCACTTTACAATCACCTATGATTGTTAGCTCAACTTTTTGAATATGGGCAAGATAATGGCTTGTTTGACACGGGCAAATATCCCACCGCACGTTCACTTGAAAATTTAATGAGCGTTTGTTATTTTCTTTAAAAACTTTGGATCCACATGTCATTTGAATCTTTAGCATGTTTCTGGCATGCATATCCATTTTTAAAACATGTGTAGAAAAAATCTCCTTTATGTAAAATTCCAAGATATTAGTTTTGGACTAGTGGAATTTCCCAAACTTGGATAACAAAACTTTTTTATTCATTTGTGGTGTGTGAAAAATTTTCTTCATTTACTTTTTTATTGTTTTAAACATTTTTCGTACACCAACTATGAAATTTTCATTTTGCTGTGATCTATTTGCCTTTTTTGTTTACGGGATGAAGTGAGAGCGAAAAACTCGAAGTTTTGATTTAAGAAAAATGTGTACATCTAAAACGGAAATGCACAATGCACATATGTAGAGAGAGATAACTCCAAAGAGTCTCTCTAATTTTTAGGGATTGTAAGCACCTTTGTGTTTTTATATCTCAGGTTTGGCAATCGTCGGGAAATATGGGTTGCGGAGGAATTTTAACTGAGTGTTTAATTGCAATCAATAAGTCATTTCATACAAAAATATAAACCGTTATGCAAGATAAATCTCATGACAATCATCTATGATTAATTATGTCAGCTTTTTGCAAATGGGCAAAATAATGGCATGTTTGACTCGGGTAAATATCTCACCGCAAGTTCACTTGAGAATTTAATGAGCGTTTGTTATTCTCTTTAAAAGTTTTGCATCCATAGTTCATTTGCGTCTTTAACATGTTTCAAACATGCATATCCCTTTTTAAAACATGTGTGGACGAAATCTCTTTCTTGCAAAATTCCAAGCTATTAGGGGTAAACTAGTGGAATTTCCCAAAATTGGATAACGAAACTTTTGTGTTCATTTGTGTTGGGTGAATAAATTTTCTTTATTTATATTTGTTTTTTTTTTTTAAATTTTTTCCATTCATCAACTATAAAATTTTGATTTTGTTGTAGGCTTTTTGCCATGTTTGTTTTCGGGATGAAGGGAGAGCGAAAAGTCAAAGTTTTGATTTAAGAAAAAAATGTACATCTAAAAAGGAAAAGCACAATGCACAATTGTAGGGAGAGATAATTCCAAAGAGTGTAAGTAATTTTTTGGGATTGTAAGCTCTTTTTAGTTTTTATATCTCAGGTTTTGCAATCGTTGGGAAAAATTGGTGGCAGTGGATTTTTAACTGAGTTTTGAATTGCAATCCATAAGTCATTTCATACAAAAATATAGCCCGTTACGCATTATAAATCACTTTACAATCATCTATGATTGCTAGATCAAATTTTTGAAAATGGGCAAAATAATGACTTATTAGACTCGGGTAAATATCCCACCGCACATTCACTTGAGAATTTAATGAGCGTTTGTTATTCTCTTTAAAACCTTTGGATCCATAGGTCATTTAAATCTTTAACATGTTTCAAGCATGCATATCCATTTTTAAAACATCTGTAGAAAAAATATCCTTCATGTAAAATTCCAAGCTTAATAGGGTTGTACTAATGGAATTTCCCAAACATGGATAACAAAACTTTTGTATTCATTTGTGGTGTGTGAATAGATATTTTTTATTTAAATTAGTTATTATTTTAAATATTTTCCACACATCAACTATAAAATTTTTATTTTGTTGTGATCCTTTTTGCCTTTTTTGTTTACGGGATGAAGGGGGAGCGAAAACTCAAAGTTCTTATTTAAGAAAAAAGTGTACATCTAAAATGGAAATGCACAATGCACAAATGTACAGAGAGATATTTCCAAAGTGTGTCTGTACGTTTTAGGGATCGTATGCACTTTTTCGTTTTTATATCTAGGTTTTGCAATCGTCGGGAAACGGGGGAGGCGGGCGATTTTTAACTGAGTGTTGGCTTCAAATCCATAAGTCATTTCTTTCAAAAATATTGCCCATTACGCATGACAAATCACTTTACAATCATCTATGATTGTTAGCTCAACTTTTTGAATATGGGCAAAATAATGGCTTGTTTGACTCGGGCAAATATCCCACCGCACGTTCACTTGAGAATTTGATGAGCGTTTATTATACTCTTTAATAGCTTTGGGTCCATTGTCATTTGAATCTTTAACATGTTTCAAACATGCATATCCATTTTTAAAACATGTGTGGACGAAATCTCTTTCTTGCAAAATTCCAAGCTATTAGGGTTAAACTAGTGGAATTTCCCAAAATTGCATAACAAAACTTTTGTGTTCATTTGTGGTGTGTGAATAAATTTTCTTCATTTACTTTTTTTATTGTTTTAAACTTTTTTCGTACATCAACTATGAAATTTTCATTTTGCTGTGATCTATTTGCGTTTTTTGTTTACGGGATGAAGGTAGAGCGAAAAACTCAAACTTTTGATTTAAGAAAAATGTGTACATCTAAAACAGAAATGCACAATGCACATATGTAGAGAGAGATAATTCCTAGAGTGTCTTTAATTTTTAGGGATTGTAAGCACCTTTTCGTTTTTATATCTCAGGTTTTGCAATCGTCGTGAAAAATGGGTTGTGGAGGATTTTTAACTGAGTGTTGAATTGCAATCCATAAGTCATTTCATACAAAAATATAGCCCGTTAGGCATGATAAATCACATTACATTCATCTATGATTAATTATGTCAGCTTTTTTGCAAATTGGCAAAATAATGGCATGTTTGACTTGGGTAAATATCCCACCGCAAGTTCACTTGAGAATTGAATGAGCATTTGTTATTCTCTTTAAAAGTTTTGCATCCATAGCTCATTTGCAACGTTAACATGTTTCAAACATGCATATCCACTTTTAAAACATGTGTGGACGAAATCTCTTTCTTGCAAAATTCCAAGCTATTAGGGTTAAACTAGTGGAATTTCCCAAAATTGCATAACAAAACTTTTGTGTTCATTTTTGTTGGGTGAATAAAGTTTCTTTATTTATATTTGTTGTTGTTTTAAATTTTTTCCATACATGAACTATAACATTTTCATTTTGTTGTACGCTTTTTGCCTTGTTTGTTTTCGGGATGAAGGGAGAGCGAAAAGCAAAGTTTTGATTTAAGAAAAAAGTTTACATCTTAAATGGAAAAGCACAATGCATAGTTGTAGGGAGAGATAATTCCAAAGAGTGCCTCTAATTTTTAGGGATTGTAAGCTCTTTTTAGTTTTTATATCTCAGGTTTTGCAATCGTCAGGAAAATTTGGTGGCAAAGGATTTTTAACTGAGTGTTGAATTGCAATCCATAAGTCATTTCATTGAAAAATGTAGCCCATTACGCATGATAAATCGCTTTACAATCATCTATGATTGCTAGATCAAATTTTTGAAAATGGGCAAAATAATTACTTGTTAGACTCGGGTAAATACCCCACCGCACGTTGACTTGAGAATTTAATGAGCGTTTGTTATTCTCTTTAAAAGCTTTGGATCCATAGGTCATATGAATCTTTAACATGTTTCAAGCATGCATATCCATTTTGAAAACATGTGTAGAAAAAATCTCCTTCATGTAAAATTCCAAGCTTAATAGGGTTGGACTAATGGAATTTCCCAAACTTGGATAACAAAACTTTTGTGTTCATTTGTGGTGTGTGAATAGATATTTTTTATTTACATTAGTTATTAGTTTAAATATTTTCCACACATCAACTATAAATTTTTTATTTTGTTGTGATCCTTTTTGCCTTTTTTGTTTACGGGATGAAGGACGAGGGAAAACTCAAAGTTCTGATTTAAGAAAAAAGTGTACATCTAAAATGGAAATGCACAATGCACAAATGTAGAGAGAGACATTTCCAAAGACTGTCTGTATGTTTTAGGGATCGTATGCACTTTTTCGCTTTTATATCTAAGGTTTTGCAATCGTCGGGGAACGGGGGAGGCGGGCGATTTTTAACTCAGTGTTGGCTTCAAATCCATAAGTCATTTTTGACAAAAATATAGCCCATTACGCATGACAAATCACTTTACAATCATCTATGATTGTTAGCTCAACTTTTTGAATATGGGCAAAATAATGGCTTGTTTGACTCGGGCAAATATCCCACCACACGTTCACCTGAGAATTTAATGAGCGTTTGTTATTCTCTTTAAAAGCTTTGGATCCATAGGTCATTGGAATCTTTAACATGTTTCTGGCATGCATTTCCATTTTTAAAACATGTGTAGAAGAAATCCCCTTCAAGTAAAATTCCAAGATATTAGTTTTGGACTAGTGGAATTTCCCAAACTTGGATAACAAAACTTTTGTGTTCATTTGTGGTGTGTGAATAAATTTTCTTCATTTAATTTTTTTTTTGTTTTAAACATTTTCCGTACATCAACTATGAAATTTTCATTTTGCTGTGATCTCTTTGCCTTTTTTGTTTACGGGATGAAGGGAGATTGTAAAACTCGAAGTTTTGATTTAAAAAAAAAATGTACGTCTAAAACGATAATGCACAATGCACATATGTAGAGAGAGATAATTCCAAAGTGTGTCTGTAATTTTTAGGGATTGTAAGCTCCTTTTCGTTTTTATATCTCAGGTTTTGCAATCGTTGGGAAAAATGGGTTGCGGAGGATTTTTAACTGAGTGTTGAATTGCAATCCATAAGTCATTTTATACAAAAATATAGCCCGTTACGCATGATAAATCACATTACAATCATCTATGATTAATTATGTTAGCTTTTTGCAAATGGGCAAAATAATGGCATGTTTGACTCGGGTAAATATCCCACCGCAAGTTCATTTGAGAATTTAGTGAGCGTTTGTTATTCTCTTTAAAAGCTTTGCATCCATAGCTAATTTGCATCTTTAACATGCTTCATACATGCTTATCCTTTTTTGAGACATGTGTGGACGAAATCTCTTCCTTGCAAAATTCCAAGCTATTAGGGTTAAATTAGTGGAATTTCCCAAAATTGGATAACAAAACTTTTGTGTTCTTTTGTGTTGGGTGAATAAATTTTCTTTATTTATATTTTTTGTTGTTTTAAATTTTTTCCATACATCAACTATAAAATTTTCATTTTGTTGTTGGCTTTTTGCCTTGTTTGTTTTTGGGATGAAGGGAGAGTGAAAAGTCAAAGTTTTAATTTAAGAAAAAAGTGAACATCTTAAATGGAAAAGCACAATGCACAATTGTAGGAAGAGATAATTCCAAAGAGTGTCTGTAATTTTTAGGGATTGTAAGCTCTTTTTAGTTTTTATATCTCAGGTTTTGCAATCGTCGGGAAAAATTGGTGGCAGAGGATTTTTAACTGAGTGTTGAATTGCAATCCATAAATCATTTCATACAAAAATATAGCCCGATACGCATGATAAATCACTTTACAATCATCTATGATTGCTAGATCAAATTTTATAAAATGGGCAAAATAATGACTAGTTAGACTTGGGTAAATATCCCACCCCACGTTCACTTGAGAATTTAATGAGCGTTTGTTATTCTCTTTAAAAGCTTTGGATCCATAGGTCATTTGAATCTTTAACATGTTTTAAGCATGCATATTCTTTTTTAACATATGTGTAGAAAAAATCTCCTTCATGTAAAATTCCAAGCTTAATAGGGTTGGACTAATGGAATTTCCCAAACTTGGATAACAAAACTTTTGTGTTCATTTGTGGTGTGTGAATAGATATTTTTTTTTACATTAGTTTTTATTTTAAATATTTTCCACACATCAACTATAAAATTTTTATTTTGTTGTGATCCTTTTTGCCTTTTTTGTTTACGGGATGAAGGGGGAGCGAAAACTCAAAGTTCTGATTTAAGAAAAAAGTGTACATCTAAAATGGAAATGCACAATGCACAAATGTAGAGAGAGATATTTCCAAAGAGTGTCTCTATGTTCTAGGTATCGTATGCACTTTTTCTTTTTTATATCAAAGGTTTTGCAATCGTCGGGAAACGGGGGAGGCGGGCGATTTTTAACTGAGTGTTGACTTCAAATCCATAAGTCATTTCTTAAAAAAATATAGCTCATTACGCATGAAAAATCACTTTACGATCATCTATGATTGTTAGCTCAACTTTTTGAATATGGGAAAAATAATGGCTTGTTTGACTCGGGCAAATATCCCACCGCTCGTTCACTTGAGAATTTAATGAGCGTTTGTTATTCTCTTTAAAAGCTTTGGATCCATAGGTCATTTGAATCTTTAACATGTTTCTGGCATGCATATCCATTTTTAAAACATGTATAGAAAAAATCCCCTTCAAGTAAAATTCCAAGATATTAGTTTTGGACTAGTGGAATTTCCCAAACTTGAATAACAAAACTTTTGTGTTCATTTGTGGTGTGTGAATAAATTTTCTTCATTTAATTTTTTTATTGTTTTAAACTTTTTCCGTACATCAACTATGAGCTTTCATTTTGTTGCGATCCATTTGCCTTTTTTGTTTACGGGATGAAGGGAGAGCGAAAAACTCGAAGTTTTGTTTTAAGAAAATGTCTACATCTAAAATGGAAAAGCACAATGCACAATTGTAGGGAGATATAATTCCAAAGAGTTTTTGTAATTTTTAGGGATTGTAAGCTCTTTTTAGTTTTTATATCTCTAGTTTTGTAATCGTTGGAAAAAATTGGTGGCAGAGGATTTTTAGCTGAGTGTTGAACTACAATCCATAAGTCATTTCATACAAAAATATAGCCCGTTACACATGATAAATCACTTTACAAACATCTATGATTGCTAGATCAAATTTTTGAAAATGGGCAAAAAAATGACTTGTTAGACTCGGGTAAATATCGCACCGCACGTTAACTTGAGAATTGAATGAGCGTTTGTTATTCTCTTTAAAAGCTTTGGAACCATAGGTCATTTGAATCTTTAACATGTTTAGGGCATGCATATCCATTTTTAAAACATGTGTAGAAAAAATGTCCTTCATGTAAAATTCCAAGCTTAATAGGGTTGGAGTAATGGAATTTCCCAAACATGGATAACAAAACTTTTGTGTTCATTTCTGGTGTGTGAATAGATATTTTTTATTTACATTAGTTATTATTTTAAATATTTTCCACACATCAACTATAAAATTTTTATTTTATTGGGATCCTTTTTGACTTTTTTGTTTCGGGATGAAGGGGGAACGAAAACTCAAAAAAGCAAAATCCCCTTCATGTAAAATTCCAAGATATTAGTTTTGGACTAGTGGAATTTCCAAAACTTGGATAACAAAACTTTTGTGTTCATTTGTGGTGTGTGAACAAATTTTCTTTATTTACGTTTTTTTTTTTAAACTTTTTCCGTACATCAACTTTGAAATTTTCATTTAGCTGTGATCTATTTTCTTTTTTTGTTTACGGTATGAAGGGAGAGCGAAATACTCGAAGTTTTGATTTAAGAAAAATGTGTACATCTAAAACGGAAATGCATAATGCACATATGTAGAGAAAGATAATTCCAAAGGGTGTCTATAATTTTTAGGGATTGGAAGAACCTTTTCGTTTTTATATCTCAGGTTTTGCAATCATCGGGAAAAATGGGTTGCGGAGGATTTTTAACTATGTGTTGAATTGCAATCCATAAGTCACTTCGTACAAAAATATAGCCCGTTACGCATAATAAATCAAATTACAATCATCTATGATTAATTATGTCAGCTTTTTGCAAATGGGCAAAATAATGGCATGTTTGACTCAGGTAAATATCCCACCGCAAGTTCACTTGAGAATTTAATGAGCGTTTGTTATTCTCTTTAAAAGCTTTGAATCCATAGCTCATTTGCATCTTTAACATGTTTCAAACATCCATATCCATTTTTAAAAAATGTGTGGATGAAATCTCTTTCTTGCAAAATTCCAAGCTATTAGGGTTAAACTAGTGGAATTTCCCAAAATTGGATAACAAAACTTTTGTGGTCATTTGTGATGGGTGAATAAATTTTCTTTATTTATATTTGTTATTGTTTTAAATTTTTTCTATACATCAACTATTAAAATTTTCATTTTGTTGTAAGCTTTTTGCCTTGTTTGTTTTCGGGATGAAGGGAGAGCGAAAAATTCGAAGTTTTGATTTAAGAAAAATGTGTACATCTAAAACAGAAATGCACAATGCACATATGTAGAGAGAGATAATTCCAAAGAGTGTCTATAATTTTTAGGGATTGTAAACACCTTTTCGTTTTTATATCTCAGGTTTTGCAATCGTCGGGAAAAATGGGTTGCGGAGGATTTTTAACTGAGTGTTGAATTGCAATCCATAAGTCATTTCATGTAAAAATATAGCCCGTTACGCATGATAAATCACATTACAATCATCTATGATTAATTGTGTCAGCTTTTTGCAAATGGGCAAAATAATGGCATGTTTGACTCGGGTAAATATCCCACCGCAAGTTCACTTGAGAATTTAATGAGCATTTGTTATCCTCATTAAAAGCTTTGCATCCATAGTTCATTTGCATCTTTAACATGTTTCAAACATGCATATCCATTTTTAAAACATGTGTGGACGACATCTCTTTTTTGCAAAATTCCAAGCTATTAGGGTCAAACTAGTGGAATTTCCCAAATTTGGATAACAAAACTTTTGTGTTCATTTGTGTTGGGTGAATAAATTTTCTTTATTTATATTTGTTATTGGTTTAAATTTTTTCTATACATCAACTATTAAAATTTTCATTTTGTTGTAAGCTTTTTGCCTTGTTTGTTTTCGGGATGAAGGGAGAGCGAAAAGTCAAAATTTTGATTTAAGAAAAAAGTGTTCATCTAAAATGGAAAAGAACAATGCACAATTGTAGGGAGAGATGATTCCAAAGAGTGTCTCTAATTTTAAGGGATTGTAATCTCTTTTTAGTTTTTATATCTTAGGTTTTGCAATCGTCGGGAAAAATTGGTGGCAGAGAATTTTTAACTGAGTGTTGAAATGCAATCCATAAGTCATTTCATAAAAAAATATAGCCCGTTATGTATGATAAATTACTTTATAATCATCTATGATTGTTAGATCAATTTTTTTTAAAATGGGCAAAATAATGACTTGTTAGACTTTGATAAATATCCCACCGCACGTTCACTTGAGAATTTAATGAGAGTTTGTTATTCTCTTTAAAAGCTTTGGATCCATAGGTCATTTGAATCTTTAACATGTTTCAAGCATGCTTATCCATTTTTAAAACATGTGTAGAAAAAATCTCCTTCATGTAAAATTCCAAGCTTAATAGGGTTGGACTAATGGAATTTCCGAAACTTGGATAACCAAACTTTTGTGTTCATTTGTGGTGTGTGAATAGATATTTTTGATTTACATTAGTTATTATTTTAAATATTTTCCACACAACAACTATAAAATTTTTATTTTGTTGTGATCTTTTTTGCCTTTTTTGTTTACGGGATGAAGGGGGAGCGAAAACTCAAAGTTCTGATTTAAGAAAAAAGTGTACATCTAAAATGGAAATGCACAATGCACAAATGTAGAGAGATATTTCCAAAGAGTGTCTGTATGTTTTAGGGATCGTATGCACTTTTTCATTTTTTATATCTAGAGTTTTGCAATCGTCGGGAAACGGGGGAGGAGGGCCATTTTTAACTAAGTGTTGACTTCAAATCTACAAGTCATTTCTTACAAAAATATAGCCCATTACGCATGACAAATCTCTTTACAATCATCTATGATTGTTAGCTCAACTTTTTGAATATGGGCAAAATAATGGCTTGTTTGACTCGGACAAATATCCCACCGCATGTTCACTTGAGAATTTAATGAGCGTTTGTTATTCTCTTTAAAAGCTTTGGGTCCATAAGTCATTTGAATCTTTAACATGTTTCTGGCATGCATATCCATTTTTAAAACTTGTGTAGAAAAAATCCCCCTCATGTAAAATTCCAAGATATTAGTTTTGGACTTGTGGAATTTCCCAAACTTGGATAACAAAACTTTTGTGTTCATTTGTGGTGTGTGAATAAATTTTCTTCATCTACTTTTTTTATTGTTTTAAACTTTTTCCATACATCAACTAAGAAATTTTCATTTTGCTGTGATCTCTTTGCCTTTTTTGTTTACGGGATGAGGGGAGTGCGAAAAACTCGAAGTTTTGATTTAAGAAAAATGTGTACATCTAAAAAGGAAATGCACAATGCGCATATGTAGAAAGAAATAATTCCAAAGAGTGTCTGTAATTTTTAGGGATTGTAAGCACCTATTCGTTTGTATATCTCAGGTTTTACAATCATCGGGAAAAATGGGTTGCAGAAGATTTTTAACAGATTGTTGTATTGCAATCCATAAGTCATTTTTATACAAAAATCACATTACAATCACCTATGATTAATTATGTCAGCTTTTTGCAAATGGTCAAAATAATGGCATGTTTGACTCGGGTAAATATCCCACCGCAAGTTCACTTGAGAATTTAATGAGTGTTTGTTATTCTCTTTAAAAGCTTTGCATTCATAGCTCATTTGCATCTTTAACCTCTTTCAAACAAGCATAACCATTTTTAAAAAATGTGTGGACGAAATCTCTTTCTTGCAAAATTCCAGGCTATTGGGTTTAAACTAGTGGAATTTGCCAAAATTGGATAACAAAACTTTTGTGTTCATTTGTGTTGGGTGAATAAATTGTATTTATTTATATTTGTTATTGTTTTAAATTTTTTCCATACATCAACTATAAAATTTTATTTTGTTGTAAGCTTTTTGCCTTGTTTGTTTTCGGGTTGAAGGGAGAGCGAAAAGTGAAAGTTTTGATTGAAGAAAAAAGTGTACATCTAAAATGGAAGAGCACAATGCACAATTGTAGGGAGAGATAATTTGAAAGAGTGTCTGTAATTTTTAGGGAATGTAAGTTTTTTTTAGTTTTTATTTCTCAGGTTTCGCAATCGTCGGGAAAAATTGGTGGCAGAGGATTTTTAACTGAGTGTTGAATTGCAATCCATAAGTCATTTCATACAAAAACATAGCCCGTAACGCATGTTAAATCACTTTACAATCATCTATGATTGTTAGATCAAATTTTTGAAAATGGGCAAAATAGTGACTTGTTAGACTCGGGTAAATATCCCACCGCACCTTCACTAGAGAATTTAATGAGCGTTTGTTATTCTCTTTAAAAGATTTGGATCCATAGGTCGTTTGAAACTTTAACATGTTTCAAGCATGCATATCCATTTTTAAAACATGTGTAGAAAAAATCTCCTTCATGTAAAATTCCAAGCTTAATAGGGTTGGACTAATGGAATTTCCCAAACTTGGATAACAAAACTTTTGTATTCATTTGTGGTGTGTGAATAGATATTTTTTATTTACATTATTTATTATTTTAAATATTTTCCGCACATCAACTATAAAATTTTTATTTTGTTGTGATCTTTTTTGCCTTTTTTGTTTACGGGATGAAGGGGGAGCGAAAACTCAACGTTCTGATTTAAGAAAAAAGTGTACATCTAAAATGGAAATGCACAATGCACAAATGTAGAGAGAGATATTTCCAAAGAGTGTCTGTATGTTTTAAGGATCGTACACACTCTTTCGTTTTTATATCTAAGGTTTTGTAATCGTCGGGAAATGGCAGAGGCGGGTGATTTTTAACTGAGTGATGACTTCAAATCCATAAGTCATTTCTTACAAAAATATAGCCTGTTACGCATGACAAATCACTTTACAATCACCTATGATTGTTTGCTCAACTTTTTGAATATTGGCAAAGTAATGGCTTGTTTGACTCGGGCAAATATTCCACCGCACGTTCACTTGAGAATTTATTGAGCGTTTGTTATTCTCTTTAAAAGCTTTGGATCCATTGGTCATTTAAATCTTTAACATGTTTCTGGCATGGATATCCATTTTTAAAACATGTGTAGAAAAACTCCCCTTCATGTAAAATTCCAAGCTTAATAGGGTTGGACTAATGGAATTTCCCAAACTTGGATAACAAAACTTTTGTGTTCATTTGTGGTGTGTGAGTAGATATTTTTTATTTACATTAGTTATTATTTTAAATATTTTCCACACAACAACTATAAAATTTTTATTTTGTTGTGATCTTTTTTTCCTTTTTTATTTACGGGGATGTAGGGGGAGCGAAAACTCAAAGTTCTGACTGAAGAAAAAAGTGTATATCTAAAATGGAAATGCACAATGCACAAATGTAGAGAGAGATATTTCCAAAGAGTGTCTGTATGTTTTAAGGATCGTACACACTCTTTCGTTTTTATATCTAAGGTTTTGTAATCGTCGGGAAATGGCAGAGGCGGGTGATTTTTAACTGAGTGATGACTTCAAATCCATAAGTCTTTTCTTACAAAAATATAGTCCGTTACGCATGACAAATCACTTTACAATCACCTATGATTGTTAGCTCAACTTTTTGAATATGGGCAAAATAATGGCTTGTTTGACTCGTGCAAATATCCCATTGCACGTTCGCTTGAGAATTTAATGAGCATTTGTTATTCTCTTTAAAAGCTTTGGATCAATATGTCATTTGAATCTTTAACATGTTTCTGGCATGCATATCCATTTTTAAAACATGTGTAGAAAAAATTTTCTTCATGTAAAAGTCCAAGATACTAGTTTTGGACTAGTGGAATTTCCCAAATTTGGATAACAAAACTTTTGTGTTCATTTGTGGTGTGTTAATAAATTTTCTTCATTTACTTTTTTTATTGTTTTAAACTTTATCCGTACATCAACTATGAAATTTTCATTTTGCTGTGATCTATTTGCCTTTTTTGTTTACGGGATGAAGGGAGAGCGAAAAACTCGAAGTTTTGATTTAAGAAAAATGTGTACATCTAAAACGGAAATGCACAATGTACATATGTAGAGAGAGATAATTCCAATGAGTGTCTATAATTTTTAGGGATTGTAAGCACCTTTTCGTTTTTATATCTCAAGTTTTGCAATCGTCGGGAAAAATGGGTTGTGGAGGATTTTTAACTGAGTGTTGAATTGCAATCCATAAGTCATTTCATACAAAAAATATAGCCCGTTACGCATGTTAAATCACATTACAATCACCTATGATTAATTATGTCAGCTTTTTGCAAATGGGCAAAATAATGGCATGTTTGACTCAGCTAACTATCCCACTGCTAGTTCACTTGAGAATTTAATGAGCGTTTGTTATTATCTTTAAAAGCATTGCATCGATAGCTCATTTGCATCTTTAACATGTTTCAAACATGCATATCCATTTTTAAAACATGTGTGGATGAAATCTCTTTCTTGCAAAATTCCGAGCTATTAGGGTTAAATAAGTCGAATTTCCCAAAATTGGATAACAAAATGTTTGTGTTCGTTTGTGTTGGGTGAATAAATTTTCTTTATTTATATTTTTTATTATTTTATATTTTTTCCATACATCAACTATAAAATTTTCATTTTATTGTAAGCTTTTTGCCTTGTTTGTTTTCGGGATGAAGGGAGAGCGAAAAGTCAAAGTTTTGATTTACTAAAATAGTGTACATCTAAAACGGAAAAGCACAATGCAAAATTGTAGGGAGAGATAATTCCAAAAAGTTTCTTTAATTTTTAGGGATTGTAAGCTCTTTTTAGTTTTTATATCTCAGGTTTTGCAATCGTTGGGAAAAAATGGTGGCAGAGGATTTTTAACTGAGTGTTGAATTGCAATCCATAAGTCAATTCATACAAAAATATAGCCCGTTACGCAAGATAAATCACTTTACAATCATCTATTATTGTTAGATCAAATGTTTGAAATGGGCAAAATAATGACTTGTTAGACTCGAGTAAATTTCCCACCGCACGTTCACTTGAGAATTTAATGAGCGTTTGTTATTCTCTTTCAAAGCTTTGGATCCATAGGTCATTTGAATCTTTAACATGTTTCAAGCATGCATATCCATTATTAAAAAAGGTGTAGAAAAAATCTCCTTCATGTAAAATTCCAAGCATAATAGGGTTGGACTAATGGAATTTCCCAAACTTGGATAACAAAACTTTTGTGTTGATTTGTGTTGTGTGAATAGATATTTTTTATTTACATTAGTTATTATTTTAAATATTTTCCACACATCAACTATAAAATTTTTATTTTGTTGTGATCTCTTTTGCCTTTTTTGTTTACGGGATGAAGGGGGAGCGAAAACCCAAAGTTTTGATTTAAGAAAAAAGTGTACATCTAAAATGGAAATGCACAATGCACAAAGGTAGAGAGACATATTTCCAAAGAGTGTCTTTAATTTTTAGGGATTGTAAGCACCTTTCCGTTTTTATATCTCAGGTTTTGCATTCGTCGGGAAAAATGGGTTGCGGAGGATTTTTAACTGAGTGTTGAATTGCAATGCATAAATAATTTCATACAAAAATATTGCCCGTCACGCATGATAAATCACATTAAAATCATCTATGATTAATTATGTCAGCTTCTTGCAAATGGGCAAAATAATGGCATGTTTGACTCGGGTAAATATCCCAGCGCAAGTTCGCTTGAGAATTTAATGAGCATTTGTTATTCTCTTTAAAAGCTTTGGATCCATAGGTCATTTGAATCTTTAACATGTTTCAAGCATGCATATCCATTTTTAGAACATGTGTAGAAAAAATCTCCTTCATGTAAAATTCCAAGCTTAATAGGGTTGGACTGATGGAATTTCCCAAACTTGGATAACAAAAATTTAGTGTTCATTTGTGGTGTGTGAATAGATATTTTTTATTTAAATTATTTATTATTTTAAATATTTTCCACACATCAACTATAAAATTTTTATTTTTTTTATGCTTTTTGCCTTTTTTGTTTACTGGATGAAGGGGGAGCGAAAACTCAAAGTTCTGATTTAAGAAAAAAGTGTACATCTAAAATGGAAATGCACAATGCACAAATGTAGAGAGAGATATTTCCAAAGAGTGTCTGTATGTTTCAGGGAGTGTATGCACTTTTTTCGTTTTTATATCTAAGGTTTTGCAATCGTCGGGAAAAGGGGGAGGCGGGCGATTTTTTACTGAGTGTTGACTTCCAATCCATAAGTCATTTGTTACAAAAATATAGCCCGTTACGCATGACAAATCACTTTACAATCATCTATGATTGTTAGTTCAACTTTTTGAATATGGGCAAAATAATGGATTGTTTGACTCGGGCAAATATCCCACCGCAGGTTCACTTGAGAATTTAATGAGCGTTTGTTATTCTCTTTAAAAGCTTTGGATCCATAGGTGATTTGAATCTTTAACATGTTTCTGGCATGCATATCCATTTTTAAAACATGTGTAGAAAAAATCCCCTTCATGTAAAATTCCAAGATATTAGTTTTGGACTAGTGGAATTTCCCAAACTTGGATAACAAAAAATTTGTGTTCATATGTGGTGTGTGAATAAATTTTCTTCATTTAATTTTTTTATTATTTTAAACTTTTTCCGTACATCAACTATGAAATTTTCATTTCGCTGTGATCTATTTGCCTTTTTTGTTTACGGGATGAAGGGAGAACGAAAAACTCGAAGTTTTGATTTAAGAAAAATGTGTACATCTAAAACGGAAATGCACAATGCACATATGTAGAGAGAGATAATTCCAAAGAGTGTATGTAATTTTTAGGGATTGTAAGCACCTTTTCGTTTTTATATCTCAGGTTTTGCATTCGTCGGGAAAAATGGGTTGTGGAGGATTTTTCACTGAGTGTTGAATTGCAATCCATATGTCATTTCATACAAAAATATAGCCCGTTACGCATGATAAATCACATTGCAATCATCTATGATTAATTATGTCAACTTTTTGCAAATGGGCAAAATGATGGCATGTTTGACTCAGGTAAATATCCCACCGCAAGTTCACTTGAGAATTGAATGAGCTTTTATTATTCTCTTTAAAAGATTTGCATCCATAGCTCATTTACATCTTTAAATTGTTTCAAACATGCATATCCATTTTTAAAACAAGTGTGGATGAAATCTCTTTCTTGCAAAATTCCAAGCTATTAGGGTTAAACTAGTGGATTTTCCCAAAATTGGATAACAAAACTTTTGTGTTCATTTGTGTTGGGTGAATAAATTTTCTTTATTTATATTTGTTATTGTTTTGAATTTTTTCCATACATCAACTATAAAATTTTCATTTTGTTGTAAGCTTTATGCCTGGTTTGTTTTCGGGAAGAAGGGAGAGTGAAAAGTCAAAGTTTTTTTTAAAGAAAAAAGACTACATCTAAAATGGAGAAGCACAACGCACAATTGTAGGGAGAGATCATTCCAAAGAGTGTCTAATTTTTATGGATTGTAAGCTCTTTTTAGTTTTTATATCTCAGGTTTTGCAATCGTCGGGAAAAGTTGGTGGTAGAGGATTTTTAACTGAGGGTTGAATTGCAATCCCTAAGTCATTTCGTACAAAAATATAGCTCGTTACGCATGATAAATCATTTTACAATCATCTATGATTGTTAGATCAAATTTTTGAAAATGGGCAAAATAATGACTTGTTAGACTCGGGTAAATATCCCACCGCAACTTCACTTGAGAATTTAATAAGCGTTTGTTATTCTCTTTAAAGCTTTGGATCCATAGGTCATTTGAATCTTTAACATGTTTCAACCATGCATATCCCTTTTTAAAACATATGTAGAAAATAACTCCTTCATGTAAAATTCCAAGCTTAATAGGGTTGGACTATTGGAATTTCCCAAACTTGGATAACAAAACTTTTGTGTTCATTTGTGGTGTGTGAATAGATATTTTTTATTTACATTAGTTATTATTTTAAATATTTTCCACACATCAACTATAAAATTTTTATTTTGTTGTGATCCTTTTTGCTTTTTATGTTTACGGGATGAAGGGGGAGCGAAAACTCAAAGTTCTGAATTAAGAAAAAAGTGTACAGCTAAAATGGAAATGCACAGTGCACAAATGTAGAGAGAAATATTTCCAAAGAGTGTCTGTTTGTTTTAGGGATAGTATGCACACTTTCATTTTTATATCTAAGGTTTTGCAATCATCGGGAAACGGGGGAGTCGGGGGATTTTTAACTGAGTGCTGACTTCAAATCCATAAGTCATTTCTTACAAAAATATAGCCCGTTACGCATGACAAATCACTTTACAATCATCTATGATTGTTAGCTCAACTTTTAGAATATGGGCAAAATAATTGCTTGTTTGACTCGGGAAAATATCCCACCGCACGTTCACTTGAGAATTTAATGAGCGTTTGTTATTCTCTTTAAAAGCTTCGGATCCATAGGTCATTTGAATCTTTAACATGTTTCTGGCATGCATATCCATTTTTAAAACATGTGTAGAAAAAATCCCCTTCATGTAAAATTCCAAAATATTAGTTTTGGACTAGTGGAATTTCCCAAACTTGGATAACAAAACTTTTGTGTTCATTTGTGGTGTGTGAATAAATTTTCTTCATTTAATTTTTTTATTGTATTAAACTTTTTCCGTACATCAACTATGAAATTTTGATTTTGTTGTGATCTATTTCCCTTTTTTGTTTACGGGATAACGGGAGAGCGAAAAACTCGAAGTTTTGATTTAAGAAAAATGTGTACATCTAAAACGGAACTGCACAATGCACATATGTAGAGTGAGATAATTGCAAAGAGTGTCTGTAATTTTTAGGGATTGTAAGCACCTTTTCATTTTTATATCTCAGGTTTTTCAATCGTCGAGAAAAATGGGTTGTGGAGAATTTTTAACTGAGTGTTGAATTGCAATCCATAAGTCATTTCATACAAAAATATATCCCGTTACACATGATAAATCACAATACAATCATCTATGATTAATTACGTCAGCTTTTTGCAAATGGGCAAACTAAAGGCAAGTTTGACTCGGGTAAATATCCCACCGCAAGTTTACTTGAGAATTTAATGAGCGTTTGTTAATCTCTTTAAAAGCTTTGCATCCATAGCTCATTTTCATCTTTAACATGTTTCAAACATGCATAACCATTTTTGAAACATGTGTCGAGGAAGTCTTTTTCTTGCAAAATTCCAAGCTATTAGGGTTAAACTAGTGGAATTTCCCAAAATTGGATAACAAAACTTTTGTGTTCATTTGTGTTGGGTGAATAAATTTTCTTTATTTATATTTGTTATTGTTTTAAAATTTTTTACATCACTTATAAAATTTTCATTTTGTTGTAAGCTTTTTGCCTTGTTTGTTTTCGGGATGAAGGGAGAGCGAAAAGTCAAAGTTTTGATTTAAAGAAAAAAGAGTACATCTAAAATGGAAAGGCACAACGCACAATTGTAGGGAGAGATAATTCCAAAGAGTGTCTGTAATTTTTAGGGATTGTAATCTCTTTTTAGTTTTTATTTCTCAGGTTTTGCAATCGTCGGGAAAAATTGGGGGTAGAGGATTTTTAACTGAGGGTTGAATAACAATCCATAAGTCATTTCGTACAAAAATATAGCACGTTACGCATGATATATTACTTTACAATCATCTATGATTGCTAGATCGAATTTTTGAAAATGGGCAAAATAATGACTTGTTAGACTCGGGTAAATATCCCACCGCACGTTCACTTGAGAATTTAATGAGTGTTTATTATTCTCTTTAAAAGCTTTGGATCCATTGTTCATTTGAATCTTTAATATGTTTCAGGCATGCATATCCATTTTTAACACATGTGTAGAAAAAATCTCCTTCATGTAAAATTCCAAGCTTAATAGGGTTGGACTAATGGAATTTCCCAAACTTGGATAACAAAACTTTTGTGTTCATTTGTGGTGTGTGATTAGATATTTTTTATTTATATAAATTATTATTTTAAATATTTTCCACACATCAACTATAAATTTTTTATTTTGTTGTGATCCTTTTTGCCTTTTTGGTTTACGGGATGAAGGGGGAGCGAAAACTCAAAGTTCTGATTTAAGAAAAAAGTGTACATCTAAAATGGAAATCCATAATGCACAAATATAGAGGGAGATATTTCCAAAGAGTGTCTGTCTGTTTTAGGGATCGTATGCAGTTTTTCGTTTTTATATCTTAGGTTTTGCAATCGTCGGGAAGCAGGGGATGCGGGCGATTTTTAACAGAGTGTTGACTTCAAATCCATAAGTCATTTCTTACAAAAATATAGCCCGTTACACATGACAAATCAATTTACAATCACCTATGATTGTTAACTCAACTTTTTTAATATGGGAAAAATAATGACTTGTTAGACTCGGACAAATATCCCACCCCACGTTCACTTGAGAATTTAATGAGCGTTTGTTATTCTCTTTAAAAGCTTTGGATCCATAGGTCATTTGAATCTTTAACATGTTTCTGGCATGCATATCCATTTTTAAAACATGTGTAGAAAAAAACCCTTTCATGTAAAATTCCAAGATATTAATTTTGGACTAGTGGAATTTCCCAAACTTGGATAACAAAACTTTTGTGTTCATTTGTGGTGTGTGATTAAATTTTCTTCATTTAATTTTTTTATTGTTTTAAACTTTTTCCATACATCAACTATGAAATTTTCATTTTGCTGTGATCTATTTGCCTTTTTTGTTTACGGGATGAAGGGAGAGCGAAAAACTCGAAGTTTTGATTAAAGAAAAATGTGTACATCTAAAACGGAAATGCACAATGCACATATGTAGAGAGAGATAATTCCAAAGAGTGTCTGTAATTATTAGGGATTGTAATGCACCTTTTCGTTTTTATATCTCAGGTTTTGCAATCGTCGGGAAAAATGGGTTGCGGAGGATTTTTAACTGAGTGTTGAATTGCAATCCATAAGTCATTTCATACAAAAATATAGCCCGTTACGCATGATAAATCACATTACAATCATCTATGATTAATTATGTCAACTTTTTGCAAATGGGCAAAATGATGGCATGTTTGACTCAGGTAAATATCCCACCGCAACTTCACTTGAGAATTGAATGAGCTTTTATTATTCTCTTTAAAAGATTTGCATCCATAGCTCATTTACATTTTTAACTTGTTTCAAACATGCATATCCTTTTTTAAAACATGTGTGGACGAAATCTCTTTCTTGCAAAATTCCAAGCTATTAGGGTTAAACTAGTGGATTTTCCCAAAATTGGATAACAAAACTTTTGTGTTCATTTGTGTTGGGTGAATAAATTTTCTTTATTTATATTTGTTATTTTTTTGAATTTTTTCCATACATCAACTATAAAATTTTCATTTTGTTGTAAGCTTTATGCCTTGTTTGTTTTCGGGAAGAAGGGAGAGTGAAAAGTCAAAGTTTTGTTTAAAGAAAAAAGACTACATCTAAAATGGGGAAGCACAACGCACAATTGTGGGGAGAGATCATTCCAAAGAGTGTGTTTAATGTTTATGGATTGTAAGCTCTTTTTAGTTTTTATATCTCAGGTTTTGCAATCGTCGGGAAAAGTTGGTGGTAGAGGATTTTTAACTGAGGGTTGAATAGCAATCCATAAGTCATTTCGTACAAAAATATAGCACGTTACGCATGATAAATCACTTTACAATCATCTATGATTTCTAGTTCGAATTTTTGAAAATGGGCAAAATAATAAATTGTTAGACTCGGGTAAATATCCCACCGCACGTTCACTTGAGAATTTAATAAGTGTTTATTATTCTCTTTAAAAGCTTTGGATCCATAGGTCATTTGAATCTTTAACTTATTTCAGGCATGCATATCCATTTTTAAAACATGTGTAGAAAAAATCTCCTTCCTGTAAAATTCCAAGCTTAATAGGGTTGGAGTAAAGGAATTTCCCAAAATTCCAAGCTTAATAGGGTTGGAGTAATGGAATTTCCCAAACTTGGATAACAAAACTTTTGTGTTCATTTGTGGTGTGTGAATAGATATTTTTTATTTACATTAGTTATTATTTTAAATATTTTCCACACATCAACTATAAAATTTTTATTTTGTTGTGATCCTTTTTGCCTTTTTTGTTTACGGGATGAAGGGGGAGCGAAAACTCAAAGTTCTGATTTAAGAAAAAAGTGTACATCTAAAATGGAAATCCATAATGCACAAATTTAGAGAGAGATATTTCCAAAGAGTGTATGTTTTAGGGATCGTATGCACTTTTTTGTTTTTATATCTAAGGTTTTGCAATCGCCGGGAAACGGGGGAGGTGGGTGATTTTTAACTGAGTGTTGACTTCAAATCCATATGTCATTTCTTACAAAAATATAGCCCGTTACATATGACAAATCACTTTAGAATCACCTATGATTGTTAACTCAACTTTTTGAATATGGGCAAAATAATGACTTGTTAGACTCGGGCAAATATCCCACCGCACGTTGACTTGAGAATTTAATGAGTGTTTTTTATTCTATTTAAAAGCTTTGGATCCATAGGTCATTTGAATCTTTAACATGTTTCTGGCATGCATATCCATTTTTAAAACATGTGTAGAAAAAATCCCCTTCATGTAAAATTCCAAGATATTAATTTTGGACTAGTGGAATTTCCCAAACTTGGACAACAAAAATTTTGTGTTCATTTGTGGTGTGTGAATAAATTTTCTTCATTTAATTTTTTTATTGTTTTAAACTTTTTCCGTATATAAACTATGAAATTTTCATTTTGCTGTGATCTATTTGCCTTTTTCGTTTAAGGGATGAAGGGAGAGCAAAAAACTCGAAGTTTTGATTTAAGAAAAACGTGTCAATCTAAAATGGAAATGCACAATGCACATATGTAGAGAAAGATAATTTCAAAGAGTGTCTGTAATTTTTAGGGATTGTAAGCACCTTTTGGTTTTTATATCTCAGGTTTTGCAATCGTCGGGAAAAATGGGTTGCGGAGGATTTTTAACTGAGTGTTGAATTGCAATCCATAAGTCATATCATACAAAAATATAGCCCGTTACTCATGATAAATCACATTACAATCATCTATGATTAATTATGTCATCTTTTTGGAAATGGGCAAAATAATGGCATGTTTGACTCGGGTAAATATCCCACCGCAAGTTCACTTCAGAATTGAATGAGCGTTTATTATTCTCTTTAAAAGCTTTGCATCCATAGCTCATTTGCGTCTTTAACATGTTTCAAACATGCATATCCATTTTTAAAACATGTGTGGACGAAATCTCTTTCTTGCAAAATTCCGAGCTATTAGGGTTAAACTAGTGGAATTTCCTAAACTTGGATAATAAAACTTTTGTGTTCATTTGTGTTGGGTGAATAAATTTTCTTTATTTATATTTGTTATTGTTTTAAATTTTTTCCATACATCAACTATAAAATTTTTATTTTGTTGTAAACTTTTTGCCTTGTTTTTTTTCGAGATGAAGGGAGAGCGAAAAGTCAATGTTTTGATTTAAGAAAAAAGTGTACATCTAAAATGGAAGAGCACAATGCACAATTGTAGGGAGAGATAATTCCAAAGAGTGTCTGTAATTTTTAGGGATCGTAAGCTCTTTTTAGTTTTTATATCTCAGGTTTTGCAATCAGCGGGAAAAATTGGTGGCAGAGGATTTTTAACTGAGGGCTGAATTGCAATCCATAAGTGATTTCATAAAAAAATATAGCTCGTGTCGCATGATAAATCACTTTAGAATCATCAATGATTGTTAGATAAAATTTTTGAAAATGGGCAAATTAATGAATTGTTAGACTCGGCTAAATATCCCACCGCACGTTCACTTGAGAATTTAATGAGCGTTTGTTATTCTCTTTAAAAGCTTTGGATCCATAGGTCATATGAATCGTTAACATGTTTCAAGCATGCATAACCATTTTTAAAACAAGTGTAGAAAAAATCTCCTTCATGTAAAATACCATGCTTAATAGGGTTGGACTAATGGAATTTCCCAAACTTGGATAACAAAACTTTTGTGTTCATTTGTGGTGTGTGAATAGATATTTTTTCTTTACATTAGTTATTATTTTAAATAGTTTCCACACATCAACTATAAGATTTTTATTTTGTTATAATCTTTTTTGCCTTTTTTGTTAACAGAATGAAGGGGGAGCGAAAACTCAAAGTTCTGATTTAAGAAAAAAGTGTACATCAAAAAATGGAAATGCACAATACACAAATGTAGAGAGAGATATTTCCAAAGAGTGTCTGTATGTTTTAGGGATCGTATGCACTTTTATGTTTTTATATCGAAGGTTTTGCAATCGTCGGGAAACGGGGGAGGCGGGCTATTTTTAACTGAGTGTTGACTTCATATCCATAAGTCTTTTCTTACAAAAATATAGCCCGTTACGCATGACAAATCACTTTACAATCATCTATGATTGTTAGCTCAACTTTTTGAATATGGGCAAAATAATGGCTTGTTTGACTCGGGCAAATATCCCACCGCACGTTCACTTGAGAATTTAATGAGCGTTTGTTATTCTCTTTACAAGCTTTGGATCCATAGGTCATTTGAATCTTTAACATGTTTCTGGCATACATATCCATTTTTAAAACATGTGTAGAAAAAATCCCCTTCGTATAAAATTCCGTGATATTAGTTTTGGACTAGTGGAATATCCCAAACTTGGATAACAAAACTTTTGTGTTCATTTCTGGTGTGTGAAAAAAATTTCTTCATTTACTTTTTTTATTGTTTTAAACTTTTTCCGTACATCAACTATGAAATTTTTATTTTGCTGTGATCTATTTGCGTTTTTTGTTTACGGGATGAAGGGAGAACGAAAAACTCGAAGTTTTGATTTAAGAAAAATGTGTACATCAAAAACGGAAATGTACAACGCACATTTGTAGAGAGAGATAATTCCAAAGAGTGTCTGTAATTTTTAGGGATTGTTAGCACCTTTTCGTGTTTATATCTCAGGTTTTGCAATCGTCGGGAAAGATGGGTTGCGGAGGATTTTTAACTGAGTGTTGAATTGCAATCCATAAGTCATTTCATACAAAAATATAGCCCGTTACGCATGATAAATCACATTACAATCACCTATGATTAATTATGTCAGCTTTTTGCAAATGGGCAAAATAATGGCATGTTTGACTCGGGCAAAACGTTTGTGTTCATATGTGTAGGGTGAATAAATTTTCTTTATTTATATTTGTTAGTGTTTTAAATTTTTTCCATACGTCAACTATAAAATTTTCGTTTTGTTGTAAGCTTTTTGCCTTGTTTGTTTTCGGGATGAAGGGAGAGCGAAAAGTCAAAGTTTTGATTTAAGAAAAAAGTGTACATCTAAAATGGAAAAGCACAATGCACAATTGTAGGGAGAGATAATTCCAAAGAGTGTCAGCAATTTTTAGGGATTGTAAGCTCTTTTTACTTTTTACATCTCAGGTTTTGCAATCGTCGGGAAAAATTGGTGGCATAGGATTTTTAACTGAGCGTTGACTTGCAATCCATAAGTCATTTCATACAAAAATATTGCCCGTTATGCATAATAAATCACTTTACAATCATCTATGATTGTTAGATCAAATTTTTGAAAATTGGCAAAATAATGACTTGTTAGACTCGTGTAAATATCCCACCGCACGTTCACTTGAGAATTTAATGAGCGTTTGTTATTCTATTTAAAAGCTTTGGATCCATAGGTCATTTGAATCTTTAACATGTTTCAAGCATGCATATCCATTTTTAAAACATGTGTAGAAAAAATCTCCTTCATGTAAAATTCCAAGAATAATAGGTTTGAACTAATGGAATTTCCCAAACTTGGATAATAAAACTTTTGTGTTCATTTGTGGTGTGTGAATAGATATTTTTATTTACATTAGTTATTATTTTAAATATTTACCACACATCAACTATAAAATTTTTATTTTGTTGTGATCTTTTTTGCCTTTTTTTTTTACGGGATGGAGGGGGAGCGAAAACTCAAAGTTTTGATTTAAGAAAAAAGTGTACATCTAAAATGGAAATGCACAATGCACAAATGTAGAGAGAGATATTTCCAAAGAGTGTCTGTATGTTTTAGGGATCGTTTGCACTCTTTCGTTTTTATAGCTAAGGTTTTGCAATCATCGGGAAAAATGGGTTGCGGAGGATTTTTATCTGAGTGTTGAATTGCAATCCATAAGTCATTTCATAAAAAACTATAGCCCGTTACGCATGATAAATCACATTACAATCACCTATGATTAATTATGTCAGCTTTTTGCAAATGGGCAAAATAATGGCATGTTTGACACCGGTAAATATCCCACCGCAAGTTCACTTGAGAATTGAAAGAGCTTTTGTTATTCTCTTTAAAAGCTTTGTATCCATAGCTCATTTACATCTTTGACATGTTTCAAACATGCATATCCATTTTTAAAACATGTGTGGATGAAATCTCTTTCTTGCAAAATTCCAAGCTATTTGGGTTAAACTAGTGGAATTTCCCAAAATTTGATAACAAAACTTTTGTGTTCATTTATGTTGGGTGAATAAATTATCTTTATTTATATTTGTTATTGTTTTAAATTTTTTCCATGCATCAACTATAAAATTTTCATTTTGTTGTAAGCTTTTTGCCTTGTTTGTTTTGGGGATGAAGGGAGAGCGAAAAGTCAAAGTTTTGATTTAAGAAAAAGGTGTACATCTAAAATGGAAAAGCACAATGCACAATTGTAGGGAGAGATAATTCCAAAGAGTGTCTGTAATTTTTAGGGATTGTAAGCTCTTTTTAGTTTTTATATCTAAGGTTTTTGCAATCCATAAGTCATTTCAAACAAAAATATAGTCCATTACGCATGATAAATCACTTTACAATCATCAATGATTGTTATATCAAATTTTTGAAAATGGGCAAAATAATGACATGTTTGACTCGGGTAAATATCCCACCGCAAGTTCACTTGAGAATTTAACGAGCGTTTGTTATTCTCTTTAAAAGCTTTGGATCCATAGGTCATTTGAATCTTTAACATGTTTCAAGCATGCATATCCATTTTTAAAACATATGCAGAAAAAAGCTCCTTCATGTAAAATTCCAAGTTTAATAGGGTTGGACTAATGGAATTTCCCAAATTTGGATAACAAAACTTTTGTGTTCATTTGTGATGTGTGAATAGATATTTTTTATTTATATTAGTTATTATTTTAAATATTTTCCACACATCAACTATAAAATTTTTATTTCGTTGTGATCTTTTTTGCCTTTTTTGTTTACGGGATGAAGGGGGAGCGAAAATTCAAAGTTCTGATTTAAGAAAAAAGTGTAAATCTAAAATGGAAATGAATAATGCACAAATGTAGAGAGAGATATTTTCAAAGAGTGTCTGTATGTTTTAGGGATCGTATGCACTCTTTCGTTTTTATATCAAAGGTTTTGCAATCGTCGGGAAACGGGGGAGGCGGGCGATTTTTAATTGAGTGTTGACTTGAAATCCATATGTCATTTCTTACAAAAATATAGCCCGTTACGCATGACAAATCACTTTACAATCACCTATGATTGTTAGCTCAACTTTTTGAATATGGGCAAAATAATGGCTTGTTTGACTAGGGCAAATATCCCACCGCACGTTCACTTGAGAATTTAATGAGCGTTTGTTATTCTCTTTAAAAGCTTTGGATACATAGGTCATTTGAATGATTAATATGTGTCTGGCAGGCATATCCATTTTTAAAACATGTGTAGAAAAAATCTCCTTAATGTAAAATTCCAAGATATTAGTTTTGGACAAATGGAATTTCCCAAACTTGGATAACAAAACTTTTGTGTTCATTTGTGGTGTGTGAATAAATTTTTGTCATTTATTTTTTTTATTTTTTTAAACTTTTTCCGTACATCAACTATGAAATTTTCATTTTGCTATGATCTATTTGCCTTTTTTGTTTACGGGACGAAGGGAAAGCGAAAAACTCGAAGTTTTGATTTAAGAAAAATGTGTACATCAAAAACGGAAATGCACAATGCACATATGTAGAGTGAGATAATTCCAAAGAGTGTCTGTAATTTTTAGGGATTGTAAGCACCTTTTCGTTTTTATATCCCAGGTTTGGCAATCGTCGGGAAAAATGGGTTGCGGAGGATTTTTAACTGAGTGTTGAATTGAAATCCATAAGTCATTTCATACAAAAATATAGCCCGTTACGCATGATAAATCACATTACAATCACCTATGATTAATTATGTCAGCTGTTTGCAAATGGGCAAAATAATGGCATGTTTGACTCCGGTAAATATTCCACCGCAAGTTCACTTGAGAATTTAATGAGCATTTGTTATTCTCTTTAAAAGCTTTGCATCCATAGCTCATTTGCATCTTTAACATGCTTCAAACATGCATATCCGTTTTTAAAACATGTGTGGATGAAATCTATTTCTTGCAAAAATTCCAATCTATTAGGGTTAAACTAGTGGAATTTCCCAAAATTGGATAACAAAACATTTGTGTTCATTTGTGTTCAGTGAATAAATTTTCTTTATTTAAGTTTGTTATTGTTTTAAATTTTTTCCATACATCAACTATAAAATTTTCATTTTGTTGTAAGCTTTTTGCCTTGTTTGTTTTCGGGATGAAGGGATAGCGAAAATTCAAAGTTTTGATTTAAGAAAAAAGTGTACATCTAAAATGGTAAAGCACCATGCACAATTGTAGGGAGAGATAATTCCAAAGAGTGTCTGGAATTTTCAGGGATTGTAAGCTTTTTTTAGTTTTTATATCTCAGGTTTTGCAATCGTCGGGAAAAATTGGTGGCAGAGGATTTTTAACTGAGTGTTGAATTGCAATTCATAAGCCATTTCATACAAAAATATAGCCCGTTACGCATGATAAATCACTTTACAATCGTCTATGATTGTTAGATCAAATTTTTGAAAATGGGCAAAATAATGACTTGTTAGGCTCGTGTAAATATCCCACCGCACGTTAACTTGAGAATTTAATGAGCGTTTGTTATTCTTTTTAAAACCTTTGGATCCATAGGTCATTTGAATCTTTAACATGTTTCAAACATGCATATCCATTTTCAAAACATGTGTTGAAAATATCTCATTCTTTTAAAATTCGAAGCTTAATAGGGTTGGACTAATGGAATTTCCCAAACTTGGATAACAAAACTTTTGTGTTCATTTGTGGTGTGTGAATAGATATTTTTTATTTACATTAGTTATTATTTTAAATATTTTCCACACATCAACTATAAAATTTTTATTTTGTTGCGAACTTTTTTGCTTTTTTTGTTTACGGGATGAAGGGGTAGCGAAAACTCAAAGTTCTGATTTAAGAAAAAAGTGTACATCTAAAATGGAAATGCACATTGCACAACTGTAGAGAGAGATATTTCCAAAGTGTGTCTGTATGTTTTAGGGATCGTATGCACTCTTTCGTTTTTATATCAAAGGTTTTGCAACCGTTGGGAAACGGGGGAGGCGGGCGATTTTTAACTGAGTGTTGACTTCAAATCCAGAAGTCATTTCTTACAAAAATATAGCCCGTTATGCACGACAAATCACTTTACAATCACCTATGATTGTTAGCTCAACTTTTTGAATATAGGTAAAATAATGGCTTGTTAGACTCGGGCAAATATCCCACTGCACATTCACTTGAGAATTTAATGAGCGTTTGTAATTCTCTTTAAAAGCTTTGGATCCAAAGGTCATTTGAATCTTTAACATGTTTCAAGCATGCATATCCATTTTTAAAACATGTGTTGAAAAGATCTCCTTCATGTAAAATTCCAACTTAATAGGGTTGGACTAATGGAATTTCCCAAACTTGGATAACAAAACTTTTGTGTTCATTTGTGGTGTGTGAATAGATATTTTTTATTTACATTAGTTATTATTTTAAATATTTTCCACACATCAACTATAAAATATTTATTTTGTTGTGATCTTTTTTTCTGTTTTTGTTTACGGGATGAACGGGGTGCGAAAACTCAATGTTCTAATTTAAGAAAAAAGTGTACATCTAAAATGGAAATGCACAATGCACAAATGTAGAGAGAGATATTTGCAAAGAGTGTCTGTATGTTTTAGAGATCGTATGCACTCTTATGTTTTTATATCTAAGGTTTTGCAATCTTCGGGAAACGGGGGAGGCGAGCGATTTTTAACTGAGTGTTGACTTCAAATCCAAAAGTCATTTCTTACAAAAATAAAGCCCGTTATGCAAGACAAATTACTTTACAATCATCTATGATTGTTAGCTCAACTTTTTGAATATGGGCAAAATAATGGCTTGTTTGACTCAGGCAAATATCCCACCACACGTTCACTTGAGAATTTAATGAGCGTTTTTTATTCTCGTTAAAAGCTTTGGATCTATAGGTCATTTGAATCTTTACCATGTTTATGGCATACATATCTATTTTTAAAACATGTGTAGAAAAAATCTCCTTCATGTAAAATTCCAAGCTTAATAGGGTCAGACTAAAGGAATTTCCCAAACTTGGATAACAAAACTTTTGTGTTCATTTGTGGTGTGTGAATAGATATTTTTTATTTACATTATTTTTTAATTTAAATATTTTCCACACATACTATAAAATTTTTATCGTGTTGTGATCATTTTGGCCATTTTTGTTTACGAGATGAAAGGGGAGCGAAAACTCAAAGTTTTGATTTAAGAAAAAAGTGTAAATCTAAAATGGAAATGCACAATGCACAAATGTAGAGAGAGATATTTCCAAAGAGTGTCTGTATGTTTTAGGGATCGTATGCACTCTTTCATTTTTATATCTAAGGTTTTGCAATTTTCGGGAAACGGGGGAGGCGGGCAATTTTTAACTGGGTGTTGACTTCAAATCCATAAGTCATTTCTTACAAAAATATAGCACGTTACGAATGACAAATCACTTTACAATCAGCTATGATTGTTAGCTAAACTTTTTGAATATGGGCAAAATAATAGCTTGTTAGACTCGGGCAAATATCCCACCGCATATTCACTTGAGAATTTAATGAGTGTTTGTTATTCTCTTTAAAATCTTTGGATCCATAGGTCATTTGAATCTTTAACATGTTTCATGCATGCATATCCATTTTCAAAACATGTGTTGAAAATATCTCCTTCATGTAAAATTCCAAGCCTAATAGGGTTGGACTAATGGAATTTCCCAAACTTGGATAACAAAACTTTTGTGTTCATTTTTGGTGTGTGAATAGATATTTTATATTTACATTAGTTATTATTTTAAATATTTTCCACACATCAACTATAAAATTTTTATTTTGTTGTGATCTTTTTTGCCTTTTTTGTTTACGGGATGAAGGGGGAGTGAAAACTCAAAGTTCTGATTTGAGAAAAAAGTGTACATCTAAAATGGAAATGCACAATGCACAAATGTAGAGAGAGATATTTCCAAAGAGTGTCTGTATGTTTTAGGGATCGTATGCACTCTTTCATTTTTATATCTAAGGTTTTGCAATTTTCGGGAAACGGGGGAGGCGGGCAATTTTTAACTGGGTGTTGACTTCAAATCCATAAGTCATTTCTTACAAAAATATAGCACGTTACGAATGACAAATCACTTTACAATCAGCTATGATTGTTAGCTAAACTTTTTGAATATGGGCAAAATAATGGCTTGTTAGACTCGGGCAAATATCCCACCGCATATTCACTTGAGAATTTAATGAGTGTTTGTTATTCTCTTTAAAATCTTTGGATCCATAGGTCATTTGAATCTTTAACATGTTTCATGCATGCATATCCATTTTCAAAACATGTGTTGAAAATATCTCCTTCATGTAAAATTCCAAGCCTAATAGGGTTGGACTAATGGAATTTCCCAAACTTGGATAACAAAACTTTTGTGTTCATTTTTGGTGTGTGAATAGATATTTTATATTTACATTAGTTATTATTTTAAATATTTTCCACACATCAACTATAAAATTTTTATTTTGTTGTGATCTTTTTTGCCTTTTTTGTTTACGGGATGAAGGGGGAGCGAAAACTCAAAGTTCTGATTTGAGAAAAAAGTGTACATCTAAAATGGAAATGCACAATGCACAAATGTAGAGAGAGATATTTCCAAAGAGTGTCTGTATGTTTTAGTGATCGTATGCACTCTTTCATTTTTATATCTAAGGTTTTGCTATCGTCGGGAAATGGGGGAGGTGGGCGATTTTTAACTGAGTGTTGACTTCAAATCCATAAGTCATTTCTTACAAAAATATAGCCCATTAAACTTGAAAAATCACTTTACAATCATCTATGGTTGTTAGCTCAACTTTTTGAATATGGGCAAAATATTGGCTTGTTTGACTCGAGCAAATATCCCACCGCACGTTCACTTGAGAATTTAATGAGCATTTTTTATTCTATTTAAAAGCTTTGGATCCATAGGTCATTTAAATCTTTAACATGTTTCTGGCTTGCATATCTATTTTTAAAACATGTGTAGAAAAAATCTCCTTCATGTAAAATTCCAAGCTTAATAGGCTTAGACTAATGTAATTTCCCAAACTTGGATAACAGAACTTTTGTGTTCATTTGTGGTGTGTGAATAGATATTTTTTATTTAAATTAGTTATTAATTTAAATATTTTCCACACATACTATAAAATTTTTATTTTCTTGCGATCTTTTTTGCCTTTTTTTTTCACGGGATGAAGGGGGAGCGAAAACTCAATGTTTTTATTTAAGAAAAAAGTGTACATCTAAAATGGAATTGCACAATGGAAAAATGTAGAGAGAGATATTTCCAATGAGTGTTTGTATGTTTTAGGGATCGTATGCACTTTTTCGTTTTTATATCTAAGGTTTTGCAATCGTCGGGAAATGGGGGAGGCGGGCGATTTTTAACTGAGTGTTGAATTGCAATCTATAAGTCATTTCATACAAAAATATAGTCCGTTACGCATGATAAATCATATTACAATCATCTATGATTATTGTGTCAGCTTTTTGCAAATGGGCAAAATAATGGCATGTTTGACTCGGGTAAATATCCCACCGCAAGTTCACTTGAGAATTTAATGAGCGTTTGTTATTCTCTTTAAAAGCTTTGCATCCATAGTTCATTTGAAACTTTAACATGTTTCTGGCATGCATATCCATTTTTAAAACATGTGTAGAAAAAATCTCCTTCACGTAAAATTCCAAGATATTAGTTTTGGACTAGTGGAATTTCCCAAACATTGATAACAAAACTTCTGTGTTCATTTGTGGTGTGTGAATAAATTTTCTTCATTTTTTTTTTATTTTTTTAAACTTTTTCCGTACATCAACAATGACATTTTCTTTTTGCTGTGATCTATTTGCCTTTTTTGTTTACGGGATCAAGGGAGAGCGAAAAACATGAAGTTTTGATTTAAGAAAAATGTGTACATCTAAAATGGAAATGCACAATGCACATATGTAGAGAGATAATTCCAAAGAGTGTCTGTAATTTTTAGGGATTGTAAGCACTTTTTCGTTTTTATATATCAAGTTTTGCAATCATCGGGAAAAATGGGTTGCAGAGGATTGTAACTGAGTGTTGAATTGCAATCCATAAGTCATTTCACCCAAAAATATAGACCGTTACGCATGATAAATCACATTACAATCATCTATGATTATTATGTCAGCTTTTTGCAAATGGGCAAAATAATGGCATGTTTGACTCGGGTAAATATCCCACCGCAAGTTCGCTTGAGAATTTAATGAGCGTTTGTTATTCTCTTTAAAAGCTTTGCATCCATAGCTCATTTGCATCTTTAACATGTTTTAAACATGCATATCAATTTTTAAAACATGTGTGGATGAAATCTCTTTCTTGCAAAATTCCAAGCAATTTGGGATAAACTAGTGGAATTTCCCAAAATTGGACAACAAAACTTTTGAGATCATTTGTGTTGGGTGAATAAATTTTCTTTTTTTTATTTGTTATTGTTTTAAATTTTTTCCTTACATCAACTATAAAATTTTAATTTTGTTGTAAGCTTTTTGCCTTGTTTGTTTTCGGGATGAAGGGTGAGCGAAAAGTCAAAGTTTTGATTTAAGGAAAAAGTGTACATCTAAAGTGGAAAAGCACAATGCACAATTTTAGGGAGAGATAATTCCAAAGAGTGTCTGTAATTTTAAGGGATTGTAAGCTCTTTTTAGTTTTTATATCTCAGGTTTTGCAATCGTAGGGAAAAATTGGTGGCAGAGGATTTTTAACTGAGTGTTGATTTGCAATCCATAAGTCATTTCATACAAAAATATAGCCCGTTACGCTTGTTAAATCACTTTACAATCATCTATGATTGTTAGATCAAATTTTTTGAAAATAGGCAAAATAATGACTTGTTAGACTCGGGTAAATATCCCACCGCACGTTCACTTGAGAATTTCATGAGCATTTGTTATTCTCTTTGAAAGCTTTGGATCCACAGGTCATTTGAATCTTTAACATGTTTCAAGCATGCATATCCATTTTTAAAACAAATGTAGAAAAATCTCCTTCATGTAAAATTCCAAGCTTAATAGGGTTGGACTAATGGAATTTCCCAAACATTGACAACAAAACTTTTGTGTTCATTTGTGGTGTGTGAATAGATATTTTTTTCACATTAGTTATTATTTTAAATATTTTCCACACATCAACTATAAAATTTTTATTTTGTTGTGATCTTTTTTGCCTTTTTTGTTTACGTGATGAAGGGGGAACGAAAACTCAAAGTTCTGATTTAAGAAAAAAGTATAGATCTAAAATGGAAATGCACATTGCACAAATGTAGAGATAGATATTTCCAAAGACTGTCTGTATCTTTTAGAGATCGTATGCACTTTTTCATTTTTATATTTAAGGTTTTTCAATCGTCGGGAAACGGGGGAGGCGGGCGATTTTTAACTGAGTGTTGACTTCAAATCCATAAGTCATTTCTTACAAAAATATAGCCCGTTACGCATGACAAATCACTTTATAATCATCTATGATTGTTAGCTCAACTTTTTGAATATGGGCAAAATAATGGTATGTTTGATTCGGCCAAATATCCCACCGCACGTTCACTTGAGAATTTAATGAGCGTTAGTCATTCTCTTTAAAAGCTTTGGATCCATAGGTCATTTGAATCTTTAACATGTTTCTGGCATGCATATCCATTTTTAAAACATGTGTAGAAAAAATCTCCTTCACGTAAAATTCCTAGATATTAGTTTTGGACTAGTGGAATTTCCGAAACTTGGATAACAAAACTTTTGTGTTCGTTTGTGGTGTGTGAAATAATTTTCTTAATTTAGTTTTTTTATTGTTTAAACTTTTTTCGTACATCAACTATGAAATTTTCCTTTTGCTGTGATCTATTTGCCTTTTTTGTTTACGGGATGAAGGGAGAGCGAAAAACTCGAAGTTTTGACTTAAGAAAAATGTTTACATATAAAACAGAAATGCACAATGCACATATGTAGAGAGAGATGATTCCTAAGAGTGTCTATAATTTTTTAGGGATTGTAAGCACTTTTTCGTTTTTATATCTCAGGTTTTGGAATCGTCGGGAAAAATGGGTTGCGGAGGATTTTTAACTGAGTGTTGAATTGAAATCCATAAGTCATTTCATACAAAAATATAGTCTGTTACCCATGATAAATCACATTACAATAATCTATGATTATTCTGTCAGCCTTTTGCAAATGGGTAAAATATTGGCATGTTTGACTCGGGTAAATATCCTACTGCAAGTTCACTTGAGAATTTAATGAGCGATTGTTATTATCTTTAAAAGCTTTGGATCCATAGCTCATTTGCATCTTTAACATGTTTCAAACATGCATATCCATTTTTAAAACATGTGTGGATGAAATCTCTTTCTTGCAAAATTCCAAGCTATTAGGGTTAAACTAGTGGAATTTCCCAAAATTGGATAACAAAAATTTTGTGTTCATTTGTGTTGGGTGAATAAATTTTCTTTATTTATATTTGTTGTTGTTTTAAATTTTTTCCATACAACAACTATAAAATTTTCATTTTGTTTAAAGCTTTTTGCCTTGTTTGTTTTCAGAATGAAGGGAGGGCCAAAAGTCAAAGTTTTGATTTAAGAAAGAAGTGTACATCTAAAATGAAAAAGCACGATGCACAATTGTAGGGAGAGATAATTCCAAAAGGTGTCTGTAATTTTTAGGGATTGTAAGCTCTTTTTAATTTTTATATCTTAGGTTTTGCAATCGTCGGGAAAAATTGGTGGTAGAGGATTTTAACTGAGTGTTGAATTGCAATCCATAAGTCATGTCATACAAAAATATAGCCCGTTACGCATGATAAATCACATTACAATCATCTAGGATTATTATGTCAGCTTTTTACAAATGGGCAAAATAATGACTTGTTAGACTCGGGTAAATATCCCACCCAAGTTCGCTTGAGAATTTAATGAGCGTTTGTTATTCTCTTTAAAAGCTTTGCATCCATAGCTCATTTGCATCTTTAACATGTTTCAAACATGCATACCCATTTTTAAAACATGTGTGGATGAAATCTCTTTCTTGCAAAATTCCAAGCTTAATAGGGTTGGACTAATGGAATTTCCCAAACTTGGATAACAAAAGTTTTGTGTTCATTTGTGGTGTGTGAATAGATATTTTTTATTTACATTAATTATTATTTTAAATATTTCCCACACATCAACTATAAAATTTTTATTTTGTTGTGATATTTTTCTCCTTTTTTGTTTACGGGATGAAGGGGGAGCGAAAACTCAAAGTTCTGATTTGAGAAAAAAGTGTACATCTAAAATGGAAATGCATAATGCACAAATGTAGAGAGAGATATTTCCAAAGAGTGTCTGTATGTTTTTGGGATCGTATGCACTTTTTCGTTTTTATATCCAAGGTTTTGCAATTGTCGGGAAACCGGGGAGGCATACGATTTTTAACTGAGTGTTCACTACAAATCCATAAGTCACTTCTTACAAAAATATAGCCCGTTACGCATGACAAATCAGTTTACAATCGTCTATGATTGTTAGCTCAACTTTTTGAATGTGGGCAAAATAATGGCTTGTTTGACTCGGGCAAATATCCCACCGCACGTTCACTTGAGAATTTAATGAGCGTTTCTTATTCTCTTTAAAAGTTTAGGATTCATAGGTCATTTGAATCTTTAACATGTTTCTGGTTTGCATATCCATTTTTAAAACATGCGTAGAAAAAATCTCCTTCATCTTAAATTACAAGATATAGTTTTGAACTAGTGGAATTTCCCAAACTTGGATAACAAAACTTTTGTGTTCATTTCTGGTGTGTGAATAAATTTTCTTCATTTACTTTTTTTTATTTTTTTAAAATTTTTTCGTACATCACCTATGAAATTTTCATTTTGCTGTGATCTATTTACCTTTTTTGTTTACGGGATGAAGGGAGAGCGAAAAACTCGAAGTTTTGATTTAAGAAAAATGTGTACATCTAAAACGGAAATGCACAATGCACATATGTAGAGAGAGATAATTCCAAAGAGTGTCGATAATTTTTAGGGATTGTAAGCACTTTTTTCGTTTTTATACACCAGGTTTTGCAATCGTCGGGAAAAATGGGCTGCGAAGGATTTTTAACTGAGTGTTGAATTGCAGTCCAGAAGTCATTTCATACAAAAATATAGCCCGTCATGTTAATCACATTACAATCATCTATGATTATTATGTCAGTTTTTCGCAAATGGGCAAAATATTGGCATGTTTGACTCGGGTAAATATCCCACCGCAAGTTCACATGAGAATTTAATAAGCATTTGTTATTCTCTTTAAAATCTTTGCATCCATAGCTCATTTGCATCTTTAACATGTTTCAAACATGCATATGCATTTTTAAAACATGTGTGGATGAAATCTCTTTCTTGCAAAATTCCAAGCTATTTGGGTTAAACTAGTGGAATTTTCCAAAATTGGATAACAAAACTTTTGTGTTCATTTGTGTTGGGTGAATAAATTTTATTTATTTATATTTGTTATTGTTTTAAATTTTTTCCATACATCAACTATAAAATTTTCATTTTTTTGTAAGCTTTTTGCCTTGTTTGTTTTCGGGATGAAGGGAGAGCAAAAAGTCAACGTTTTGATTTAAGAAAAAAGTGTACATCTAAAATGGAAAAGCACAATGCATAATTGCAGGGAGAGAAAATTACAAATAGTGTCTGTAATTCTTAGGGATTGTAAGCTCTTTTTAGTTTTTATATCACAGGTTTGGCAATCGTCGGGAAAAATTGGTGGCAGAGGATTTTTAACTGAGTGTTGAATTGCAATCCATAAGTCATTTCATACAAAAATATAGCTCGTTACGCAAGATAAATCACTTTAAAATCATCTATGACTGTTAGATCAATTTTTTTGAAAATGGGCAAAATAATGACTTGTTAGACTCGAGTAAATATCCCACCGCACGTTCTCTTTAAAAGATTTGGAACCATAGGTCATTTGAATCTTTAAAATGTTTCAAGCATGCATATCCATTTTTAAAACATGTGTAGAAAAAATTTCCTTCATGTAAAATTCCAAGCTTAATAGGGTTGTTTCCCAAACTTGGATAACAAAACTTTTGTGTTCATTTGTGGTGTGTGAATAGATATTTTTTATTTATATTAGTTATTATTTTAAATATTTTCCACACCTCAACTATAAAATTTTTATTTTGTTGTGATCTTTTTTGCCTTTTTTGTTTACTGGATTAAGGTGGAGCAAAAACTCAAAGTTATGATTTAAGAAAAAAGTGTATATCTAAAATGAAAATTCACAATGCACAAATGTAGAGAGAGATATTTCTAAAGAGTGTCTGTATGTTTTAGGGATCGTACGCACTTTTTCATTTTTATATCTAAGGTTTTGCAATCATCGGGAAACGGGGGAAGCGGGCGATTTTTAACTGAGCGTTGACTTCAAATCCATAAGTCATTTTTTACAAAAATGTAGCCCGTTACGCATGACAAATCACTTTACAAATCAGTTATGATTGTTAGCTCAACTTTTTGAATATGGGAAAAATAATGGTTTGTTTGACTCGGGCAAATATCCCACCGCACGTTCACTTGAGAATTTAATGAGCGTTTGTTATTCTCTTTAAAAGCTTTGGATCCATAGGTCATTTGAATCATTAACATGTTTCTGGCATGCATATCCATTTTTAAAACATGTGTAGAAAAAATCTCCTTCATGTAAAATTCCAAGATATTAGTTTTGGACTAGTGGAATTTCCCAAACTGGGATAACAAAACTTTTGTGTTCATTTGTGATGCGTTAATAAATTTTCTTCATTTACTTTTTTTTCTTGTTTTAAACTTTTTCCGTACATCAACTATGAAATTTTCATTTTGCTTTGATCTATTTTCCTTTTTTGTTTACGGGATGAAGGGAGAGCGAAAAACTCGAAGTTTTGATTTAAGAAAAATGTGTACATCAAAAACGGAAATGCATAATGCACATAAGTAGAGAGAGATAATTCCAAAGAGTGTCTGTAATTTTTAGGGATTGTAAGCAATTTTTCGTTTTTATATCTCAGGTTTTGCAATCGTCTAGAAAAATGGGTTGCGGAGGATTTTTAACTGAGTGTTGAAATGCAACCCATAAGTTATTTCATACAAAAATGTATCCCGTTTCGCATGATAAATCACATCACAATCATCTATGATTATTATGTCAGCTTTTTGCAAATGGGCAAATTAATGGCATGTTTGACTCGGGTAAATATCCCACCGCAAGTTCACTTGAGAATTTAATGAGCGTTTGTTATTCTCTTTAAAAGCTTTGCATCCATAGCTCATTTGCATCTTTAACATGTTTCAAACATGCATATCCATTTTTAAAACATATGTGGATGAAATCTCTTTCTTGCAAAATTCCAAGCTATTAGGGTTAAACTAGTGGAATTTCCCAAAATTGGATAGCAAAACTTTTGTGTTCATTTGTGTTGGGTGAATAAATTTTCTTTATTTATATTTGTTATTTTTTAAAAAAATTTCCATACATCAACTATAAAATTTTCATTTTGTTGTAAGTTTTTTGCCTTGTTTGTTTTCGGATTAAAGGGAGAGCGAAAAGTCAAAGTTTTGATTTTAGAAAAAAATGTACATCTAAAATGGGAAAGCACAATGCACAATTGTAGGGAGGGATAATTCCAATGAGTATCTATAATTTTTTGGGATTGTAAGGTCTTTTTTAGTTTTTATATCTCAGGTTTTGCAATCGTCGGGAAAAATTGGTGGCAGAGGATTTTTAACTGAGTGTTGAATTACAAACCATAAGTCATTTCATACAAAAATATAGCCCGTTACGCATGATAAATCACTTTACAATGATCTACGATTGTTAGATCAAATTTTTGAAAATGGGCAAAATAATGACTTGTTAGACTCGGGTAAATATCCCACCGCACGTTTACTTGAGAATTTAATGAGCGTTTGTCATTCTCTTTAAAAGCTTTGGATCCGTTGGTCATTTGAATCTTTAACATGTTTCAAGCATGCATATCCATTTTTAAAACATGTGTAGAAAAATTCTCCTTCATGTAAAATTCCAAGCTTAATAGGGTTGGACTAATGGAATTTCCCAAACTTTGATAACAAAACATTTGTGTTCATTTGTGGTGTGTGAATAGATATTTTTTATTTACATTAGTTATTATTTTAAATATTTTCCACACATCAACTATAAAATTTTTATTTTGTTGTGATCTTTTTTGCCTTTTTGTTTACGGGATGAAGGGGGAGCGAAAAGTCAAAGTTGTGATTTAAGAAAAAAGTGTACATCTAAAATGAAAATGCACAATGCACAAATGTAGAGAGAGATATTTCCAAAGAGTGTTTGTATTTTTTAGGGATTGTATGCACTTTTTTGTTTTTATATTTAAGGTTTTGCAATCGACGGGAAACGGGGGAGGCGGGCGATTTTTAACTGAGTGGTGACTTCAAATACATATGTCATTTTTTACAAAAATATTGCTCGTTATGCATGACAAATCACTTTACAAATCATCTATGATTGTTAGCTCAACTTTTTGAATATGAGAAAAATAATGGCTTGTTTGACTCGAGCAAATATCCCACCGCATGTTCACTTGAGAATTTAATGAGCGTTTGTTATTCTCTTTAAAACATTTGGATCCATAGGTCATTTGAATCATTAACATGTTTCTGGCATGCATATCCATTTTTAAAACATGTGTAGAAAAAATCTCCTTCATGTAAAATTCCAAGATATTAGTCTTGGACTAGTGCAATTTCCCAAACTTGGAAAACAAAAATTTTGTGTTCATTTGAGGTGTGTGAATAAATTTTCTTCATTTACTTTTTTTTTATTGTTTTAAACGTTTTCCATACATCAACTTTGAAATTTTCATTTTGCTGTGATCTATTTGCCTTTTTTATATACGGGAAGAAGGGAGAGCGAAAAACTCGAAGTTTTTATTTAAGAAAAAAGGGTATATCTAAAACGGAAAAACACAATGCACAATAATAGGGAGAGATAATTCCAAAGAATGTCTGTAAGTTTTAGGGATTGTAAGCTCTTTTTCGTTATTATATCTCAGGTTTTGCAATCGTCGGGAAAAATTGGTGGCAGATAATTTTTAACTGAGTGTTGAATTGCAATCCATAAGTCATTTCATACAAAAATATAGCCCGTTACGCATGATAAAACACTTTACAATCATCTATAATTGTTAGATCAAATTTTTGCAAATGGGCAAAATAATGCATGTTTGACTCGGGTAAATATCCCACCGCAAGTTCACTTGAGAATTTAATGAGCGTTTGTAATTCTCTTTAAATGCTTTGAATCCATAGCTCATTTTCATCTTTAACATGTTTCAAACATGCATATCCATTTTTAAAACATGTGTGGATGAAATCTCTTTCTTGCAAAATTCCAAGCTATTAGGGTGAAAGTAGTGGAATTTCCCAAAATTGGACAACAAAACTTTTGTGTTCATTTGTGTTAGGTGAATAAATTTTCTTTATTTATATTTGTTATTTTTTTAAATTTTTTCCATACATCAACTATAAAATTTTCATTTTGATGTAAGCTTTTTGCCTTGTTAGTTTTCGGGATGAAGGGAGAGCGAAAAGTCAACGTTTTGATTTAAGAAAAAAGTGTACATCTAAAATGGAAAAGCACAATGCACAATTGTAGGGAGAGATAATTTCAAAGAGTGTCTGTAATTTTTAGGGATTTTAAGCTCTTTTTAGTTTTTATATCTCAGGTTTTGCAATCGTCGGGAAAAATTGGTGGCAAAGGATTTTTAACTGAGTGTTGAATTGCAATCCATAAGTCATTTCATACAAAAATATAGCCCGTTACGCATGATAAATCACTTTACAATCATCTATGATTGTTAGATCAAATTTTTGAAAATGGGGAAAATAATGACTTGTTAGACTCGGGTAAATATCCCACCGAACGTTCACTTGAGAACTTAATGAGCATTTGTTATTCTCTTTAAAAGCTTTGGATCCATAGGTCATTTGAATCTTGAACATTTTTCAAGCATGCATATCCATTTTTAAAACATGTGTAGAAAAAATCTCCTTCATGTAAAATTCCAAGCATAATAGGGTTGGACAAATGGAATTTCCCAAACTTGGATAACAAAACTTTTGTGTTCATTTGTGGTGTGTGAATAGATATTTTTTATTTACATTAGTTATTATTTTAAATATTTTCCACACATCAACTATAAATTTTTTATCTTGTTGTGATCTTTTCTGCCTTTTTTGTTCACGGGATGAAGGGGGAGCGAAAACTCAAAGTTCTGATTTAAGAAAAAAGTGTACATCTAAAATGGAAATGCACAATGCACAAATATAGAGAGAGATATTTCAAAACATTGTCTGTATGTTTTAGGGATCGTATGCACTTTTTCGTTTGTATATCTAAGGTTTTGCAATCGTCGGGAAACGGGGGAGGCGGGCGATTTTTAGCTGAGTGTTGACTTCAAATTCATAAGTCATTTCTTAAAAAAATATAGCCCGTTACGCATGACAAATCACTTTACAATCATCTATGATTTTTAGCTCCACTTTTTAAATATGGGCAAAATAATGGCTTGTTTGAGTCGGGAAAATATCCGACCGCACGTTCTCTTGAGAATTAAATGAGTGTTTGTTATTCTCTTTAAAAGCTTTGGGGCCATAGGTCATTTGAATCTTTAACATGTTTCTGGCATGCATATCCATTTTTAAAACATGTGTAGAAAAAATCTCCTTCATATAAAATTCCAAGATATTAGTTTTGGACTAGAGGAATTTCCCAAACTTGGATAACAAAACTTTTGTTGTCATTTGTGGTGTGTGAATAAATGTTTTTCGTTTACTTTTTTAATTGTTTTGAACTTTTTCTGTACATCAACTATGAAATTTTCATTTTACTGTGATCTATTTGCCTTTTTTGTTTACGGGATGAAGGGAGAGCGAAAAACTCGAAGTTATGATTTAAGAAAAATGTGTACATCTAAAACGGAATTGCACAATGCACATATGAAGAGAGAGATAATTCCAAAGAGTGCCTGTAACTTTTAGGGATGGTAGGCACCTTTTCATTTTTATATCTCAGGTTTTGATATCGCCGGCAAAAATGGGTTGCGGAGGATTTTTAACTGAGTGTTGAACGGCAATCCATAAGTCATTTCATACAAAAATATAGCCCATTATGCAAATGGGCAAAATAATGGCATGTTTGACTCGGGTAAATATCCCACCGCAAGTTCACTTGAGAATTTAATGAGCGTTTGTTATTCTCTTTAAAAGCTTTGCATCCATAGCTCATTTGCATTTTTAACATGTTTCAAACATGCATATCCATATTTAAAACATGTGTGGATGAAATCTCTTTCTTGCAAAATTCCAAGCTATTAGGGTTAAACTAGTGGAATTTCCCAAAATTGGATAACAAAACTTTTGTGATCATTTGTGTTGGGTGAATAAATTTTCTTTATTTATATTTATTATTGTTTTAAATTTTTTCCATACATCAACTATAAAATTTTCATTTTGTTGTAAGCTTTTTGCCATTTTTGTTTTCGGGATGAAGGGAGAGCGAAAAGTCAAAGTTTTGATTTAAGAAAAAAGTGTACATCTAAAATGGAAAAGCACAATACACAATTGTAGGGAGAGATAATTCCAAAGAGTGTCTGTAAGTTTTAGGGATTGTAAGCTCTTTTTAGTTTTTATATCTTAGCTTTTGCAATCGTCGGGAAAAATTGGTGGAAGAGGATTTTTAACTGAGTGTTGAATTGCAATCCATAAGTCATTTCATACAAAAATATAGCCCGTTACGCATGATAAATCACATTGCAATCATCTATGATTATTTATGTCAGCTTTTTGCAAATGGACAAAATAATGGAACGTTTGACTCGGGTAAGTATCCCACTGCAAGTTCACTTGAGAATTTAATAAGCGTTTGTTTTTTGCTTTAAAAGCTTTGCATCCATAGCTCATTTTCATCTTTAACATGTTTCAAACATGCATATCCATTTTTAAAACATGTGTGGATGAAATCCCTTTATTGCAAAATTCCAAGCTATTAGAGTTAAACTAGTGGAATTTCCCAAAATTGGATAACAAAACTTTTGTGTTCAATTGTGTTGGGTGAATAAATTTTCTTTATTTATATTTTTTATTTTTTTAAATTTTTTCGATACATCAACTATAAAATTTTGATTTTGTTGTAAGCTTTTTGCCTTGTTTGTTTTCGGGATGAAGGGAGAGCGAAAACTCAAAGTTTTGATTTAAGAAAAAAGTGTACATCTAAAATGGAAAAGCACAATGCACAATTATAGGGAGAGATAATTCCAAAGAGTGTCTGTAATTTTTAGGGATTGTAAACTCTTTTTAGTTTTTATATCTCAGGTTTTGCAATCGTTGGGAAAAATTGGTGGCAGAGGATTTTTAACTGAGTGTTGAATTGCAAACCATAAGTCATTTCATACAAAAATATAGCCCGTTACGCATGATAAATCACTTTACATTCATCTATGATCGTTGGATCAAATTTTTGAAAATGGGCAAAATAATGACTTGTTAGACTCGGGTAAATATCCCACCGCACGTTCACTTGAGAATTTAATGAGCGTTTGTTATTCTCTTTAAAAGCTTTGGATCCATAGGTCATTTGAATCTTTAGCATGTTTCAAGCATGCATATCCATTTTTAAAACATGAGCAAAAAAAATCTCCTTCATGTAAAATTCCAAGTTTAATAAGGTTGGACTAATGGAATTTCCCAAACTTGGATAACAAAACTTTTGTGTTCATTTGTGGTGTGTGAATAGATATTTTTTATTTGCAAGAGTTATTATTTTAAATATTTTCCTCACCTCAATTATAAAATTTTTATTTTGTTGTGATCTTTTTTGCCTTTTTTGTTTATGGGATTAAGGAGGAGCGAAAACTCAAAGTTATGATTTAAGAAAAAAGTGTACATCTAAAATGGAAATGCACAATGCACAAATGTAGAGAGAGATATTTCCAAAGAGTGTCTGTATATTTTAGGGATCGTATGCACTTTTTCGTTTTTATATCTAAGGTTTTGCAATCGTCGGGAAACGGGGGAGGCGGGCGATTTTTAACTGAGCGTTGACTTCAAATCCATAAGTCATTTTTTACAAAAATATAGCCCGTTACGCATGACAAATCACTTTACAAATCATTTATGATTGTTAGCTCAACTTTTTGAATATGGGAAAAATAATGGTTTGTTTGACTCGAGCAAATATCCCACCGCACGTTCACTTGAGAATTTAATGAGCGTTTGTTATTCTCTTTAAAAGCTTTGGATCCATAGGTCATTTGAATCATTAACATGTTTCTGGCATGCATATCCATTTTTAAAACATGTGTAGAAAAAATCTCCTTCATGTAAAATTCCAAGATATTTGTTTTGGACTAGTGGAATTTCCCAAACTGGGGTAACAAAACTTTTGTGTTCATTTGTGGTGTGTGAATAAATTTTCTTCATTTACTTTTTTTTCTTTTTTTAAACTTTTTCCATACATCAACTATGAAATTTTCATTTTGCTTTGATCTATTTTCCTTTTTTGTTTACGGGATGAAAGGAGAGCGAAAAACTCTAAGTTTTGATTTAAGAAAAATGTGTACTTCTAAAACGGAAATGCACAATGCACATATGTAGAGAGAGATAATTCCAAAGAGTGTCAGTAATTTTTAGGGATTGTAAGCACTTTTTCGTTTTTATATCTCAGTTTTTGCATTCATCTGGAAAAATGGGTTGCGGAGGATTTTTAACTGAGTGTTGAAATGCAACCCATAAGTCATTTCATACAAAAATATAGCCCGTTACGCATGATAAATCACATCACTATCATCTATGATTATTATGTCAGCTTTTTGCAAATGGGTCAAATAATGGCACGTTTGACTCGGGTAAATATCCTACCGCAAGTTCACTTGAGAATTTAATGAGCGTTTGTTATTCTCTTTGAAATATTTGCATTCATAGCTCATTTGCATCTTTAACATGTTTCAAACATGCATAACCATTTTTAAAACATGTGTGGATGAAATCTCTTTCTTGCAAAATTCCAAGCTATTAGGGTTAAACTAGTGGAATTTCCCAAAATTGGATAACAAAACTTTTGTGTTCATTTGTGTTGGGTGAATAAATTTTTTTTATTCATATTTTTTATTGTTTTAAATTTTTTCCATACATCAACTACAAAATTTTCATTTTGTTGTAAGCTATTTGCCTTCTTTGTTTTCGGGATGAAGGGAAAGCGAAAAGTCAAAGTTTTGATTTAAGACTAAAATGGGAAAGCACAATGCACAATTGTAGGGAGAGATAATTCCAAAGAGTATCTGTAATTTTTAGGGATTGTAAACTCTTTTTAGTTTTTATATCTCAGGTTTTGCAATCGTCGTGAAAAATTGGTGGCAGAGGATTTTTAACAGTGTTTAATTGCAATCCATAAGTCATTTCGTACAAAAATATAGCCCGTTACGCATGATAAATCACTTTACAATGATCTACGATTGTTAGATCAAATTTTTGAAAATGGGCAAAATAATGTCTTGTTGGACTCGGGTAAATATCCCACCGCTCGTTCACTTGAGAATTTAATGAGCATTTGTTATTCTCTTTAAAAGCTTTGGATCCGTCGGTCATTTGAATCTTTAACATGTTTCAAGCATGCATATCCATTTTTAAAACATGTGTAGAAAAATTGTCCTTCATGTAAAATTCCAAGCTTAATAGGGTTGGACTAATGGAATTTCCCAAACTTGGATAACAAAACATTTGTGTTCATTTCTAGTGTGTGAATAGATATTTTTTATTTAAATTAGTTATTATTTTAAATATTTTCCACACATCAACTATAAAATTTTTATTTTGTTGTGATCTTTTTGGCCTTTTTTGTTTACGGGATGAAGGGGGAGCGAAAACTCAAAGTTGTGATTTAAGAAAAAAGTGTACATCTAAAATGAAAATGCACAATGCACAAATGTAGAGAGAGATATTTCCAAAGAGTGTCTGTATGTTTTAGGGATCGTATGCACTTTTTCATTTTTATATCTAAGGTTTTGGAATCGTCGGGAAACAGGGGAGGCGGGCGATTTTTAACTGAGTGGTGACTTCAAATCCATAAGTCATTTTTAACAAAAATATAGCCCGTTACGCATGACAAATCACTTTACAAATCATCTATGATTGTTAGCTCAACTTTTTGAATATGGGCAAAATAATGGCTTGTTTGACTCGGGCAAATATCCCACCGCACGTTCACTTGAGAATTTAAAGAGCGTTTGTTATTCGCTATAAAATCTTTGGACCCATACGTCATTTGAATCATTAACATGTTTCTGGCATGCATATCCATTTTTAAAACATGTGTAGAAAAAAACTCCTTCATGTAAAATTCCAAGATATTAGTTTTCGACTAGTGCAATTTCCCAAACTTGGATAACAAAACATTTGTGTTCATTTGAGGTGTGTGAATAAATTTTCTTCATTTAATTTTTTTTATTGTTTTAAACTTTTTCCGTACATCAACTATGAAATTTTCATTTTGCTGCGATCTATTTGCCTTTTTTGTATACGGGAAGAAGGGAGAGCGAAAAACTCGAAGTTTTTATTTAAGAAAAAAGTGTACATCTCAAACGGAAAAGCACAATGCACAATTATTGGGAGAGATAATTCCAAAGAGTGTCGATAATTTTTAGGGATTGTAAGCACTATTTAGGTATTATATCTCATGTTTTGCAATCCTCGGGAAAAATTGGTGGCAGAGGATTTTTAACTGAGTGTTGAATTGGAATCCATAAGTCATTTTATACAAAAATATAGCCCGTTACACATGATAAATCACTTTACAATCATCTATGATTGTTAGATCAAATTTTTGAAAATGGGCAAATTATGACTTGTTAGACTCGGGTAAATATCCCACTGCACGTTCACTTGAGAATTTAATGCGTTTGTTATTCTCTTTAACAGCTTTGTATCCATAGCTCATTTGCATCTTTAACATGTTTCAAACATGCATATCCATTTTTAAAACAAGTGTGGATGAAATCTCTTTCTTGCAAAATTCCAAGCTATTAGGGTTAAACTTGTGGAATATCCCAAAATTGGATAACAAAACTTTTGTGTTCATTTGTGTTGGGTGAATAAATTTTCTTTATTTATATTTGTTATTTTTAAAATTTTTTCCATACAACAACTATAAAATTTTCATATTGTTGTAAGCTTTTTGCCATGTTTGTTTTCGGGATGAAGGGAGAGCGAAAAGTCAAAGTTTTGATTTAAGAAAAAAGTGTACATCTAAAATGGAAAAGCACAATGCACAATTGTAGGGAGAGATAATTCCAAAGAATGTCAGTAATTTTTAGGGATTGTAAGCTCTTTTTAGTTTTTATATCTCAGATTTTGCAATCGTTAGAAAAAATTGGTGGGAGAGTATTTTTAACTGAGTGTTGAATTGCAATCTATAAGTCATTTCATAAAAAATATAGCCCTTTACGCATGATAAATCACTTTACAATCCTCTAAGATTGTTAGATCAAATTTTTGAAAATGGGCAAAATAATGACTTGTTAGACTCGGGTAAATATCCCACCGCACGTTCACTTCAGAATTTAATGAGCGTTTGTTATTCTCTTTAAAAGCTTTGGATCCGTAGGTCATTTGAATCTTTAACATTTTTCCAGCATGCATATCCATTTTTAAAACATGTGTAGAAAAAATCTCCTGCATGGAAAATTCCAAGCTTAATAGGGTTGGACTAATGGAATTTCCCAAACTTGGATAACAAAACATTTGTGTTCATTTGTGGTGTGTGAATAGATATTTTTTGTTTACATTAGTTATTATTTTAAATATTTTCCACACATCAACTATAAATTTTTTCTTTTGTTGTGATCTTTTCTGCCTTTTTTGTTTACGGGATGAAGTGGGAGCGAAAACTCAAAGTTCTGTATGTTTTAGGGATCGTATGCATTTTTTCGTTTTTATATCTAAGGTTTTGCAATCGTCAGGAAATGGGGGCGGTGGGCGATTTTTAACTGAGTGTTGACTTCAAATCCATAAGTCATTTCTGAAAAAAATATAGCCCGTAACGCATGAAAAATCACTTCAAAAATCATCTATGATTGTTAGCTCAACATTTTGAATATGTGCAAAATATTGGCTTGTTTGCCTCGGGTAAATATCCCACCACACCTCCACTTGAGAATTTAATGAGCATTTGTTATTCTCTTTAAAAGCTTTGGATCCATAGGTCATTTGAATCTTTAACATGTTTCAAACATGCATATCCATTTTTAAAACATGTGTGGATGAAATCTCTTTCTTACAAAATTCCAAGCTAATAGGGTTAAACTAGTGGAATTTCCCAAATTTGGATAACAAAACTTTTGTGTTCATTTGTGTTGGGTGAATAAATTTTCTTTATTTATATTTGTTATTGATTTAAATCTTTTCCATACATCAACTATAAAATTTTCATTTTGTTGTAAGCTTTTTGCCTTGATAGTTTTCGGGATGAAGGGAGAGCGAAAAGTCAAAGTTTTGATTTAAGAAAAAAGTGTACATCTAAAATGGAAAAGCACAATTCATAATTTTAGGGAGAGATAATTCCAAAGAGTGTCCGTAATTTTTAGGGATTGTAAGCTCATTTTAGTTTTTATATCTCAGATTTTGAATTCGTAAGGAAAATTTGGTGGGTGAGGATTTTTAACTAAGTGTTGAATTGTAATCCATTAGTCATTTCATACAAAAATATAGGCCCATTACGCATGATAAATCACTTTACAATCATCTATGATTGTTAGATCAAATTTTTGAAAATGGGAAAAATATTGACTTGTTAGACTCGGGTAAATATCCCACCGCACGTTCACTTGAGAATTTAATGAGCGTTTGTTATTCTCTGTAAAAGCTTTGGATCCGTAGGTCATTTGAATCTTTAACATGTTTCAAGAATGCATATCCATTTTTAAAACATGTGTAAAAAAAATCTCCTTCACGTAAAATTCCAAGCTTAATAGGGTTGGACTAATGTAATTTCCCAAACTTGGATAACAAAACTTTTGTGTACATTTGTGGTGTGTGAATAGATATTTTTTATTTACATTAGTTATTATTTTAAATATTTTTCACACATCAACTATAAAATTTTTATTTTGTTGTGATCTTTTTTGCCTTTTTTGTTTAGGGGATGAAGGGGGAGCAAAAACTCAAAGTTCTTATTTAAGACAAAAGTGTACATCAAAAATGGAAATGCATAATGCACAAATGTAGAGAAAGATATTTCCAAAGAGTGTTTGTATGTTTTAGGGATCGTATGCACTTTTTTGTTTTTATATCTAAGGTTTTGCAATCGTCGGGAAACAGGGGAGGCGAGCGATTTTTAACTGAGTGTTGAGTTCAAATCCATAAGTCATTTCTTAAAAAAATATAGCCCGTTACGCATGACAAATCACTTTACAAATCATCTATGATTGTTAGCTCAACTTTTTGAATATGGGCAAAATAATGGCTTGTTAGACTCGGGCAAATATCCCACGGCACGTCCAGAGAATTTAATGAGCGTTTGTTATTCTCTTTAAAAGCTTTTGATCCATACGTCATTTTAATCTTTAACATGTTTCTGCATACATATCCATTTTTAAAACAAGTGTAGAAAAAATCTCCTTCATGTAAAATTCCATGATATTAGTTTTGGACTAGTGGAATTTCACAAACTTGGATAACAAAACTTTTGTGTTCATTTGTGGTGTGTGAATAAATTTTATTCATTTACTTTTTTTATTGTGTTAAAATTTTTCCGTACATCAACTATGAAATTTTCATTTTGCTGTGATCTATTTGCCTTTTTTGTTTACGGGAAGAAGGGAGAGCGAAAAACTCAAAGTTTTGATTTAAGAAAAATGTGTACATCTAAAACGGAAATGCACAATGCACATATGTAAAGAGAGATAATTCAAAAGAGTGTCTCTAATTTTTAGGGATTGTAAGCACCTTTTTCATTTTTATATCTCAGGTTTTACAATCGCCGGGAAAAATGGGTTGCGGAGGATTTTTAACTGAGTGTTGAATTGCAATCCATAAGTCATTTCATACAAAAATACAGCCCGTTACACATGATAAATCACATTACAATCATCTATGATTAATTATGTCAGATTTTTGCAAATGGGCAAAATAATGGCATGTTTGACTCGGGTAAATATCCCACCGCAAGTTCACTTGAGAATTTAATGAGCGTTTGTTATTCTCTTTAAAAGCTTTGCATCCATAGCTCATTTGCATCTTTAACATGTGTAGAAAAAATCTCCTTCATTTAAAATTCCAAGCTTAATAGGGTTGGACTAATGGAATTTCCCAAACTCGGATAACAAAACTTTTGTGTTCATTTGTGGTGTGTGAATAGATATTTTTTATTTACATTAGTTATTATTTTAATTATTTTCCACACATCAACTATAAAATTTTTATTTTGTTATGATCTTTTCTGCTTTTTTTATTTAAGGGATAAAGGGGGACCGAAAACTGAAAGTTCTGATTTAAGAAAAAAGTGTACATCTAAAATGGAAATGCACAATGCACAAATGTAGAGAGAGATATTTCTAAAGATTGTCTGTATGTTTTAGGGATCGTATGCACTTTTTCTTTTTTATATCTAAGGTTTTGCAATCGTCGGGAAACGGGGGAGGCGGGGGATTTTTAACTGAGTGTTGACTTCAAATCCATAAGTCATTTCTTTAAAAAATATAGCCCGTTACGCTTGACAAATCATTTTACAATCATCTATCATTGTTAGCTCAACTTTTTGAATATGGGCAAAAAATTGGCTTGTTTGACTCGGGCAATTATCCCACCGCACGTTCACTTGAGAATTTAATGAGCGTTTGTTATTCTCTTTAAAAGCTATGGATCCATAGGTCATTTGAATCTTCAACACGTTTCTGGCATGCATATCCATTTTTAAAACATGTGTAAAAAAAATCTCCTTCATGTAAAATTCCAAGATATTAGTCATGGACTTGTGAATTTTCCCAAACTTGGATAACAAAACTTTTGTGTTCATTTGTGGTGTGTGAATAAATTTTCTTCATTTAATTTTTTTATTGTTTTAAACTTTTCCGTACTTCAACTATGAAATTTTCATTTTGCTGTGATCTATTTGCCTTTTTTGTTTACGCGATGAAGGGAGAGCGTAAAATTCGAAGTTTTTATTTCTTAAAAATGTGTACATCTGAAACGGAAATGCGCAATGCACATATGTTGAGAAAGATAATTCCAAAGAGTGTGTGTAATTTTTAGGGACTGTAAGCGCTTTTTCATTTTTATATCTCAGGTTTGGCAATAGTCGGGAAAAATGGGTTGCGGAGGATTTTTAACTGAGTGTTGAATTGTAACCCATAAGTCATTTCATACATAAATATAGCCCGTTACGCGTGATAAATCACATCACAATCATCTATGATTATTAGGTCAGCTTTTTGCAAATGGGCAAAATAATGCATGTTTGACTCGGGTAAATATCCCACCGCAAGTTCACTTGAGAATTTAATGAGCGTTTTTAATTCTCTTTAAATGCTTTGGATCCATATCTCATTTGCATCTTTAACAAGTTTCAAACATGCATATCCATTTTTAAAACAAGTGTGGACGAAATCTCTTTCTTGCAAAATTCCAAGCTATTAGGGTTAAACTAGTGGAATTTCCCAAAATTGGATAACAAAAATTTTGTGTTCATTTGTGTTGGGTGATTAAATTTTCTTTATTTATATTTGTTATTTTTAAAATTTTTTCCATACATCAACTATAAAATTTTCATTTTGTTGTAAGCTTTATGCCTTGTTAGTTTTCGGGATGAAGGGAGAGCGAAAAGTCAACGTTTTGATTTAAGAAAAAAGTGTACATCTAAAATGGAAATGCACAATGCACAATTGTAGGGAGAGATAATTCCAAAGAGTGTCTGTAATTTTTAGGGATTGTAAGCTCTTTTTAGTTTTTATATCTCAGGTTTTGCAATCATCGGGAAAAATTGGTGGCGGAGGATTTTTAACTGAGTGTTGAATTGCAATCCATATGTTATTTCATACAAAAATATAGCCCGTTACGCATGATAAATCTCTTTACAATCATCTATGATTTTTAGATCAAATTTTTAAAAATGGGGAAAATAATGACTTGTTAGACTCGGGTAAATATCCCACCGCACGTTCACTTGAGAATTTAATGAGCATTTGTTATTCTCTTTAAAAGCTTTGGATCCATAGGTCATTTGAATCTTTAACATGTTTCAAGCATGCATATCCATTTTTAAAACATGTGTAGAAAAAATCTCCTTCATGTAAAATTCCAAGCTTAATAGGGTTGGACTAATGGAATTTCCCAAACTTGGATAACAAAACTTTTGTGTTCATTTGTGGTGTGTGAATAGATATTTTTTATTTACATTAGTTATTATTTTAAATATTTTCAGCACATCAAATATAAAATTTTTATTTTGTTGTTATCTTTGTTGCCTTTTTTGTTTGCGGTATGAAGGGGGAGCGAAATCTCAAAGTTCTGATTTAAGAAAAAAGTGTACATCTAAAATGGAAATGCACAGTGCACAAATGTAGAGAGAGATATTTCAAAAGAGTGTTTGTATGTTTTAGGGATCGTATGCACTTTTTCGTTTTTATATCTAAGGTTTTGCAATCGTTGGGAAACGGGGGAGGCGGGCGATTTTTAAATGAGTGTTGACTTCTAATCCATAAGTCATTTCTTACAAAAATATAGCCTGTTACGCATGACAAATCACTTTACAATCATCTATGATTGTTAGCTCAACTTTTTGAATATGGGCAAAATAATGGCTTGTTTAACTGAGTGTTGAATTGCAATCCATAAGTCATTTCATACAAAAATATAGCCCGTTCCGCTTGATAAATCACTTTACAATCATCTATGATTGTTAGATCAAATTTTTGAAAATGGGCAAAATAATGACTTGTTATACTCATGTAAATATCCCACCGCATGTTCACTTGAGAATTTAATGAGCGTTTGTTATTCTTTTTAAGCATGCATATCCATTTTTAAAACATGTGTAGAAAAAATCTCATTCATGTAAAATTCCAAGCTTAATAGGGTTGGACTAATGGAATTTCCCAAACTTGGATAACAAAACTTTTGTGTTCATTTGTGGTGTATGAAAAGATATTTTTTATTTACAATTGTCATTTTTTAAATATTTTCCACACATCAACTATAAAATTTTTATTTTGTTGTGATCCTTTTGGCCTTTTTTGTTTACGGGATGAAGGGGGAGCGAAAACTGAACGTTCTGATTTAAGAAAAAAGTGTACATCTAAAATGGAAATGCACAATGCACAAATGTAGAGAGAGATATTTCCAAAGAGTGTCTGTATGTTTTAGGGATCGTATGCACATTATCGTTTTTATATCTAAGGTTTTGCAATCGTCGGGAAACGGGGGAGACGGGCGATTTTTAACTGAGTGTTGACTTCAAATCCATAAGTCATTTCTAACAAAAATATAGCCCGTTACGCATGACAAGTCACTTTACAATCATTTATGATTGTTAGCTCAACATTTTGAATATGGGAAAAATAATGGCTTCTTTGACTCGGGCAAGTATCCCACCGCACGTTCACTTGAGAATTTAATGAGCGTTTGTTATTCTCTTTAAAAGCTTTGGGTCCACAGGTCATTAGAATCTTTAACATGTTTCTGGCATGCATATCCATTTTTAAAACATGTGTAGAAAAAATCCCCTTCATGTAAAATTCCAAGATATTAGTTTTGGACTAGTGGAATTTCCCAAACTTCGATAACAAAACTTTTGTGTTCATTTGTGTTGTGTGAATAAATTTTCTTCATTTACTTTTTTTATTATTTTAAACTTTTTCCGTACATCAACTTTGAAATTTTGATTTTGTTGTGATCTTTTTGCCTTTTTTGTTTACTGGATGAAGGGAGAGCAAAAAACTCGAAGTTTTGATTTAAGAAAAATGTGTACATCTAAAATGGAAATGCACAATGCACATATGTAGAGAGAGATAATTCCGAAGAGTGTCTGTAATTTTTAGGGATTGTAAGCACCTTTTCGTTTTTATATCTCAGGTTTTGCAGTCGTTAGGAAAAATGGGTTGCGGAGGATTTTTAACTGAGTGTTGAATTGCAATCCATAAGTCATTTCATAAAAAAATATTTCCCATTATGCATGATAAATAACATTACAATCATCTATGATTAATTTTGTCAGCTTTTTGCAAATGGGCAAAATAATGGCATGTTTGACTCGGGTAAATATCCCACCGCAAGTTCACTTGAGAATTTAATCAGCGTTTGTTATTCTCTTTAAAAGCTTTGCATCCATAGCTCATTTGCATCTTTAACATGTTTCAAACATGCATATCCATTTTTAAAACATGTGTGGACGAAATCTCTTTCTCCCAAAATTCCAAGCTATTAGGGTTAAACTAGTGGAATTTCCCAAAATTGGATAACAAAAATTTTGTGTTCATTTGTGTTGGGTGAATAAATTTTCTTTATTTATATTTGTTGTTGTTTTAAATTTTTTCCATACATCAACTATAAAATTTTCATTTTGTTGTAGGCTTTTTGCCTTGTTTGTTTTCGGGATGAAGGCAGAGCGAAAAGTCAAAGTTTTGATTTAAGAAAAAAGTGTACATCTAAATTGGAAAAGCACAATGCACAATAGTAGGGAGAGATAATTCCAAAGAGTGTCTGTAATTTTTAGGGACTGTAAGCTCTTTTTAGTTTTTATATCTCAGGTTTCGCAATCGTCGGGAAAAATTGGTGGCAGAGGATTTTTAACTGAGTGTGGAATTGCAATTCATAAGTCATTTCAAACAAAAATATAGCCCATTACGCATGATAAATCACTTTACAATCAACTATGATTTCTAGATCAAATTTTTGAAAATCGGTAAAATAATGACTTGTTAGACTCGGGTAAAGATCCCACCGCACGTACACTTGAGAATTTAATGAGCGTTTGTTCTTCTCTTTAAAAGCTTTGGATCCATAGGTCATTTGAATTTTGAACATGTTTCAAGCATGCATATCCATTTTTAAATCATGTGTAGAAAAAATCTCCTTCATGTAAAATTCCAAGCTTAATAGTGTTGGACTAATGGATTTTCCCAAACTTGGATAACAAAACTTTTGTGTTCATTTGTGGTGTGTGAATAGATATTTTTTATTTACATTAGTTATTATTTTAAATATTTTCCACACATCAACTATAAAAATTTTATTTTGTTATGATCCTTTTTTCCTTTTTTGTTTACGGGATGAAGGGGGAGCGAAAACTCAAAGTTCTGATCTAAGAAAAAAGTGTACATCTAAAATGGAAATGCACAATGTACAAATATAGAGAGAGATATTTCCGAAGAGTGTCTATCTGTTTTAGGGATCCTATGCACTTTTTCGTTTTTATATCTAAGGTTTTGCAATCGTCGGGAAATGGGGGAGGCGGGCAATTTTTAACTGAGTGTTGACTTCAAATCCATAAGTCATTTCTAAAAAAAATTTAGCCCGTTACGCATGACAAATCACTTTACAATCATCTATGATTGTTAGCTCAACTTTTTGACTATGGGCAAAATAATGGCTTGTATGACTCGGGCAAATATCCCACCGCACGTTCACTTGAGAATTTAATGAGCGTTTGTTATTCTCTTTAAAAGCATTGGATCCATAGGTCATTTGAATCTTTAACATATTTTTGGCATGCATATCCATTTTTAAAACATGTGAAGAAAAAATCCCCTACATGTAAAATTCCAAGATATTAGTTTTGGACGAGTGGAATTTCCCAAACTTGGATAAGAAAACTTTTGTGTTCATTTGTGGTGTGTGAATAAATTTTCTTCATTTACTTTTTTTATTCTTTAAAACTTTTTCCGCACATCAACTATGAAATTTTCATTTTGCTGTGATCCATTTGCCTTTTTTGTTTATGGGATGAAGGGAGAGCGAAAAACTCGACGTTTTTATTTAAGAAAAATGTGTACATCTAAAACAGAAATGCACAATGCACATATGTAGAGAGAGATAATTCCAAAGAGTGTCTGTAATTTTTAGGGATTGTAAGCACCTTTTCGTTTTTATATCTCAGGTTTTGCAATCGTCAGGAAAAATGGGTTGCGGAGGATTTTTAACTGAGTGTTGAATTGCAATCCATTAGTCATTTCATACAAAAATATAGCCTGTTACGCATGATAAATCACATTACAATCATCTAGGATTAATTATGTCAGCTTTTTGCAAATGGGCAAAATAATGGCATGTTTGACTTGGGTAAATAGCCCACCGCAAGTTCACTTGAGAATTTAATGAGCGTTTGTTATTCTGTTTAAAAGCTTTGTATCCATAGCTCATTTGCATCTTTAACATGTTTCAAATATGCATATCCATTTGTAATACATGTGTGGACGAAATCTCTTTCTTGCAAATTTCCAAGTTATTAGGGTTAAACTAGTGGAATTTCCCAAAATTGGATAACAAAACTTTTGTGTTCATTTGTGTTGGGTGAATAAATTTTCTTTATTTATATTTGTAGTTGTTTTAAATTTTTCCATACATCAACTATAAAATTTTCATTTTGTTGTATGCTTTTTCCCTTGTTTGTTTTCGGGATGAATGGAGAGCGAAAAGTCAAAGTTTTGATTTAAGAAAAAAGTATACATCTAAAATGGAAAAGCACAATGCATAATTGTAGGGAGAGATAATTCCAAAGTGTGTCTGTAATTTTTAGGGATTGTAAGCTCTTTTTAGTTTTTATATCTCAGGTTTCGCAATCGTCGGGAAAAATTGGTGGCTAAGGATTTTTAACTGAGTGTTGAATTGCAATCCATAAGTCATTTCATACAAAAATATAGCCCGTTACGCATGATAAATAACTTTACAATCATCTATGATTGCTAGATCAAATTTTTGAAAATGGGCAAAATAATGACTTGTTAGACTCGGGTAAAAATCCAACCGCACATTCACTTAAGAATTTAATGAGCGCTTGTTATTCTCTTTAAAAGCTTTGGATCCATTGGTCATTTGAATATTAAACATGTTTCAAGCATTCATATCCATTTTTAAAACAAGTGTAGAAAAAATCTCCTTCATGTAAAATTCCAAGCTTAATAGGGTTGGACTAATGGAATTTCCCAAACTTGGATAACAAAACTTTTGTGTTCATTTGTGGTGTGTGAATAGATATTTTTTATTTACATTAGTTATTATTTTAAATATTTTACACACATCAACTATAAATTTTTTATTTTGTTGTGATCCTTTTTGCCTTTTTCGTTTTGCGGGATGAAGGGGGAGCGAAAACTCAAAGTTCTGATTTAAGAAAAAAGTGTACATCTAAAATGGAAATGCACCATGCACAAATGTAGAGATAGATATTTCCAAAGAGTGTATGTATGTTTTAGGGATCGTATGCACTCTTTCATTTTTATGTCTATGGTTTTGCAATCGCCGGGAAACGGGGGAGGCGGGCGATTTTTAACTGAGTGGTGACTTCAAATCCATAAGTCATTTCTTACAAAAATATAGCCCGTTACGCATGACAAATCACTTTACAATCATCTATGATTGTTAGCTCAACTTTTTGAATATGGGCAAAATAATGTCTTGTTTGACTCGGGCAAATATCCCACCACACGTTCACTTGAGAATTTAATGAGCGTTATTTATTCTCTTTAAAAGCTTTGGATCCATAGGTCATTTGAATCTTTAACATTTTTCTGGCATGCATATCCATTTTAAAAACATGTGTAGAAAAAATCCCCTTCATGTAAAATTGCAATATATTAGTTTTGGACTAGTGGAATTTTCCAAACTTGGATAATAAAACTTTTGTGTTCATTTGTTGTGTGTGAATAAATTTTATTCATTTCCTTTTTTTATTGTTTTAAACTTTTTCCGTACATCAACTATGAAATTTTCATTTTGCTATGATCTATTTGCCTTTTTTTGTTTACGGGATGAAGGGAGGGCGTAAAACTCGAAGTTTTGATTTAAGAAAAATGTGTACATCTAAAACGGAAATGCACAATGCACATATGTAGAGAGAGATAATTCCAAAGAGTGTCTGTAATTTTTAGGGATTGTAAGCACCTTTTCGTTTTTATATTTCAGGTTTTGCAATAGTCAGGAAAAATGGGTTACGGAGGATGTTTAACTGAGTGTTGAATTGCAATCCATAAGTCATTTCACACAAAAATATAGCCCATTACGCATGATAAATCACATTACAATCATCTATGATTAATTATGTCAGCTTTTTGAAAATGGGCAAAATCATGGCATGTTTGAATCGGGTAAATATCCCACCGCAAGTTCACTTGAGAATTTAATGAGCGTTTGTTATTCTCATTAAAAGCTTTGCATCCATAGCTCGTTTGCATCTTTAACATGTTTCAAACATGCATATCCATTTTTAAAACATGTGTGGACAAAATCTCTTTCTTGCAAAATTCCAAGCTATTAGGGTTAAACTAGAGGAATTTCCCAAAATTGGATCACAAAACTTTTGTGTTCATTTGTGTTGGGTGCATAAATTTTCTTTCTTTATAATTTTTATTGTTTTAAATTTTTTCCATACATCAAATATAAAATTTTCATTTTGTTGTAAGCTTTTTGCCTTGTTTGTTTTCGGGATGAAGGGAGACCGAAAAGTCAAAGTTTTGATTTAAGAAAAAAGTGTACATATAAAATGGAAAAGCACAATGCACAATTGTTGGGAGAGATAATTCCAAAGAGTGTCTGTAATTTTTAGGGATTGTAAGCTTCTTCTAGTTTTTATATCTTAGCTTTTTCAATCGTCGGGAAAAATTGGTCGCAGAGGATTTTTAACTGACTGTTGAATTGAAATCCATAAGTCATTTCATACATAAATATAGCCCGTTACGCATGATAAATCATTTTACAATCATCTATGATTGTTAGATCAAATTTTTGGAAATGGGCAAAATAATGCTTGTTAGACTCGGGTAAATATCCCACCACACGTTCACTTGAGAGTTTAATGAGCGTTTGTTATTCTCTTTAAAAGCTTTGGATCCATAGGTCATTTGAATCTTTAACATGTTTCAAGCATGCGTATCCATTTTTAAAATATGTGTACAAAAAATCTCCTTCATGTAAAATTCCAAGCTTAATAGGGTTGGACCAATGGAATTTCCCAAACTTGGATAACAAAACTTTTGTGTTCATTTGTGGTGTGTGAATAGATATTTTTTATTTACATTATTTATTATTTTAAAGATTTTCCACACATCAACTATAAAATTTTATTTTGTTGTGATCTTTTTTGCCTTTTTTGTTTACGGGATGAAGGGGGAGCGAAAACTCAAAGTTCTGATTTAAGAAAAAAGTGTACATCTAAAATGGAAATACACAATGCACAAATGTAGAGAGAGATATTTCCAAAGAGTGTCTGTAGGTTTTAGGGATCGTATGCACTTTTTCGTTTTTATATCTAATGTTTTGCAATCGTCAGGAAACGGGGGAGGCGGGCGATTTTTAACTGAGTGTTGACTTCAAATCCATAAGTCACTTCTGACAAAAATATTGCCCGTTACGCATGACAAATCACTTTACAATCATCTATGATTGTTAGCTCAACTTTATTAATATGGGCAAAATAATGGCTTGTTTGACTCGGGCAAATATCCCACCGCACGTTCACTTGAGAATTTAATGAGCGTTTGTTATTCTCATTAAAAGCTTTGGATCCATAGGTCATTTAAATCTTTAACATGTTTCTGGCATGCATATCCATTTTTAAAATATGTGTAGAAAAAATCCCCTTCATGTAAAATTCCAAGATATTAGTTTTGGACTAGTGGAATTTCCCAAACTTGGATAACAAAACTTTTGTGTTCATTTGTGGTGTGTGAATAAATTTTGTTCATTTACTTTTTTTATTGTTTTAAACTTTTTCCGTACATCAACTATGAAATTTTCATTTTGTTGTGCTCTATTTGCCTTTTTGTTTACGGGATGAAGGGAGAGCAAAAAACTCGACGTTTTGATTAAACAAAAATGTGTACATCTAAAACGGAAATGTACAATGCACATATGTAGAGAGAGATAATTCCAAAGAGTGTCTGTAATTTTTAGGGATTGTAAGCACCTTTTCGTTTTTATATCTCAGGTTTTGCAATCGTCGGGAAAAATGGGTTGCGGAGGATTTTTAACTGAGTGTTGAATCGCAATCCATAAGTCATCTGATAAAAAAATATAGCCCGTTATGCATGATAAATCATATTATAATCATCTGTGCTTAATTATGTCAGTTTTTTTGCAAATGGGCAAAATAATGGCATGTTTGACTCGGGCAAGTATCCCACCGCAAGTTCACTTGAGAATTTAATGAGCGTTTGTTATTCTCTTTAAAAGTTTTGCATCCATAGCTCATTTGCATCTTTAACATGTTTCAAACATGCATATCCATTTTTAAAACAGTGTGGACGAAATCTCTTTGTTGCAAAATTCCAAGCAATTACGGTTAAACAAGTGGAATTTCCCAAAATTGGATAACAAAACTTTTGTGTTAATTTGTGTTGGGTGAATAAATTTCCTTTATTTTTATTTGTTGTTGTTTTAAATTGTTTCCATACATCAACTGCAAAATTTTCATTTTGTTGTAGGCTTTTTGCCTTGTTTGTTTTCAGGATGAAGGGAGAGCGAAAAGTCAAAGTTTTTATTTAAGAAAAAAGTGTACATCTAAAATGGAAAAGCACAATGCACAATTGTAGGGAGAGATAATTCCAAAGAGTGTCTGTAATTTTTAGGGATTGTAAGCTCTTTTTAGTTTTCATATCTCAGGTTTTTCAATCATCGGGAAAAATTGTGGCAGAGGATTTTTAACTAAGTGTTGAATTGCAATCCATTAGTCATTTCATAAAAAATTATAGCCCTCACTTTACAATCATCTATGTTTGCAAGATCAAATTTATGAAAATGGGCAAAATAATGACTTGTTAGACTCGGGTAAATATCCCACCGCACGTTCACTTGAGAATTTAATGAGCATTTGTTATTCTCTTTAAAAGCTTTGGATCCAGAGGACATTTGAATCTTTAACATGTTTCGAGCATGCATATCCATTTTTAAAACATGTGAAGAAAAAATCTCCTTCATGTAAAATTCCAAACTTAATAGGGTTGGACTAATGGAATTTCCCAAACTTGGATAACAAAACTTTTGTGTTCATTTGTGGTGTGTGAATAGATATTTTTTATTTACATTAGTTATTATTTTAAATATTTTCCACACATCAACTATAAAATTTTTATTTTTTTGTGATCCTTTTTGCCTTTTTCGTTTATGGGATGAAGGGGGAGCGAAAACTCAAAGTTCAGATTTAAGAAAAAAGTGTACATCTAGTGGAATTTCGCAAAATTGGATAACAAAATTTTTGTGTTCATTTGTGTTGGGTGAATAAATTATCTTTATTTATATTTGTTATTGTTTTAAATTTTTTCCATACATCAACTATTAAATTTTCATTTTGTTGTAAGCTTTTTGCCTTGTTTGTTTTCGGGATGAAGGGAGAGCGAAAATTCAAAGTTTTGATTTAAGAAAAAAGTGTACATTTAAAATGGAAAAGCACAATGCACAATTGTAGGGAGAGATAATTCCAAAGAGTGTCTGTAATGTTTAGGGATTGTAAGCTCTTTTTAGTTTTTATATCTCAGGTTTTGCAATCGTCAGGAAAAATTGGTGGCAGTGGATTTTTAACTGAGGGTTGAATTGCTATCCATAAGTCATTTCATACAAAAGTATAGCACGTTACGCATGAGAAATCACTTTGCAATCATCTACGATTGTTAGATCAAATTATTTTGAAAATGGGCAAAATAATGACTTGTTAGACTCGGGTAAATATCCCACCGCACGTTTACTTGAGAATTTAATGAGCGTTTGTAATTCTCTTTAAAAGATTTGGATCCATAGGTGATTTGAATCTTTATCATGTTTCAAGAATGCATATCCATTTTTAACACGTGTTGAAAAAATCTCCTTCATGTAAAATTTGAATCTTTAACATGTTTCTGGCATGCATATCCATTTTTAAAAAATGTGGAGAAAAAATCTCTTTCATGTAAAATTCCAAGATATTAGTTTTGGACTAGTGAAATTTCCCAAACTTGGATAACAAAACTTTTGTGTTCATTTGTGGTGTGTGAATAAATTTTCTTCATTTAATTTTTGTATTTTTTAAAACTTTTTCCGTACATCAATTATGAAATTTTCATTTTGTTGTGATCTATTTGCCTTTTTTGATTACGGGATGAAGGGAGAGCGAAAAACTCGAAGTTTTGATTTAAGAAAAATATGTACATCTAAAATGTAAATGCACAATGCACATATGTAGAGAGATATAATTCCAAAGAGTGTCTATAATTTGTAGGGATTGGTAGCACCTTTTCATTTTTATATCTCTGGTTTTGCAATCATCGGGAAAAATGGCTTGCGGAGGATTTTTAACTGAGTGTTGAATTGCAATCCATAAGTCATTTCATACAAAAATATAGCCCATTACGCATGATAAATCACATTACAATCATCTATGATTAATTATATCAGCTTTTTGCAAATGGGCAAAATAATAGCATGTTTGACTCAGGTAAATATCCCACAGCAAGTTCACTTGAGAATTTAATGAGCGTTTGTTATTCTCTTTATAAGCTTTGCATCCGTAGCTCATATTCATCTTTAACATGTTTCAAACATGCATATCCATTTTTAAAACATGTGTGGATGAAATCTCCTTCTTGCAACATTCCAAGCTATTAGGGTTAAACTAGTGGAATTTCCAAAAATTGGATAACAAAACTTTTGTGTTCATTTGTGTTGGGTGAATAAATTTTCTTTATTTATATTTGTTATTGTTTCAAATTTTTTGCATACATACTCTAGAAAATTTTCATTTTGTTGTAAGCCTTTTGCCTTGTTTGTTTTTGGGAAGAAGGGAGAGCGAAAAGTCAAAGTTTTGATTTAAGAAAAAAGTGTACATCTAAATGGAAAAGCACAATGCACAATTGTAGGGAAAGATAATTCCAAAGAGTGTCTGTAATTTTTAGGGATTGTAAGCTTTTTTTGGTTTTTATATCTCAGGTTTTGCAATCGTCGGGAAAAATTGGTGGCAGAGGATTTTTAACTGAGTGTTGAATTGCAATCCATAAGTCATTTCACACAAAAATATAGCTCGTTACGCATGATAAATCACTTACAATCATGTATGATTGTTAGATCAAATTTTTGAAAATGGGCAAAATAATGACTTATTAGACTCGGGTAAATATCCCAACGCACGTTCACTTGAGAATTTAATGAGCGTTTGTTATTCTCTTTAAAAGCTTTGGATCCATGGGTCATTTGAATCTTTAACATATTTCAAGCATGCATATCCATTTTGAAAACATGTGTAGAAAGAATCTCCTTCATCTAAAATTCCAAGCTTAATAGGGTTGGACTAATTGAATTTCCCAAACTTGGTTAACAAAACTTTTGTGTTCATTTGTGGTGTGGTAATAGATATTTTTTATTAACATTAGTTATTATTTTAAATATTTTCCACACATCAACTATAAAAGTTTTCTTTTGTTGTGATCTTTTTTGCCTTTTTTGTTTACTGGATGAAGGGGGAGAGAAAACTCAAAGGTCTGATTTAAGAAAAAAGTATACATCTAAAATGGAAATGCACATTGCACAAATGTAGAGAGAGATATTTCCAAAGAGTGTCTGTATGTTTTAGGGATTGAATGCACTTTTTTCGTTTTCATATCTAAGGTTTTGCAATAGTCGAGAAACGGGGGAGGCGGGCGATTTTTAACTGAGTGTTGACTTCAAATCCATAAGTCAATTCTTACAAAAATTAAGCCCGTTACGCATGACAAATCACTTTACAACCATCAATGATTGTTAGCTCAACTTTTTGAATATGGGCAAAATAACGGCTTGTTTGACTCGGGCGAATATCCCACCGCAAGTTCACTTGAGAATTTAATGAGCGTTTGTTATTATCTTTAAAAGCTTTGGATCCATAGGTCATTTGAATCTTTAACATGTTTCTGCCATGCATATCCATATTTAAAACATGTGTAGAAAAAGTCTTCTTCATGTAAAATTCCAAGATATTAGTTTTGCACTAGTGGAATTTCCCAAACTTTGATATCAAAACTTTTGTGCTCATTTGTGGTGTGTGAATAAATTTTCTTCATTTACTTTTTTTATTGTTTTAAACTTTTTCTGTACATCAATTATGAAATTTTCATTTTGCTGTGATCTATTTGCCTTTTTTGTTTACGGGATGAAGGGAGAACGAAAAACTCGAAGTTTTGATTTAAGAAAAATGTGTACATCTAAAACGGAAATGCACAATGCACATATGTAGAGAGAGATAATTCCAAAGAGTGTCTGTAATTTATAGGAATCGTAAGCACCTTTTCGTTTTTATATCTCAGGTTTTGCAATCGTCGGGAAAAATGGGTTGCGGAGGATTTTTAACTGAGTGTTGAATTGCAATCCATAAGTCATTTCATACAAAAATATAGCCCGTTAAGCATGATAAATCACATTACAGTCATCTATGATTAATTATGTCAGGTTTTTGCAAATGGGCAAAATAATGGCATGTTTGACTCGGGTAAATATCCCACCGCAAGTTCACTTGAGAATTTAATGAGCGTTTGTTATTCTCTTTAAAAGCTTTGCATCCATAGCTCATTTGCATCTTTAACATGTTTCAAACATGCATATCAATTTTTAAAACATGTGTGGACGAAATCTCTTTCTTGCAAAACTCCAAGCTATTAGGGTTAAACTAGAGGAATTTCCCAAAATTGGATGACAAAACTTTTGTGTGCATTTGTGTTGGGTGAATAAATTTTTTTTATTTATTTTGTTATAGTTTTAAATTTTTTCCATATATCAACTATAAAATTTTCATTTTGTTGTAAACTTTTTGCCTCGTTTGTTTTCGGGATGATGGGAGAGCGAAAAGTCAAAGTTTTGATTTAAGAAAAAAGTGTACATCTAAAATGGAAAAGCACAATGCACAATTGTAGGGAGGGATAATTCCAAAGAGTGTCTGTAATTTTTAGGGATTGTAAGCTGTTTTTAGTTTTTATATCTCAGGTTTTGCAATCGTCGAGAAAAATTGGTGCCAGACGATTTTTAACTGAGTGTTGAATTGCAATCTATAGGTTATTTCATACAAAAATATAGCCCGTTATGCATGATAAATCACTTTACAATCATCTATGATTGTAAGATCAAATTTTTGAAAGTGGGCAAAATAATGACTTGTTAGACTCGGGTAAATATTCCACCGCACGTTCACTTGAGAATTTAATGAGCGTTTGTTATTCTCTTTAAAAGCTTTGGATCCATTGGTCATTTGAATATTTAGCATGTCTCAAGAATGCATATCCATTTTTAAAACATGTGTAGAAAAAATCTCCTTCATGTAAAATTCCAAGCTTCATAGGGTTGGACTAAAGGAATTTCCAAAAATTTGGATAACAAAACTTTTGTGTTCATTTGTGGTGTGTGAATAGATATTTTTTACATTAGTTATTATTTTAAATATTTTCCACATATCAACTATAAAATTTTTATTTTTTTGCGATCTTTATTGCCTTTTTTCTTTACGGGATGAAGGGGGGAACGAAACTCAAAGTTCTGATTGAAGAAAAAAGTGTACATCTAAAATGGAAATGCACAATGCACAAATGTAGAGAGAGATATTTCAAAAGAGTGTCTGTATGTTTTAAGGATTGTATGCACTTTTTTCTTTTTTATATCTAAGGTTTTGCAATCGTCGGGAAACGGGGGAGGCGGGAGGTTTTGCAATCGTCGGGAAACGGGGGAGGCGGGCGATTTTTAACTGAGTTTTGACTTCAAATCCATAAGTCAATTCTTACAAAAATTAAGCCCGTTACGCATGACAAATCACTTTACAATCATCTATGATTGTTAGCTCAACTTTTTGAATATGGGCAAAATAATGGCTTGTTTGACTCGAGCAAATATCCCACCGCACGTTCACTTGAGAATTTAATGAGCGTTTGTTATTCTCTTTAAAAGCTTTGGATCCATAGGTCATTTGAATCTTTAACATGTTTCTGGCATGCATATCCATTTTTAAAACATGTGTAGAAAAAATCTCCTTCATGTAAAATTCCAAGATACTAGTTTTGGACTAGTGGAATTTCCCAAACTTGGATAACAAAACTTTTGTGCTCATTTGTGGTGTGTGAATAAATTTTGTTCATTTACTTTTTTTATTGTTTTAAACTTTTTCCGTACATCAACTATGAAATTTTCATTTTGCTGTGATCTATTTGCCTTTTTTATTTACGGGATGATGGGAGAGCGAAAAACTCGAAGTTTTGATTTAAGAAAAAAGTGTACATCTAAAACAGAAATGCACAATGCAGATATGCAGAGAGAGATAATTCCAAAGAGTGTCTATAATTTTTAGGAATCGTAAGCAACTTTTCGTATTTATATCTCAGGTTTTGCAATCGTCGGGAAAAATGGGTTGCAGAAGATTTTTGACTCAGAGTTGAATTGCAATCCATAAGTCATTTCATACAAAAATATAGCCCGTGACGCATGATAAATCACATTACAATCATCTATGATTAATTATGTCAGCTTTTTTCAAATGGGCTAAATAATGGCATGTTTGACTCGGGTAAATATCCCACCGCAAGTTCACTTGAGAATTTAATGCGCGTTTGTTATTCTCTTTAAAAGCTTTGCATCTATAGCTCATCTGCGTCTTTAACATGTTTCAATCATCCATATCCATTTGTAAAACATGTGTGAACGAAATCTCTTTCTTGCAAAATTCCAAACTATTAGGGTTAAACTAGTGGAATTTCCCAAAATTGGATAACAAAACTTTTCTGTTCATTTGTGTTGGGTGAAGAAATTTTCTTTATTTGTATTCTTTATTGTTTTAAATTTTTTCCATACATCAACTTTAAAATTTTCATTTTGTTGTATGCTTTTTGCCTTGTTTGTTTTCGGGATCAAGGGAGAGCGAAAAGTCAAAGTTTTTATTTAAGAAAAAAGTGTACATCTAAAATGGAAAAGCACAATGCACAAATATAGGGAGAGATAATTCCAAAGAGTGTCTGTAATTTTTAGGGATTGTAAGCTCTTGTTACTTTTTATATCTCAGGTTTTGCAATCGTCGGGAAAAATTGGTGGCAGAGGATTTTTAACTGAGTGTTGAATTGCAATCCATGAGTCATTTCATAAAAAAATATAGCCCGTTGCACATGATAAATCACTTTACAATCATGTATGATTGTTAGATCAAATTTTTTTAAATGGGCAAAATAATGACCTGTTAGACTCGGGTAAATATCCCACCGCACGTTCACTTGAGAATTTAATGAGCGTTTGTTATTCTCTTTAAAAGCTTTGGATCCATGGGTCATTTGAATCCTTAACATGTTTCAAGCTTGCATATCCATTTTTAAAACATGTGTAGAAAAAATCTCCTTCATCTAAAATTCCAAGCTTAATAGGGTTGGACTAATAGAATTTCCCAAACTTGGATAACAAAACTTTTGTGTTCATTTTTGGTGTGTTAATAGATTTTTTTATTTACATTAGTTATTATTTTAAATATTTTCCACACATCAACTATAAAATTTTTCTTTCATTGTGATCTTTTTTGCCTTTTTTGTTTACAGGATGAAGGGGGAGTGAAAACTAAAAGTTCTGATTTAACAAAAAAGTGTACATCTAAAATGGAAATGCACAATGCACAAATGTAGAGAGATATATTTCCAAAGAGTGTCTGTATGTTTTATGGATCGTATGCACTTTTTTCGTTTTTATATCAAAGGTTTTGCAATCGTCGGGAAACAGGGGAGGCGCGTGATTTTTAACTGAGTGTTGACTTCAAATCCATAAGTCATTTCTTACAAAAATATGGCCCGTTACGCATGAAAGATTACTTTACAATCATCTATGATTGTGAGCTCAACTTGTTGAATATGGGCAAAATAGTGGCATGTTTGACTCGGGTAAATATCCCACTGCAACTTCACTTGAGAATTTAATGACCGTTTATTATTCTCTTTAAAAGATTTGCATCCATAGCTCACTTGCGTCTTTAACATGTTTCAAGCATGCATATCCATTTTTAAAACATGTGTAGAAAAAATCTAGTTCATGTAAAATTCGAAGCTTAATAGGGTTGGACTAATGGAATTTCCCAAGCATGGATGACAAAACTTTTGTGTTCATTTGTGGTGTGTGAATATATATTTTTTATTTATATTAGTTATTATTTTAAATATTTTTGACACATCAACTATAATATTTTTATTTTGTTGTGATCTTTTTTGCCTTACTTGTTGACAGGATGAAGGGGGAGCGAAAACTCAAAGTTCTGATTTAAGAAAAAAGTGAAAATCTAAAACGGAAATGCACAATGCACAAATGTAGAGAGAGATATTTCCAAAGACTGTCTGTATGTTTTAGGGATTGTAAGCACCTTTTCGTTTTTATATCTCAGGTTTTGCGATCGTCTGGAAAAATGGGTTGCGGAGGATTTTTAACTAAGTGTTGAATTGCAATCCATAAGTCATTTCGTACAAAAATATAGCCCGTTACGCATTATAAAAAGCATTACAATCATCTATGATTAATTATGTCAGCTTCTTCAAAATGGGCAAAATAATGGCATGTATGACTTGGGTAAATATCCCACGCCAAGTTCACTTGAGAATTTAATGAGCGTTTGTTATTCTCTTTAAAAGCTTTGGATCCATAGGTCATTTGAATCTTTAACATGTTTCAAACATGCATATCCATTTTTAAAACATGTGTAGAACAAATCTCCTTCCTGTAAAATTCCAAGCTTAATAGGGTTGGACAAATGGAATCTCCCAAAATTGGATAACAGAACTTTTGTGTTCATTTGTGGTGTGTGAATAGATATTTTTTATTTACATTAGTTATTATTTTAAATATTTTCCACACATCAACAGTAAAAATTTTATTTTGTTCTGATCTTTTTGACCTTTTTTGTTTATAGGATGAAAGGGGAACGAAAACTCATAATTCTGATTGAAGAAAAAAGTGTACATGTAAAATGGAAATGCACAATGCACAAATGTAGAGAGAGATATTTCCAAAGAGTGTCTATATGTTTTAGGGATCGTATGCACTTTTTTCTTTTTTATATCTAAGGTTTTGCAATCGACGAGAAACGGGGGAGGCGGGTGATTTTTAACTGAGTGTTGACTTCAAATCCAAAAGTCATTTCTTACAAAAATATAGCCCGTTACGCATGACAAATAACTTTACAATCATCTATGATTGTTAGCTCAACTTTTTGAATATGGGCAAAATAATGGCTTGTTTGACTTGGGCAAATATCCCACCGCACGTTCACTTGAGAATTTAATGTGCGTTTGTTATTCTCTTTAAAAGCTTTGGATCCATAGGTCATTTGAATCATTAACATGTTTCTGGCATGCATATCCATTTTTAAAACAAGTGTAGAAAAAATCTCCTTCATGTAAAACTCCAAGATAATAGTTACGAACTAGTGGAATTTCCCAAACTTGCATAACAAAACTTTTGTGTTCATTTGTGGTGTGTGAATAAATTTTCTTCATTTACTTTTTTTATTGTTTTAAACTTTTTCTGTACATCAACTATGATATTTTCATTTTGCTGAGATCTATTTGTCTTTTTTGTTTACGTGATGAAGGGAGAGCAAAAAACTCGAAGTTTTGATTTAAGAAAAATGTGTACATCTAAAACGGAAATGCACAACGCACATATGTAGAGAGAGGAAATTCCGAAGAGTGTCTGTAATTTTTAGGGATTATAAGCACCTTTTCGTTTTTATATCTCAGGTTTTGCAATTGTCGGGAAAAATGGTTGCGGAGGAATTTTAACTGAGTGTTGAATTCCAATCCATATGTCATTTCATACAAAAATATAGCCCGTTGCGCATGACAAATCACATTACAATCATCTATGATTAATTATGTCAGCTTTTTGAAAATGGGCAAAATAATGGCATGTTTGACTCGGGTAAATATCCCACCGCAAGTTCACTTGAGAATTTCATGAGCGTTTGTTATTCTCTTTGAAAGCTTTGCATCCATAGCTCATTTGCATCTTTAACATGTTTCAAGCATGCATATCCTTCATGTAAAATTCCATGCTTAATAGGGTTGGACTCATGGAATTTCCCAAACTTGGATAACAAAACTTTTGTGTTCATTTGTGGTGTGTCAATAGATATTTTTTTATTTACATTCATTATTATTTTAAATATTTTCCAGACATCAACTGTAAAATTTTTATTTTGTTGTGATCTTTTTTGCTTTTTTTGTTTACGGGATGAAGGGGGAGCGAAAACTCAAAGTTCTGATTTAAGAAAAAAGTGTACATCTAAAATGGAAATGCACAATGCACAAATGTAGAGAGAGATATTTCCAAAGAGTGTCTGCATGTTTTCGGGATCGTATGCACTCTTTCGTATTTATATGTAAGATTTTGCAATCGTCGGGAAATGGGGGAGGCAGGCGATTTTTAACTGAGTGTTGACTTCAAATCCATAAGTCATTTCTTAAAAAAATATAGCCCGTTACGCATGATAAATCGATTTACAATAATCTATGATTGTTAGCTCAACTTTTTGCATAAGGGCAAAATAATGGCTTGTTTGACTCGGGCAAATATCCCACCGCACGTTCACTTGAGAATTTAAGAGCGTTTGTTATTCTCTTTAAAAGCTATGGATCCATAGGTCATTTGAATCTTTAACATGTTTCTGGCACGCATATCCATTTTTAAAACATGTGCAGAAAAAATCTCCTTCATGTAAAATTCCAAGATATTAGTTTTGGGCTAGTGGAATTTCCCAAACTTGGATAACAAAACTTTTGTGTTCATTTGTGGTGTGTGAATAAATTTTCTTCATTTAGTTTTTTTATAGTTCTAAACTATTTTCGTACATCAACTTTGAAATTTTCATTTTGTTGTGATCTATTTGCCTTTTTTGTTTACAGGATGAAGGGAGGGCGAAAAACTCGAAGTTTTGATTTAAGAAAAATGTGTACATCTAAAACGGAAATGCACAACGCACATATGTAGAGAGAGATAATTCCAAAGAGTGTCTGTAATTTTTAGGGATTTTAAGCAACTTTTCATTTTTATATCACAGGTTTTGCAATCGTCGGGAAAAATGGGTTGCAGTGGATTTTTAACTTAGTGTTGAATTGCAATCCATATGTCATTTCATACAAAAATATAGCCCGTTATGCATGATAAATCACTTTACATTCATCTATGATTGTTAGATCAAATTTTAGAAAAGGGGCAAAATATTGACTTGTTAGACTCGGGTAAATATCCCACCGCACATTCACTTGAGAATTTAATGAGCCTTTGTTATTCTCTTTAAAAGCTTTGGATCCATAGGTCATTTGAATCTTTAACATGTTTCAACATTGCATATCCATTTTTAAAACATGTGTGGAAAAATTCTCCTTCATGTAAAATTCCGAGCTTAATAGGGTTGGACTATTGGAATTTTCCAAACTTGGATAACAAAACTTTTGTGTTCATTTGTGGCGTGTGAATAGATATTTTTTATTTACATTAGTTATTATTTTAAATATTTTCCACACATCAACTATAAAATTTTTATTTTGTTGTGATCTTTTTTGCCTTTTTTGTTTACGGGATAAAGGGGGAGCGAAAACTCAAAGTTCTGATTTAAGAAAAAAGTGTACATCTAAAATGGAAATGCACAATGCGCAAATGTAGAGAGAGATATTTCCAAAGAGTGTCTGTATGTTTTACGGATCGTATGCACTCTTTCATTTTTATATCTAAGGTTTTGCAATCGTCGGGACATGGGGGAGGCGGGCGATTTTTAACTGAGTGTTGACTTCAAATCCATAAGTCATTTCTTACAAAAATATAGCCTGTTACACATGACAAATCACTTTACAATCATCTATGATTGTTAGCTTAACTTTTTGCATATGGGCAAAATAATGGCTTGTTTGACTCGGGCAAATGTCTCACCGCACGTTCACTTGAGAATTTAAGGAGCGTTTGTTATTCTCTTTAAAAGCTTTGGATCCATAGGTCATTTGAATCTTTAACATGTTTTTGGCATGCATATCCATTTTTAAAACATGTGTAGAAAAAATCTCCTTCATGTAAAATTCCAAGATATTAGTTTTGGACTAGTGGAATTTCCCAAACTTGGATAACAAAACTTTTGTGTTCATTTGTGGTGTGTGAATAAATTTTCTTCATTTAGTTTTTTTATAGTTTTAAACTTTTTTTGTACATCAACTATGAAATTTTCATTTTGCTGTGATCTATTTGCCTTTTTTGTTTACGGGAGGAAGGGAGAGTGAAAAACTCGAAGTTTTGATTTAAGAAAAATGTGTACATCTAAAACGGAAATGCACAACGCACATATGTAGAGAGAGATAATTCCAAAGAGTGTCTGTAATTTTTAGGGATTGTAAGAACCTTTTCGTTTTTATATCTCAGGTTTTGCAATCGTCAGGAAAAATGGATTGCAGAGGATTTTTAACTGAGTGTTGAATTGCAATCCATAAGTCATTTCGTACAAAAATATACCCCGTTACGCATGATAAATCACTTAACATTCATCTATGATTGTTAGATCAAATTTTTGAAAATGGGCAAAATATTGACTTGTTAGACTCGGGTAAATATCCCACCGCACGTTTACTTGAGAATTTAATGAGCGTTTTTTATTCTCTTTAAAAGCTGTGGATCCATAGGTCTTTTGAATCTTTAACATGTTTCAAGCATGCCTATCCATTTTTAAAACATGTGTGGAAAAATTCTCCTTCATGTAAAATTCCGAGCTTAATAGGGTTGGACTAATGGAATTTCCCAAACTTGGATAACAAAAGTTTTGTGTTCATTTGTGGCGTGTGAATAGATATTTTTTATTTACATTAGTTATTATTTTAAATATTTTCCACACATCAACTCTAAAAATTTTATTTTATTGTGATCATTTTTGCCTTTTTTGTGTACGGGATAAAGGGGGAGCGAAAACTCAAAGTTCTGATTTAAGAAAAAAGTGTACATCTAAAATGGAAATGCACAATGCAGAAATGTAGAGAGAGATATTTCCAAAGAGTGTCTGTATGTTTTAGGGATCGTGTGCACTCTTTCGTTTTTATATGTAAGGTTTTGCAATCGTCTGGAAATGGGGGAGGCGGGCAATTTTTAAATGAGTGTTGACTTCAAATCCATAAGTCATTTCTTACAAAAATATAGCCCGTTACGCACGACAAATCACTTTACAATCATCTATGATTGTTAGCTCAACTTCTGGAATATGGGCAAAATAATGGCTTGTTTGACTCGAGCAAATATCCCACCGCACGTTCACTTGAGAATTTATGGAGCGTTTGTTATTCTCTTTAAAAGCTTTGGATCCATAGGTCATTTGAATCTTTAACATGTTTCTGGCATGCATATCCATTTTTAAAACATGTATAGAAAAAATCTCCTTCATGTAAAATTCCAAGATATTAGTTTTGGACTAGTGGAATTTCCCAAACTTGGATAACAAAACTTTTGTGTTCATTTGTGGTGTGTGAATAAATTTTCTTCATTTACTTTTTTTATTGTTTTAAACTTTTTCCGTACATCAACTATGAAATTTTCATATTGCTGTGATCTATTTGCCTTTTTTGTTTACGGGATGACGGGAGAGCCAAAAACTCGACGTTTTGATTTAAGAAAAATATGTACATCTAAAACGGAAATGCACAACACACATATGTAGAGATGGATAATTCCAAAGAGTGTCTGTAATTTTTAGGGATTGTAAGCACCTTTTCGTGTTTATATCCCAGGTTTTGCAATCGTCAGGAAAAAAGGGTTGCGGAGGATTTTTAACTGAGTGTTGAATTGCAATCCATAAGTCATTTCATACAAAAATATAGCCGGTTACGCATGATAAATCACATTACAATCATCTATGACTAATTATGTCAGCTTTTTGCAAATGGACAAAATAATAACTTGTTTGACTCGGGTAAATATCCCACCGCAAGTTTACTTGAATATTTAATGAGTGTTTGTGATTCCCTTTAAAAGCTTTGCATCCATAGCTCATTTGCATCTTTAACATGTTTCAAACATGCATATCCATTTTTAAAACATGTGTGGATGAAATCTCTTTCTTGAAAAATTCCAAGCTATTAGAGTTAAACTAGTGGAATTTCCAAAAATTGGATAACAAAACTTTTTGGTTCATTTTTGTTGGCTGAATAATTTTTTTTATTTATATTTGTTATTGTTTTAAATTTTTTGCATACATCAACTATTAAATTTTCATTTTTTTGTAAGCTTTTTGCCTTGTTTGTTTTCGGGATGAAGGGAGAGCGAAAAGTCAAAGTTTTTATTTAAGAAAAAAGTGTACAACTAAAATGGAAAAGCACATTGCACAATTGTGGGGAGAGATAATTCCAAAGAGTGTCGGTAATTTTTAGGGTTTGTAAGCTCTTTTTAGTTTTTATATCTCAGGTTTTGCAATCGTGGGGATAAATTGGTGGCAGAGGATTTTTAACTGAGTGTTGAATTGCAATCCAAAAGTCATTTCATACAAAAATATAGCCCGTTACGCATGATAAATCACTTTACATTCATCTATGATTGTTAGATCAAAATTTTGAAAATGGGCAAAATAATGACTTGTTAGACTCAGGTAAATATCCCACAGCACGTTCACTTGAGAATTTAATGAGCGTTTGTTATTCTCTTTAAAAGCTTTGGATCCATAGGTCATTTGAATCTTTAACATGTTTCAAGCATGCATATCCATTTTTAAAACATGTGTGGAAAAAATCTACTTCATGTAAAATTCCAAACTTAATAGGGTTGGACTAATGGAATTTCCCAAACTTGGATAACAAAAATTTTGTGTTCATTTGTGGTGTGTGAATAGATATTTTTTATTTACATTAGTTATTATTTTAAATATTTTGCACACATCAACTATAAAATTTTTATTTTGTTGTGATCTGTTTTTGCCTTTTTTTTTTACGGGATGAAGGGGGAGCGAAAACTCAAAGTTCTGATTTAAGAAAAAAGTGTATATCTAAAATGGAAATGCACAATGCACAAATGTAGAGAGAGATATTTCCATAGAGTGTCTTTATGTTTTAGAGATCGGATGCACTCTTTCATTTTTATATGTATGGTTTTGCAGTCGTCGGGACATGGGGGAGGCGGGCGATTTTTAACTTAGTGTTGAGTTCAAATCCATAAGTCATTTCTTACAAAAATATAGCCCGTTACACATGACAAATCACTTTACAATCATATATGATTGTTAGCTTAACTTTTTGCATATGGTCAAAATAATGGCTTGTTTGACTCGGGCAAATATCCCACCGCACGTTCACTTGAGAATTTAAGGTGCGTTTGTTATTCTCTTTAAAAGCTTTGGATCCATAGGTCATTTGAATCTTTAACATGTTTCTGGCATGCACATCCATTTTTAAAACATGTGTAGAAAAAATCTCCTTCCTGTAAAATTCCAAGATACTAGTTTTGGACTAGTGGAATTTTCCAAACTTGGGTAACAAAACTTTTGTGTTCATTTGTGGTGTGTGAATAAATTTTCTTCATTTACTTTTTTTATTGTTTTAAACTTTTTCCGTACATCAACTATGAAATTTTCATTTTGCTATGATCTATTTGCCTTTTTTTGTTTACAGGATGAAGCGAGAGCCAAAAACTCGAAGTTTTGATTTAAGAAAAATGTGTACATCTAAAACGGAAATGCACAATGCACATATGTAGAGAGAAATAATTCCAAAGTGTGTCTGTAATTTTTAAGGATTGTAAGCACGTTTTCGTTTTTATATCTCAGGTTTTGCAATCGTTGGGAAAAATGGGTTGCGGATGATTTTTAACTGAGTGTTGAATTGCAATCCATAAATCATTTCATACAAAAATATAGCCCGTTACGCATGATAAATCACATTACAATCATCTTCGATTAATTATGTCAGCTTTTTGCAAATGGGCAAAATAATGGCATGTTTGACACGGGTAAATATCCCACCGCTACTTCACTTGAGAATTTAATGAGCATTTGTTATTCTCTTTAAAAGCTTTGCATCCATAGCTCATTTCCATCCTTAACATGTTTCAAACATGCATATCTATTTTTAAAACATGTGTGGATCAAATCTCTTTCTTGCAAAATTCCAAGCTATTAGGGTTAAACTAGTGGAATTTTGCAAAATTGGATAACAAAACTTTTGTGTTCATTTGTGTTGGGTGAATAAATTTTCTTTATTTATATTTGTTATTGTTTTAAATTTTTTCCATACATCAACTATAAAATTTTCATTTTGTTGTAAGCTTTTGCCTTGTTTGTTTTCGGGATGAAGGGAGAGCGAAAAGTCAAAGTTTTGATTTAAGAAAAAAGTGTACATCTAAAATGGAAAAGCACAATGCAAAATTGTAGGGAGAGATAATTCCAAAGAGTGTCTGTAATTTTTAGGGATTGTAAGCTCTGTTTAGTTTTTATTTGTCAGGTTTTGCAATCGTCGTGAAAAATTGGTGGGAGAGGATTTTTAACTGAGTGTTGAATTGCAATCCATAAGTCATTTCATACAAAAATATAGCCCGTTACGCATGATAAATCACTTTACAATCATCTATGATTGTTAGATCAAATTTTTGAAATTGGGCAAAATAATGACTTGTTAGACTCGGGTAAATATCCCACCGCACGTTCACTTGAGAATTTAATGAGCATTTTTTATTCTCTTTAAAAGCTTTGGATCCATAGGTCATTTGAATCTTTAACATGTTTCAAACATGTATATCCATTTTTAAAACATGTGTAGAAAAAATCTCCTTCATGTAAAATTCCAAGCTTAATAGGGTTGGACTAATGGAATTTCCCAAACTTGGATAACAAAATTTTTTGTGTTCATTTGTGGTGTGTGTGGCCTGTGAAAAGATATTTTTTATTTACATTAGTTATTATTTTAAATATTTGCCACACATCAAGTATAAAATATTTATTTTTTTGTGATCTTTTTTGCCTTTTTTGTTTACGGGACGAAGGGGGGAGCGAAAACTAGAAGTTCTGATTTAGGAAAAAAGTGTACATCTAAAATGGAAATGCACAATGCACAAATGTAGAGAGAGATATTTCCATAGAGTGTCTGTATGTTTTAGGGATCGTATGAACTCCTTCGTTTTTATATCTAAGGTTTTGCAATCGTCGGGAAACGGGGGAGGCGGGCGACTTTTTACTGAGTGTTGACTTCAAATCCATAAGTCATTTCTTATAAAAATATAGCCCGTTACGCATGACAAATCACTTTACAATCATCTATGATTGTTAGCTCAACCTTTTGAATATGGGCAAAATAATGGCTTCTTTGACTCGGGCAAATATCCCACCGCACATTCACTTGAGAATTTAATGAGCGTTTGTTATTCTCTTTAAAAGTTTGGATCCACAGGTCATTTGAATCTTTAACATGTTTCAAACATGTATATCCATTTTTAAAACATGTGTGGAAAAACTCTCCTGCTTGCAAAATTGCAAGATATTAGTTTTGGACTAGTGGAATTTCCCTAGCTTGGATAACAAAACTTTTGTGTTCATTTGTGGTGTTGTGAATAAATTTTCTTCATTTACTTTTTTTATTGTTTTAAATTTTTTTCGTACATCAACTTTGAAATTTTCATTCTGTTGTGAGCTTTTTGCCTTGTTTGTTTTCGGGATGAAGGAAGAGCGAAAAGTCAAAGTTTTGATTTAAGAAAAAAGTGTACATCTAAAACGGAAAAGCACAATGAACATATGTAGAGAGAGATAATTCCAAAGAGTGTCTGTAATTTTTAGGGTAAGCACCTTTTCGTTTTTATATCTCAGGTTTTGCAATCGTCGGGAAAAATTGGTGGCAGAGGATTTTTAGCTAAGTGTTGAACTGCAATCCATAAGTCATTTCATACAAAAATATAGCCCGTTACGCATGATAAATCACATTACAATCATCTATTACTAATTATGTCAGCTTTTTGCAAATAGGCAAAATAATGGTATGTTTGACTCGGGTAAATATCCCACCGCTAGTTCACTTGAGAATTTAATGAGCGTTTATTATTCTCTTTAAAAGCTTTGCATCCAGAGCTCATTTGCATCATTAAAATTTTTCAAAAATGCATATCCATTTTTAAAACATGTGTGGATGAAATCTCTTTCTTGCAAAATTCCAAGCTATTAGGGTTAAACTAGTGGAATTTCCCAAAATTGGATAACAAAAATTTTGTGTTCATTTGTGTCGGGTGAATAAATTTTCTTTATTTATATTTGTTATTGTTTTAAAATTTTTCCATACATCAACTACAAAATTTTCATTTTGTTGCAAGTTTTTGAATTTTTTGTTTTCGGGATGAAGGGAGAGCGAAAAGTCAAAGTTTTGATTTAAGAAAAGAGTGTACATCTAAAATAGAAAAGCACAATGCACAATTGTAGGGAGAGATAATTCCAAAGAGTGTCGGTAATATTTAGGGATTGTAAGCTCTTTTTAGTTTTTATATCTCAGGTTTTGCAATCGTCGGGAAAAATTGGTGCCTGAGGATTTTTAACTAAGTGTTGAATTGCAATCCATAAGTCATTTCATACAAAAATATTGCCCGTTATGCATAATAAATCACTTTAAAATCATCTATGATAGTTTCATCAAATTTTTGAAAATGGGCAAAATAATGACTTGTTAGACTCGGGTAAATATCCCACCGCACGTTCACTTGAGAATTTAATGAGCGTTGGTTATTCTCTTTAAAAGCTTTGGATCCATAGGTCATTTGAATCTTTAACATTTTTAAAACATGTGTAGAAAAAATCTCCATCTTGTAAAATTCCAAGCTTCATAGGGTTGGACTAATGGAATTTCCCAAACTTGGATAACAAAACTTTTGTGTTCAATGGTGATGTGTGAATAGATTTTATTTTTTTTACATTAGTTATTATTTTAAATATTTTCCACACATCAACTATAAAATTTTTATTTTGTTGTGATCTTTTTTGCCTTTTTTATTTACGGGATGAAGGGGGAGCGAAAACTCAAAGTTCTGATGTTAGAAAAAAGTGTACATCTAAAATGGAAATGCACAATGAACAAATGTAGAGAGAGATATTTCCAAAGAGTTTCTGTATGTTTTGGGGATCGTATGCACTTTTTCATTTTTATATCTAAGCTTTTGCAATCGTAGGGAAACGGGGGAGATGGGCGATTTTTAACTGAGTGTTGACTTCAAATCCATAAGTCATTTCTTACAAAAATATAGCCCGTTACGCATGACAAATCACTTTACAATCATCTATGATTGTTAGCTCAACATTTTGAATATGGGCAAAATAATGACTTGTTTGACTCGGGCAAATATCCGACCGCACGTTCACTTGAGAATTTAATGAGCGTTTGTTATTCCCTTTAAATGCTTTGGATCCACAGGTCATTTGAATCTTTAACATGTTTCAAACATGCATATCCATTTTTAAAACATGTGTGGAAAAAATCTCCTTCTTGCAAAATTGCAAGATATTAGTTTTGGACTAGTGGAATTTCCCAAACTTGGATAACAAAACTTTTGTGTTCATTTTTGGTGTGTGAATAAATTTTCTTCATTTAATTTTTTTATTGTTTTAAAGTTTTTCCGTGCATCAACTATGAAATTTTCATTTTGGTGTGATCTATTTGCCTTTTTTGTTTATGGGATGAAGGGAGAGCGAAAAACTCGAAGTTTTGGTTTAAGAAAAATGTGTACATCTAAAATGGAAATGCACAATGCACATACGTAGAGAGAGATAATTCCAAAGAGTGTCTGTAATTTTTAGGGATTGTAAGCACCTTTTCGTTTTTATATCTCAGGATTTGCAATAGTCGGGAAAAATGGGTTGCGGAGGATTTTTAAGTGAGTGTTGAATTGCAATCCATAAGTCATTTCATACAAAAATATAGCCCGTTATGCATGATAAATCACATTACAATCATCTATGATTACTTATGTTAGCTTTTTGAACTTGGGCAAAATAATGGCATGTTTGACTCGGGTAAATATCCCACTGCAAGTTCACTTGAGAATTTAATGAGCGTTTGTTATTTTCTTTAAAATCTTTGCATCCATAGCTCATTTGCATCTTTAACATCTTTCAAAAATGCATATCCATTTTAAAAACATGTGTGGACGAAATCTCTTTGTTGCAAAATTCCAAGCTATTAGGGTTAAACTAGTGGAATTTCCAAAAATTGGATTAAAAAACTTTTGTGTTCCTTTGTGTTGGGTGAATAAATTTTATTTATTTATATTTGTTATTGTTTTAAATTTTTTCCATACATCAACTATAAAATTTTCATTTTGTTGTAAGCTTTTTGCCATGTTTGTTTTCGGGATGAAGGGAGAGCGAAAAGTAAAAGTTTTGATTTAAGAAAAAAGTGTACATCTAAAATGGAAAAGCACAATACAAAATTGTAGGGAGAGATATTTCCAAAGAGTGTCTATAATTTTTAGGGAATTTAAACTCTTTTTAGTTTTTATATCTCAGGTTTTGCAATCGTCGGGAAAAATTGGTGGCATAGAATTTTTAACAGAGTGTTGAATTGCAATCCATAAGTCATTTCATAAAAAAATTTAGCCCGTTACGCATGATAAATCACATTACAATCATCAATGATTAATTATGTCAGCTTTTTGCAAATGGGCAAAATAATGGCATGTTTGACTCGGGTAAATATCCCACCGCAAGTTCACTTCAGAATTTAATGAGCGTTTGTTATTTTCTTTAAAAGCCTTGCATCCATAGCTCATTTGCATCTTTAACATGTTTCAAACATGCATATCCATTCTTAACACATGTGTGGATGAAATCTCTTTCTGCCAAAATTCCAAGCTATTAGGATTAAACTAGTGGAATTTCCCAAAATTGGACATAAAACTTTTGTGTTCATTTGTGTTGGGTGAATGAATTTTCTTTATTTATATTTGTTATTGTTTTAATGTTTTTTCAAACATCAACTATAAAATTTTCATTTTGTTGTAACTTTTTTGCCTTGTTTGTTTACGGGATGAAGGGAGAGCGAAAAGTCAAAGTTTTGATTTAAGAAAAAAATGTACATCTAAAATGGAAAAGAACAATGCACAATTGTAGGGAGAGATAATTCCAAAGAGTGTCAGTAGTTTTTACGGATTGTAAGCTCTTTTTAGTTTCTATATCTCAGGTTTTCCCGTTGTTGGGAAAAATTGGTGGCAGAGGATTTTTAACTGAGCGTTGAATTGTAATCCATAAGTCATTTCGTACAAAAATATAGCCCGTTACGCATGATAAATCACATTACAATCATCTATGATTAATTATGTCAGCTTTTTGTCAAATGAGCAAAATAATGGCATGTTTGATTCAGGTAAATATCCCACCGCAAGTTCACTTGAGAATTTAATGAGCGTTCGTTATTCTCTTTAAAAGCTTCGCATCCATAGCTCATTTGCATCTTTAACATGTTTCAAACATGCATATCCATTTTTAAAACATGTATGGACGAAATCTCTTTCTTGCAAAATTCCAAGCTATTAGGGTTAAACTAGTGGAATTTCCCAAAATTGGATAACAAAACTTTTGTGTTCATTTGTGTTGGGTGAATAGATATTTTTTATTTACATTAGTTATTATTCTAAATATTTTCCACACATCAAGTTTAAAATTTTTATTTTGTTGTGATCTTTTTTGCCCCATTTGTTTACGGGATGAAGGGTGGAGCGAAAACTCAAAGTTCAGATTTAAGAAAAAAATGTACATCTAAAATGGACATGCACAATGCACAAATGTAGAGAGAGATATTTCCAAAGAGTGTCTGTATGTTTTAGGGATCGTATGCACTCTTTCATGTTTATATCTAAGGTTTTGCAATCGTCGGAAACCGGGGAGGCGGGCGATTTTTAACTGAGTGTTGACTTCAAATCCATAAGTAATTTCTTAAAAAAATATAGCCCATTACGCATGACAAATCACTTTACAATCATCTATGATGGTTAGCTCAACTTTTTGAGTAAGGGAAAAATAATGGCTTGTTTGACTCGGGTAAATATCCCACCGCACGTTCACTTGAGAATTTAATGAGCGTTTGTTATTCTCTTTAAAAGCTTTGGATCCATAGGTCATTTGAATCTTTCACATGTTTCAAGCATGCATATCCATTTTTAAAACATGTGTAGAAAAAATCTCCTTCATGTAAAACTCCAAGCTTAATAGGGTTGGACTAGTGGAATTTTCCAAACATGGATAACAATACTTTTGTGTTCATTTGTGGTGTGTGAATAAATTTTCTTCATTTTCTTTTTTTATTGTTTTAAACATTTTCCGTACATCAACTATGAAATTTTCTTTTTGCAGTGATCTATTTGCCTTTTTTGTTTACGGGATGAAGAGAGAGCAAAAAACTCGAAGTTTTGATTTAAGAAAAATGTGTACATCTAAAACGAAAATGCACAATGCACATATGTAGAGAGAGATAATTCCAAAGAGTGTCTGCAATTTTTAGGGATTGTAAGCACCTTTGCATTTTTATATCTCAGGTTTTGCAATCGTCGGGAAAAATGGGTTGCTAAGGATTTTTAACTGAGTGTTGAATTGCAATCCATAAGTCATTTCATACAAAAATATAGCCCGTTACGCATGATAAATCACATTACAATCATCTATGATTGTTAGATCAAATTTTTGAAAAAGGGCAAAATAATGACTTGTTAGGCTCGTGTAAATATCCCACCGCACGTTCACTTGAGAATTTAATGAGCGTTTGTTATTCTCTTTAAAATCTTTGGATCCATAGGTCATTTGAATCATTAACATGTTTCAAGCATGCATACCCATTTTTAAAACATGTGTAGAAAAAATCTCCTTCATGTAAAATTCCAAGCTTAATAGGATTGGACTAATGGAATTTCCCAAACTTGGATTAAAAAACTTTTGTGTTCATTTGTGGTGTGTGAATAGATATTTTTTATTTACATTAGTTATTATTTTAAATATTTACCACACATCAACTATAAAATTTTTATTTTGTTGTGATCTTTTTCGCCTTTTTTGTTTACGGGATGAAGGGGGAGCGAAAACTCAAAGTTCTGATTTGAGAAAAATGTGTACATCTAAAATGGAAATGCACAATGCACAAATGTAGAGAGAGATATTTCCAAAGAGTGTCTGTATGTTTTGGGGATCGTATGCACTTTTTCGTTCTTATATCTAAGGTTTTGCAATCGTCAGGAAACGTTGGAGGCGGGCGATTTTTAACTTAGTGTGCTGACTTGAAATCCATAACTCATTTCTTACAAAAATGTAGCCCATCACGCATGACAAATCACGTTACAATCACCTATGATTGTTAGCTCAACTTTTTGAATATGGGAAAAATAATGGCTTGTTTGACTTGGGCGAATATCCCACCGCACGTTGACTTGAGAATTTAGTGAGCGTTTGTTATTCTCTTTAAAAGTTTTGGATCCATATGTCATATGAATCTTTAACATGTTTCTGGCATGCATATCCATTTTTAAAACATGTGTTGAAAAAATCTCTTTCATGTAAAATTCCAAGATATTAGTTTTGGACTAGTGGAATTTCCCAAACTTGGACAACAAAACTTTTGTGTTCATTTGTGGTGTGTGAATAAATTTTCTTCATTTACTTTTTTTATTGTTTTAAACTTTTTCCGTACATCAACTATGAAATTTTCATTTTGTTGTGATCTATTTGCCTTTTTTGTTTACGGGATGAACGGAGATGGAAAAACTCGAAGTTTTGATTTAAGAAAAATGTGTACATCTAAAACGGAAATGTACAATGCATATATGTAGAGAGAGATAATTCCAAAGAGTGTCTGTAATTTTTAGGGATTGTAACTACCTTTTCGGTTTTATATCTCAGGTTTTGCAATCGTTGGGAAAAATAGGTTGCGAAAAATTTTTAACTGAGTGTTGAATTGCAATCCATAAGTAATTTCATACATAAATGTAGCCCGTTACGCATGATAAATCACATTACAATCATCTATGATTAATTATGTCAATTTTTTGCGAATGGGCAAAATAATGGCATGTTTGACTCGGGTAAATATCCCACCGCAAGTTCACTTGAGAATTTAATGAGCGTTTGTTATTCTCTTTAAAAGATTTGCATCCATAGCTCATTTGCATCTTTAACATGTTTCAAACATGCATATCCATTTTTAAAACATATGTGGATGAAATCTGTTTCTTGCAAAATTCCAAGCTATTAGAGATAAACTAGTGGAATTTCTAAAAATTGGATAACAAAAATTTTGTGTTCATTTGTGTTGGGTGAATAAATTTTATTTATTTATATTTGTTATTTTTTGAAATTTTTTCCTTACATCAACTATAAAATTTTCTTTTTGTTGTAAGCTTTTTGCCTTGTTTGTTTTCGGGATGAACGGAGAGCAAAAAGTCAAACTTTTGATTTAAGAAAAAAGTGTACATATAAAATGGAAAAGCACAATGCACAATTGTAGGGAGAGATAATTCTAAAGAGTGTCTGTAATTTTTAGGGATTGTAAGCTCTTTTTAGTTTTTATATCTCAGGTTTTGCAATCGTCGGGAAAAATTGGTGGCAAAGGATTTTTAACTGAGTTTTGAATTGCAATCCATAAGTCATTTCATAAAAAAATATAGCCCGTTACGCATGATAAATCACTTTACAATCATCTATGATTGTTAAATCAAATTTTTGAAAATGGGCAAAATAATGACTTGTTAGACTCGTGTAAATATCCCACCGCACGTTCACTTGAGAAATTAATGAGCGTTTGTTATTCTCTTTAAAAGCTTTGGATCCATAGGTCATTTGAATCTTTATCATGTTTCTAGCATGCATATCCATTTTTAAAACATGTGTAGAAAAAATCTCCTTCATGTAAAATTCCAAGCTTAATAGTGTTGGACTAATGGAATTTGCCAAACTTGGATAACAAAACTTTTGTGTTCATTTGTGGTGTGTGAATATATATTTTTTTATCAAAATTAGTTATTATTTTAAATATTTTCCACACATCAACTATAAAATTTTTATTTTGTTGTGATCTTTTTTGCCTTTTTTGTTTACGGGATGAAGGGTGAGCGAAAACTCAAAGTTCTGTCTTAAGGAAAAAGTGTACATCTAAAATGGAAATGCACAATGCACAAATGTAGAGAGAGATATTTCCAAAGAATGTCTGTATGTTTTAGGGATCGTATGCACTTTTTTCGTTTTTATATCTAAGGTTTTGTATTTGTCGGGAAACAGGGGAGGCAGGCGATTTTTAACTGACTGTTGACTTCAAATCCATAAGTCATTTCTTAAAAAAAAAAATCCCGTTACGCATGACAAATCACTTTACAATCACCTATGATTGTTAGCTCAACTTTTTGAATATGGACAAAATAATGGCTTGTTCAACTCGGGCAAATATCCCACAGCATGTTCACATGAGAATTTAATGAGCGTTTGTTATTCTGTTTAAAAGCTTTGGATCCATAGGTCATTTGAATCTTTAACATGTTTCTTGCATGCATATCCACTTTTAAAACATGTGTAGAAAAAATCTCCTTCATGTAAAATTCTAAGATATTAGTTTTGGACTAGTGGAATTTTCCAAACTTGGATAACAAAACTTTTGTGTTCATTTGTGGTGTGTGAATAAATTTTCTTCATTTACTTTTTTTATTGTTTTAAACTTTTTCTCTACAGCAACTATGAAATTTTCATTTTGCTGTGATCTATTTGCCTTTTTTGTTTACGGGATGAAGGGAGAGCGAAAAACTTGAAGTTTTGATTTAAGAAAAATGTGTACATCTAAAAAGGAAATGCACATTGCACATATGTAGAGAGAGATAATTCCAAAGAGTGTTTGTAATTTTTAGGGATTGTAACAACTTGTCGTTTTTACATCTTAGGTTTTGCAATCGTCGGGAAAAATGGGTTGCGGATGATTTTTAACTGAGTGTTGAATTGCAATCCATAAGTCATTTCATACAAAAATATTTCCCGTTACGCATGATAAATCACATTACAATCATCTACGATTAATTATGTCAGCTTTTTGCAAATGGGCAAAATAATGGCATGTCTGACTCGGGTAAATATCCCACCGCTAGTTCACTTGAGAATTTAATGAGCATTTGTTTTTCTCTTTAAATGCTTTGCATCCATAGCTCATTTGCATCTTTAAAATGTTTCAAACATGCATATCCATTTTTAAAACATGTGTGGATGAAATCTCTTTCTAGCAAAATTCCAAGCTATTAGGGTTAAACTAGTGGAATTTCCCAAAATTGGATAACAAAACTTTTGTGTTCATTTTTGTTGGGTGAAAAAATTTTCTTCATTTATATTGGTTTTGTTTTAAATTTTTTCCATACATCAACTATAAAATTTTCATTTTGTTGTAAGCTTTTTGCCTTGTTTGTTTTCGGGATGAAGGGAGAGCCAAAAGTCAAAGTTCTGATTTAAGAAAATAGTGTACTTCTAAAATGGAAAAGCACAATGCACAATTGTAGGGAGAGATAATTCCAAAGAGTGTCTGTAATTTTTAGGGATTGTAAGCTCTGTTTAGTTTTTATATCTCAGGTTTTGCAATCGTCGTGAAAAATTGGTGGCAGAGGATTTTCAACTGAGTGTTGAATTGCAATCCATAAGTCATTTCATACAAAAATATAGCCCATTACGCATGATAAATCACTTTACAATCATCTATGATTGTTAGATCAAATTTTTGAAAATGGGCAAAATAATGACTTGTTAGACTCGGGTAAATATCACACCGCACGTTCACTTGAGAATTTAATGAGCGTTTGTTATTCTCTTTAAAAGCTTTGGATCCATAGGTCATTTGAATTTTTAACATGTTTCAAGTATGCATATCCATTTTTAAAACATGTGTAGAAAAAATTTCCTTCTTGTAAAATTCCAAGCTTAATAGGGTTGGACTAATGGAATTTCCAAAACTTGGATAACAAAACATTTGTGTTCATTTGTGGTGTGTGTGGTGTGTGAATTGATATTTTTTATTTACATTAGTTATTATTTTAAATATTTTCAACACATCAAGTATAAATTTTTTATTTTGTTGTGATCTTTTTTGCCTTTTTTGTTTACGGGATGAAGGGGGGAGCGAAAACTCAAACTTCTGATATAAGAAAAAAGTGTACATCTAAAATGGAAATGCACAATGCACAAATGTAGAGAGAGATATTTCCAAAGAGTGTCTGTATGTTTTAGAGATCGTATGAACTCCTTCATTTTTATATCTAAGGTTTTGCAATCGTCGGGAAAAGGGGGAGGCGGGTGATTTTTAACTGAGTGTTGACTTCAAATCCATATGTCATTTCTTAAAAAAATATAGCCCGTTACGCATGACAAATCACTTTACAATCATCTATGATTGTAAGCTCAACTTTTTGAATAAGGGCAAAATAATGGCTTGTTTGACTCGGGCAAGTATCCCACCGCACGTTCACTTGAGAATTTAATGAGCGTTAGTTATTCTCTTTAAATGCTTTGGATCCATAGGTCATTTGAATCTTTAACATGTTTTTGGTATGCATATCCATTTTTAAAACATGAGTAGAAAAAATCTCCTTCATGTTAAATTCCAAGATATTATTTTTGGACTAGTGGAATTTCCGAAACTTGGATAACAAAACTTTTGTGTTCATTTGTGGTGTGTGAATAAATTTTCTTCATTTACTTTTTTTATTTTTTTTAAATTTTTCCGTACATCAACTATGAAATTTTCCTTTTTCGGTGATCTATTTGCCTTTTTTATTTACTGGATGAAGGGAGAGTGACAAAGTCGAAGTTTTGATTAAAGAAAATTGCGTACATCTAAAACGGAAATGCAGAATGCACATATGTAGAGAGAGATAATTCCAAAGAGTGTCTGTAATTTTTAGGGATTGTAAGCACCTTTTCGTTTTTATATCTCAGGTTTTGCAATCGTCGGGAATAATGCGTTGCGGAGGATTTTTAACTCAGTATTGAATTGCAATCCATCAGTCATTTCATACAAAAATATAGCCCGTTACGCATGAGAAATCACATTACAATCATCTATGATTAATTATGTCAGCTTTTTGGAAATGGGCAAAATAATGGTATGTTTGACTCGGGTAAATATCCCACCGCAAGTTCACTTGAGAATTTATTGAGCGTTTGTTATTCTCTTTAAAAGCTTTGCATCCATAGCTCATTTGCGTCTTTAACATGTTTCAAACATGCATATCCATTTTTAAAACATGTGTGGATGAAATCTCTTTCTTGCAAAATTCCAAGCTATTATGGTTAAACTAGTGGAATTACCCAAAATTGGATAACAAAACTTTTGTGTTCATTTGTGTTTGGGGAATAAATTTTCTTTATTTATATTTGTTATTGTTTTAAATTTTTTTCATTTTGTTGTAATCTTTTTCCCTTGTTCGTTTTCGGGAAGAAGGGAGAGCGAAAAGTCAATGTTTTGATTTAAAAAAAGAGTGCACATCAAAAATGGAAAAGCATAATGCACAATTGTAGGGAGAGAAAATTCCAAAGAATGTCAGTAATTTTTAGGGATTGTAAGCTCTTTGTAGTTTTTATATCGCAGGTTTTGCAATCGTCGGGTAAAATTGATGGCAGAGGATTTTTAACTGAGTCTTGAATTGCAATCAATAATTCATTTCATACAAAAATATGGCCCGTTACGCATGATCAATCACTTTACAATCATCTATGATTGTTAGATAAAATTTTTTAAAAAGGAAAAAATCAGGACTAGTTAATGAGCGTCTATTATTCTCTTTAAAAGCTTTGGATCCATAGGTCATTTGAATCTTGAACATGTTTCTAGCATGCATATCCATTTTTAAAACATGTGTAGAAAAAATCTCCATCGTGTAAAATTCCAAGCATAATAGGGTTGGACTAATGGAATTTCCCAAACTTGGATAACAAAACTTGTGTTCTTTTGTGGTGTGTTAATAGATAGTTTTTATTTAAATTAGTTATTATTTTAAATATTTTCCACACATCAACTATAAAATTTTTATTTTGTTGTGATCTTTTTTGACTTTTTTTTTATGGGATGAAGGGGGAGCGAAAACTCAAAGTTCTGATTTAAGAAAAAAGTGTACATCTAAAATGGAAATGCACAATGCACAATGTAGAGAGAGATATTTCGAAAGAGTGTCTGTATGTTTTAGGGATCGTATGCACTTTTTTCGTTTTTATATCTAAGGTTTTGCAATCGTCGGGAAACGGGGTAGGCGGGCGATTTTTAACTGAGTGTTGATTTCAAATTCATAAGTCATTTCATACAAAAATTTAGCCCGTTACGCATGACAAATCACTTTACAATCATCTATGATTGTTAGCTCAACGTTTTGAATATGGGCAAACTAATGGCTTGTTTGACTCGGGCAAATATCCCACCGCACGTTCACTTGAGAATTTAATGAGCGTTTGTTATTCTCCTTAAAAGATTTGGATCCATAGGTCATTTGAATCTTTAACATGTTTCTAGCATGCATATCCATTTTTAAAACTTGTGTAGAAAAAATCTCCTTCATGTAAAATTCCAAGATATTAGTTTTGGACTAGTGGAATTTCCCAAACTTGGATAACAAAACTTTTGTGTTCATTTGTGGTGCGTGAATAAATTTTCTTCATTTACTTTTTTTATTGTTTTAAACTTTTTCCATACATCAACTATGAAATTTTCATTTTGTTGTGATGTATTTGCCTTTTTTGTTTACGGGATGAAGGGAGAGCGAAAAACTCGATGTTTTGATGTAAGAAAAATGTGTACATCTAAAACGGAAATGCATAAAGCACAAATGTAGAGAGAGATAATTCCAAAGAGTGTCTGTAATTTTTAGGGATTGTAAGCACCTTCTCGTTTTTATATATCAGGTTTTGATATCGTCAGGAAAAATGTCTTGCGGAGGATTTTTAACTGAGTGTTGAATTGCAATCCATTAGTCATTTCATACAAAAATATAGCCCGTTACGCATCATAAATCACATCACAATAACCTATGATTAATTATGTGAGCTTTTTGCAAATGGTCAAAATAATGCCATGTTTGACTCGAGTAAATATCCCACCGCAACTTCACTTGAGAATTTAATGAGCGTTTGTTATTTTCTTTAAAAGTTTTGCATCCATAGCTCATTTGCGTCCTGAACATGTTTCAAACATGCATATCCATTTTTAAAACATGTGTGGACGAAATCTCTTTCTTGCAAAATTCCAAGCTATTAGGGTTAAACTAGTGGAATTTCCCAAAATGGGATAACAAAACTTTTGTGTTCATTTGTGTTGGGTGAATAAATTTTCTTTATTTATTTTTGTTATTGTTTTAAATTTTTTCCATACATCAACTTTATAATTTTCATTTTCTTGTAAGGTTTTTGCCTTGTTTGTTTTCGGGGATGAAGGGAGAGCGAAAAGTCAAAGTTTTGATTTAAGAAAAAAGTGTACATCTAAAATGGAAAAACACAATGCACAATTGTAGGGAGAGATAATTCCAAAGAGTGTCTGATATTTTTAGGGATTGTTAGCTCTTTTTAGTTTTTATATCTGAGGTTTTGCAATCGTCGGGAAAAATTGGTGGCAGAGGATTTTTAACTGAGTGTTGAATTGGAATCCATAAGTCATTTCATACAAAAAGATAGCCCGTTACGCATGATAAATCACTTTACAATCATCTATGATTGTTAGATCAAATTTTTGAAAATGGGCAAAATAATGACTTGTTAGACTCGGGTAAATATCCCACCACACGTTCACTTGAGAATTTAATGAGCGTTTGTTATTCTCTTTAAAAGCTTTGGATCCATAGGTCATTTGAATCTTTAACATGTTTCAAGCATGCATATCCATTTTTAAAATATGTGTACAAAAAATCTCCTTCATGTAAAATTCCAAGCTTAATAGGGTTGGACTTATGGAATTTCCCAAACCTGGGTAACAAAACTTTTGTGTTCATTTGTGGTGTGTGAATATATATTTTTTATTTACATGAGTTGTTATTTTAAATATTTTCCACACATCGACTATAAAATTTTTATTTTGTTGTGATCTTTTTTGCCTTTTTTCTTTACGGGATGAAGGGGGAGCGAATGCTCAAAGTTCTTATTTAAGAAAAAAAGTGTACATGTAAAATGGAAATGCACAATGCACAAATGTAGAGAGAGATATTTCCAAAGAGTGTCTGTATGTTTTATGGATCGTATGCACTTTTTTCGTTTTTATATCTAAGGTTTTGCAATCGTCAGGAAACGGGGGAGCTGGGCAATTTTTAACTGAGTGTTGACTTCAAATCCATAAGTCATTTGTTACAAAATTATAGCCCGTTACCCATGACAAATCACTTTACAATCATCTATGATTTTTAGATAAACTTTTTGAATATGGGAAAAATAATGCCTTGTTTGAGTCTGGAAAATATCCCACCGCACGTTCACTTGAGAATTTAATGAGCGTTTGTTATTGTCTTTAAAAGCTTTGGATCCATATATCATTTGAATCTTTAACATGTTTTCTGGCATGCACATCCATTTTTAAAACATGTGTAGAAAAAATCTCCTTCATGTAAAATACCAAGATATTAGTTTTGGACTAGTGGAATTTCCCAAACTTGGACAACAAAACTTTTGTGTTCATTTGTGGTGTGTGAATAAATTTTCTTCATTTACTTTTTTTTTGTTTTAAACTTTTTCCATACACCAACTATGAAATTTTCATTTTGCTATGATCTATTTGCATTTTTGGTTTACGGGATGAAGGGAGAGTGAAAAATTCGAAGTTTTGATTTAAGAAAAATGTGTACATCTAAAACTGAAATGCACAATGCACATATGTGGAGAGAGATAATTCCAAAGAGTGTCTGTAATTTTTAGGGATTGTAAGCACCTTTTCGTTTTTATTTCTCAGGTTTGGCAATCGTCGGGAAAAATGGGTTGTAGAGGATTTTTAACTGAGTGTTGAATTGCAATCCATAAGTCATTTGATACAAAAATATTGCCCGTTACGCATAATAAATCACTTTACAATCAACTATGATTGTTAGATGAAATTTTTGAAAATGGGCAAAATAAAGACTTGTTAGACTCGAGTAAATATCCCACCGCACGTTCACTTGAGAATTTAATGAGCGTTTGTTATTCTCTTTAAAACCTTTGGATCCATAGGTCATTTGAATATTTAACATGTTACAAGCATGCATATCCATTTTTAAAACATGTGTAGAAAAAATCTCCTTCATGTAAAATTCCAAGCTTAATAGGGTTGGACTAATGGAATTTCCCGAACTTGGATAACAAAACTTTTGTGTTCATTTGTGGTGTGTGAATATATATTTTTTTATCAAAATTAGTTATTATTTTAAATATTTTCCACACATCAACTATAAAATTTTTATTTTGTTGTGATCTTTTTTGCCTTTTTTGTTTACGGGATGAAGGGTGAGCGAAAACTCAAAGTTCTGTCTTAAGGAAAAAGTGTACATCTAAAATGGAAATGCACAATGCACAAATGTAGAGAGAGATATTTCCAAAGAATGTCTGTATGTTTTAGGGATCGTATGCACTTTTTTCGTTTTTATATCTAAGGTTTTGTATTTGTCGGGAAACAGGGGAGGCAGGCGATTTTTAACTGACTGTTGACTTCAAATCCATAAGTCATTTCTTACAAAAATATAGCCCGTTACGCATGACAAATCACTTTACAATCATCTATGATTGTTAGCTCAACTTTTTGAATATGGGCAAAATAATGGCTTGTTTGACTCGGGCAAATATCCCACCGCATGTTCACTTGAGAATTTAATGAGCGTTTGTTATTCTCTTTAAAAGCTTTGGATCCATAGGTCATTTGAATCTTTAACATGTTTCTGGCATGCATACCCATTTTTAAAACATGTGTTGAAAAAATCTGCTTCATGTAAAATTCCAACCTTAATAGGGTTGGACTAATGGAATTTCCCAAACTTGGATAACAAAACTTTTGTGTTCATTTGTGGTGTGTGAATAGATATTTTTTATTTACATTAGTTATTATTTTAAATATTTTCCACACATCAACTATAAACTTTTTATTTTGTTGTGATCTGTTTTGCCTTTTTTGTTTACCGGATAAAGGGGGGTGCGAAAACTCAAAGTTCTGATTTAAGAAAAAAGTGTACATCTAAAATGGAAATGCACAAAACACAAATGTACAGAGAGATATTTCCAAAGAGTGTCTGTAATTTTTAGGGATTGTAAGCACCTTTTCATTTTTATATCTCAGGTTTGGTAATCGTCGGGAAAAATGGGTTGCAGAGGATTTTTAACTGAGTGTTGAATTGCAATCCATAAGTCATTTCATACAAAAATATACCCGGTTACGCATGATAAATCACATTACAATCATCTATGATTAATTATGACAGCATTTTTCAAATTGGCAAAATAATGGCATGTTTGACTCGGGAAAATATCCCACCGCAAGTTCACTTGAGAATTTAATGAGCGGTTGTTATTCTCTTTTAAAGCTTTGCATCCATAGCTCATTTTCTTCTTTAACATGTTTCAAACATGCATATCCATTTTTAAAACATGTGTGGACGAAATCTCTTTCTTGCAAAATTCAAAGCTATTAGGGTTAAACTAGTGGAATTTCCCAAAATTGGATAACAAAACTTTTGTGTTAATTGGTATTGGGTGAATAAATTTTCTTTATTTATATTTGTTATTGTTTCAAATTTTTTCCATTCATCAACTATAAAATTTTCATTTTGTTGTAAGCTTTTTGCCTTGTTTGTTTTCGGGATGTAGGGAGAAGTAAAAGTCAACGTTTTGATCTAAGAAAAAAGTGTACATCTAAAATGGAAAAGCACAATGCACAATTGTAGGGAGAGATATTTCCAAAGAGTGTCTGTAAATTTTAGGATTGTAAACTCTTTTTAGTTTTTATATCTCAGGTTTTGCAATCGTAGGGAAAAATTGGTGGCAGAGGATTTTCAACTGAGTGTTGAATTGCAATCCATAAGTCATTTCATACAAAAATATAGCCTGTTACACATGCTAAATCACTTTCTAATCATCTATGATTGTTAGATCAATTTTTTTGAAAATGGGCAAAATAATGACTTGTTAGACTCAGGTAAATATCCCAACGCACGTTCACTTGAGAATTTAATGAGCGTTTGTTATTCTCTTTAAAATATTTGGATCCATAGGTCATTTGAATCTTTAACATGTTTCAAGCATGCATATGCATTTTTAAAACATGTGTAGAAAAAATTTCCTTCATGTAAAATTCCAAGCTTAATAGGGTTGGGCTAATGGAATTTCCCAAACTTGGATAACAAAACAATTGTGTTCATTTGTGATGTGTGAATAGATATCTTTTGTTTACATTAGTTATTATTTTAAATATTTTCCACACATCAACTATAAAAGTTTTATTTTGTTGTGATCTTTTTTGCCTTTTTTGTTTACGGGAGGAAGGGGGAGCGAAAACTCAAAGTTCTGATTTAAGAAAAAAGTGTACATCTAAAATGGAAGTGCACAATGCACAAATGTAGAGAGAGATATTTCCAAAGAGTGTTTGTATGTTTTAGAGATCGTATGCACTTTTTTGTTTTTATATCTAAGGTTTTACAGTCGTAGGGAAACGGGGGAGGCGGGCAGTTTTTAACTGAGTGTTTACTTCAAATCCATAAGTCATTTCTTACAAAAATATAGCCCGTTACGCATGACAAATCACTTTAAAATCACCTATGATTGTTACCTCAACTTTTTGAATATGGGCAAAATAATGGCTCGTTTGACACGGGCAAATATCCCACCGCAAGTTCACTTGAGAATTTAATAAGCGTTTGTTATTCTCATTAAAAGCTTTGGATCCATAGGGCATTTGAATCTTTAACATGTTTCTGGCATGCATATGCATTTTTAAAACATGTGTAGAAAAAATCTCCTTCATGTAAAATTCCAAGATATTAGTTTCGGACCAGTGGAATTTCCCAAACTTGGATAACAAAACTTTTGTGTTCATTTGTCGTGTGTGAATAAATTTTCTTCATTTAATTTTTTTATTGTTTTAAACTCTTTCCGTACATCAACTATGAAATTTTTATTTTGCTGTGATCTTTTTGCCTTTTTTTTTACGGGATGAAGGGAGAACGAAAAACTCGAAGTTTTGATTTAAGAAAAATGTGTACATCTAAAACGGAAATGCACAATGCACATATGTAGAGAGAGATAATTCCAAAGAGTGTCTGTAGTTTTTAGGGATTGTAAGCACCGTTTCTTTTTTCTATCTCAGGTTTTGCAATCTTCGGGAAAAATGGGTTGCGGAGGATTTTTAACTGAGTGTTCAATTGCAATCCATAAGTCATTTCATACAAAAATATAGCCCGTTACGCATGATAAATCACATTACAATCATCTATGATTAATTATGTCAGCTTTTTGTTAATGGGCAAAATAATGGCATGTTTAACTCGGGTAAATATCCCACGCCAAGTTCACTTGAGAATTTAATGAGGGTTTGTTATTCTCCTTAAAAGCTTTGCATCCAAAGCTCATTTGCATCTTTAACATGTTTCAAACATTCATATCCATTTTTAAAACATGTGTGGATAAAATCTCTTTCTTGCAAAATTCCAAGCTATTAGGGTTAAACTAGTGGAATTTCCAAAAATTGGATAACAAAACTTTTGTGTTCATTTGTGTTGGGTGAATAAATTTTCTTTATTTGTATTTGTTATTGTTTTCAATTTTTTCCATACATCAACTATAAAATTTTTATTTTGTTGTAAGCTTTTTGCCTTCTTTGTTTTCGGGATGAAGGGAGAGCGAAAAGTCAAAGTTTTGATTTAAGAAAAAAGTGTACAACTAAAACGGAAAAGCACAATGCACAATTGTAGGGAGAGATAATTCCAAAGAGTGTCTGTAATCTTTAGGGATCGTAAGCTCTTTTTAGTTTTTATATCTCAGGATTTGCAATCGTCGAGAAAAATTGGTGGGAGAGGATTTTTAACTGAGTGTTGAATTGCAATCCATAAGTCAATTCATACAAAAATATAGCCCGTTACGCATGATAAATCACTTTACAATCATCTATGATTGTTTCATCAAATTTTTGAAAATGGGCAAAATAATGACTTGTTAGACTCGGGTAAATATCCCACCGCACGTTCACTTGAGAATTTAATGAGCGTTTGTTATTCTCTTTAAAAGCTTTGGATCCATAGGTCATTTGAATCTTTAACATGTTTTAAGCATGCATCTCCATTTTTAAAACATGTGTAGAAAAAATCAACTTCATGTAAAATTCCAAACTTAATAGGGTTGGACTATTGGAATTTCCAAAACTTGGATAACAAAACTTTTGTGTTCATTTGGGGTGTGTGAATAGATATTTTTTATTTACAATAGTTATTATTTTAAATATTTTCCGCACATCAACTATAAAATCTTTATTTTGTTGTGATCTTTTTTGCCTTTTTTGTTTATAGGATGAAGGGGGAGCGAAAACTAAAAGTTCTGATTTAAGAAAAAAGTGTACATCTAAAATGGAAATGCACAATGCACAAATGTCGAGAAAGATATTTCCAAAGAGTGTCTGTATGTTTGAGGGATCGTATGCACTTTTTCGTTTTTATATCTAAGGTTTTGCCATCATCGGGAAACGGGGGAGGCGGGCGATTTTTAATTGAGTGTTGACTTCAAATCCATAAGTCATTTCTTACAAAAATATAGCCCGTTACGCATGACAAATCACTTTACAATCATCTATGATTGTTAGCTCAACTTTTTGAATATGGACAAAATAATGGCTTGTTTGACTCGGGCAAATATCCCACCGCACGTTCACTTGAGAATTTAATGAGCGTTTGTTATTCTCTTTAAAAGCATTGGGTCCATGGGTCATTTGAATCTTTAATATGTTTCTAGCATGCATATCCATTTTTAAAACATGTGTAGAAAAAATCTCCTTCATGTATACTTCCAATATATTAGTTTTGGACTAGTGGAATTTCCCAAACTTGGATAACAAAACTTTTGTGTTCATTTGTGGTGTGTGAATAAATTTTCTTCATTTACGTTTTTTCTTTTTTTAAACTTTTTCCGTACATCAACTATGAAATTTTCATTTTTCGGTGATCTATTTGCCTTTTTTATTTACTGGATGTAGGGAGAGTGACAAACTCGAAGTTTTGATTAAAGAAAAATGCGTACATCTAAAACGGAAATGCACAATGCACATATGTAGAGAGAGGTAATTCCAATGAGTGTCTGTAATTTTTAGGGATTTGAAGCACCTTTTTGTTTTATATCTCAGGTTTTGCAATCGTCGGGAATAATGCGTTGCGGAGGATTTTTAACTCAGTGTTGAATTGCAATCCATCAGTCATTTCATACAAAAATATAGCCCGTTACGCATGAGAAATCACATCACAATCATCTATGATTAATTATGTCAGCTTTTTGGAAATGGGCAAAATAATGGTATGTTTGACTCGGGTAAATATCCCACCGCAAGTTCACTTGAGAATTTATTGAGCGTTTGTTATTCTCTTTAAAAGCTTTGCATCCATAGCTCATTTGCATCTTTAACATGTTTCAAACATGCATATCCATTTTTAAAACATGTGTGGATGAAATCTCTTTCTTGCAAAATTCCAAGCTATTATGGTTAAACTAGTGGAATTACCCAAAATTGGATAACAAAACTTTTGTGTTCATTTGTGTTTGGGGAATAAATTTTCTTTATTTATATTTGTTATTGTTTTAAATTTTTTTTCCTACAGCAACTATAAAATTTTCATTTTGTTGTATGTTTTTTGCCTTGTTTGTCTTCCGGATGAAGGGAGAGCGAAAAGTCAAAGTTTTGATTTAAGAAAAAAGTGAACATCTAAAATGGAAAAGCACAATGCACAATTTTAGGGAGAGATAATTCCAAATAGTGTCTGTAATTTTTAGGGATTGTAAGCTCTTTTTAGTTTTTATATCTCAGGTTTTGCAATCGTCGGGAAAAATTGGTGGCAAAGGATTTTTAACTGAGTGTTGAATTGCAATCCATAAGTCATTTCATACAAAAATATAGCCCGTTACGCATGATAAATCACTTTACAATCATCTATGATTGTTTGATCAAATTTTTGAAAATGGGCAAAATAATGACTTGTTAGACTCGGGTAAAGATCCCACCGCACGATCACTTGAGAATTTAATGAGCGTTTGTTATTCTCTTTAAAAGCTTGGATCCATGGGTCATTTGAATCTTTAATATGTTTCTGGCATGCATATCCATTTTTAAAACTTGTGTAGAAAAAATCTCCTTCATGTAAACTTCCAACATATTAGTTTTGGACTAGTGGAATTTCCCAAACTTGGATAACAAAACTTTTGTGTTCATTTGTGGTGTGTGAATAAAATTTCTTCATTTACTTTTTTTATTGTTTTAAACTTTTTCTGTACATCAACTAAGAAATTTTCATTCTGCTGTGATCTATTTGCCTTTTTTTTTACGGGATGAAGGGAGAGCGAAAAACTCGAAGTTTTGATTTAAGAAAAATGTGTACATCTAAAACGGAAATGCACAATGGACATATGTAGAGAGAGATAATTCCAAAGTGTGTCTGTAATTTTTAGGGATTGTAAGCACCTTTTCGTTTTTATATCTCAGGTTTTGCAATCGTCGGGAAAAATGGGTTGCGGAGGATTTTTAGCTGAGTGTTGAATTGCAATCCATAAGTCATTTGATACAAAAATATAGCCCGTTACACATGATAAATCACATTACAATCATTTAGGATTAATTATGTCAGCTTTTTGCAAATGGGCAAATTAATAGCATGTTTGACTCGGGTAAATATCCCACCGCAAGTTCACTTGAGAATTTAATGAGCGTTTGTTATTCTCTTTAAAAGCTTTGCATACATAGCTCATTTGCATCTTTAACATGTTTCAAACATGCATATCCATTTTTAAAACATGTGCGGACGAAATCTCTTTCTTGCAAAATTCCAAGCTATTAGGGTTAAACTAGTGGAATTTCCCAAAATTGGATAACAAAAATTTTGTTTTCATTTGTGTTGGGTGAATAAATTTTCTTGATTTATATTTTTTATTGTTTTAAATTTTTTCCAAACATCACCTATAAAACTTTCATTTTGCTGTATGTTTTTTGCCTAATTTGTCTTCGGGATGAAGGGAGAGCGAAAAGTCAAAGTTTTGATTTAAGAAAAATGTGAACATCTAAAATGGAAAAGCACAATGCACAATTTTAGGGAGAGATAATTCCAAATAGTGTCTGTAATTTTTAGGGATTGTAAGCTCTTTTTAGTTTTTATATCTCAGGTTTTGCAATCGTTGGAAAAAATTGGTGGCAAAGGATTCTTAACTGAGTGTTGAATTGCAATCCATAAGTCATTTCATACAAAAATATAGCCCGTTACACATGATAAATCACTTTACAATATTCTATGATTGTTTGATCAACGTTTTGAATATGGGAAAAATAATGGCTTGTTTGACTCGGGCAAATATCCCACCGCACGTTCACTTGAGAATTTAATGAGCATTTGTTATTCTCTTTAAAAGCTTTGGATCAATAGGTCACTTGAATCTTTAACATGTTTCAAGCATGCATATCCATTTTTAAAACATGTGTAGAAAAAATCTTCTTCATGTAAAATTCCAAGATTAATAGGGTTGGACTTATGGAATTTCCCAAACTTGGATAACAAAACTTTTGTGTTCATTTGTCGTGTGTGAATAGATATTTTTTATTTACATTTGTTATTTTTTAAAATATTTTTCTCGCATCAACTATAAATTTTTTATTTTGTTGTGATCTTTTGGGCCTTTTTTGTTTACGGGAAGAAGGGGGAGCGAAAACTCAAAAAGTTCTGATTTAAGAAAAAAGTGTACATCTAAATTGGAAATGTACAATGCACAAATGTAGAGAGAGATATTTCCAAAGAGTGTCTGTATGTTTGAGGGATCGTATGCACTTTTTTGTTTTTATATCTAAGGTTTTACAATCGTCGGGAAACGGGGGAGGCGGGCGATTTTTAACTGAGTATTGACTTCAAATCCATAAGTTATTTCTTACAAAAATATAGCCCGTTAAGCATGACAAATCACTTTACAATCATCTATGATTGTTAGCTCAACATTTTGCATATGGGCAAAATAATGGCTTGTTTGACTCGGGCAAATATCCAACTACACGTTCACTTGAGAATTTAATGAGCGTTTGTTATTCTCTTTAAAAGCTTTTGATCCATAGGTCATTTGAATCTTTAAATTGTTTCTGGCATGCATATCCATTTTTAAAACATGTGTAGAAAAAATCTCCTACTTGTGAAATTCCAAGATATTAGTTTTGGACTAGTGGAATTTCCCAAACTCTAATAACAAAACTTTTGTGTTCATTTGTGGTGTGTGAATAAATTTTCTTCAATTACTTTTTTTATTGTTTTAAACTTTTTTCATACATCAACTATGAAATTTTCATTTTGCTGTGATCTATTTGCCTTTTTTGTTTACGGGATGAAGGGAGAGCGAAAAACTCGTAGTTTTGATTTAAGAAAAATGTGTACATCTAAAACGGAAATGCACAATGCACGTATGTAAAGAGAGATAATTCCAAAGAGTGTCTGTAATTTTTAGGGATTGTAAGCACCTTTTCATTTTTATATCTCAGGTTTTGTAATCGTCGGGAAAAATGGGTTGCTGAGGATTTTTAACTGAGTGTTGAATTGCAATCCATAAGTCATTTCATACAAAAATATAGCCCGTTACGCATGATAAATCACTTTACAATCATCTATGATTGTTAAGTCAAATTTTTGAAAATGGGCAAAATAATGACTTGTTAGACTCGAGTAAATATCCCACCACACATTCACTTGAGAATTTAATGAGCGTTTGTTATTCTCTTTAAAACCTTTGGATCCATAGGTCATTTGAATCATTAACATGTTTCAAGCATGCATATCCATTTTTAAAATTTGTGTAGAAAAAATCTCCTTCATGTAAAATTCCAAGCTTAATAGGGTTGGACTAATGGAATTTCCCAAACTTGGATAACAAAACTTTTGTGTTCATTTGTGGTGTGTGAATAGTTATTTCTTATTTAGATTAGTTATTATTTAAAATATTTTCCACAAATCAACTATAAAATTTTTATTCTGTTGTGATCTTTTTTGTCTTTTTTGTTTACGGGATGAAGGGGGAGCGAAAACTCAAAGTTTTGATTTATGAAAAAAGTGTACATCTAGAAGGGAAATGCACAATGCACAAATCTAGAGAGAGATATTTCCAAAGAGTGTCTTTATGTTTTAGGGATCGTATGCACTTTTTCATTTTTATATCTAAGGTTTTGCAATCATCGGGAAACGGGGGAGGCGGGCGATTTTTAACTTAGTGTTGACTTCAAATCCATAAATCAATTCCTACAAAAATATAGCCCGTTACGCATGACAAATCACTTTACAATCATCTATGATTGTTAGCTCAACTTTTTGAATATGGGTAAAATAGTGGCTTGTTTGACTCGGGCAAATATCCCACCGCACGTTCACTTGAGAATTTAATGAGCGTTTGTTATTCTCTTTAAAAACTTTGGATCCATAGGTCATTTGATTCTTTAACATGTTTCTGGCATGCATATCCATTTTTAAAACATGTGTAGAAAAAATCTCCTTCATGTAAAATTCGACGATATTAGTTTTGGACTAGTGGAATTTCCCAAACTTGGATAACAAAACTTTTGTGTTCATTTGTGGTGTGTGAATAAATTTTCTTCATTTACTGTTTTTATTGTTTTAAACTTTTTCTGTACATCAACTATGAAATTTTCATTTTGTTGTGATCTGTTAGCCTTTTTTGTTTGCGGGATGAAGGGAGAGCAAAAAACTTGAAGTTTTGATTTAAGAAAAATGTGTGCATTTAAAATGGAAATGAACAATGCACATATGTAGATAGAGATAATTCCAAAGAGTGTCTGTAATTTTTAAGGATTGTAAGCACCTTTTCGTTTTTATATCTCAGGTTTTGCAATCGTGGGGAAAATGGGTTGTGGAGGATTTTTAATTGAGTGTTGAATTGCAATCCATAAGTCATTTCTTACAAAAATATAGCCCGTTATGCATGTTAAATCACATTACAATCATCTATGATTAATTATCTCAGCCTTTTGCAAATAGGCAAAACAATTGCATGTTTGACTCGGGCAAAATATCCCACCGCAAATTCACTTGACAATTTTATGAACGTTTGTTATTCTCTTTAAAATATTTGCATCCATAGCTCATTTGCATCTTTAACATATTTGTAATAGGCATATCCATTTTTAAAACATGTGTGGACAAAATTGCTTTCTTGCAAAATTCCAACCTATTAGGGGTGAACTGGTGGAATTTCCCAAAATTGGATAACAAAACTTTTGTGTTCATTTGTGTTGGGTGAAGAAATTTTCTTTATTTAAATTTGTTATTGTTTTAAATTTTTTCCCTAAATCAACTATAAAATTTTCATTTTGTTGTAAGCTTTTTGCCTGATTCGTTTTCGGGATGAAGGGAGAGCGAAAGTCAAAGTTTTGATTTAAGAAATGAGTGTACATCTAAAATGGAAACGCACAATGCACAATTGTAGGGAGAGATAATTCCAAAGAGTGTCAGTAATTTTTAGGGGTTGTAAGCTCTTTTTAGTTTTTATAACTCAGGTTTTGCAATCGTCGGGAAAAATTGGTGGCAGAGGATTTTTAACTGAGTGTTGAATTGCAATCCATAAGTCATTTCATACAAAAATATAGCCCGTTACGCATGATAAATCACTTTAAAATCATCTATGATTGTTAGATCAAATTTTTGAAAATGGGCAAAATAATGACTTGTTAGACTCGGGGAAATATCCCACCGCACGTTCACTTGAGAATTTAATGAGCGTTTGTTATTCTCTTTAAAAGCTTTGGATCCATAGGTCATTTGAATCTTTAACATGTTTCAAGAATGCATATCCATTTTTAAAACATGTGTAGAATAAATCTCCTGCATGTAAAATTCCAAGCGTAATAGGGTTGGACTAATGGAATTTCCCAAACTTGGATAACAAAAATTTTGTGCTCATTTGAGGTCTGTGAATAGATATTTTTTATTTACATTACTTATTATTTTAAATATTTTCATCACATCAACTATAAAATTTTTATTTTGTTGTGATCTTTTTTGCCTTTTTTGTTTACGGGATGAAGGGGGAGCGAAAACTCAAAGTTCTGATTTAAGAAAAAAGTGTACATCTGAAGTTGAAATGCACAATCCACAAATGTAGAGAGAGATATTTCCAACTAGTGTCTGTATGTTTTAAGGATCGTATGCACTTTTTGTTTTTATTTCTAAGGTTTTGCAATCGTTGGGAAATGGGGGAGGTGGGAGATTTTTAACTGAGTGTTGACTTCAAATCCATAAGTCATTTCTTACAAAAATATAGCCCGTTACGCATGAAAAATCACTTTACAATCATCTATGATTGTTAGCTCAACTTATTGAATATGGGCAAAATAATGGCTTGTTTGACTCGGGCAAATATCCCACCGCACGGTCACTTGAGAATTTAATGAGCGTTAGTTATTCTCTTTAAAAGATTTGGATCCATAGGTCATTTGAATCTTTAACATGTTTCTGGCATGCATATCCATTTTTAAAACAAGTGTAGAAAAAATCTCTTTCATGTAAAATTCCAAGATATTAGTTTTGGACTAGTGGTATTTCCGAAATTTGGATAACAAAACTTTTGTGTTCATTTGTGGTGTGTAAATAAATTTTCTTCATTTAATTTTTTTATTGTTTTAAACTTTTTTCGTACAAAAACTATGAAATTTTTATTTTGTTGTGATCTATTTGCCTTTTTTGTTTACCGGATGAAGGGAGAGCGAAAAACTCGAAGTTTTGATTTAAGAAAAATTTGTACATCTAAAACGGAAATGCACAATGCACATATGTAGAGAGAGATAATTCCAAAGATTGTCTACAATTTTTACGGATTGTAAGCACCTTTTCGTTTTTATATCTCATGTTTTGCAAGCATCGGGAAAAATGGGTTTCGGTGGATTTTTAACTGAGTGTTGAATTGCAGTCCATAAGTCATTTCATAAAAAAATATAGCCCGTTACGCATGATAAATCACTATACAATCATCTATGATTAATTATGTCAACTTTTTGCAATTGGGCAAAATAATGGCATGTTTGACTCGGGTACATATCCCACTGCGAGTTCACTTGAGAATTTAATGAGTGTTTGTTATTCTCTTGAAAAGCTTTGCATCCATAGCTAATTTGCATCTTTAACATGTTTCAAACATGCATATCCATTTTTAAAACATGTGTGGATGAAATCTCTTTCTTGCGAAATTCCATGCTATTAGGGTTAAACTAGTGGAATTTCCAAAAATTGGATAACAAAACTTTTTTGTTCATTTGTGTTGGGTGAATAAATTTTATTTATTTATATTTTTTATTGTTTTAAATTTTTTGCATACATCAACTATAAAATTTTCATTTTGTTGTAAGATTTTTGCCTTGTTTGTTTTCGGAATGAAGGGAGAGCGAAAAGTCAAAGTTTTGATTAAAGAAAAGAGTGTACATCTAAAATGGAAAAGCACAATGCACAATTGTAGGGAGAGATAATTCCAAAGAGTTTATGTAATTTTTAGGGATTGTCAGCTCTTTTTAGTTTTTATATATCAGGTTTTGCATTCGTCGGGAAAAATTGGTGGCAGAGGATTTTTAACTGAGTGTTGAATTGAAATCCATAAGTCATTTCATACAAAAATATAGCCCGTTACGCATATTTTATCACTATACAATCATCTATGATTAATTATGTCAACTTTTTGCAAATGGGCAAAATAATGGCATGATTGACTCGGGCAAATATCCCACCGCAAGTTCACTTGAGAATTTATTGAGCATTTGTTATTCTCTTTAAAATATTTGCATCCATAGCTCATTTTCATCTTTAACATGTTTCAAACATGCATATCCATTTTTAAAACATGTGTGGATGAAATCTCTTTCTTTCAAAATTCCAAGCTATTATGGTTAAACTAGTGGAATTTCCCAAAATTGGACAACAAAACTTTTGTGTTCATTTGTGTTGGTGAATAAATTTTCTTCATTTATATTTATTATTGTTTTAAATTTTTTCCATACATCAACTATAAAATTTTCATTTTGTTGTAAGCTTTTTGCCTTGTTTGTTTTCGGGATGAAGGGAGAGTGAAAAGTCAAAGTTTTGATTTAAGAAAAAAGTGTAAATCTAAAATGGAAAAGCACAATGTACAATTGTAGGGAGAGATAACTCCAAAGGGTGTCTGTAAATTTTAGGGATTGTAAGCTCTTTTTAGTTTTTGTATCTAAGGTTTTGCAATCGACGTGAAAAATTGGTGGCAGAGGATTTTTATCAGAGTGTTGAATTGCAATCCAGAAGTCATTTCATACAAAAATATAGCCTGTTACGCATGATAAATCACATTACAATCATCTATGATTAATTATGTCAAATTTTTGCAAATGGGCAAAATAATGGCATGTTTGACTCGGGTAAATATCCCACCGCAAATTCACTGGAAATTTCATGAGCGTTTGTTATTCTCTTTAAAACCTTTGCATCCATAGCTCATTTGCATCTTTAACATGTTTCAAACATGCATATCCATTTTTGAAACATGTGTGGATGAAATCTCTTTCTTGCAAAATTCCAAGCTATTAGGGTTAAACTAGTGGAATTACCCAAAATTGGATAACAAAACTTTTGTGTTCATTTGTGTTTGGGGAATAAATTTTCTTTATTTATATTTGTTATTGTTTTAAATTTTTTTCCTACAGCAACTATAAAATTTTCATTTTGTTGTATGTTTTTTGCCTTGTTTGTCTTCCGGATGAAGGGAGAGCGAAAAGTCAAAGTTTTGATTTAAGAAAAAAGTGAACATCTAAAATGGAAAAGCACAATGCACAATTTTAGGGAGAGATAATTCCAAATAGTGTCTGTAATTTTTAGGGATTGTAAGCTCTTTTTAGTTTTTATATCTCAGGTTTTGCAATCGTCGGGAAAAATTGGTGGCAAAGGATTTTTAACTGAGTGTTGAATTGCAATCCATAAGTTATTTCATACAAAAATATAGCCCGTTACGCATGATAAATCACTTTACAATCATCTATGATTGTTTGATCAAATTTTTGAAAATGGGCAAAATGATGACTTGTTAGACTCGGGTAAAGATCCCACCGCACGATCACTTGAGAATTTAATGAGCGTTTGTTATTCTCTTTAAAAGCTTTGGATCCATGGGTCATTTGAATCTTTAATATGTTTCTGGCATGCATATCCATTTTTAAAACTTGTGTAGAAAAAATCTCCTTCATGTAAACTTCCAACATATTAGTTTTGGACTAGTGGAATTTCCCAAACTTGGATAACAAAACTTTTGTGTTCATTTGTGGTGTGTGAATAAAATTTCTTCATTTAATTTTTTTATTGTTTTAAACTTTTTCTGTACATCAACTAAGAAATTTTCATTCTGTTGTGATCTATTTGCCTTTTTTTTTTACGGGATGAAGGGAGAGCGAAAAACTCGAAGTTTTGATTTAAGAAAAATGTGTACATCTAAAACGGAAATGCACAATGGACATATGTAGAGAGAGATAATTCCAAAGTGTGTCTGTAATTTTTAGGGATTGTAAGCACCTTTTCGTTTTTATATCTCAGGTTTTGCAATCGTCGGGAAAAATGGGTTGCGGAGGATTTTTAGCTGAGTGTTGAATTGCAATCCATAAGTCATTTGATACAAAAATATAGCCCGTTACGCATGATAAATCACATTACAATCATCTAGGATTAATTATGTCAGCTTTTTGCAAATGGGCAAATTAATAGCATGTTTGACTCGGGTAAATATCCCACCGCATGTTCACTTGAGAATTTAATGAGCGTTTGTTATTCTCTTTAAAAGCTTTGCATACATAGCTCATTTGCATCTTTAACATGTTTCAAACATGCATATCCATTTTTAAAACATGTGCGGACGAAATCTCTTTCATGCAAAATTCCAAGCTATTAGGGTTAAAGTAGTGGAATTTCCCAAAATTGGATAACAAAAATTTTGTTTTCATTTGTGTTGGGTGAATAAATTTTCTTGATTTATATTTTTTATTGTTTTAAATTTTTTCCAAACATCAACTATAAAACTTTCATTTTGTTGTATGTTTTTTGCCTTGTTTGTCTTCGGGATGAAGGGAGAGCGAAAAGTCAAAGTTTTGATTTAAGAAAAATGTGAACATCTAAAATGGAAAAGCACAATGCACAATTTTAGGGAGAGATAATTCCAAATAGTGTCTGTAATTTTTAGGGATTGTAAGCTCTTTTTAGTTTTTATATCTCAGGTTTTGCAATCGTTGGAAAAAATTGGTGGCAAAGGATTCTTAACTGAGTGTTGAATTGCAATCCATAAGTCATGTCATACAAAAATATAGCCCGTTACGCATGATAAATCACTTCACAATATTCTATGATTGTTTGGTCAAATTTTTGAAAATGGGCAAAATAATGACTTGTTAGACTCGGGTAAAGATCCCACCGCACGATCACTTGAGAATTTAATGAGCGTTTTTTATTCTCTTTAAAAGCTTTGGATCCATGGGTCATTTGAATCTTTAACATGTGTCAAGCATGCATATCCATTTGTAAAACATGTGTAGAAAAAATCTTCTTCATGTAAAATTCCAAGCTTAATAGGGTTGGACTAATGGAATTTCCCAAACTTGGATAACAAAACTTTTGTGTTCATTTATGGTGTGTGAATAGATATTTTTTATTTACATTTTTTATTTTTTAAAATATTTTTCACACATCAACTATAAATTTTTTATTTTGTTGTGATCTTTTTGGCCTTTTTTGTTTACGGGAAGAAGGGGGAGTGAAAACTCAAAAAGTTCTGATTTAAGAAAAAAGTGTACATCTAAAATGGAAATGTACAATGCACAAATGTAGAGAGAGATATTTCCAAAGAGTGTCTGTATGTTTGAGGGATCGTATGCACTTTTTCGTTTTTACATCTAAGGTTTTGCAATCGTCGGGAAACAGGGGAGGCGGGCGATTTTTAACTGAGTGTTGACTTCAAATCCATAAGTCATTTCTTACAAAAATATAGCCCGTTACGCATGACAAATCACTTTACAATCATCTAGGATTGTTAGCTCAACGTTTTGAATATGGGAAAAATAATGGCTTGTTTGACTCGGGCAAATATCCCACCGCACGTTCACTTGAGAATTTAATGAGCGTTTGTTATTCTCTTTAAAAGCTTTGGATCCATAGGTCACTTGAATCTTTAACATGTTTCAAGCATGCATATCCATTTTTAAAACATGTGTAGAAAAAATCTTCTTCATGTAAAATTCCAAGCTTAATAGGGTTGGACTTATGGAATTTCCCAAACTTGGATAACAAAACTTTTGTGTTCATTTGTCGTGTGTGAATAGATATTTTTTATTTAAATTTGTTATTTTTTAAAATATTTTTCTCGCATCAACTATAAATTTTTTATTTTGTTGTGATCTTTTGGGCCTTTTTTGTTTACGGGAAGAAGGGGGAGCGAAAACTCAAAAAGTTCTGATTTAAGAAAAAAGTGTACATCTAAATTGGAAATGTACAATGCACAAATGTAGAGAGAGATATTTCCAAAGAGTGTCTGTATGTTTGAGGGATCGTATGCACTTTTTTGTTTTTATATCTAAGGTTTTGCAATCGTCGGGAAACGGGGGAGGCGGGCGATTTTTAACTGAGTGTTGACTTCAAATCCATAAGTTATTTCTTACAAAAATATAGCCCGTTAAGCATGACAAATCACTTTACAATCATCTATGATTGTTAGCTCAACATTTTGCATATGGGCAAAATAATGGCTTGTTTGACTCGGGCAAATATCCAACTACACGTTCACTTGAGAATTTAATGAGCGTTTGTTATTCTCTTTAAAAGCTTTTGATCCATAGGTCATTTGAATCTTTAAATTGTTTCTGGCATGCATATCCATTTTTAAAACATGTGTAGAAAAAATCTCCTACTTGTGAAATTCCAAGATATTAGTTTTGGACTAGTGGAATTTCCCAAACTCTAATAACAAAACTTTTGTGTTCATTTGTGGTGTGTGAATAAATTTTCTTCAATTACTTTTTTTATTGTTTTAAACTTTTTTCATACATCAACTATGAAATTTTCATTTTGCTGTGATCTATTTGCCTTTTTTGTTTACGGGATGAAGGGAGAGCGAAAAACTCGTAGTTTTGATTTAAGAAAAATGTGTAAATCTAAAACGGAAATGCACAATGCACGTATGTAAAGAGAGATAATTCCAAAGAGTGTCTGTAAATTTCAGGGATTGTAAGCACCTTTTCGTTTTTATATCTCAGGTTTTGTAATCGTCGGGAAAAATGGGTTGCTGAGGATTTTTAACTGAGTGTTGAATTGCAATCCATAAGTCATTTCATACAAAAATATAGCCCGTTACGCATGATAAATCACTTTACAATCATCTATGATTGTTAAGTCAAATTTTTGAAAATGGGCAAAATAATGACTTGTTAGACTCGAGTAAATATCCCACCGCACATTCACTTGAGAATTTAATGAGCGTTTGTTATTCTCTTTAAAACCTTTGGATCCATAGGTCATTTGAATCATTAACATGTTTCAAGCATGCATATCCATTTTTAAAATTTGTGTAGAAAAAATCTCCTTCATGTAAAATTCCAAGCTTAATAGGGTTGGACTAATGGAATTTCCCAAACTTGGATAACAAAACTTTTGTGTTCATTTGTGGTGTGTGAATAGTTATTTCTTATTTAGATTAGTTATTATTTAAAATATTTTCCACAAATCAACTATAAAATTTTTATTCTGTTGTGATCTTTTTTGTCTTTTTTGTTTACGGGATGAAGGGGGAGCGAAAACTCAAAGTTTTGATTTATGAAAAAAGTGTACATCTAGAAGGGAAATGCACAATGCACAAATCTAGAGAGAGATATTTCCAAAGAGTGTCTTTATGTTTTAGGGATCGTATGCACTTTTTCGTTTTTATATCTAAGGTTTTGCAATCATCGGGAAACGGGGGAGGCGGGCGATTTTTAACTTAGTGTTGACTTCAAATCCATAAATCAATTCCTACAAAAATATAGCCCGTTACGCATGACAAATCACTTTACAATCATCTATGATTGTTAGCTCAACTTTTTGAATATGGGCAAAATAGTGGCTTGTTTGACTCGGGCAAATATCCCACCGCACGTTCACTTGAGAATTTAATGAGCGTTTGTTATTCTCTTTAAAAACTTTGGATCCATAGGTCATTTGAATCTTTAACATGTTTCTGGCATGCATATCCATTTTTAAAACATGTGTAGAAAAAATCTCCTTCATGTAAAATTCGACGATATTAGTTTTGGACTAGTGGAATTTCCCAAACTTGGATAACAAAACTTTTGTGTTCATTTGTGGTGTGTGAATAAATTTTCTTCATTTACTGTTTTTATTGTTTTAAACTTTTTCCGTACATCAACTATGAAATTTTCATTTTGTTGTGATCTGTTAGCCTTTTTTGTTTGCGGGATGAAGGGAGAGCAAAAAACTTGAAGTTTTGATTTAAGAAAAATGTGTGCATCTAAAATGGAAATGCACAATGCACATATGTAGATAGAGATAATTCCAAAGAGTGTCTGTAATTTTTAAGGATTGTAAGCACCTTTTCGTTTTTATATCTCAGGTTTTGCAATCGTGGGGAAAATGGGTTGTGGAGGATTTTTAATTGAGTGTTGAATTGCAATCCATAAGTCATTTCTTACAAAAATATAGCCCGTTATGCATGTTAAATCACATTACAATCATCTATGATTAATTATCTCAGCTTTTTGCAAATAGGCAAAACAATGGCATGTTTGACTCAGGCAAAATATCCCACCGCAAATTCACTTGACAATTTTATGAACGTTTGTTATTCTCTTTAAAATATTTGCATCCATAGCTCATTTGCATCTTTAACATATTTGTAACAGGCATATCCATTTTTAAAACATGTGTGGACGAAATCGCTTTCTTGCAAAATTCCAACCTATTAGGGGTGAACTGGTGGAATTTCCCAAAATTGGATAACAAAACTTTTCTGTTCATTTGTGTTGGGTGAAGAAATTTTCTTTATTTAAATTTGTTATTGTTTTAAATTTTTTCCCTAAATCAACTATAAAATTTTCATTTTGTTGTAAGCTTTTTGCCTTATTCGTTTTCGGGATGAAGGGAGAGCGAAAGTCAAAGTTTTGATTTAAGAAAAGAGTGTACATCTAAAATGGAAACGCACAATGCACAATTGTAGGGAGAGATAATTCCAAAGAGTGTCAGTAATTTTTAGGGGTTGTAAGCTCTTTTTAGTTTTTATAACTCAGGTTTTGCAATCGTCGGGAAAAATTGGTGGCAGAGGATTTTTAACTGAGTGTTGAATTGCAATCCATAAGTCATTTCATACAAAAATATAGCCCGTTACGCATGATAAATCACTTTAAAATCATCTATGATTGTTAGATCAAATTTTTGAAAATGGGCAAAATAATGACTTGTTAGACTCGGGGAAATATCCCACCGCACGTTCACTTGAGAATTTAATGAGCGTTTGTTATTCTCTTTAAAAGCTTTGGATCCATAGGTCATTTGAATCTTTAACATGTTTCAAGAATGCATATCCATTTTTAAAACATGTGTAGAATAAATCTCCTGCATGTAAAATTCCAAGCGTAATAGGGTTGGACTAATGGAATTTCCCAAACTTGGATAACAAAAATTTTGTGCTCACTTGAGGTCTGTGAATAGATATTTTTTATTTACATTACTTATTATTTTAAATATTTTCATCACATCAACTATAAAATTTTTATTTTGTTGTGATCTTTTTTGCCTTTTTTGTTTACGGGATGAAGGGGGAGCGAAAACTCAAAGTTCTGATTTAAGAAAAAAGTGTACATCGGAAGTTGAAATGCACAATCCACAAATGTAGAGAGAGATATTTCCAACTAGTGTCTGTATGTTTTAGGGATCGTATGCACTTTTTGTTTTTATTTCTAAGGTTTTGCAATCGTTGGGAAACGGGGGAGGTGGGAGATTTTTAACTGAGTGTTGACTTCAAATCCATAAGTCATTTCTTACAAAAATATAGCCCGTTACGCATGAAAAATCACTTTACAATCATCTATGATTGTTAGCTCAACTTATTGAATATGGGCAAAATAATGGCTTGTTTGACTCGGGCAAATATCCCACCGCACGGTCACTTGAGAATTTAATGAGCGTTAGTTATTCTCTTTAAAAGATTTGGATCCATAGGTCATTTGAATCTTTAACATATTTCTGGCATGCATATCCATTTTTAAAACAAGTGTAGAAAAAATCTCTTTCATGTAAAATTCCAAGATATTAGTTTTGGACTAGTGGAATTTCCGAAATTTGGATAACAAAACTTTTGTGTTCATTTGTGGTGTGTGAATAAATTTTCTTCATTTAATTTTTTTATTGTTTTAAACTTTTTTCGTACAAAAACTATGAAATTTTTATTTTGTTGTGATCTATTTGCCTTTTTTGTTTACCGGATGAAGGGAGAGCGAAAAACTCGAAGTTTTGATTTAAGAAAAATTTGTACATCTAAAACGGAAATGCACAATGCACATATGTAGAGAGAGATAATTCCAAAGATTGTTTGCAATTTTTACGGATTGTAAGCACCTTTTCGTTTTTATATCTCATGTTTTGCAAGCATCGGGAAAAATGGGTTTCGGTGGATTTTTAACTGAGTGTTGAATTGCAGTCCATAAGTCATTTCATAAAAAAATATAGCCCGTTACGCATGATAAATCACATTACAATCATCTATGATTAATTATGTCAACTTTTTGCAAATGGGCAAAATAATGGCATGTTTGACTCGGGTACATATCCCACCGCGAGTTCACTTGAGAATTTAATGAGTGTTTGTTATTCTCTTGAAAAGCTTTGCATCCATAGCTAATTTGCATCTTTAACATGTTTCAAACATGCATATCCATTTTTAAAACATGTGTGGATGAAATCTCTTTCTTGCGAAATTCCATGCTATTAGGGTTAAACTAGTGGAATTTCCAAAAATTGGATAACAAAACTTTTTTGTTCATTTTTGTTGGGTGAATAAATTTTCTTTATTTATATTTTTTATTGTTTTAAATTTTTTGCATACATCAACTATAAAATTTTCATTTTGTTGTAAGATTTTTGCCTTGTTTGTTTTCGGAATGAAGGGAGAGCGAAAAGTCAAAGTTTTGATTAAAGAAAAGAGTGTACATCTAAAATGGAAAAGCACAATGCACAATTGTAGGGAGAGATAATTCCAAAGAGTTTATGTAATTTTTAGGGATTGTCAGCTCTTTTTAGTTTTTATATATCAGGTTTTGCATTCGTTGGGAAAAATTGGTGGCAGAGGATTTTTAACTGAGTGTTGAATTGCAATCCATAAGTCATTTCATACAAAAATATAGCCCGTTACGCATATTTTATCACTATACAATCATCTATGATTAATTATGTCAACTTTTTGCAAATGGGCAAAATAATGGCATGATTGACTCGGGCAAATATCCCACCGCAAGTTCACTTGAGAATTTATTGAGCATTTGTTATTCTCTTTAAAATATTTGCATCCATAGCTCATTTTCATCTTTAACATGTTTCAAACATGCATATCCATTTTTAAAACATGTGTGGATGAAATCTCTTTCTTTCAAAATTCCAAGCTATTATGGTTAAACTAGTGGAATTTCCCAAAATTGGATAACAAAACTTTTGTGTTCATTTGTGTTGGTGAATAAATTTTCTTCATTTATATTTGTTATTGTTTTAAATTTTTTCCATACATCAACTATAAAATTTTCATTTTGTTGTAAGCTTTTTGCCTTGTTTGTTTTCGGGATGAAGGGAGAGTGAAAAGTCAAAGTTTTGATTTAAGAAAAAAGTGTAAATCTAAAATGGAAAAGCACAATGTACAATTGTAGGGAGAGATAACTCCAAAGGGTGTCTGTAAATTTTAGGGATTGTAAGCTCTTTTTAGTTTTTGTATCTAAGGTTTTGCAATCGACGTGAAAAATTGGTGGCAGAGGATTTTTATCAGAGTGTTGAATTGCAATCCAGAAGTCATTTCATACAAAAATATAGCCTGTTACGCATGATAAATCACATTACAATCATCTATGATTAATTATGTCAAATTTTTGCAAATGGGCAAAATAATGGCATGTTTGACTCGGGTAAATATCCCACCGCAAATTCACTGGAAATTTCATGAGCGTTTGTTATTCTCTTTAAAACCTTTGCATCCATAGCTCATTTGCATCTTTAACATGTTTCAAACATGCATATCCATTTTTGAAACATGTGTGGATGAAATCTCTTTCTTGCAAAATTCCAAGCTATTAGGGTTAAACTAGTGGAATTTCCCAAAATTGGATAACAAAACTTTTGTGCTCATTTGTGTTGGGTGAATAAATTTTCTTTATTTTTATTCATTATTATTTTAAATTTTTTCCATACATCAACCATAAAATTTTCATTTTGTTGTAAGCTTTACGCCTTGTTTGTTTTTGGATTGAAGGGAGAGCGAAAAGTCAAAGTTTTGATTAAAGAAAAGAGTGTACATCTAAAATGGCAAAGCACAATGCACAATTGTAGGGAAAGATAATTTCAAAGATTTTCTGTAATTTTTAGGGATTGTAAGCTCTTTTTAGTTTTTATATCTTAGGTTTTGCAATCGTCGGGAAAAATTGGTGGCAGAGGATTTTTAACTGAGTGTTGGATTGCAATCCATAAGTCATTTCATACAAAAATATAGCTCGTTACGTATATTTTATCACTTTACAATCATCTATGATTAATTATGACAGCTTTTTGCAAATGGGCAAAATAATGGCATGTTTGACTGGGGTAAATATCCCACCGCAAGTTCACTTGAGAATTTAATGAGCGTTTGTTATTCTCTTTAAAAGCTTTGCATCCATAGCTCATTTGCATCTTTAAAATGTTTCAAACATGCATATCCATTTTTAAAACATGTGTGGATGAAATCTCTTTCTTGCAAAATTCCAAGCTATTAGGGTTAAACTAGTGGAATTTCCCAAAATTGGATAAGAAAACTTTTGTGTTCATTTGTGTTGGGTGAATAAATTTTCTTTATTTATATTTGTTATTGTTTAAAATTTTTTCCATACATCAACTAGTAAATTTCCATTTTGTTGTAAGCTTTTTGCCTCTTTTGTTTTCGGGATGAAGGGAGAGCGAAAAGTCACTGTTTGATTTAAGAAAAGAGTGTACATCTAAAATGGAAAAGCATAATTCACAATTGTAGGGAGAGATAATTCCAAAGAGTGTCTGTAATTTTTAGGGATTGTAAGCTCTTTTGAGTTTTTATATCTCAGGTTTTGCAACCATCGGGAAAAATTGGTAGCAGAGGATTTTTAACTGAGTGTGGACTTCAAATCCATAAGTCATTTCTAACAAAAATATAGCCCGTTACGCATGACAAATCACTTTACAATCATCTATGATTGTTAGCTCAACTTTTTGAATATGGGCAAAATAAAGGATTCTTTGACTTTGCCAAATATCCCACCGCACGTTCACTTGAGAATTTAATGAGCGTTTGTTATTCTCTTTAAAAGCTTTGGATCCATAGGTCATTTGAATGTTTAACATGTTTCTGGCATGCATACCCATTTTTAAAACATGTGTGGAAAAAATCTCCTTCATGTAAAATTCCAAGCTTAATAGGGTTGGACTAATGGAATTTCCCATACTTGGATAACAAAACTTTTATGTTCATTTGTGGTGTGTGAATAGATATTTTTTATTTACATTAGTTATTATTTTAAATATTTTCCACACACCAACTATAAAATTTTTATATTGTTTTGATCTGTTTTGCCTTTTTTGTTTACCGAATAAAGGGGGGAGCGAAAACTCAAAGTTCTGATTTAAGAAAAAAGTATACATCTAGAATGGAAATGCACAATGCACAAATGTAGAGAGAGATATATCCAAAGAGTGTCTGTAATTTTTAGGGATTGTAAGCACCTTTTCGTTTTTATATCTCAGGTTTTGGCAATCGTCGGGAAAAATTGGTTGCGGAGGATTTTTAACTGAGTGTTGAATTGCAATCCATAAGTCATTTCATACAAAAATATAGCCCGTTACGCATGATAAATCACATTACAATCATCTATGATTAATTATGATAGCTTTTTTCAAATTGGCAAAATAATGGCATATTTTACTCGGGTAAACATCCCACCGCAAGTTCACTTGAGAATTTAATGAGCGTTTGTTATTCTCTTTAAAAGCTTTGCATCCACAGCTCATTTGCGTCTTTAACATGTTTCAAATATGCATATCCATTTTTAAAACATGTGTGGACGAAATCTCGTTCTTGCAAAATTCAAAGCTATTCAGGTTAAACTAGTGGAATTTCCCAAAATTGGATAACAAAACTATTGTGTTCATTTGTGTTGGGTGAATAAATTTTCTTTATTTATATTTGTTATTGTTTAAAATTTTTTCCATACATCAACTATAAAATTTTCATTTTGTTGTTAGCTTTTTGCCTTGTTTGTTTTTGGGATGAAGGGAGAGGTAAAAGTAAAAGTTTTGATTTAAGAAAAAAGTGTACATCTAAAATGGAAAAGCACAATGCACAATTATAGGGAGAGATAATTCCAAAGAGTGTCTGTAAATTTTAGGGATTGTAAGCTCTTTTTAGTTTTTATATCTCAGGTTTTGCAATCATCGGGAAAAATAGGTGGCAGAGGATTTTTATGTGAGTGTTGAATGCAATCCATAAGTCATTTCATACAAAAATATAACCCGTTACGCATGATAAATCACTTTACACTCATCTATGATTGTTAGATCAATATTTTTGAAAATGGACAAAATAATGACTTGTTAGACTCAGGTAAATATCCCACCGCATGTTCACTTGAGAATTTAATGAGCGTTTGTTATTCTCTTTAAAAGCTTTGGAACCATAGGTCATTTGAATCTTTAACATGTTCAAGCATGCATACCCATTTTTAAAACATGTGTGGAAAAAATCTCCTTCATGTAAAATTCCAAGCTTAATAGGGTTGGACTAATGGAATTTCTCAAACTTGGATAACAAAACTTTTGTGTTCATTTGTGGTGTGTGAGTAGATATTTTTATTTACATTAGTTACTATTTTAAATATTTTCCACACATCAACTATAAAATTTTTATTTTTTTGTGATCTGTTTTGCCTTTTTTTATACCGGATAAAGGGGGGAGCGAAAACTCAAAGTTCTGATTTATGAAAAAAGTATACATCTAAAATGGAAATGCACAATGCACAAATGTAGGGAGAGATCTATCCAAAGAGTGTCTGTAATTTTTAAGGATTATAAGCACCTTTTCGTTTTTATATCTCAGGTTTGGCAATCGTCGGGAAAAATTGGTTGCGGACGATTTTTAACTGAGTGTTGAATTCCAATCCATAAGTCATTTCACAAAAATATAGCCCGTTACGCATGATAAATCACATTACAATCATCTATGATTAATTATGACAGCTTTTTTTCAAATTGGCAAAATAATGGCATGTTTGACTCGGGTAAATATCCCACCGCAAGTTCACTTGAGAATTTAATGAGCATTTGTTATTCTCTTTAAAAGCTTTGCATCCATAGCTCATTTGCGTCTTTAACATGTTTCAAATATACATTTCCATTTTTAAAACATGTGTGGACGAAATCTCTTTCTTGCAAAATTCAAAGCTATTAGGGTTAAACTAGTGGAATTTCCAAAAATTGGATAACAAAACTTTTGTGTTCATTTGTGCTGGGTGAATAAATTTTCTTTATTTATATTTGTTATTGTTTAAAATTTTTTGCATACATCAACTATAAAATTTTCAATTTTTTGTAAGCTTTTTGCCTTGTTTGTTTTCGGGATGAAGGGAGAGGTGAAAGTCAAAGTTTTGATTTAAGAAAAAAGTGTACATCTAAAATGGAAAAGCACAATGCACAATTGTAGGGAGAGATAATTCCAAAGAGTGTCTGTAAATTTTAGGGATAGTAAGCTGTTTTTAGTTTTTAAATCTCTGGTTTTGCAATCATCGGGAAAAATTGGTGGCAGAGGATTTTTAACTGAGTGTTGAATTGCAATCCATAAGTCATTTCATACAAAAATATAGCCCGTTATGCATGATAAATCAAATTACAATCATCTATGATTAATTATGTCAGCTTTTTGCAAATGGGCAAAATAATGGAAATGCACAATGCACATTTGTAGAGAGGGATAATTCCAAAGAGTGTCTATAATTTTTAGGGATTGTAAGCACCTTTTCGTTTTTCTATCTCTGGTTTTGCAATCGTCAGGAAAATTGGTGGCAGAGGATTCTTAACTTAGTGTTGAATTACAATCCATAAGTCATTTCATACAAAAATATAGTCCGTTACACATGATAAATCACTTTACAATCATCTATGATTGTTAGATCAAATTTTTGAAAATGGGCAAAATAATGAGTTGTTAGACTCGTGTAAATATCCCACCACAGTTCACTTGAGAATTTAATGAGCGTTTGTTATTCTCTTTAAAAGCTTTGGATCCATAGGTCATTTGAATCTTTAACATGTTTCAAGCATGCATATCCATTTTTAAAACTTGTGTAGAAAAAATCTCCTTCATGTAAAATTCCAAGCTTAATAGGGTTGGACTAATGGAATTTCCCAAACTTGGATAACAAAACTTTTGTGTTCATTTGTGGTGTGTGAATAGATATTTTTTATTTACATTAGTTATTATTTTAAATATTTTCCACACATCAACTATAAAATTTTTATTTTGTTGTGATCTTTTTTGCCTTTTTTGTTTACGGGATGAAGGGGGAGTGAAAACTCAAAGTTCTGATTTAAGAAAAAAGTGTGCATCTAAAATGGAAATGCACAATACACAAATTTAGAGAGAGATATTTCCAAAGAGTGTCTGTATGTTTTAGGGATCGTATGCACTCTTTCATTTTTATATCTACGGTTTTGCAATCATCGGGAAACAGGGGAGGCGGGTGATTTTAAACTGAGTGTTGACTTCAAATCCACAAGTCACTTCTTAAAAAAATATAGCCCGTTACGCATGACAAATCACTTTACCATCATCTATGATTGTTAGCTCAACTTTTTGAATATGAGCAAAATAATGGCTTGTTTGACTCGGGCAAATATCCCGCCGTACGTTCATTTGAGAAATTAATGAGCGTTTGTTACTCTCTCTAAAAGCTTTGGATCCATAAGTCATTTGAATCTTTAACATGTTTCTGGCATGCGTATCCATTTTTAAAACATGTGTAGAAAAAATCTCCTTCTTGTAAAATTCCAAGATATTAGTTTTGGACTAGTGGAATTTCCCAAACTTGGATAACAAAACTTTTGTGTTCATTTGTGGTGTGTGAATAAATTTTCTTCATTTACTTTTTTTATTGTTTTAAACCTTTTCCATACATCAACTATGAAATTTTCATTTTGGTGTGATCTATTTGCCTTTTTTGTTTAGAGGTTGAAGGGAGAGCAAAAAACTTGAAGTTTTGATTTAAGAAAAATGTGTACATCTAAAACGAAGATGCACAATGCACATATGTAGAGAGAGATAATTCCAAAGAGTGTCTATAATTATTAGGGATTGTAAGCACCTTTTCGTTTTTCTATCTCAGGTTTTGCAATCTTCGGGAAAAATGGGTTGCGGAGGATTTTTAACTGAGTGTTGAATTGCAATCCATAAGTCATTTCATAAAAAAATATAGCCCGTTACGCATGATAAATCACTTTACAATCATCTATGATTGTTAGATCAAATTTTTGAAAATAGGCAAAATAATTACTTGTTAGACTCGGGTAAATATCCCACCTCACGTTCACTTGAGAATTTAATGAGCGTTTGTTATTCTCTTTAAAAGCTTTGCATCCATAGCTCATTTGCATCTTTAACATGTTTCAAACATGCATATCCATTTTTAAAACTTGTGTGGACGAAATCTCTTTCTTGCAAAATTCCAAGCTATTAGGGTTAAACTAGTGGAATTTCCCAAAATTGGATAACAAAACTTTTGTGTTCATTTGTGAAGGGTGAATAAATTTTCTTTATTTATATTTGTTATTGTTTTAAATTTTTTCCATACATCAACTATAAAATTTTCATTTTGTCGTAAGCTTTTTGCCTTGTTTGTTTTAGGGATGAAGGGAGAGCGAAAAGTCAAAGTTTTGATTTTAGAAAAAAGTGCACATCTAAAATGGAAAATCACAATGCACAATTGTAGGGAGAGATAATTCCAAAGAGTGTCTGTAATTTTTAAGGATTGTAAGCTCTTTTTTAGTTTTTATATCTCAGGTTTTGTAATCGTCAGGAAAAATTGGTGGCAGAGGATTTTTAATTGAGTGTTGAATTGCAATCCATAAGTCATTTGATACAAAAATATAGCCCGTTACGCATGATAAATCACTTTACAATCATCTGTGATTGTTAGATCAAATTTTTGAAAATGGGCAAAATAATGACTTGTTAGACTCGGGTAAATATCCCACCGCACGTTCACTTGAGAATTTAATGAGCGTTTGTTATTCTCTTTAAAAGCCTTGGATTCATAGGTCATTTGAATCTTTAACATGTTTCAAGCTGGCATATCCATTTTTAAAACATGTGTAAAAAATATCTCCTTCATGTAAAATTCCAAGCTTAATAGGGTTGGACTAATGGAATTTCCAAAACTTGGATAACAAAACTTTTGTATTCATTTGTGGTGTGAGAATAGATAATTTTTATTTACATTAGTATTTTTTTTAAATATTTTCCACACATCTTTTTTGCCTTTTTTGTTTACAGGATGAAGGGGGAGTGCAAACTCAAAGTTCTGATTTAAGAAAAAAGTGTACATCTAAAATGGAAATGCACAATGCACAAATGTAGAAAGAGATATTTCCAAAGTGTGTCTGTATATTTTAGGGATCGTATGCACTTTTTCATTTTTATATCTAACATTTTGCAATCGTCGGGAAACGAGGGAGGCGGGCGATTTTTAACTGAGTGTAGACTTCAAATCCATAAGTCATTTCTTCCAAAAATATGGCCCGTTACGCATGACAAGTGACTTTAGAATCATCTATGATTGTTAGCTCAACTTTTTGAATATGGGCAAAATAATGGCTTGTTTGACTCGGGCAAATATCCCACTGGACGTTCACTTGAGAATTTAATGAGCGTTTGTTATTCTCTTTATAGTTGATGTGTGGAAAATATTTAAAATAATAACTAATGTAAATAAAAAATATCTATTCACACACCAAAAATGAACACAAAAGTTTTGTTATCCAAGTTTGGGAAATTCCATTAGTCCAACCCTATTAAGCTTGGAATTTTTCATGAAGGAGATTTTTTCTACACATGTTTTAAAAATGGATATGCATGCTCGAAACATGTTAAAGATTCAAATGACCTATGGATCCAAAGCTTTTAAAGAGAATAACAAATGCTTATTAAATTCCCAAGTGAACGTGCGGTGGGATATTTACCCGAGTCTAACAAGTCATTATTTTACCCATTTTCAAAAATTTGATCTAAAAATCATAGATGACTGTAGAAGTGATTTATCATATGTGACGGTCTACATTTTTGTATGAAATGACTTATGGATTGCAATTCAACACTCAGTTAAAAATCCTCTGCCACCAATTTTTTCTGACGATTGCAAAACCTGAGATATAAACCCTAAAAGAGCTTACAATCCCAAAAAATTATAGGCACTCTTTGGAATTATCTCTCCCTATAATTGTGCATTGTGCTTTTTCATTTTAGATGTACACTTTTTCCTTAAATCAAAACTTTGACTTTTCGCTCTCCCTTCATCCCGAAAACAAACAAGGCAAAAAGCTTACAACAAAATGAAAATTTTATGGTTGATGTATGAAAAAAACTTAAAACAATAACAAATATAAATAAAGAAAATTTATTCACCCAACACAAATGAACACAAAGGTTTTGTTATCCAATTTTGGGAAATTCCACTAGGTTAACCCTAATGGCTTGGAATTTTGCAAGAAAGAGATTTCGCCCACACATGTTTGAAAAATGGATATGCATGTTTGAAACATGTTAAAGAAGCAAATGAGCTATGGATGTAAAGCTTTTAAAGAGAATTACAAACGCTCATTAAATTCTCAAGTGAACTTGCGGTGGGATATTTAGCAAAGTCAAACATGCCATTATTTTGCCCATTTGCAAAAAGCTGACATAATTAATCATAGATAACTGTAATGTGATTTATCGTGCGTAACGGGCTATATTTTCGTATGAAATGACTTATGGATTGCAATTCAACACTCAGTTAAAAATCCTCCACAACCTATTTTTCCCGACGATTGCAACACCTGAGATATAAAAACGAAAAGGTGCTTACAATCCCTAAAAATTACAGACACTCTTTGGAATTATCTCTCTCTCCATATGTGCATTGTGCATTTTCATTTTAGATGTACGCATTTTTCTTAAATCAAAACTTCGAGTTTTTCGCTCACCCTTCATCCCGTAAACAAAAAAAGGCAAATAGATCACAGCAAAATGAAAGTTTCATAGTTGATGTACGAAAAAAGTTTAAAACAATAAAAAAAGTAAATGAAGAAAATTTATTCACACACCACAAATGAACACAAAAGTTTTGTTATCCAAGTTTGGAAAATTCCACTAGTCCAAAACTAATATCTTGGAATTTTTACATGAAGGAGATTTTTTCTACAAATATTTTAAAAATGGATATGCAAGCCAGAAACATGTTAAAGATTCAAATTACCTACGGATCCAAAGCTTTTAAAGAGAATAACAAACGCTTATTAAATTCTCAAGTGAACGTGCGGTGGGATATTTGCCCGAGTCAAACAAGCCATTATTTTGCCCATATTCAAAAAGTTGAGCTAACAATCATAAGTGATTGTAAAGTAATTTGTCATGCGTAACGGCCTATATTTTTGTAAGAAATGACTTATGGATTTGATGTCAACACTCTGTTAAAAATCGCCCGCCTCCCCCGTTTCCCGACGATTGCAAAACCTTAGATATAAAAACGAAAAAGTGCGTACGATCCCTAAAACATGCAGACACTCTTTGGAAATAACTCTCTCTAAATTTGTCCATTGTGCTTTTCCATTTTAGATGTAGACTTTATTCTTAAATCAAAACTTTGAGTTTTCGCTCCCCCTTCATCCCGTAAACAAAAAAGGCAAAAAAGATCACAACAAAATAAAAATTTTATAGTTGGTGTGCGGAAAATACTTAAAATAATATCTAATGTAAATAAAAAATATCTATTCACACACCACAAATGAAGACAAAAGTTTTGTTATCCAAGTTTTGGAAATTCCATTAGTCCAACCATATTAAGCTTGGAATTTTACTTGAAGGAGATTTTTCCTACACATGTTTTAAAAATGGATATGCATGCTCGAAACATGTTAAAGATTCAAATGACCTATGGATCCAAATCTTTTAAAGAGAATAACAAATGCTCATTAAATTCCCAAGTGAATGTGCGGTGGGATATTTACCCGAGTCTAACAAGTCATTATTTTACCCATTTTTAAAAATTTGATGTAACAATCATAGATGATTGTACAGTGATTTATCATGCGTAACGGGATATATTTTTGTATTAAATGATTATGGATTACAATTCAACACTCAGTTAAAAATCTTCTGCCACCAATTTTTCCCGACGATTGCAAAACCTGAGATATAAAAACTAAAAAGAGCTTACAATCCCTAAAAACTATAGACACTCTTTGGAATTATCTCTCCCTACAATTGTGCATTGTGCTTTTCCATTTTGATGTACACTTTTTTCTTAAATCAAAACTTTGACTTTTTGCTCTCCCTTCATCCCGAAAACAAACAAGGCAAAAAAAGCTTACAACAAAATGAAAATTTTATAGTTGATGTATGGAAATAATTTAAAACAATAAAAAATATAAATACAGAAAATTTATTCACCCAACACAAATGAACACAAAAGTTTTGTTATCCAATTTTGGGAAATTCCACTAGTTTAACCCTAATAGCTTGGAATTTAGCAAGAAAGAGATTTGATCCACACATGTTTTAAAAAAGGATATGCATGTTTGAAACATGTTAAAGATGCAAATGAGCTATGGATTCAAAGCTTTTAAAGAGAATAACAAACTCTCATGAAATTCTCAAGTGAACTTGCGGTGGGATATTTACCCGAGTCAAACATGCCATTATTTTGCCCATTTGCAAAAAGCTGACATAATTAACCATAGATGATTTTAATGTGATTTATCATGTGTAACAAGCTATATTTTTGTATGAAATAACTTATGGATTGCAATTCAACACTCAGTTAAAAATCCTCCGCAACCCATTTTTCAAGACGATTGCAAAACCTGAGATATAAAAACGAAAAGGTGCTTACAATCCCTAAAAATTACAAACACTCTTCGGAATTATCTCTCTCTACATATGTGCATTGTGCCTTTCCGTTTTGAGATGTACACATTTTACTTACATCAAAACTTCGAGTTTTTCTCTCTCCCTTCATCCTGTAAACAAAAAAGGCAAATAGATCACAGCAAAATGAAAATTTCATAGTTGATGTACGAAAAAGGTTTAAAATAATAAAAAAAGTAAATGAAGAAAATTTATTCACACACTAGAAATGAACACAAAAGTTTTGTTATCCAAGTTTGGGAAATTCCACAAGTCCAAAACTAATATCTTGGAAATTTACATGAAGGAGATTTTTTCTACACATGTCTTAAAAAAGGATATGCATACCAGAAACATGTTAAAGATTCAAATGACCTATGGAACCAAAGCTTTTAAAGAGAATAACAAACGCTCATTAAATTCTCAAGTGAACGTGCGGTGGGATATTTTCCCGAGTCAAACAAGCCAATATTTTGCCCATATTCAAAAAGTTGAGCTAACAATCATAGGTGATTGTAAAGTGATTTGTCATGCGTAAGGGGCTATATTTTTGTCAGAAATGACTGATGGATTTAAAGTCAACACTAAGTTAAAAATCGCCCGCCTCCCCCGTTTCCCGACGATTGCAAAACCTTAGATATAAAAACGAAAAAGTGCATACGATCCCTAAAACATACACACACTCTTTGGAAATATATCTCTGTACATTTGTGCGTTGTGCATTTCCATTTTAGATGTACACTTTGTTCTTCAATCTGAACTTTGAGTTTTCGCTCCCCCTTTATCCCGTAAACAAAAAAGGCAAAAAAGATCACAACAAAATAAAATTTTATAGTTGATGTGTGGAAAATATTTAAAATAATAACTAATGTAAATAAAAAATATCCATTCACACACCACAAATGAACAGAAAGTTTAGTTATCCAAGTTTGGGAAATTCCATTAGTCCAACCCTATTAAGCTTGGAATTTTACATGAAGGAGATTTTTTCTACACATGTTTTAAAAATGGATATGCATGCTTAAAACATGTTAAAGTTTTAAATGAGCTATGGATCCAAAGCTTTCAAAGAGAATAACAAACGCTCATTAAATTCCCATGTGAACGTGCGGTGGGATATTTACCCGAGTCTAACAAGTCATTATTTTCCCCATTTTTAAAAATTTGATCTAAAAATCATAAAAGATTGTAAAGTGTTTATCACGCGTAATGGGCTATATTTTTGTATGAAATGACTTATGGATTGCAATTCAACACTCAGTTAAAAATCCTCAGCCACCAATTTTTCCCGACGATTGCAAAACCTGAGATATAAAAACTTAAAAGAGCTTACAATCCCTAAAAATTACAGACACTCTATGGAATTATCTCTCCCTACAATTGTGCATTGTGCTTTTCCATTTTAGATGTACACTTTTTTCTTAAATCAAAACTTTAACTTTTCGCTGTCCCTTCATCCCGAAAACAAACAAGGCAAAAAGCTTACAACAAAATGAAATTTTTAAGTTGGTGTATGGAAAAAATTTAAAACAATAACAAATATAAATAATGAAAATTTATTCACCCAACACAAATGAACACAAAAGTTTTGCTATCCAATTTTGGGAAATTCCACTAGTTTAACCCAGCTTGGAATTTTGCAAGAAAGAGATTTCATCCACACTTGTTTTAAAAATGGATATGCATGTTTGAAACATGTTAAAGATGCAAATGAGCTATGGATGAAATGCTTTTAAAGAGAATAACAAACCCTCATTAAATTCTCAAGTGAACTTGCGGTGTGATATTTACCCGAGTCAAACATGCCATTATTTTGCCCATTTACAAAAAACTGACATAATTAATCATAGATGATTGTAATGTTATTTATCATGAGTAATGGGCTATATTTTTGTATGAAATGACTTATGGATTGCAATTCAACACTCAATTAAAAATCCTCCGCAACCTATTTTTCCCGACGATTGCAAAACCTGAGATATAAAAACGAAAAGGTGCTTACAGTCCCTAAAAATTACAGACACACTTTGGAATTGTCTCTCTCTACATATGTGCAATGTGCATTTCCATTTTATATGTACAAATTTTTCTTAAATCAAAACTTCGAGTTTTTTGCTCTCCCTTCATCCCGTAACCAAAAAAGGCAAATAGATCACAGCAAAATAAAATTTCATAGTTGATTTACGGAAAAAGTTTAAAACAATAAAAAAAGTAAATGAAGAAAATTTATTCACACACCACAAATGAACACAAAAGTTTTGTTATCCAAGTTTGGGAAATTCCACTAGTCCAAAATTAATATCTTGGAATTTTACATGAAGGAGATTTTTTCTACACATGTTTTAAAAATGAATATGCATGCCGGAAAGATGTTAAAGATTCAAATGAGCTCTGGATCAAAAGATTTTAAAAAGAATAACAAACACTCATTAAATTCTCAAGTGAACGTGCGGTGGGATATTTACCCGAGTCTAACAAGTCATTATTTTGCCCATTTTAAAAAATTTGACATAATTAATCATAGATGATTGTAATGTGATTTATCATGCGTAACGGGCTATATTTTTGTATGAAATGACTTATGGAATCCAATTCAACACTAAGTTAAAAATCGCCCGCCTCCCCCGTTTCCCAATGATTGCAAAACCTAAGATATAAAAATGAAAAGGTGCTTACAATCCCTAAAAATTACAGACACTCTTTCGAATTATCTCTCTCTACATATGTGCATTGTGCATTTCCGTTTTAGATCTACGCATTTTTCTTAAATCAAAACTTCGAGTTTTTCGCTCTCCCTTCATCCTGTAAACAAAAAAGGCAAATAGATCACAACAAAATGAAAATTTCATAGTTGATGTACGGAAAAAGTTTAAAACAATAAAAAAGTAAATGAAGAAAATTTATTCACACACCACAAACGAACACAAAAGTTTTGTTATCCAAGTTTTGGAAATTCCACTTGTCCAAAACTAATATCTTGGAATTTTACATGAAGGTGATTTTTTCTACACGTGTTTTAAAAATGGATATGCATGCCAGAAACATGTTAAAGATTCAAATGACCTATGGATCCAAAGCTTTTAAAGAGAATAACAAACGCTCATTAAATTCTCAAGTGAACGTGTGGTGGGATATTTGCCCGAGTCAAACAACCTATTATTTTGCCCATATTCAAAAAGTTTAGCTAACAATCATAGGTGATTGTAAAGTGATTTGTCATGCGTAACGGGCTATATTTTTGTAAGAAATGACTTATGGATTTGAAGTCAACACTCAGTTAAAAATCGCCCGCCTCCCCCATTTCCCGACGATTGCAAAACCTTTGATATAAAAACGAAAAAGTGCCTACGTTCCCAAAAACATATAGACACTCTTTGGAAATATCTTTCTCTACATTTGTGCATTGTGCATTTCCATTTTAGATGTATACTTTTTTCTTTAATCAGAACTTTGAGTTTTCGCACCCGCTTCATCCCGTAAACAAAAAAGGCAAAAAAGATCACAAAAAAATTAAAAGTTTATAGTTGATGTGTGGAAAATATTTAAAATAATAACTATTGTAAATAAAAAATATCTATTCACACACCACAAATGAACACAAAATTTTTTCTATCCAAGTTTGGGAAATTCCATTAGTCCAACCCTATTAAGCTTGGAATTTTACATCAAGGAGATTTTTTCTACACATGTTTTAAAAATGGATATGCATGCTTGAAACATGTTAAAGATTCAAATAACCTATGGATCCAATGCTTTTAAAGAGAATAACAAACGCTCATTAAATTCTCAAGTGAACGTGCGGTGGGATATTTATCCGAGTCTAACAAGTCGTTAATTTGCCCATTTTGAAAAATTTGATCTAACAATCATAGATGATTGTAAAGTGATTTATCATGCGTAACGGGCTATATTTTTGTATGAAATGACTTATGGATTGCAATTCAACACTCAGTGAAAAATCCTCTGCCAGCTATTTTTCCCGACAACTGCAAAACCTGAGATATAAAAACTGAAAAGAGCTTACCATCCCTAAAAATTACAGACACTCTTTGGAATTATCTCTCCCTACAATTTTGCATTGTTCTTTTCCATTTTACATGTAGACATTTTTCTTAAATCAAAACTTTGACTTTTCGCTCTCCCATCATCCCGAAAACAAACAAGGCAAAAAGCTTACAACAACATGAAAATTTTATAGTTGATGTATAGAAAAAATTTAAAACAATAACAAATATAAATAAAGTAAATTTATTCGTCCAACACAAATGAACACAAAAGTTTTGTTATCCAATTTTTTGAAATTCCACTAGTTTAACCCAAATAGCTTGGAATTTTGGAAGAAAGATATTTCGTCCACACATGTTTTAAAAATGGATATGCATGTTTGAAACATGCTAAAGATGCGAATGAGCTATGGATGCAAAGCTTTTAAAGAGAATAACAAACGCTCATTAAATTCACAAGTGAACTTGCGGTGGTATATTTACCCGAGTCAAGCATGCCATTATTTTGCCCATTTGCAAAAAGCTGACATAATTAATCATAGAAGATTGTAATGTGATTTATCATGCGTAACGGGCTATATTTTTGTAGTAAATGACTTATGGATTGCAATTCAACACTCACTTAAAAATCCTCCGCAACCCATTTTTCCTAACGATTGCAAAACCTGAGATATAAAAATGAAAATGTGCATACAATCCCTAAAAATTATAGACACTCTTTGGAAATAGCTCTCTCTACATATGTGCATTGTGCATTTCCGTTTTAGGTGTACACATTTTTCTTAAATCAAAACTTCGCGTTTTTCGTTCTCCCTTAATTCCGTAAACAAGAAAGGCAAATAGATCACAGTAAAATGAAAATTTAATAGTTGATGTACGGAAAAAGTTTAAAACAATAAAAAAAGTAAATGAAGAAAATTTATTCACACACCACAAATGAACACAAAAGCTTTGTTATCCTAGTTTGGGATATTCCACTAGTCCAAAACTAATATCTAGGGATTTTACGTGAAGGAGATTTTTTCTTCACATGTTTTAAAAATGGATTTGCATGCCAAAAACATGTTAAAGATTCAAATGACCTATGGATCCAATGCTTTTAAAGAGAATAACAAACGCTCTTTAAATTCTCAAGTGAATGTGCGGTGGGATATTTTCCCGAGTCAAACAAGCCATTATTTTGCCCATATTCAAATAGTTGAGCTAACAATCACAGGTGATTGTAAAGTGATTTGTCATGCGTAACGGGCTATATTTTTTTAAGAAATGACTTATGGATTTGAAGTCAACACTCAGTTAAAAATCGCCCGCCTCCCCCGTTTCCCGACGATTACAAAACCTTAGATATAAAAACGAAAAAGTGCATACGATCCCTAAAAAATACAGACACTCTTTGGAAATATCTCTCTCTACATTTGTGCATTGTGCATTTCCATTTTAGATGTACACTTTTTTCTTAAATCAAAACTTTGTGTTGTCGCTTCCCCTTCATCCCGTAACCAAAAAAGGCAAAAAAGATCACAACAAAATAAAAAATTTGTAGTTGATGTGTGGAAAATATTTAAAATAATAACTAATGTAAATAAAAAATATCTATTCACACTCCACAAATGAACACAAAAGTTTTGTTATCCAAGTTTGGGAAATTCCATTAGTCCAACCCTATTAAGCTTGGAATTTTACATGAAGGAGATTTTTTCTACACATGTTTTAAAAATGGATATGCATGCTTGAAACATGTTAAAGATTCAAATGACCTACGGATCCAAAGCTTTTAAAGAGAATAACAAACGCTCATTAAATTTTCAAGTAAACGTGCGGTGGGATATTTACGCGAGTCTAACAAGTCAACATTTTGCCCATTTTTAAAAATTTGATCAAACAATCATAGATGATTGTAAAGTGATTTATGATGCGTAACGGGCTATATTTTTCTATGAAATGACTTATGGATTGCAATTCAACACTCTGTTAAAAATCCACTGCCACCAATTTTTCCCGACGATTGCAATACCTGAGATATAAACACTAAAAAGAGCTTCCAATCCCTAAAAATTACAGACACTCTTTGGAATTATCTTTCCCTACAATTGTGCATTGTGCTTTTCCATTTTATATGTACACATTTTTCCTAAATCAAAACTTTGACTTTTCGCTCTCCCTTCATCCCGAAAACAAACAAGGCAAAAAGCTTACAACAAAATGAAAATATGATAGTTGATGTATGGAAAAAATTAAAAAAATAACAAATATAAATAAAGAAAATTTATTCACCTAACACAAATGAACACAAAAGTTTTGTTATCCAATTTTGGGAAATTCCACTAGTTTAACCCTAATAGCTTGGAATTTTGCAAGAAAGAGATTTCATCCACACATGTTTTAAAAATGGATATGCATGTTTGAAACATGTTAAAGATGCAAATGAGCTATCGATGCAAAGCTTTTAAAGACAATAACAAACGCTCATTAAATTCTCAAGTGAACTTGCAGTGGGATATTTACCCAAGTCAAATATGTCATTATTTTGCCCATTTGCAAAAAGCTGACATAATTAATCATAGATGATTGTAATGTGATGTATCATGCGTAACGGGCCATATTCTTGTATGAAATGACTTATAGATTGCAATTCAACACTCAGTTAAAAATCCTCCGCAACCCATTTTTCCCGATGATTGCAAAACCTGAGATATAAAAACGAAAAGGTGTTTACAATCCCTAAAAATTGCAAAGTGATTTGTCATGCTTAAGGGGCTATATTTTTGTCAGAAATGACTGATGGATTTAAAGTCAAAACTAAGTTAAAAATCGCCCGCCTCCCCATTTTCCCGATGATTGCAAAACCTTAGATATAAAAACGAAAAAGTGCATACGATCCCTAAAACATACACACACTCTTTGGAAATATATCTCTCTACATTTGTGCATTGTGCATTTCAATTTTAGATGTACACTTTTTTCTTAAATCTGAACTTTGAGTTTTCGCTTCCCCTTCATCCCGTAAACAAAAAAGGCAAAAAAGATCACAACAAAATAAAATTTTTATAGTTGATGTGTGGAAAATATTTAAAATAATAACTCATGTAAATAAAAAATATCCATTCACACACCACAAATGAACAGAAAGTTTTGTTATCCAAGTTTGGGAAATTCCATTAGTCCAACCACATTAAGCTTGGAATTTTACATGAAGGAGATTTTTTCTACACATGTTTTAAAAATGGATATGCATGCTTGATAACAAATTTAAAATAATAAAAATGTACATATGTGCATTGTACATTTCTGTTTTAGATGTAAACATTTTTCTTAAATAAAAACTTCGAGTTTTTCGCTTTCCCTTCATCCCGTAAACAAAAAAGGCAAATAGATCACAGCAAAAAGAAAATTTCATAGTTGTTCTACAGAAAAAGTTTAAAACAATAAAAATTTAAATGAGGAAAATTTATTCACACACCACAAATGAACACAATAGTTTTGTTATCCAAGTTTGGGAAATTTCACTAGTCCAAAACTAATATCATGGAATTTTACATGAAGGATATTTTTTCTACACATGTTTTAAAAATGGATATGCATGCTTGAAACATGTTAAAGATTCAAATGACCTATGGATCCAAAGCTTTTAAAGGGAATAAGAAACGCTCATTAAATTCTCAAGTGAACGTGCGGTGGGATATTTGCCCGAGTCTAACAAGTCATTATTTTGCCCATTTTCAAAAATTTGATCTAACAATCATAGATGATTGTAAAGTGATTTATCATGCGTAACGGGCTATATTTTTGTATGAAATGACTTATGGATTGCAATTCAACACTCAGTTAAAAATCCTCTGCCACCAATTTTTCCCGACGATTGCAAAACCTGAGATATAAAAACTAAAAAGAGCTTACAATCCCTAAAAATTAAGAACACTCTTTAGAATTATCTCTCCCTACAATTGCGCATTGTGCTTTTCCATTTTAGATGTACACTTTTTTATTAAATCAAAACTTTGACTTTTCGCTCTCCCTTCATCCCGAAAAAAAAACAAGGAAGAAAGCTTTCAACAAAATGAAAATTTTATCGTTTATGTATGGAAATAATTTAAAACTATTAAAAATATAAATAAATAAAATTTATTCACCCAACACAAATGAACACAAAAGTTTTGTTATCCAATTTTGGGAAATTCCACTAGTTTAACCCTAATAGCTTGGAATTTTGCAAGAAAGAGATTTCATCCACACATGTTTTAAAAATGGAAATGCATTTTTGAAACATGTTAAAGAGGAAAATCAGCTATGGATGCAAAGCTTTTAAAGAGAATAAAAAACGCTCAATAAATTCTCAAGTGAACTTGTGGTGGGATATTAACCCGAGTCAAACATGCCGTTATTTTGCCCATTTGCAAAAAGCTGACATAATTAATCATAGATGATTGTAATGTGATTTATCATGCGTAACGGGCTATATTTTTGTATGGAATGACTTAAGGATTGCAATTCAACGCTGAGTAAAAAATCCTCCGCAACCCATTTTTCCCAACGATTAAAAAACCTGAGATATAAAAACGAAAAGGTGCTTACAGTCCCTAAAAATTACAGACACTCTTTGGAATTATCTCTCTCTACATTTGTGCATTGTGCATTTCCGTTTTAGATGTACACATTTTTTCTTAAATCAAAACTTTAAGTTTTCGCTCTCCCTTCATTCCGTAAACAAAAAAGGCGAATAGATCACAGCAAAATGAAAATTTCATAGTTGATGTACGAAAAAAGTTTAAAACAATAAAAAAAGTAAATGAAGAAAATTTATTCACACACCACAAATGAACACAAAAGTTTTCTTATCCAAGTTTTAGAAATTCCACTAGTAGAAAACTAATATCTTGGAATATTACATGAAGGGATTTTTTGTACACAAGTTTTAAAAATGGATATGCATGCCAGAAACATGTTAAACATTCAAATGACATATGGATCCAAAGCTTTTAAAGAGAATAACAAACGCTCATTAAATTCTCAAGTGAACGTGCGGTGGGATATTTGCCCGAGTCAAACAAGCCATTATTTTGCCTATATTCAAAAAGTTGAGCTAACCATCATAGATGATTGTAAAGTGATTTGTCATGCGTAACGGGCTATATTTTTGTAAGAAATGACTTATGGATTTGAAGTCAACACTCAGTTAAAAATCGCCTGCCTCCCCCGTTTCCCTACGATTGCAAAACCTTAGATATAAAAACGAAAAAGTGCATACGATCCCTAAAACATACAGACACTCTTTGGAAATCTCTCTCTCTACATTTGTGCATTGTGCATTTCCATTTTAGATGTACACTTTTTTCTGAAATCAGAACTTTGAGTTTTCGCTCCCCCTTCATCCCGTAAACAAAAAAGGCAAAAAAGATTACCACAAAATAAAAATTTTATAGTGGATGTGTGGAAAATATTTAAAATAATAACTAATTTAAATAAAAAATATCTATTCACACAGCACAAATGAACATAAAAGTTTTGTTATCCAAGTTTTGGGAAATACCATTAGTCCAACCCTTTTAAGCTTGGAATTTTACATGAAGGAGATTTTTTCTACACATTTTTTAAAAATGGATATGCATGCTCGAAACATGTTAAAGATTCAAATGACCTATGGATCCAAAGCTTTTAAAGAGAATAACAAACGCACATTAAATTCTCAAGTGAACGTGCGGTGGGATATTTAACCGAGCCTAACGAGTCATTATTTTGCCCATTTTCAAAAATTTGATCTAACAATCATAGATGATTGTAAAGTGATTTATCATGCGTAACGGGCTATATTTTTGTATGAAATGAGTTATGGATTGCAATTCAACACTCAGTTAAAAATCCTCTGCCACCAATTTTTCCCGACGATTGCAAAACGTGAGATATAAAAACTAAAAAGAGCTTACAATCCCTTAAAATTATAGACACTCTTTGGAATTATCTCTCCCTACAATTGTGCATTGTGCTTTTCTATTTTAGATGTACTTTTTTCTTAAATAAAAACTTTGACATTTCGCTCTCCCTTCATCCCGAAAACAAACAAGGCAAAAAGCTTACAACAAAATGAATGTTTTATAATTGATGTATGGAAAAAATTGAAAACAAAAACAAATATAAATAAAGAAAATTTTCACCCAACACAAATGAGCACAAAAGTTTTGTTATCCAATTTAGGGAAATTCCACTAGTTTACTCCTAATAGCCTGGAATTTTGCAAGAAAGAGATTTCGCCCACACATGTTTTAAAATTGGATATGCATGTTTGAAACATGTTAAAGATGCAAATGAGCTATGGATGCAAAGCTTTTAAAGAGAATAACAAACACTCATTAAATTCTCAAGTGAACTTGAGGTGGGATATTTACCCGAGTCAAACATGCCATTATTTTGCCCATTTGCAAAAAGTTGACATAATTAATCATAGATGATTGTAATGTGATTTATCACGCGTAACGGGCTATATTTTTGTATGAAATTACTTATGGATTGCAATTCAACACTCAGTTAACAATCCTCCGCAACCCATTTTTCCCGACGATTGCAAAACCTGAGATATAAAAACGAAAAGGTGCTTACAATCCCTAAAAATTATAGACACTCTTTGGAATTATCTCTCCCTACATATGTTCATTGTGCATTGTTCATTTTTCTTAAATCAAAACTTCGAGTTTTTCGCTCTCCCTTCATCCCGTAAACAAAAAAGGCAAAAAGATCACAACAAAATGAAAATTCCATAGTTGATGTACGGAAAAAGTTTAAAACAATAAAAAAAGTAAATGAAGAAAATTTATTCACTCACCACAAATGAACACAAAAGTTTTAAGATCACAACAAAATGAAAATTCCATAGTTGATGTATGGAAAAATTTTAAAACAATAAAAAAAGTAAATGAAGAAAATTTATTCAATCACCACAAATGAACACAAAAGTTTTGTTATCCAAGTTTGGGAAATTCCACTAGTCCAAAACTAATATCTTTTAATTTTACATGAATGAGATTTTTTCTACACATGTTTTAAAAATGGATATGCATGGCAGAAACATGTTAAAGATTCAAATGACCTATGGATCGAAAGCTTTTAAAGAGAATAACAAACGCTCATTAAATTCTCAACTGAACGTGCGGTGGGATATTTGCCCGAGTCAAACAAGCCATTATTTTGCCCATATTCAAAAAGTTGACCTAACAATCATAGGTGATTTTAAAGTGATTTGTCATGCGTAACGGGCTATATTTTTGTAAGAAATGACTTATGGATTTGAAGTCAACACTCAGTTAACAATCGCCCGCCTCCCCCGTTTCCCGACGATTGCAAAACCTTAGATATAAAAACGAAAAAGTGCATACGATCCCTAAAACATACAAACACTCTTTGGAAATATCGCTCTCTACATTTGTGCATTGTGCATTTCCATTTTAGATGTACACTTTTTTCTTAAATCAGAACTTTGAGTTTTCGCTCCCCCTTCATCCCGTAAACAAAAAAGGCAAAAAAGATTACCACAAAATAAAAATTTTATAGTTGATGTGTGGAAAATATTTAAAATAATAACTAATGTAAATAAAAAATATCTATTCACACAACACAAATGAACATAAAACTTTTGTTATCCAAGTTTGGGAAATTCTATTAGTCCAACCCTATTAAGCTTGGAATTTTACATGAAGGAGATTTTTTCTACACATGTTTTTAAAATGGATATGCATGCTTGAAACTTTTTAAAGATTCAAATGACATATGGATCCAAAGGTTTTAATGAGAATAACAAACCCAGATTAAATTCACAAGTAAACGTGCGGTGGGATATTTACCCGAGCCTAACAAGTCATTATTTTGCCCATTTTCAAAAATTTGATCTAGCAATCATAGATGATTTTAAAGTGATTTATCATGCGTAACGGGCTATATTTTTTTATGAAATGACTTATGGATTGCAATTCAACACTCAGTTAAAAATCCTCTGCCACCAATTTTTCGCGACGATTGCAAAACCTGAGATATAAAAACTAAAAAGAGCATACAATCCCTAAAAATTATAGACACTCTTTGGAATTATCTCTCTCAACAATTGTGCATTGTGCTTTTCCATTTTAGATGTACACTTTTTTATTAAATCAAAACTTTGAGTTTTCGCTCTCCCTTCATCCCGAAAACAAACAAGGCAAAAAGCTTAGAACAAAATAAAAATTTTATAGTTGATGTATGGAAAAAATTTCAAACATTAACGAATATAAATAAATAAAATTTATTCACCCAACACAAATCAACAGAAAAGTTTTGTTATCCAATTTTGGGAAATTCCACTAGGGTAACCCTAATAGCTTGGAATTTTGCAAGAAAGAGATTTCGTCCACACATGTTTTAAAAATGGATATGCGTGTTTGAAACATGTTAAAGATGCAAATAAGCTATGGATGAAAAGATTTTAAAGAGAAAAACAAACGCTCATTAAATTTTTATGTGAACTTGCGGTGGGATATTTACCCGAGTCAAACATGCCATTATTTTTTCCATTTGCAAAAAGCTGACATAATTAATCGTAGATGATTATAATGTGATTTATCATGCGCAATGGGTTATATTTTTGTATGGAATGACATATGGATTTCAATTCAACACTCAGTTAAAAATCCTCCGAAACCCATTTTTCCCGACGATTGCAAAACCTGAGATATAAAAACGAAAAGGTGATTACAATCCCTAAAAAATACAGACACTATTTGTAATTATCTCTCTCTACATATGTGCATTGTGCATTTCCGTTTTAGATGTACACATTTTTCTTAAATCAAAACGTCAAGTTTTTCCCTCTCCCTTCATCCCGTAAACAAAAAAGGCAAATAGATCACTGCAAAATGAAAATTTCATAGTTGATGTACGGAAAAAGTTTAAAACAATAAAAAAAGTAAATGAATAAAATGTATTCACACACCACAAATGAACACAAAAGTTTTGTTATCCAAGTTTGGAAAATTCCACTGGTCCAAAACTAATATCTTGGAATTTTACATGAAGGAGATTTTTTCTACACATGTTTTAAAAATGGATATGCATGCCAGAAACATGTTAAAGATTCAAATGACCTATGGATCCAAAGCTTTTAAAGATAGTAACAAACGCTCATTAAATTCTCAAGTGAACATGCGATGGGATATTTGCCCGAGTCAAACAAGCCATTATTTTGCCCATATTCAAAACGTTGAGCTAACAATCATAGATGGTTGCAAAGTGATTTGTCATGCTTAACGAGGTATATTTTTGTAAGAAATGACTTATGGATTTGAAGTCAACACTCAGTTAAAAATCGCTTGCCTCCCCCGTTTCCCGACGATTGCAAAACCTTAGATATTAAAACGAAAAAATGCATACGATCCCTAAAACATACACACTCTCTTTGGAAATTGCTCTCTCTACATTTGTGCATTGTCCATTTCCATTTTAAATGTACAATTTTTTCTTAAATCAGAACTTTGAGTTTTCGCGGCCCCTTCATCCCGTAAACAAAAAAGCCAAAAAAGATCACAACAAAATAAAAATTTTATAGTTGATGTGTGGAAAATATTTAAAATAATAACTAAAGTAAATAAAAAATATCTATTCACACACCACAAATCAACACAAAAGTTTTGTTATCCAACTTTGGGAAATTCCATTAGTCCAACCCTATTAAGCTTGGAATTTTACATGAAGGAGATTTTTTCTAACATGTTTTAAAAATGGATATGCATGCTTGAAACATGTTAAAGATTCAAAGGACCTATGGATCCAAAGCTTTTAAAGAGAATAACAAACGCTCATTAAATTCTCAAGTGAACGTGCGGTGGGATATTTACCCGAGTCTAACAAGTCATTATTTTGCCCATTTTCAAAAATTTGATCTAACAATCATAGATGATTGTAAAGTGATTTATCATACGTAACGGGCTATATTTTTGTATGAAATGACTTATGGATTGCAATTCAACACTCAATTAAAAATCCTCTGCCACCAATTTTTCCCGACGATTGCAAAACCGGAGATATAAAAACTAAAAAGAGCTTACAATCCCTAAAAATTACAGACACTCTTTGGAATTATCTCTCCCTACAATTGTGCATTTTGCTTTTCCATTTTAGATGTACACTTTTTTCTTAAATCAAAACTTTGACTTTTCGCTCTCCCTTCATCCCGAAAACATACAAGGCAAAAAGCTTACAACAAAATGAAAATTTTATAGTTGATGTAAGGAAAAAATTTAAACCAATAACAAATAAAATTAAAGAAAATTTATTCACCCAACACAAATGAACTCAAAAGTTTTGTTATCCAATTTTGGAAAATTCCACTAGTTTAACCCTAATAGCTTGGAATTTTGCAAGAAAGAGATTTTGTCCACACATGTTTTAAAAATGGATTTGCATGTTTGAAACATGTTCAAGATGCAAATGAGCTATGGATGCAAAGCTTTTAAAGAGAATAACAAACGCTAATTAAATTCACATGTGAACTTGCGGTGGGATATTTACCCGAGTCAAACATGCCATTATTTTGCCCAGTTGCAAAACGCTGACATAATAAATCATAGATGATTGTAATGTGATTTATCATGCGTAACGGGCTATATTTTTGTATGAAATGACTTATGGATTGCAATTCAACACTCAGTTAAAAATCCTCCGCAGCCCATTTTTCCCGTCGATTGCAAAACCTGAAATATAAAAACGAAAAGGTGCTTACAATCCCAAAAAATTAGAGACTTTCTTTGGAATTATCTCTCTCTACTTATGTGCATTGTGCATTGTTCATTTTTCTTAAATCAAAACTTCGAGTTTTTCGCTCTCCCTTCATCCCGTAAACAAAAAAGGCAAAAAGATCACAACAAAATGAAAATTCCGTAGTTGATGTACGGAAAAAGTTTAAAACAATAAAAAAAGTAAACGAAGAAAATTTATTCACTCACCACAAATGAACACAAAAGTTTTAAGATCACAACAAAATGAAAATTCCATAGTTGATGTACGGAAAAAGTTTAAAACAATAAAAAAAGTAAATGAAAAAAATTTATTCACTCACCACAAATGAACACAAAAGTTTTGTTATCCAAGTTTGGGAAATTCCACTAGTCCAAAACTAATATCTTGGAATTTTACATGAACGAGATTTTTTCTACACATGTTTTAAAAATGGATATGCATGGCAGAAACATGTTAAAGATTCAAATGACCTATGGATCGAAAGCTTTTAAAGAGAATAACAAACGCTCATTAAATTCTCAATTGAACGTGCGGTGGGATATTTGCCCGAGTCAAACAAGCCATTATTTTGCCCATATTCAAAAAGATGACCTAACAACCATAGGTGATTTTAAAGTGATTTGTCATGCATAACGGGCTATATTTTTGTAAGAAATGACTTATGGATTTGAAGTCAACAATCAGTTAAAAATCGCCCGCCTCCCCCGTTTCCCGACGATTGCAAAACCATAGATATAAAAACGAAAAAGTGCATACGATCCCTAAAACATACAGACACTCTTTGGAAATATCGCTCTCTACATTTGTGCATTGTGCATTTCCATTTTAGATGTACACTTTTTTCTTAAATCAGAACTTTGAGTTTTCGCTCCCCCTTCATCCCGTAAACAAAAAAAGGCAAAAAAGATTACCACAAAATAAAAATTTTATAGTTGATGTGTGGAAAATATTTAAAATAATAACTAATGTAAATAAAAAATATCAATTCACACAGCACAAATGAACATAAAAGTTTTGTTATCCAAGTTTGGGAAATTCTATTAGTCCAACCCTATTCAGCTTGGAATTTTACATGAAGGAGATTTTTTCTACACATGTTTTTAAAATGGATATGCATGCTTGAAACTTGTTAAAGATTCAAATGACATATGGATCCAAAGGTTTTAATGAGAATAACAAACCCACATTAAATTCACAAGTAAACGTGCGGTGGGATATTTACCCGAGCCTAACAAGTCATTATTTTGCCCATTTTCAAAAATATGATCTAACAATCATAAATGATTTTAAATTTATTTATCATGCGTAACGGGCTATATTTTTTTTTGAAACGACTTATGGATTGCAATTCAACACTCAGTTAAAAATCCTCTGCCACCAATTTTTTCTGACGATTGCAAAACCTGAGATATAAAAACTAAAAAGAGCTTACAATCCCTTAAAATTACAAACACTCTTTGGAATTATCTCTCCCTACAATTTTGCATTGTGCTTTTCCATTTTAGATGTACACTTTTTTCTTAAATCAAAACTTTGACATTTCGCTCTCCCTTCATCCCGAAAACAAACAAGGCAAAAAGCTTACAACAAAATGAAAATTTTATAGTTGATGTGTGGAAAAAATTTGAAACAATAACAAATACAAATAAAGAAAATTTATTCACCCAACACAAACGAACACAAAAGTTTTGTTATTCAATTTTGAGAAATTCATCTAGTTTAACCCTAATAGCGTGGAATTTTGCAAGAAAGAGATTTCGTCCACACATGTTTTCAAAATGGATATGCATGTTTGAAACATGTTAACGATGCAAATGAGCTATGGATGCAAAGCTTTTAAAGAGAATAACAAACGCTTATTAAATTCTCAAATGAACTTGCGGTGGGATATTTACCCGAGTCAAACATGCCATTATTTTGCCCATTTGCAAAAAGCTGACATAATTAATCATAGATGATTGTAATGTGATTTATCATGCGTAACGGGCTATATTTTTGTATGAAATGACTCATAGATTGCAATTCAACACTCAATTAAAAATCCTTCGCAACCCATTTTTCTCGACGATTTCAAAACCTGAGATGTAAAATCGAAAAGGTGCTTACAGTCCCTAAAAATTATAGACACTCTTTGGAATTATCTCTCTCTACATATGTGCATTGTGCATTTCCGTTTTAGATGTACACATTTTTCTTAAATCAATACTTCGAGTTTTTCGCTCTCCTTTCATCCCGTAAACAAAAAAGGCAAATAGATGACGGCAAAATTAAAATTCCATAGTTGATGTACGGAAAAAGTTTAAAACAATAAAAAAAGTAAATGAAGAAAATTTATTCACACACCACAAATGAACACAAAAGTTTTGCTATCCAAGTTTGGGAAATTCCACTAGTCCAAAATTAATATCTTGGAATTTTACATGAACGAGATTTTTTCTACACATGTTTTAAAAATGGGTATGCATGCCAGAAACATGTTACAGATTCAAATGACCTATGGATCCAAAGCTTTTAAAGAGAATAACAAACGCTCATTAAATTCTCAAGTGAACGTGCGGTGGGATATTTGCCCGAGTCAAACAAGCCATTATTTTGCCCATATTCAAAAAGTTGAGCTAACAATCATGGGTGATTGTAAAGTGATTTGTCATGTGTAACGGGCTATATTTATGTAAGAAATGACTTATGAATTTGAAGTCAACACTCAGTTAAAAATCGCCCGCCTCCCCCGTTTCCCGACGATTGCAAAAGCTTAGATATAAAAACGAAAAAGTGCATACGATCTCTAAAACATACAGACACTCTTTGGAAATCTCTATCTCTACATTTGTGCATTGTGCATTTCCATTTTAGATGTACACATTTTTCTTAAATCAAAACTTCGAGGTTTTCGCTCTCCCTTCATCCCATAAACAAAAAAGGCAAATAGATCACAGCAAAATGAAAATTTCATAGTTGATGTACGGAAAAAGTTTAAAACAATAAAAAAAGTAAATGAAGAAAAATTTTTCACACACCACAAATGAACGCAAAAGTTTTGTTTTCCATGTTTGGGAAATTTCATTAGTCCAACCCTATTACGCTTGGAATTTTACATGAAGGAGATTTTTTCTACACATGTTTTAAAAATGGATATGCATGCTTGAAACATGTTAAAGATTCAAATGACCTATGGATCCAATGCTTTCAAAGAGAATAACAAACGCTCATTAAATTCTCAAGTGAACGTGCGGCAGGATATTTGCCCGAGTCAAACAAGCTATTATTTTGCCCATATTCAAAAAGTTGAGCTAACAATCATAGGTGAATGTAAAGTGATTTTTCATGTGTAACGGGCTATATTTTTATAAGAAATGACTTATGGATTTGAGGTCAACACTTAGTTAAAAATCGTCCGCCTCCCCCATTACCGACGATTGCAAAACCTTAGATATAAAAACGAAAATAATGCATACGATCCCTAAAACATACAGACACTCTTTGGAAAAATCTCTCTCTACATTTGTGCATTGTGCATTTCCATTTTAGATGTACACTTTTTTCTTAAATCAGAACTTTGAGTTTTCGCTCCCCCTTCATCCTGTAAACAAAAAAGGCAAAAAAGACCACAACAAAATAAAAGTTTTACAGTTGATGTGTGGAAAATATTTAAAATAATAACTAATGTAAAAAAAAAATATCTATTCACACACCACAAATGAACATAAAAGTTTTGTTATCCAAGTTTGGGAAATTCCATTAGTCCCACCCTATTAAGGTTGGAATTTGAAGGAGATTTTTTCTACACATGTTTTAACAATGGATATGCATGCTTGAAACATTCTAAAGATTCAAATGACCTATGGATCCAAAGCTTTTAAAGAGAATAACAAACGCTCATTAAATTCTCAAGTGAACGTGCGGTGGGATATTTACCCGAGTCTAACAAGTCATTATTTTGCCCATTTTCAAAAATTTGATCTAACAATCGTCGATGATTGTAAAGTGATTTTCCATACGTAACGGGCTATATTTTTGTATGAAATGACTTATGCATTGCAATTCAACACTCAGTTAAAAATCCTCTGCCACCAATTTTTCCCGACGATTGTAAAACCTGAGATATAAAAACTAAAAAGAGCTTACAATCCCTAAAAATAACAAACACACTTTGGAATTATCTCTGCCTACAATTGTGCATTGTGCTTTTCCATTTTAGATGTACACTTTTTTCTTAAATCAAAACTTTGACTTTTCGGTCTCCCTTCTTCCCGAAAACAAATAAGGCAAAAAGCTTACAACAAAATGAAAATTTGATAGTTGATGTATGGAAAAAATTTAAAACAATAACTAATATAAATAAAGAAAATTTATTCACCCAACACAAATGAACACAAAAGTTTTGTTATCCAATTTTTGGAAATTCCACTAGTCCCACCCTATTAAGGTTGGAATTTGAAGGAGATTTTTTCTACACATGTTTTAACAATGGATATGCATGCTTGAAACATTCTAAAGATTCAAATGACCTATGGATCCAAAGCTTTTAAAGAGAATAACAAACGCTCATTAAATTCTCAAGTGAACGTGCGGTGGGATATTTACCTGAGCCTAACAAGTCATTATTTTGCCCATTTTCAAAAATTTGATCTAACAATGATAGATGATTGTAAAGTGATTTATCATGCGTAACAGGCTATATTTTTGTATGAAATGACTAATGGAGTTCAATTCAACACTCAGTTAAAAATCCTCTACCACCAATTTTTCCCGACAATTGCAAAACCTGAGATATAAAAACTAAAAAGAGCTTAAAATCCCTAAAAATTATAGACACTCTTTGGAATTATCTCTCCCTACAATTTTGCATTGTGCTTTTACATTTTTGATGTACACTTTTTTCTAAAATCAAAACTTTGACTTTTCTCTCTCCCTTCATCCCGAAAACAAACAAGGCAAAAATCTTACAACAAAATGAAAATTTTATAGTTGATGTATGGAAAAAATTTAAAACAATAAAAAATATAAATATAGAAAATTTATTCACCCAACACAAATGAACACAAAAGTTTTGTTATCCAATTTTGTGAAATTCCACTAGTTTAACCCTAATAGCTTGAAATTTTGCAAGCAAGATATTTCGTCCACACATGTTTTAAAAATGGATGTCCATGTTTGAAACATGTTAAAGATGCAAATAAGCTATGGATGCAAAGCTTTTAAAGAGAATAACAAACGCTCATTAAATTTTCAAGTGAACGTGCGGTGGGATATTTGCCCGAGTCAAACAAGCCATTATTTTGCCCATATTCAAAAAGTTGAGCTAACAATCATGGGTGATTGTAAAGTGATTTGTCATGTGTAACGGGCTATATTTTTGTAAGAAATGACTTATGGATTTGAAGTCAACACTTAGTTAAAAATCGCTCGCCTTCCCCGTTTCCCGACGATTGCAAAACCTTAGATATAAAAACGAAAAAGTGCATACGATCCCTAAAACATATAGACACTCTTTGGAAATCTCTCTCTACATTTGTGCATTGTGCATTTCCATTTTAGATGTACACTTTTTTCTGAAATCAGAACTTTGAGTTTTCGGTCCGCCTTCATCCCGTAAACAAAAAAGTCAAAAAAGATTACCACAAAATAAAAATTTTATAGTTGATGTGTGGAAAATATTTAAAATAATAACTAATGTAAATAAAAAATATCTATTCACACAGCACAAATGAACATAAAATTTTGTTATCCAAGTTTGGGAAATTCCATTAGTCCAACCCTTTTAAGCTTGGAATTTTGTAAGAAAGAGATTTTGTCCACACATGTTTTAAAAATGGATATGCATGTTTGAAACATGTTAAAGATGCAAATGAGCTACGGATGATTGTTACATCAAATTTTTGAAAATGGGTAAAATAATAACTTGTTAGACTCGGGTAAATATCCCACCGCACGTTCACTTGAGAATTTAATAAGCGTTTTTTATTCTCTTTCAAAGCTTTGGATCCATAGGTCATTTGAATCTTTAACATGTTTCAAGCATGCATATCGATTTTTAAAACATGTGTAGAAAAAATCTCCTTCATGTAAAATTTTAAGCTTAATAGGGTTGGACTAATGACATTTCCCAAACTTGGATAACAAAACTTTTGTGTTCATTTGTGGTGTGTGAATAGATATTTTTTATTTACATGAGTTATTATTTTAAATATTTTCCTCACATCAACTACAAATTTTTTATTTTGTTGTGATCTTTTTTGCCTTTTTTTTTACGGGATGAAGGGGGAGCAAAAACTCAATGTTCTGATTTAAGAAAAATGTTTACATCTAAAATGGAAATGCACAATGCACAAATGTAGAGAGAGATATTTCCAAAGAGTGTCTGTAAGTTTTAGGGATCGTTTGCACTTTTTCGTTTTTATATCTAAGGTTTTGCAATCGTCGAGAAATGGGGGAGGCGGGTGATTTTTAATTGAGTGTTGACTTCAAATCCATAAGTCATTTCTTACAAAAAAAATATAGCCCGTTACGCTTGACAATCACTTACAATCACCTATGATTGTTAGCTGAACTTTTTGAATATGGGCAAAATAATTGCTTGTTTGACTCGTACAAATATCCCACCGCATGTTCACTTGAGAATTTAATGAGAGTTTGTTATTCTCTTTAAAAGCTTTGGATCCATAGGTCATTTGAATCTTTAACATGTTTCTGGCATGCATATCCATTTTTAAAACATGTGTAGAAAAAATCTCCATCATGTAAAATTCCAAGATATTAGTTTTGGACTAGTGGAATTTCCCAAACTTGGATAACAAAACTTTTGTGTTCATTTGTGGTTTGTGAATAAATTTTCTTCATTTACTTTTTTTATTGTTTTAAACTTTTTCCGTACATCAACTATGAAATTTTCATTCTGCTGTGATCTATTTGCCTTTTTTGTTTACGGGATCAAGGGAGAGCGAAAAACTCGAAGTTTTGATTTAAGAAAAATGTGTACATCTAAAACGGAAATGCACAATGCACATATGTAGAGAGAGATAATTCCAAAGAATGTCTATAATTTTTAGGGATAACAAGCACCTTTTCGTTATTATATCTCAGGTTTTGCAATGGTCGGGGAAAATGGGTTGCGAAGGATTTTTAACTGAGTGTTGAATTGCAATCCATAAGTCATTTCATACAAAAATATAGCCCGTTACGCATGACAAATCACATTACAATCATCTATGATTAATTATGTCAGGTTTTTGCAAATGGGCAAAATAATGGCATGTTTGATTCGGGTAAATATCCCACGCCAAGTTCACTTGAGAATTTAATGAGCGTTTGTTATTCTCTTTAAAAGCTTTGCATCCATAGCTCATTTGCATCTTTAACATGTTTCAAACATGCATATCCATTTTTAAAACATGTGAGGACGAAATCTCTTTCTTGCAAAATTCCAAGCTATTAGGGTTAAACTAGTGGAATTTCCCAAAATTGGATAACAAAACTTTTGTGTTCATTTGTGTTGGGCGAATAAATTTTCTTTATTTATATTTGTTATTATTTTAAATTTTTTTCATACATCAACTACAAAATTTTCATTTTGTTGTAAGCTTTTTGCCTTGTTTTTTTTGGGGACGAAGGGAGAGCGAAAAGTCAAAATTTTGATTTAAGTAAAAAGGGTACATCTAAAATGGAAAAGCACAATGCACAATTGAAGGGAGAGATAATCCCAAAGAGTGGCTGTAATTTTTAGGGATTGTAAGCTCTTTTTAGTTTTTATATCTCAGGTTTTGCAATCGTCGGGAAAAATTGGTGGCAGAGGATTTTTAACTGAGTGTTTAAATGCAATCCATAAGTCATTTCATACAAAAATATAGCCCGTTACGCATGATAAATCACTTCACAATCATCTATGATTGTTAGATCAAATTTTTGAAAATGGGAAAAATAATGACTTGTTAGACTCGCCACACGTTCACTTGAGAATTAAATGAGCGTTTGTTATTCTCTTTAAAAGCTTTGGATCCATAGGTCATTTGAATCTTTAACATGTTTCAAGCATGCGTATCCATTTTTAAAACATGTGTAGAAAAAATCTCCTTCGTGTAAAATTCCGAGCTTAATAGGGTTGGACTAAAGGAATTTCCCAAACTTGGATAACAAAACTTTTGTGTTCATTTGTGGTGTGTCAATAGATATTTTTTATTTACATTAGTTATTATTTTAAATATTTTCCACACATGAACTATAAAATTTTTATTTTGTTGTGATCTTTTTTGCCTTTTTTGTTTACGGGATGAAGGGGGAGCGAAAACTCAAAGTTTTGATTTAAGAAAAAAGTGTACATCTAAAATGGAAATGCACAATGCATAAATGTAGAGAGAGATATTTCCAAAGAGAGTCAGTATGTTTGAGAGATTGTATGCACTTTTTTTATTTTTATATCTAAGGTTTTGCAATCGTTGGGAAACGGGGGAGGCGGGCGATTTTTAACTGAGTGTTGACTTCAAATCCATAAGTCCTTTCTTAGAAAAATATAGCCCGTCACGCATGACAAATCACTTTACAATCATCTATGATTGTTAGTTCAACGTTTTGAATATGGGCAAAATAATGGCTTGTTTGACTCGGGCAAATATCCCACCGCACGTTCACTTGAGAATTTAATGAGCGTTTGTTATTCTCTTTAAAAGCTTCAAATCCATAGGTCATTTGAATCTTTAACATGTTTCTGGCATGCATATCCATTTTTAAAACATGTGTAGAAAAAATCTCCTTCATGTAAAATTCCAAGATATTAGTTTTGGACTAGTGGAATTTTCCAAACTTGGATAACAAAACTTTTGTGTTCATTTGTGGTGTTTGAATAAATTTTCTTCATTTACTTTTTTTATTGTTTTAAACTTTTTCCGTAAATCATCTATGAAATTTTCATTTTGCTGTGATCTATTTGCCTTTTTTGTTTATGGGATGAAGGGAGAGATAAAAACTCAAAGTTTTGATTTAAGAAAAATGTGTACATCTAAAATGGAAATGCACAATGCACATATGTAGAGAGAGATAATTCCAAAGAGTGTCTGTAATATTTAGTGATTGTAAGGACCTTTTCGGGAAAAATGGGTTGCGGAGGATTTTTAACTGAGTGTTGAATTGCAATCCATAAGTCATTTCATACAAAAATATAGCCCGTTATGCATGATAAATCACATTACAATCATCTATGAATAATTATGTCAGCTTTTTTCAAATGGGCAAAATAATGGCATGTTTGACTCGGGTTAATATCCCACGAAAGTTCACTTGAGAATTTAATGAGCGTTTGTTATTCTCTTTAAAAGCTTTGCATCCATAGCTTATTTGCATCTTTAACATGTTTCAAACATGCAAGTCCATTTTTAAAACATGTGTGGATGAAATCTCTTTCTTGCAAAATTCCAAGCAATTATGGTTAAGCTAGTGGAATTTTTCAAAATTGGATAACTAAACTTTTGTGGTCATTTGTGTTGGGTGAATAAATTTTCTTTATTTATATTTGTTATTTTTTTAAATTTTTTCCATACATCAACTATAAAATTTCATTTTGTTCTAATCTTTTTGCCTTGTTTGTTTTCTGGATGAGGGGAGAGCGAAAAGTCAAAGTTTTGATTTAAAAAAAGAGTGTACATCTAAAATGGAAAAGCACAATGCACAATTGTAGGGAGAGCTTATTCCAAAGAGTGTCTGCAATTTTTAGGGATTGTAAGCTTTTTTTAGTTTTTATATCTCAAGTTTTGCAATCGTCGAGAAAAATTGGTGGCAAAGAATTTTTACTGAGTGTTGAATTGCAATCCATAAGTCATTTCAGACAAAAATATAGCCCGTTACGCATGATAAATCACTTTACAATCATCTATGATTGTTATAACAAATTTTTGAAAATGGTCAAAATAATAACTTGTTAGAGTCGGGTAAATATCCCCCCGCACGTTCACTTGAGAATTTAATGAGCGTTTGTTATTGACTTTAAAAGTTTTGTATCCATAGGTCATTTGAATCTTTAACATGTTTGAAGCATGCATATCCATTTTTAAAACATGTGTAGAAAAAATCTCCTTCATGTAAAATTCCAAGCTTAATTGGGTTGGACTAATGACATTTCACAAACTTGGATAACAAAAATTTTGTGTTCATTTGTGGTGTGTGAATAGATATTTTTTATTTACATTATTTATTATTTTAAATATTTTCCACACATCATATATAAATTTTTTAATTTGTTGTGATCTTTTTTGCCTTTTTTTTTTTACGGGATGAAGGGCGAGCGAAAACTCATAGTTCTGATTTTGGAAAAAAGTGAACAACTAAAATGGAATTGCACAATGCACAAATGTAGAGAGAGATATTTCCAAAGAGTGTCTGTATGTTTTAGGGATCGTATGCACTTTTTTCGTTTTTATATCTAAGGTTTTGCAATCGTCGGGAAACGGGGGAGGCGAGCGATTTTTAACTGAGTTTTGACTTCAAATCCATAAGTCATTTCTTACAAAAATATAGCCCGTTACACATGACAAATCACTTTACAATCATCTATGATTGTTAACTCAACGTTTTGAATCTGGGCAAAATAATGGCTTGTTTGACTCAGGCAAATATCCCACAGCACGTTCACTTGAGAATTTAATGAGCGTTTGTTATTCTCTTTAAAAGCTTCGGATCCATAGGTCATTTGAATCTTTAACATGTTTCTGGCATACATATCCATTTTTAAAACATGTGTAGAAAAAATATCCTTCATGTAAAATTCATAGATATTAGTTTTGGACTAGTGGAATTTCCCAAACTTGGATAACAAAACTTTTGTGTTCATTTATGGTGTGTGAATAAATTTTCTTCATTTACTTTTTTTATTGTTTTAAACTTTTTTTTTACATCAACTACGAAATTTTCATTTTGCTGTGATCTATTTGCCTTTTTTGTTTACAGGATGATGGGAGAGAGAAAAACTCAAAGTTTTGATTTCAGAAAAATGTGTACATCTAAAACGGAAATGCACAATGCACATATGTAGAGAGAGATAATTCCAAAGAGTGTCTGTAATATTTAGTGATTGTAAGCACCTTTTCGTTTTTATATCTCAGGTTTTGCAATCGTCGGGAAAAATGGGTTGCGGAGGATTTTTAACTGAGTGTTGAATTGAAATCCATAAGTCTTTTCATACAAAAATATAGCCCGTTACGCATGATAAATCACATTACAATCATCTATGATTAATTATGTCAGCTTTTTGCAAATGGGCAAAAATATTGGCTTGTTTGACTCGGGTTAATATCCCACCGAAAGTTCACTTGAGAATTTAATGAGCGTTTGTTATTCTCTTTAAAAGCTTTGCACCCATAGCTTATTTGCATATTTAACATGTTTCAAACATGCATATCCATTTTTAAAACATGTGTGGATGAAATCTCTTTCTTGCAAAATTCCAAGCTATTATGGTTAAACTAGTGGAATTTCCCAAAATTGGATAACTAAACTTTTGTGGTCATTTGTGTTGGGTGAATAAATTTTCTTTATTTATATTTGTTATTTTTTTAAATTTTTTCCATACTTCAACTATAAAATTTCATTTTGTTGTAAGCTTTTTGCCTTGTTTGTTTTCGGGATGAGGGGAGAGCGAAAAATCAAAGTTTTGATTTAAGAAAAGAGTGTACATCTAAAATGGAAAAGCACAATGCACAATTTTAGGGAGAGCTTATTCCAAAGAGTGTCTGCAATTTTTAGGGATTGTAAGCTTTTTTTAGTTTTCATATCTCAGGTTTTGCAATCGTCGAGAAAAATTGGTGGCAGAGGATTTTTACTGAGTGTTGAATTGCAATACTTAAGTCATTTCATACAAAAATATAGCCCATTACGCATGATAAATCACTTTACAATCTTTTATGATTGTTATAACAAATTTTTGAAAATGGGCAAAATAATAACTTGTTAGACTCGGATAAATATCCCACCGCACGTTCACTTGAGAATTTAATGAGCGTTTGTTATTGTCTTTAAATGCTTTGTATCCATAGGTCATTTGAATCTTTAACATGTTTCAAGTATGCATATCCATTTTTAAAACATGTGTAGAAAAAATCTCCTTCATGTAAAATTCCAAGCTTAATTGGGTTGGACTAATGACATTCCACAAACTTGGAAAACAAAACTTTTGTGTTCATTTGTGGTGTGTGAATAGATATTTTTTATTTACATTAGTTAATATTTTAAATATTTTCCACACATCATCTATAAATTTTTTATTTTGTTGTGATCTTTTTTGCCTTTTTTGTTTACGGGATGAAGGGGGAGCGAAAACTCAAAGTTCTGATTTAAGAAAAAAGTGTACATCTAAAATGGAAATGCACAATGCACAAATGTAGAGAGAGATATTTCCAAAGAGTGTCTGTATGTTTTGGGGATCGTATGCACTTTTTTCGTTTTAATATCTAAGGTTTTGCAATCGTCGGGAAACGGGGGAGGCGGGCGATTTTTAATGGAGTGTTGACTTCAAATCCATAAGTCATTTCTTACAAAAATATAGCCCGTTACGCATGACAAATCACTTTACAATCATCTATGATTGTTAGCTCAACGTTTTGAATATGGGCAAAATAATGGCTTGTTTGACTCGGGCAAATATCCCACCGCACTTTCACTTGAGAATTTAATGAGCGTTTGTTATTCTCTTTAAAAGCTTCGGATCCATAGGTCAGTTGAATATTTAACATGTTTCTGGCATGCATATCTATTTTTAAAACATGTGTAGAAGAAATCTCCTTCATGAAAAATTCCAAGATATTAATTTTGGACTAGTGGAATTTGGCAAACTTGGATAACAAAACTTTTGTGTTCATTTGTGGTGTGTGAATAAATTTTCTTCATTTACTTTTTTTATTGTTTTAAAATTTTTCCATACATCAACTATGAAATTTTCATTTTGTTGTGATCTATTTGCCTTTTTTGTTTACGGGATGAAGGGAGAGCGTAAAACTCTTAGTTTTGATTTAAGAAAAAAGTATACATCTAAAACGGAAATGCACACTGCACATATGTAGAGAGAGATAATTCCAAAGAGTGTTTGTAATTTTTAGGGATTGTAAGCAGCTTTTCGTTTTTATATCTCAGGTTTTGCAATCGTTGGGAAAAATGGGTTGCGGAGGATTTTTAACTGAGTGTTGATTTGCAATCCATAAGTCACATTACAATCATCTATGATTAATTATGTCAGCTTTTTGCTAATGGGCAAAATAATGGTATGTTTGACTCGGATAAATATCCCACCACAAGTTCACTTGAGAATTTAATGAGAGATTATTATTCTCTTTAAAAGCTTGGCATCCATAGCTCATTTGCATCTTTAACATGTTTCAAACATGCATATCCATTTTTAAAATGTGTGGATGAAATCTCTTTCTTGCAAAATTCCAAGCTATTAGGGTTAAACTAGTGGAATTTCCCAAAATTGGATAACAAAACTTTTGTGTTCATTTGTGTTGGGTGAATACATTTTCTTTATATATATTTGTTATTGTTTCAAATTTTTTCCATACATCGACTATAAAATTTTCATTTTGTTGTAAGCTTTTTGCCTTGTTTGTTTTCAGGATGAAGGGAGAGCGAAATGTCAGAGTTTTCATTTAAGAAAAGAGTGTACATCTAAAATGGAAAAGCACAATGCACAATTGTAGGGAGAGATAATTCCAAAGAGTGTCTGTAATTTTTAGGGATTGCAAACTCTTTTTGGTTTTTATATCTCAGGCTTTGCAATCATCGGGAAAAATTGGTGGCAGAGGATTTTTAACTTAGTGTTGAATAAGTCATTTAATACAAAAATATAGCCCGTTACGCATGATAAATCACTTTACAATCATCTATGATTGTTAGATCAAATTTTTGAAAATGGGCAAAATAATGACTTGTTAGACTCGGGTAAATATCCCACCGCACGTTCACTTGAAAATTTAACGAGCGTTTGTTATTCTCTTTAAAAGCTTTGGATCCATAGGTCATTTGAATCTTTAACATGTTTCAAGAATGCATATCCATTTTTAAAACATGTGTAGAAAAAATCTCCTTGATGTAAAATTTGATGCTTAATAGGGTTGAATTAATGGAATATCGCAAACATGGATAAGAAAACTTTTTTGTTCATTTGTGGTGTGGGAATACATATTTTTTATTTACATCAGTTATTATTTTAAATATTTTCCAAACATCAACTATAAAATTTTTATTTTGTTGTGATCTTTTTTGCCTTTTTTGTTTACGGGATGAAGGGGGAGCGAAAACTCAAAGTTCCTATTTCAGAAAAAAGTGTACATCTAAAATGGAAATGCACAATGCACAAATGTAGAGAGAGATATTTTTGAAGAGTGTCATTATGTTTTAGGGATTGTATGCACTTTTTTCGTTTTTATATCTAAGATTTTGCAATCGTCGGGAAACGAGGGAGGCAGGCGATTTTTAACTGAGTGTTGACTTCAAATCCATAGGTCATTTCTTACAAAAATGTAGCCCGTTACGCATGACAAATCACTTTACAATCATCTATGATTGTTAGCTCAACGTTTTGAATATGGGCAAAATAATGGCTCTTTGGATCCATAGGTCATTTGAATCTTTAACATGTTTCTGGCATGCATATCCATTTTTAAAACATGTGTAGAAAAAATCTCCTTCATGTAAAATTCCAAGATATTAGTTTTGGACTTGTGGAATTTCCCAAACTTGGATAACAAATCTTTTGTGTTCATTTGTGGTGTGTGAATAAATTTTCTTCATTTACTTTTTTTTTGTTTTAAACTTTTTCCGTACATCAACTATGAAATTTTCATTTTGCTGTGATCTATTTGCCTTTTTTGTTTACGGGATGAAGGGAGAGCGAAAAACTCAAAGTTTTGATTTAAGAAAAATGTGTACATCTAAAAAATAAATGCACAATACACATATGTAGAGAGAGATAATTCCAAAGAGTGTTTGTAATTTTTAGGGATTGTAAGCACCTTTTCGTTTTTTTATCTCAGGTTTTGCAATCGTCAGGAAAAATGGGTTGCGGAGGATTTTTATCTGAGTGTTGAATTGCAATCCATAAGTCATTTCATACAAAAATATAGCCCGTTACACATGATAAATCACATTACAATCATCTATTATTAATTATGTCAGCTTTTTGCAAATGGGCAAATTTAATGAGCGTTTGTTATTCTCTTTAAAAGCTTTGCATCCATAGCTTATTTGCATCTTTACCATGTTTCAAACATGCATATCCATTTTTAAAACATGTGTGGATCAAATCTCTTTCTTGCAAATTTCCAAGCTAGTAGGGTTAAACTAGTGGAATTTCCCAAAATTGGATAACAAAATATTTGTGTTCATTTGTATTGGGTGAATAAATTTTCTTTATTTATATTTGTTGTTGTTTTAAATTTTTTCCATACATCAACTATGAAATTTTCATTTTGTTGTAAGCTTTTTGCCTTGTTTGTTTTCGGGATGAAGGGAGAACGCAAAGTCAAACTTTTGATATAATAAAAAAGTGTACATCTAAAATGGAAAAGAACAATGCACAATTGTAGGGAGAGATAATTCCAAAGAGTGTATGTAATTTTTAGGGATTGTAAGCTCTTAGTAGTTTTTATATCTCAGGTTTTGCAATCGTTGGGAAAAATTGGTGGCAGAGGATTTTTCACTGAGTGTTAAATTTCAATCCATAAGTCATTTCATACAAAAATATAGCCCGTTACGCATGATAAATCACTTTACAATCATCTATGATTGTTAGATCAAATTTTTGGAAATGGGCAAAATAATTACTTGTTAGACTCGGGTAAATATCCCACCGCACGTTCACTTGAGAATTTAAAGAGTGTTTGTTATTCTCTTTAAAAGCTTTGGATCCATAGGTCATTTGAATCTTTAACATGTTTCAAGCATGCATATCCATTTTTAAAACATGTGTAGAAAAAATCCCCTTGATGTAAAATTCCAAGCTTAATAGGGTTGGACTAATGAAATTTCCCAAACTTGGATAACAAAACTTTTGTGTTCATTTGTGGTGTGTGAATAGATATTTTTTATTTACATTAGTTATTATTTTAAATATTTTCCACACATCAACTATAAAATTTTTATTTTGTTGTGATCTTTTTTGCCTTTTTTGTTTACAGGATGAAGGGGGAGCGAAAACTCAAAGTTCTTATTTAAGAAAAAAGTGTACATCGAAAATGCAAACACACAATGCACAAATGTAGAGAGAGATATTTCCAAAGAGTGTCTGTACGTTTTAGGGATCGTATGCACTTTTTTCGTTTTTATATCTAAGGTTTTGCAATCGTCAGGAAATGGGGGAGGCGGGCGATTTTTAACTGAGTGTTGACTTCAAATCCATTAGTCATTTCTTACAAAAATATAGCCCGTTACGCATGACAAATCACTTTAAAATCATGTATGATTGTTAGCTCAACGTTTTGAATATGGGCAAAATAATGGCTTGTTCGACTCGGGCAAATATGGGCCACACGATCACTTGAGAATTTAATGAGCGTTTGTTTTTCTCTTTAAAAGCTTTGGATCCATAGGTCATTTCAATCTTTAACATGTTTCTGGCATGCATATCCATTTTTAAAACATGTGAAGAAAAAATCTCCTTCATGTAAAATTCCAAGATATTAGTTTTGGACTAGTGGAATTTCCCAAACAAGGATAACAAAACTTTTGTGTTCATTTGTGGTGTGTGAATAAATTTTCTTCACTTACTTTTTTTATTTTTTTAAAGTTTTTCTGTACAACAACTATGAAATTTTCATTTTGCTGTGATCTAAATGCTTTTTTTGTTTGCGGGATGAAGGGAGAGCAAAAAACTTAAAGTTTTTATTTAAGAAAAATGTGTACATCTAAAAAGGAAATGCACAATGCACATATGTAGAGAGAGATAATTCCAAAGAGTGTTTATAATTTTTAGGGATTGTAAGCACCTTTTCGGTTTTATATCTCAGGTTTTGCAATCATCGGGAAAAATGGGTTGCGGAGGATTTTTAACTGAGTGTTTATTTGCAATCCATAAGTCATTTCATACAAAAATATAGCCCGTTATGCATGATAAATCACATTACAATCATCTATGAGTAATTATGTCAGCTTTTTTGCAAATGGGCAAAATAATGACATGTTTGACTCGGGTAAATATCCCACCGCAAGTTCACTTGAGAATTTAATGAGCGTTTGTTATTCTGTTTAAAAGCTTTGCATCTATTGCTCATTTGCATCTTTAACATGTTTCAAACATGCATATCCATTTTTAAAACTTGTGTGGGTTAAACTAGTGGAATTTCCCAAAATTGGATAACAAAACTTTTGTGTTCATTTGAGTTTGGTGAATAAATTTTCTTTATTTATATTTGTTATTGTTTTATTTTTTTTCCATACATCAACTATAAAATTTTCATTTTGTTGTAAGCTTTTTGCATTGTTTGTTTTCGGGATAAAGGGAGAGCGAAATGTCAAAGTTTTGATTTAAGAAAAAAGTGTACATCTAAAATGGAAAAGCACAATGCACAATTGTAGGGAGAGATAATTCCAAAGGGTGTCTGTAATTCTTAGGGATTGTAAGCTCTTTTTAGTTTTTATATCTCAGGTTTTGCAATCGTCGGGAAAAATTGGTGGCAGAGGATTTTTAATTGAGTGTTGAATTGCAATCCATAAGTCATTTCATACAAAAATATAGCCCATTACGCATGATAAATCACTTTACAATCATCTATGATTGTTAGATCAAAATTTTCAAATTGGGCAAAATAATGACTTGTTAGACTCGGGTAAATATCCCACCGCATGTTCACTTGAGAATTTAATGAACGTTTGTTATTCTCTTTAAAACCTTTGGATCCATAGGTCATGTGAATCTTTAACATGTTTCAAGCATGCATATCCATTTTTAAAACATGTGTAGAAAAAATCTCCTTCATGTAAAATTCCAAGCTTAATAGGGTTGGACTAATGGAATTTCCCAAACTTGGATAACAAAACTTTTGTGTTCATTTGTGGTGTGTGAATAGATATTTTTTATTTACATAATTTATTATTTTAAATATTTTCCACACATCAACTATAAAAATTTTATTTTGTTGTGATCTGTTTTGCCTTTTTTGTTTACGGGATGAAAGGGGAGCAAAAACTCAAAGTTCTGATTTAAGAAAAAAGTGTACATCTAAAATCGAAATGCACAATGCACAAATGTACAGAGTGATATTTCCATAGAGTGTCTGTATGTTTTAGGGATCGTATGCAATTTTTTCGTTTTATATCTAAGGTTTTGCAATCGTCGGGAAACGGGGGAGGCGGGCGATTTTTAACTGAGAGTTGACTTCAAATCCATAGGTCATTTCTTAAAAAAATATAGCCCGTTACGCATGACAAATCACTTTACAATCATCTATGATTGTTAGCTCAACGTTTTCAATATGGGCTAAATAATGGCTTGTTTGACTCGAGCAAATATCCCACCGCACGTTGAGTTGAGAATTTAATGAGCGTTTGTTATTCTCTTTAAAAGCTTTGGATCCATAAGTCATTTGAATCTTTAACATGTTTCTGGCATGCATATCCATTTTTAAAACATGTGTAGAAAAAATCTCCTTCATGTAAAATTCCAAGATATTAGTTTTGGACTAGTGGAATTTCCCAAACTTGGATACCAAAACTTTTGTGTTCATTTGTGGTGTGTGAATAAATTTTCTTCATTTAATTTTTTTATTGTTTTAAACTTTTTCCATACATCAACTATGAAATTTTCATTTTGCTGTGATCTATTTGCATTTTTTGTTTACGGGATGAAGGGAGAGCGAAAAACTCGAAGTTTTGATTTAAGAAAAATGTGTACCTCCAAAACGGAAATGCACAATGCACATATGTAGAGAGAGATAATTCCAAAGAGTGTCTATAATTTTTAGGGATTGAAAGCACCTTTTCGTTTTTAGATCTCAGGTTTTGCAATCGTCGGGAAAAATGGGTTGCGGAGGATTTTTAACTGAGTGTTGAATTGCAATCCATAAGTCATTTCATACAAAAATATAGCCCGTTACGCATGTTAAATCACATTACAATCATCAATGATTAATTATGTCAGCTTTTTGAAAATGGGCAAAATAATGGCATGTTTTACTCGGGTAAATATCCCACGCCAAGTTCACTTGAGAATTTAATGAGCGTTTGTTATTTTCTTTAAAATCTTTGCATCCATTGCTCATTTGCATCTTTAACATGTTTCAAACATGCATAACCATTTTTAAAACATGTGGACGAAATCTCTTTCTTACAAAATTCCAAGCTATTAGGGTTAACCCAGTGGAATTTCCCAAAATTGGACAACAATACTTTTGTGTTCATTTGTGTTGGGTGAATAAATTTTTTTTATTTATATTTGTTATTGTTTTAAATTTTTTCCATACACCAACTATAAAATTTTCATTTTGTTGTAAGTTTTTTGCCTTGTTTGTTTTCGGGATGAAGGGAGAGTGAAAAGTCAAAGCTTTGATTTAAGAAAAAAGTGTAGATCTAAAATGGAAAAGCACAATGTAAAATTGTAGGGAGAGATAATTCAAAAGAGTGTCTGTAATTTTTAGGGATTGTAAGCTCTTTTTAGTTTTTATATCTCAGGTTTTGCAATCGACGGGAAAAATTGGTGGCAGAGGATTTTTAACTGAGTGTTGAATTGCAATCCATAAGTCATTCCATACAAAAATATAGCCCATTACGCATGATAAATGACTTTACAATCATCAATGATTGTTAGATCAAGTTTTTGAAAATGGGCAAAATAATGACTCGTAAGACTCGGGTAAATATCCCACCGCACGTTCACTTGAGAATTTAATGAGCGTTTGTTATTCTCTTTGAAAGATTTGGATCGATAGGTCATTTGAATCTTTAACATGTTTCAAGCATGCCTATCCATATTTAAAAGATGTGTAGAAAAAATCTCCTTAATGTAAAATTCCAAGCTTAATATGGTTGGAGTAATGGAATTTCCCAAACTTGGATAACAAAACTTTTGTGTTCGTTAGTGGTGTGTGAATAGATATTTTTATTTACATTAGTTATTATTTTAAATATTTTCCACACATCAACTATAAAATTTTTATTTTGTTGCGATCTTTTGTGCCTTTTTTGTTTACAAGATGAAGGGAGAGCGAAAAACTCGAAGTTTTGATTTAAGAAAAATGTGTACATCTAAAACGGAAATGCACAATGCACATACGTAGAGAGAGTTAATTCCAAAGAGTGTCTGTAATTTTTAGGAATTGTAAGCACCTTTTCGTTTTTATGTCTCAGGTTTTGCAATCGTCGGGAAAATTGGGTTGCGGAGGATTTTTAACTGAGTGTTGAATTGCAATCCATAAGTAATTTCACACAAAAATATAGCCCGTTACTCATGATAAATCACATTGCAATCATCTATGATTAATTATGTCAGCTTTTTGCAAATGAGAAAAATAATGGCATGTTTAAAAGCTTTGCATCCATAGCTCATTTGCATCTTTAACATGTTTCAAACATGCATATCCATTTTTAAAACATGTGTGGACGAAATCTCTTTCATGCAAAATTCCAAGCTATTACGGTTAAACTAGTAGAATTTCCCAAAATTGGATAACAAAACTTTTGTGTTCATTTGTGTTGGGTGAATAAATTTTCTTCATTTATATTTGTTATTGTTTTAAATTTTTTCCATACATCAACTATAAAATTTTCATTTTGTTGTAAGCTTTTTGCCTTGTTTGTTTTCGGGATGAAGGGAGAGAGAAAAGTCAAAGTTTTGATTTAAGAAAAAAGTGTACATCAAAAATGGAAAAACACAATCCACAATTGTAGGGAGAGATAATTCCAAAGAGTGCCTATAATTTTTAGGGATTGTAAGTTCTTTTTAGTTTTTATATCTCAGGTTTTGCAATCGTCGGGAAAAATTGGTGGAAGAGCTTTTTTAACTGTGTTGAGTTGTAATCCGTGAGTCATTTCATACAAAAATATAGCCCGTTACGCATGATAAATCACTTTACAATCATCAATGATTGTTAGATCCAATTTTTGAAAATGGGCAAAATAATGACTTGTTTGACTTGGGTAAATATCCCACCGCACGTTCACTTGAGAATTTAATGAGCGTTTGTTATTCTCTTTAAAAGCTTTGGATCCATAGGTCATTTGAATTTTTAACATGTTTCAAGCATGCATATCAACTTTTAAAACATGTGTAGAAAAAATCTCCTTCATGTAAAATTCCAAGCTTAATAGGGTTGGACTAATGGAATTTCCCAAACTTTGATAACAAAACTTTTGTGTTCATTTGTGGTGTGTGAATAGATATTTTTTATTTAAATTAGTTATTATTTTAAATATTTTCCACACATCAACTATAAAAATTTTATTTTGTTGTGATCTTTTTTGCCTTTTTTGTTTACGGGATGAAGGGGGAGCGAAAACTCAAAGTTCTGATTTAAGAAAAAAGTGTACAACTAAAATGGAAATGCACAATGCACAAATGTAGAGAGAGCTATTTCCAAAGAGTGTCTGTATGTTTTAGGGATCGTATGCACCTTTTCGTTTTTATATCCAAGGTTTTGCAATCGTCAGGAAACGGGGGAGGCGGGCGATTTTTAACTGAGTGTTGACTTCAAATCCATAAGTCATTTCTTACAAAAATATAGCCCGTTACGCATGACAAGTCACTTTAGAATCATCTATGATTGTTAGCTCAACTTTTTGAATATGGACAAAATAATGACTTGTTTGACTCGGGCAAATATCCCACCGCACGTTCACTTAAGAATTTAATGAGCGTTTGTTATTCTCTTTAAAAGCTTTGGATCCATAGGTCATTTGAATCTTTAACATGTTTCTGGCATGTATATCCATTTTTAAAACATGTGTAGAAAAAATCTCCTTCATGTAAAATTCCAAGATATTGGTTTTGGACTAGTGGAATTTCCCAAACTTGGATAACAAAACTTTTGTGTTCATTTGTGGTGTGTGAATAAATTTTCTTCATTTACTGTTTTTATTGTTTTAAACTTTTTCCGTACATCAACTATGAAATTTTCTTTTTGTTGTGATCTCTTAGCCTTTTTTGTTTGCGGGATGAAGGGAGAGCAAAAAAGTTGAAGTTTTGATTTAAGAAAAATGTGTACATCTAAAATGGAAATGCACAATGCACATATGTAGTGAGGGATAATTCCAAAGAGTGTCTGTAATTTTTTGGGATTGTAAGCACCTTTTCGTTTTTATATCTCAGGTTTTGCAATCGTCGGGAAAAATGGGTTGCAGTGGATTTTTAACTGAGTGTTGAATTGCAATCCATAAGTCATTTCATACAAAAATATAACCCATTACGCATGATAAATCACATTACAATCATTTATGATTAATTATGTCAGCTTTTTGCAAATGGGCAAAATAATGGCATGTTTGACTCGGGTAAATATCCCACCGCAAGTTCACTTGAGAATTTAAAGAGCGTTTGTTATTCTCTTTAAAAGCTTTGCATCCATAGCTCATTTGCATCTTTAACATGTTTCAAACTTGCATATCCATTTTTAAAACATGTGTGGACGAAACCTCTTTCTTCCAAAATTCCAAGCTATTAGGGTTAAACTAGTGGAATTTCCCAAAATTGGATAACAAAACTTGTGTTCATTTGTTTTGGGTGAATAAATTTTATTTATTTATTTTTGTTATTGTTTTAAATTTCTTCCATACATCAACTATAAAATTTTCATTTTTTTGTAAGCTTTTTGACTTGTTTGTTTTCGGGATGAAGGGAGAGCGAATAGATATTTTTTATTTACATTAGTTATTATTTTAGATATTTTCCACACATCAACTATCAATTTTTTATTTTGTTGTGATCTTTTTTGCCTTTTTTATTTACGGGCTGAATGGGGAGCGAAAACTCAAAGTTCTGATTTAAGAAAAAACTGTACCTCAAAAATGGAAATGCACAATGCACAAATGTAGAGAGAGATATTTCCAAAGAGTGTGTGTATGTTTTAGGGATCGTATGCACTTTTTCGTTTTTATATCTAAGTTTTGCAATCGTCGGGAAACGGGGGAGGCAGGCGATTTTTAACTGAGTATAGACTTCAAATCCATAAGTCATTTTTTACAAAAATATAGCCCGTTACACATGACAAGTCACTTTAGAATCATCTATGATTGTTAGCTCAACTTTTTGAATATGGACAAAATAATGACTTGTTTGCCTCGGGCAAATATCCCACCGCACGTTCACTTAAGAATTTAATGAGTGTTTGTTATTCTCTTCAAAAGCTTGTGATCCATAGGTCATTTGAATCTTTAACATGTTACTGGCATGCATATCCATTTTTAAAACATGTGTAGAAAAAATCTCCTTCATGTAAAATTTCAAGATATTAGTTTTGGACTAGTGGAATTTCTCAAACTTGGATGACAAAACTTTTGTGTTCATTTGTGGTGTGTGAATAAATTTTCTTCATTTACTTTTTTTATTGTTTTAAACTTTTTCCGTACATCAACTATGAAATTTTCATTTTGCTGTGATCTATTTGCCTTTTTTGTTTACGGGATGAAGGGAGAGCGAAAAACTCAAAGTTTTGATTTAAGAAAAATGTGTACATCTAAAACGGAAATGCACAATGCACATATGTAGAGAGGGATAATTCCAAAGAGTGTCTGTAATTTTTAGGGATTGTAAGCACCTTTTCGTTTTTATATCTCAGGTTTTGCAATCGTCGGGAAAAATGGGTTGCGGAGGATTTTTAACAGAGTGTTGAATTGCAAATCATAAGTCCTTTCATAAACATATATAGCCCGTTTCGCATGATAAATCACATTACAATCATCTATAATTAATTATGTAACCTTTTTGCAAATGGGCAAAATGATGGCATGTTTGACTCGGGTAAATATCCCACCACAAGTTCACTTGAGAATTTAAAGAGCGTTTGTTATTCTCTTTAAAAGCTTTGCATCCATAGCTCATTTGCATCTTTAACATCTTTCAAACATGCATATCCATTTTTAAAACATGTGTCGATGAAATCTCTTTCTTCCAAAATTCCAAGCTATTAGGGTTAAACTAGTGGAATTTCCCAAAATTGGTTAACAAAACTTTTGTGTTCATTTGTGTTGGGTGAATAAATTTTCTTTCTTTATATATGTTATTATTTTAAATTTTTTCCATACATCAACTATAAAATTTTCATTTTGTTGTAAGTTTTTTGCCTTGTTTGTTTTCGGGATGAAGGGAGAGCGAAAAGTCAATGTTTTGATTTAAGAAAAAAGTGTACATTTAAAATGGAAAAGCACAATGCACAATTGTAGGGAGAGATAATTCCAAAGAGTGTCTGTAATTTTTAAGGATTGTAAGCTCTTTTTAGCTTTTATATCTCAGGTTTTGCAATCGTCGGGAAAAATTGGTGGCAGAGGATTTTTAACTTAGTGTTGAATTGCAATCCATAAGTCATTTCATACAAAAATATAGCCCGTTACGCATGATAAATCACTTTACAGTCATCAATGATTGTTAGATCAAATTTTTGGAAATGGGCAAAATAATGACTTGTTAGACTCGGGTAAATATCCCACCGCACGTTCACTTGAGAATTTAATGAGCGTTTTTAATTCTCTTTAAAAACTTTGGATCCATAGGTCATTTGAATCTTTAACATCTTTCAAGCATGCATATCCATTTTTAAAACATGTGTAGAAAAAATCTCCTTCATGTAAAATTCATAGCTTAATACGGTTGTACTAATGGAATTTCCCAAACTTGGATAATAAAACTTTTGTATTCATTTGTGGTGTGTGAATAGATATTTTTTATTTACATTAGTTATTATTTTAAATATTTTCCACACATTAACTATAAAATTTTTATTTTGTTGTGATCTTTTTTGCCTTTTTTGTTTACGGGATGAAGGTGGAGCGAAAACTAGAAGTTCTGATATAAGAAAAAAGTGTACATCTAAAATGAAAATACACAATGCAAAAATGTAGAGAGAGATATTTCCAAAGAGTGTCTGTATGTTTTAGGGATCGTATGCACTTTTTCATTTTTAAATCTAATGTTTTGCAATCGTCGGGAAATGGGAGAGGCGGGCGATTATTTACAAAAATATAGCCCGTTACGCTTGACAAGTCACTTTAGAATCATCGATGATTGTTAGCTCAACTTTTTGAATATGGGAAAAATAATGGCTTGTTTGACTTGGGCAAATATCCCACCGCATGTTCACTTGAGAATTTAATGAGCGTTTGTTATTCTCTTTTAAAGCTTTGGATCCATAGGTCATTTGAATCTTTAACATGTTTCTGGCATGCATATCCATTTTTAAAACATGTGTAGAAAAAATCTCCTTCATGTAAAATTCCAAGATATTAGTTTTGGACTAGTGGAATTTCCCAAACTTGGATAACAAAACTTTTGTGTTCATTTGTGGTGTGTGAATAAATTTTCTTCATTTACTGTTTTTATTGGTTTAAACTTTTTCCGTACATCAACTATGAAATTTTCATTTTGCTGTGATTTATTTGCCTTTTTTGTTTACGGGATGAAGGGAGAGCGAAAAACTCGTAGTTTTTATTTAAGAAAAATGTGTACTTCTAAAACGGAAATGCACAATACACATATGTAGAGAGGGATAATTCAAAAGAGTGTCTATAATTTTTAGGGATTGTAAGCACCTTTTCATTTTTATATCTCAGGTTTTGCAATCGTCGGGAAAAATGGGTTGCTGAGAATTTTTAACTGAGTGTTGAGTTGCAATCCATAAGTAATTTTATACAAATATATATCCCGTTACGCATGATAAATCACATTACAATCATCTATGATTAATTATGTCAGCTATTTGTAAATGGGAAAAATAATGGTATGTTTGACTCGGGTAAATATCCCACTGCAAGTTCACTTGAGAATTTAAAGAGCGTTTGTTATTCTCTTTCAAAGATTTGTATCCATAGCTCATTTGCATCTTTAACATGTTTCAAACATGCATATCCATTTTTAAAACATGTGTGGATGAAATCTCTTTCTTGCAAAATTCCAAGCTATTAGGGTTAAACTAGTGGAATTTCCCAAAATTGGATAACAAAACTTTTGTGTTCATTTTTGTTGGGTGAATAAATTTTCTTTATTTATATTTGATATTGTTTTAAATTTTTTCCATACAACAACTATAAAATTTTCATTTTGTTGTAAGCTTTTTGCCTTGTTTGTTTACGGGATGAAGTTTGAATCTTTAACATGTTTCTGGCATGCATATCCATTTTTAAAACATGTGTAGAAAAAATCTCCTTCATGTAAAATTCCAAGATATTAGTTTTGGACTAGTGGAATTTCCTAAACATGGATAACGAAACTTTTGTGTTCATTTGTGGTGTGTGAATAAATTTTCTTCATTTACTTTTTTTATTGTTTTAAAATTTTTCCGTACATCAACTATGAAATTTTTATTTTGCTGTGATCTATTTGCCTTGATGAAGGGAGTGCGAAAAACTCAAAGTTTTGATTTAAGAAAAATGTGTACATCTAAATCGAAAATGCACAATGCACATATGTAGAGGGAGAGAATTCCAAAAAGTGTCTGTAATTTTTAGGGATTGTAAGCGCATTTTCGTTTTTATATCTCAGGTTTTGCAATCGTCGGTAAAAATCGGTTGCGGAGGATTTTTAACTGCATGTTGAATTGCAATCCATAAGTCTTTTCATACAAAAATATAGCCCGTTACGCATGATAAATCACATTACAATCATCTATAATTAATTTGTGTCAGCTTTTTGCAAATGGGCCAAATAATGGCATGTTTGACTCGGGTAAATATCCCACCGCAAGTTCACTTGAGAATTTAATGAGCGTTTGTTATTCTCTTTAAAAGCTTATCATCCACAGCTCATTTGCATCTTTAACATGTTTCAAACATGTATATCCAATTGTAAAACACGTGTGGATGAAATCTCTTTCTTGCAAAATTCCAAGCTATTAGGGTTAAACTAGTGGAATTTCCAAAAATTGGATAAAAAAACTTTTGTGTTCATTTGTGTAGGGTGAATAAATTTTGTTTATTTATATTTGTTATTGTTTTAAATTTTTTCCATACATCAACTATAAAATTTTCCGTTTGTTGTAAGCTTTTTGCCTTGTTTGTTTTCTGGATGAAGGGAGAGCGAAAAGTCAAACTTTTGATTTTAGAAAAAAGTGTACATCTAAAATGGAAAAGCACAATGAAAAATTGTAGGGAGAGATAATTCCAAAGAGTGGTTGTAGTTTTTTAGGGATTGTAAGCTCTTTGTTTTCATTTTGTTGTGATCTATTTGCCTTTTTTGTTTACGGGATGAAGGGAGAGCGAAAAACTCGAAGTTTTGATTTAAGAAAAATGTGTACATCTAAAACGGAAATGCATAATGCACATATGTAGAGAGCGATAATTCCAAAGAGTGTCTATAATTTTTAGGGATTGTAAGCACCTTTTTCGTTTTTATATCTCAGGTTTTGCAATCGTCGGGAAAAATGGGTTGCGGTGGATTTTTAACTGAGTGTTGAATTGCAATCCATAAGTCATTTCACACAAAAATATAGCCCGTTACGCATGATAAATTACATTACAATCATCTATGATTAATTATGACAATCATCTATGATTAATTATGTCAGCTTTTTGCAAATGGGCAAAATAATGACATGTTTGACTCACGTAAAAATCCCACCGCAAGTTCACTTGAGAATTTAATGAGCATTTGTTATTCTCTTTAAAAGCTTTGCATCCATAGCTCATTTTCATCTTTAACATGTTTCAAACATGCATATCCATTTTTAAAACATGTGTGGACGAAATCTCTTTCTCGCAAAATTCCAAGTTGTTGGGGATAAACTAGTGGAATTTCCAAAAATTTGATAACAAAACTTTTGTGTTCATTTGTGTTGGGTGAATAAATTTTCATTATTTATATTTGTTATTGTTTTATATTTTTTCCATACATCAACTATAAAATTTTCATTTTGTTGTAAGCTTTTTGCCTTGTTTGTTTTCGGGATGAAGGGAGAGCGAAAAGTCAAAGTTTTGATTTAAGAAAAAATTGTACATCTAAAATGGAAAAGCACAATGCACAATTGTAGGGAGAGATAATTCCAATGAGGGTTTTAATTTTTAGGGATTGTAAGCTCTTTTTAGTTTTTATATCTCAGGTTTTGCAATCGTCAGAAAAATTGGTGGCAGAAAATTTTTAACTGAGTGTTGAATTGCAATCCATAAGTAATTTCATACAAAATATAGCCCGTTACGCATGATAAATCACTTTACAATCATCTATGATTTTTAGATCAAATTTTTGAAAATGGGAAAAATAATGACTTGTTAGACTCGGGTAAATATCCCACCGCACGTTCACTTGAGAATTTAATGAGCGTTTGTTATATTCTCTTTAATAGCTTTGGATCCATAGGTTATTTGAATCTTTAACATGTTTCAAGCAAGCATATCCATTTTTAAAACATTTGTAGAAAAAATCTCCTTCATGTAAAATTCCAAGCTTAATAGGGTTGGACTAATGGAATTTCCCAAACTTGGGTAAAAAAACTTTTGTGTTCATTTGTGGTGTGTGAATAGATATTTTTCATTTACATTAGTTATTATTTTAAATATTTTCCACACATCGACTATAAAATTTTTATTTTTTTATGATCTTTTTTGCCTTTTTTGTTTACGGGATGACGGGGGAGCGAAAACTCAAAGTTCTGATTTAAGAAAAAAGTGTACATCTAAAATGGAAATGCAGATTGCACAAATGTTTCTGGCATGCATATCCATTTTAAAAACATGTGTGGAAAAAATCTCCTTCATGTAAAATTCCAAGATATTAGTTTTGGACTAGTGGAATTGCCCAAACTTGGATAACAAAACTTTTCTGTTCATTTGTGGTGTGTGAATAAATTTTCTCCACTTACTTTTTTTTATTGTTTTAAAATTTTTCCGTACATCAACTATGAAATTTTCATTTTGTTGTGATCTATTTGCCTTTTTTGTTTACGGGATGAAGGGAGAGCGAAAAACACGAAGTTTTGATTGAAGAAAAATGTGTACATCTAAAATAGAAATGCACAATGCACATATGTAGAGAGAGATAATTCCAAAGAGTGTCTGTAATTTTTAGGGATTGTAAGCACCTTTTCATTTTTATATCTCAGGTTTTGTAATCATCAGGAAAAATGGGTTGCGGAGGATTTTTAACTGAGTGTTGAATTGAAATCCATAAGTCATTTCATACAAAAATATAGCCCGTTACGCATGATAAATCACATTACAATCATCAATGATTAATTATGTCAGCTTTTGGCAAATGGGAAAAATAACGGCATGTTTGACTCGGGTAAATATGCAACCGCAAGTTCACTTGAGAATTTAATGAGCGTTTGTTATTCTCTTTAAAAGCTTTGCATCCATAGCTCATTTGCGTCTTTAACATGTTTCAAACATGCATATCCATTTTTAAAACATGTGTGGATGAAATCTCTTTCTTGCAAAATTCCAAGCTATTAGGGTTAAACTAGTGGAATTTCCAAAAATTGGATAACAAAACTTTTGTGTTCATTTGTGTTGGGTGAATTTTTTTTATTTATATTTGTTATTGTTTTAATTTTTTTTCCATACATCAATTATAAAATTTTCATTTTGTTGTAAGCTTTTTGCCTTGTCTGTTTTCGGGATGGAGGGAGAGGGAAAAGTCAAAGTTTTGATTTAAGAAAGAAGTGTACATCTAAAATGGAAATGCACAATGCAAAATTGTAGGGAGAGATAATTCCATAGAGTTTCTGTAATTTTTAGGGATTGTAAGCTCTTTTCAGTTTTTATATCTCAGGTTTGGCAATCTTTGGGAAAAACTGGTGGCAGAGGATTTTAAACTGAGTGTTGAATTGCAATCCATAAGTCATTTCATACAAAAATATAGCCCGTTACGCATTATAAATCACTTTACAATCATCTGTGATTGTTAAATCAAATTTTTGAAAATGGGCAAAATAATAACTTGTTAGACTCGGGTAAATATCCCATCGCACGTTCACTTGAGAATTTAATGAGCGTTTGTTATTCTCTTTAAAAACTTTGGATCCATAGGTCATTTGAATCTTTAACATGTTTGAAGCATGCATATCCATTTTTAAAACATGTGTAGAAAAAATCTCCTTCATGTAAAATTCCAAGCTTCATACGGGTGGACTAATGGAATTTCCCAAACTTGGACAACAAAACTTTTGTGTTCATTTGTGGTGTGTGAATAGATATTTTTTATTTACATTAGTTATTATTTTAAATATTTTCCACACATCAACTATAAAATTTTTATTTTGTTGTGATCTTTTTTGCCATTTTTGTTTACGGGATGAAGGGGGAGCGAAAACTCAAAGTTCTGATTTATGAAAAAAGTGTACATCTAAAAAAGAAATGCACAATGCACAAATGTAGAGAGAGATATTTCCAAAGAGTGTCTGTATGTTTTAGGGATCGTATGCACTTTTTTCAATTTTATATCTAAGGTTTTGCAATCGTCGAGAAACGGTGGAGGCGTGCGATTTTTAATTGAGTGTTGACTTCAAATCCATAAGTCATTTCTTACAAAAATATAGCCCGTTACGCATGACAAATCACTTTACATTCATCAATGATTGTTAGCTCAAGTTTTTGAATATGGGCAAAATATTGGCTTGTTTGACTCTGGCAAATATCCCACCGGATGTTCACTTGAGAATTTAATGAGCGTTTGTTATTCTCTTTAAAAGCTTTGGATCCATAGGTCATTTGATTCTTTAACATGTTTCTGGCATGCATATCCATTTTTAAAATATGTGTAGAAATAATCTCCTTCATTTAAAATTCCAAGATATTAGTTTTGGACTAGTGGAATTTCCAAAACTTGGATAACAAAACTTTTGTGTTCATTTGTGGTGTGTGAATAAATTTTTTTTTGTTTTAAACTTTTTTCGTACATCAACTATGAAATTTTAATTTTGCTGTGACCTATTCGCCTTTTTTGTTTACGGGATGAAGGGAGAGCGAAAAACTAGAAGTTTTGATTTAAGAAAAATGTGTACATCTAAAACGGGAATGCACAATGCACATATGTAGAGAGAGATAATTCCAAAGAGTGACTGTAATTTTTAGGGATTGTAAGCACCTTTTTCGTTTTTATATCTCAGGTTTTACAATCGTCGGGAAAAATGGGTTGCGGAGGATTTTTTACTGAGTGTTGAATTGCAATCCATAAGTCATTTCATAAAAAAATATAGCCCGTTCCGCATGATAAATCACATTACAATAATCTATGATTAATTATGTTAGCTTTTTTCAAAAGGACAAAATAATGGCATGTTTGACTCGGGTAAATATCCCACCGCAAGTTCACTTGAGAATTTTATGGGCGTTTGTGATTTTCTTTAAAAGCTTTGCATCCATAGCTCATTTGCATCTTTAACATGTTTCAAACATCCATATCCATTTTTAAAACATGTGTGGACGAAATCTCTTTCTTGCAAAATTCCAAGCTATTATGGTTAAACTAGTGGAATTTCCCAAAATTGGATAACAAACCTTTTGTGTTCATTTGTTTTGGGTGAATTAATTTTCTTTATTTATATTTGTTATTGTTTGAAATTTTTTCCATACATCAACTATAAAATTTTCATTTTGTTGTAAGCTTTTTGCCTTGTTTGTTTTCGGGTTCAAGGGAGAGCGAAAAGTCAAAGTTTTGATTTAAGAAAAAAGTGTACATCAAAATGGAAAAGCACAATGAACAATTGTAGGGAGAGATAATTCCAAAGAGTGTCTGTAATTATTAGGGTTGTAAGCTCTTTTTAGTTTTTATATCTCAGGTTTCGCAATCGTCGGGAAAAATTGAGGCCGAGGATTTTTAACTGAGTGTTGAATTGCAATCCAGAAGTCATTTCATACAAAAATATAGCCCGTTACGCATGATAAATCACTTTACAATCATCTATGATTGTTAGATCAAATTTTTGAAAATGGGCAAAATACTGACTTGTTAGACTCGGGTAAATATCCCACCGCACGTTCACTTGAGAATTTAATGAGCGTTTGTTACTCTCTTTAAAAGCTTTGGATACATAGGTCATTTGAATCTTTAACATGTCTCAAGTATGCATATCCATTTTTAAAACATGTGTGGAAAAAATCTCCTTCATATAAAATTCCAAGCTTAATAGGGTTGGACTAATGGAATTTCCCAAACTAGGATAACAAAACTTTTGTGTTCATTTGCGGTGTGTGAATAGATATTTTTTATTTAAATTAGTTATTATTTTAAATATTTTCCACACATCAACTATAAAATTTTTATTTTGTTGTGGTCTTTTTTGCCTTTTTTGTTTACGGGATGAAGGGGGAGCAAAAACTAAAAGTTCTGATTTAAGAAAAAAGTGTACATCTAAAATGGAAATGCACAATGCACAAATGTAGAGAGAGATATTTCCAAAGAGTGTTTGTAAGTTTTAGGGATCGTATGCAGTTTTTCATTTTTATATCTAAGGTTTAGCAATCGTAGGCAAACGGGGGAGGCGGGCGATTTTTAACTGAGTGTTGACTTCAAATCCATAAGTCATTTCTTACAAAAATATAGCCCGTTACGCATGAAAAATCACTTTATAATCATTTATGATTGTTAGCTCAACGTTTTGAATATGGGCAAAATAATGGCTTGTTTGACTCGGGCAAATATCCCACCGCACGTTCACTTCAAAATTTAATGAGCGTTTCTTATTCTCTTTAAAAGCTTTGGATCCATAGGTCATTTGAATCTTTAACATGTTTCTCGCATGCATATCCATTTTAAAAACTTGTGTAGAAAAAATCTCCTTCATGTAAAATTCCAAGATACTAGTTTTGGACTAGTGGAATTTCCCAAACTTGGATAAAAAAACTTTTGTGTTCATTTGTGGTGTGTGAATAAGTTTTCATGATGTACTTTTTTTAATGTTTTAAAGTTTTTCCGTACATCAACTATGAAATTTTCATTTTGCTGTGATCTATTTGCCTTTTTTTGTTCACGGGATGAAGGGAGAGCAAAAAACTCGATGTTTTGATTTAAAAAAAATGTGTACATCTAAAACGGAAATGCACAATGTACATATGTAGAGAGAGATAATTCCAAAGAGTATCTGTAATTTTTAGGGATTGTAAGCACCTTTTCGTTTTTATATCTCAGGTTTTGCAATCGTCGAGAAAACTGGGTTGCGGAGGTTTTTTAACTGAGTGTTGAATTGCAATCCATAAGTCGTTTCATACAAAAATATAGACCATTACGCATGATAAATCACATTACAATCATCTATGATTAATTATGTCAGCTTTTTGCAAATGGGCAAAATAATGGCATGTTTGACTCGGGTAAATATCCCACCACAAGTTCATTTGGGAATTTAATGAGCGTTTGTTATTCTCTTTAAAAGCTTTGCATCCATAGCTCATTTGCATCTTTAACATGTTTCAAACATGCATATCCATTTTTAAAACATGTGTGGAGGAAATCTCTTTCTTGCAAAATTCCAAGTTATTAGGGTTAAACAAGTGGAATTTTCCAAAATTGGATAACAAAAATTTTGTGTTCATTTGTGTTAGGTGAATAAACTTTCTTTATTTATATTTGTTATTGTTTTAAATTTTTCCCATACATCAACTATAAAATTTTCATTTTGTTGTAAGCTTTTTGCCTTGTTTGTTTTCAGGATGAAGGGAGAGCGAAAAGTCAAAGTTTTTATTTAAGAAAAAAGTGTAGATCTAAAATGGAAAAGCACAATGCACAATTGTAGGTAGAGATAATTCCAAAGAGTGTCTATAATTTTTAGGGATTTTATGCTCTTTTTAGTTTTCATATCTCAGGTTTTGCAATCGTCGGGAAAAATTGGTGGAGAGGATTTTTAACTGAGTGTTGAATTGCAATCCATAAGTCATTTCATACAAAAATATAGCCCGTTACGAATGATAAATCACATTACAATCATCTATGATTGTTAGATCAAATTTTTGAAAATGGGCAAAATAATGACTTGTTAGACTCGGGTAAATATCCCACCGCACGTTCACTTGAGAATTTAATGAGCGTTTGTTATTCTCTTTAAAAGCTTTGCTTCCATAGCTCATTTGCATCTTTAACATGTTTCGAACATGCATATCCATTTTTAAAACATGTGTAGAAAAAATCTCCTTCTTGCAAAATTCCAAGATATTAGTTTTGGACTAGAGGAATTTCCCAAACTTGGATAACAAAACTTTTGTGTTCATTTGTGGTGTGTGAAGAAATTTTCTTCATTTAATTTTTTTATTGTTTTAAACTTTTTCCGTACATCAACTATGAAATTTTCATTTTGGTGTGAGCTTTTTGCCTTGTTTGTTTTCGGGATGAAGGGAGAGCGAAAAGTCAAAGTTTTGATTTAAGAAAATAGTGTACATCTAAAACGGAAAAGCACAATGCACATATGTAGAGAAAGATAGTTCCAAAGAGTGTCTGTAATTTTTAGGGATTGTAAGCACCTTTTCGTTTTTATATCTCAGGTTTTGCAATCGTCGGGAAAAATTGGTGGCAGAGGATTTTTAACTGAGTGTTGAATTGCAATCCATAAGTCATTTCATACAAAAATATAGCCGTTACGCATGATAAATCACATTACAATCATCTATGATTAATTATGTCAGCTTTTTGCAAATGGGCAAAATAATGGCATGTTTGACTCGTGTAAATATCCCACTGCAAGTTCACTTGAAAATTTAATGAGCGTTTGTTATTCTCTTTAAAAGCTTTGCAGCCATAGCTCATTTGCATCTTTTACATGTTTCAAACATGCATATCCATTTTTAAAACATGTGTGGATGAAATCTCTTTCTTGCAAAATTCCAAGCTATTAGGGTTAAACTAGTGGAATTTCCTTAAATTGGATAACAAAACTTTTGTGTTCTTTTGTTTTGGGTGAATAAAATTTTTTTATTTATATTTGTTATTGTATTAAATTTTTTCCATACATCAACTATAAAATTTTGCTTTTGTTTTAAGCTTTTTGCCTTGTATGTTTTGCGGGATGAAGGGAGAGCGAAAAGTCAAAGTTTTGATTTAAGAAAAGTGTGTACATCTAAAAGGGAAAAGCACAATGCACAATTGTAGGGAGAGATAATTCCGAAGAGTGTCTGTAATTTTTAGGGATTGTAAGCTCTTTTTAGTTTTTATATCTCAGGTTTTGCAATCGTCGGGAAAAATTGGTGGCACAGGATTTTTAACTGAGTGTTGAATTGCAATCCATAAGTCATTTCATACAAAAATATAGCCCGTTACGCTTGATAAATCACTTTACAATCATCTATGATTGTTAGATCAAATTTTTGAGAATGGGCAAAATAATGACTTGTTAGACTCGGGTAAATATCCCACCACACGTTCACTTGAGAATTTAATGAGCGTTTGTTATTCTCTTTAAAAGCTTTGGATCCATAGGTCATTTGAATCTTTAACATGTTTCAAGCATACATATCCATTTTTAAAACATGTGTAGAAAAAATCTCCTTCATGTAAAATTCCAAGCTTAATAGGGTTGGACTAATGGAATTTCCCAAACTTGGATGACAAAACTTTTGTGTTCAATTGTGGTGTGTGAATAGATATTTTTTATTTACATTACTCATTATTTTAAATATTTTCCACACTCAACTATAAAATTTTTATTTTGTTGTGAACTTTCTTGGCCTTTTTGTTTACGGGATGAAGGGATAGCGAAAACTCAAAGTTCTTATTTAAGAAAAAAATGTACATCTGAAATGGAAATGCATAATTCACAAATGTAGAGAGAGATATTTCCAAAGAGTGTCTGTATGTTTTAGGGAACGTAGGCACTTTTTCGTTTTTATATCTAAGGTTATGCAATCGTCGGGAAACGGGGGAGGCGGGCGATTTTTTACTGAGTGTTGACTTCAAATCCATAAGTCATTTCTTACAAAAATATAGCCCGTTACGCATAACAAATCACTTTACAATCATCTATGATTGTTAGCTCAACGTTTTGAATATGGGCAAAATAATGGCTTGTTTGACTCGGGCAAATATCCCACCGCACGTTCGCTTGAGAATTTAATGAGCGTTTGTTATTCTCTTTAAAAGCTTTGGATCCATAGGTCATTTGAATCTTTAACATGTTTCTACCATGCATATCCATTTTTAAAACATGTGTACAAAAAATCTCCTTCATGTAAAATTCCAAGATATTAGTTTTGGACCAGTGGAATTTCCCAAACTTGGATAACAAAACTTTTGTGTTCATTTGTGGTGTGTGAATAAATTTTCTTCATTTACTTCTTTTATTGTTTTAAACTTTTTTCGTACATCAACTATGAAAATTTCATTTTGTTGTGATCTATTTGCCTTTTTTGTTTACGGGATGAAGGGAGAGCGAAAAACTCAAAGTTTTGATTTAAGAAAAATGTGTACATCTAAAACGGAAATGCACAATGCACATATGTAGAGAGAGATAATTCCAAAGAGTATCTGTAATTTTAGGGATTGTAAGCACCTTTTCGTTTTTACATCTCAGGTTTTGCAATCGTCGAGAAAAATGGGTTGCGGAGGATTTTTAACTGAGTGTTGAATTGCAATCTATGATTCATTTCATACAAAAATATAGCCCGTTACGCATGATAAATCACATTACAATCATCTATGATTAATTATGTCAGCTTTTTGCAAATGGGCAAAATAATGGCATGTTTGACTTGGGCAAATATCCACCGCAAGTTCATTTGAGAATTTAATGAGCGTTTGTTATTCTCTTTAAAAGCTTTGCATCCATAGCTCATTTGCATCTTTAACATGTGTCCAACATGCATATCCATTTTTAAAAAATGTGTGGACGAAATCTCTTTATTGCAAAATTCCAAACTATTAGGGTTAAACTAGATGAATTTCTCAAAATTGGATAACAAAACTTTTGTGTTCATTTGTGTTGGGTGAATAAATTTTCTTTATTTATATTTGTTATTTTTTCAAATTTTTTCCATACATCAACTATAAAATTTTCATTTTGTTGTAAGCTTTTTGCCTCGTTTGTTTTCGCGATGAAGGGAGAGCGAAAAGTCAAAGTTTTGATTTAAGAAAAAAGTGTACATCTAAAATGGAAAAGCACAATGCACAATTGTAGGGAGAGATAATTCCAAAGAGTGTCTGTAATTTTAAGGGATTGTAAGCTCTTTTTAGTTTTTATATCTCAGGTTTTGCAATCGTCGGGAAAAATTGGTGGCAGAAGATTTTTAACTGAGTGTTGAATTGCAATCCATAAGTCGTTTCAAACAAAAATATATCCCGTTACGCATGATAAATAACTTTACAATCATTTATGATTGTTACATTAAATTTTTGAAAATGGGCAAAATAATGACTTGTTAGGCTCGGGTAAATATCCCACCGCACGTTCACTTGTTAATTTAATGTGGGTTTGTTATTCTCATTAAAACCATTGGATCCAGATGTCATTTGAATCTTTAACATGTTTCAAGCATGCATATCCATTTTTAAAACATGTGTAGAAAAAATCTCCTTCATGTAAAATTCCAAGCTTAATAGGGTTGGACTAATAGAATTTTCCAAACTTGGATAACAAAACTTGTATGTTCATTTGTGCTGTGTGAATAGATATTTTTTATTTACATTAGTTATTATTTTAATTATTTTCCACACATCAACTATAAAATTTTTATTTTGTGGTAATCTTTTTTGCCTTTTTTGTTTACAGGATGACGGGGGAGCGAAAACTCAAAGTTCTGATTTAAGAAAAAAGTGTACATCTAAAATGGAAATGCACAATGCACAAATGTAGAGAGAGATATTTCCAAAGAGTGTCTGCATATTTTAGGGATCGTATGCACTTTTTCGTTTTTATATCTAAGGTTTTGCAATCGTCGGGAAACGGGGGAGGCGGGTGATTTTCAACTGAGTGTTGACGTCAAATCCATAAGTCATTTCTTACAAAAATATAGCCCGTTACGCATGACAAATCACTTTACAATCACCTATGATTGTTAGCTCAAGTTTTTGAATATGGGCAAAATAATGGTTTGTTTGACTCGGGCAAATATCCCACCGCACGTTCACTTGAGAATTTAATCAGCGTTTGTTATTCTCTTTAAAAGCTTTGGATCCACAGGTCATTTGAATCTTTAACATGTTTCTGGCATGCATATCCATCTTTAAAACATGTGTAGAAAAAATCTCCTTCATGTAAAATTCCAAGATATTAGTTTTGGACTAGTGGAATTTCCCAAACTTGGATAACAAAACTTTTGTGTTCATTTGTGGTGAGTGAATAAATTTTCTTCATTTACTTTTTTATTGTTTTAAACTTTTTCCGTACATCAACTATGGAATTTTCATTTTGCTGCGATCTTTTTGCCTTTTTTGTTTACGGGATGAAGGGAGAGAGAAAAACTCAAAGTTTTGATTTAAGAAAAATGTGTACATCTAAAACGGAAATGCACAATGCACATATGTAGAGAGAGATAATTCCAAAGAGTGTCTATAATTTTTAGGGATTGTAAGCACCTTTTTCGTTTTTGTATCTCAGGTTTTGCAATCGTCGAGAAAAATGGGTTACGGAGGATTTTTAACTGAGTATTGAATTGCAATCCATAAGTCATTTCATACAAAAATATAGCCCGTTACACATGATAAATCACATTACAATCATCTATGATTAATTATGTCAACTTTTTGCAAATGGGCAAAATAATGGCATGTTTGACTCAGGTAAATATCCCACGCAAGTTCACTTGAGAATTTAATGAGTGTTTGTTATTCTCTTTAAAAGCTTTGCATCCGTAGCTCATTTGCATCTTTAACATGTTTCAAACATGCATATCCATTTTTAAAACATGTGTGGACAAAATCTCTTTCTTACAAAATTCCAAGCTTAAAAGGGTTGGACTAATGGAATTTCCCAAACTTGGATAACAAAATTTTATGTTCATTTGTGCTGTATGAATAGATATTTTTTATTTACATTAGTTATTATTTTAAATATTTTCCACACATCAACTATAAAATTTTTATTTTGTGGTAATCTTTTTTGACTTTTTTGTTTACGGGATGAAGGCGGACCGAAAGCTCAAAGTTCTGATTTAAGAAAAAAGTGTACATCTAAAATGGAAATGCACAATGCACAAATGTAGAGAGAGAGATTTCCAAAGAGTGTCTATATGTTTTAGGGATCGTATGCACTTTTTTGTTTTTATATCTAAGGTTTTGCAATCGTCGGGAAACGGGGAAGGCGGGCGATTTTTAACTAAGTGTTGACTTCAAATCCATAAGTCATTTCTTACAAAAATATAGCCTGTTAGACATGACAAATCACTTTACAATCACCCTGATTGTTAGCTCAACTTTTTGAATATGGGCAAAATAATGGCTTGTTTGACTCGGGCAAATATCCCACCGCACGTTCACTTCAAAATTTAATGAGCGTTTGTTATTCTCTTTAAAAGCTTTGCATCCATAGCTTATTTGCATCTTTAACATGTTTCAAACATGCACATCCATTTTTAAAACATGTGTGGACGAAATATCTTGCTTGCAAAATTCCAAGCTATTAGGGTTAAACTAGTGGAATTTCCCAAAATTGGATAACAAAACTTTTGTGTTCATTTGTGTTGGGTGAATAAATTTTCTATATTTATATTTTTTATTGTTTTAAATTTTTTCCATACATCAACTATAAAATTTTCATTTTGTTGTAAGATTTTTGCCTTGTTTGTTTTCGGGATGAAGGGAGAGAGAAAAGTCAAAGTTTTGATTTTAGAAAAAAGTGTACATCGAAAATGTAAAAGCACAATGCAAAATTGTAGGGAGAGATAATTCCAAAGAGTGTTTATAATTTTTAGGGATTTTAAGCTCTTTTTAGTTTTTATATCTCAGGTTTTGCAATTGTCGGGAAAAATTGGTGGTAGAGGATTTTTAACTGAGTGTTGAATTGAACTCCATTAGTCATTTCATACAAAAATATAGCCCGTTACGCATGATAAATCACTTTACAATCATCTATCATTGTTAGATCAAATTTTTGAAAATGGGCAAAATAATGACTTGTTAGGCTCAGGTAAATATCCCACCGCACGTTCACTTGAGAATTTAATGAGCGTTTGTTATTCTCTTTAAAAGCTTTGGATCCATAGGTCATTTGCATCTTTAACATGTTTCAAGCATGCATATCCATTTTTAAAACATGTGTAGAAAAAATCTCCTTCCTGTAAAATTCCAAGCTTAATTGGGTTGGACTAATGGAATTTCCCAAACATGGAAAACAAAACTTTTGCGTTCATTTGTGGTGTGTGAAAAATTTTTCTTCATTTACTTTTTTTATTGTTTTAAACTTTTTCCGTACATCAACTATGAAATTTTCATTTTGCTGTGATCTATTTGCCTTTTTTGTTTATGGGATGAAGGGAGAGCGAAAACCTCGAAGTTTTGATTTAAGAAAAATGTGTACATCTAAAATGGAAATGCACAATGCACAAATGTAGAGATAGAGATTTCCAAAGAGTGTCTGTATGTTTTAGAGATCGTATGCACTTTTTCGTTTTTATATCTAAGCTTTTGCAATCGTCGGGAAACGGGGGAGGCGGGTGATTTTTAACTGAGTGTTGACTTCAAATTCATAAGTCATTTCTTACATAAATATAGCCCGTTACACATGACAAATCACTTTACAATCACCCATGATTGTTAGCTCAACTTTTTGAATATGGGCAAAATAATGGCTTGTTTGACTCGGGCAAATATCCCACCGCACGTTCACTTGAGAATTTAATGAGCGTTTGTTATTCTCTTTAAAAGCTTTGGATCCATAGGTCATTTGAATCTGTAACATGTTTCTGGCATGCATACCCATTTTTAAAACATGTGTAGAAAAAATCTCGTTCATGTAAAATTCCAAGATATTAATTTTGGACTAGTGGAATTTCCCAAACTTGGATAGCAAAACTTTTGTGTTCATTTGTGGTGTGTGAATAAATTTTCTTCATTTACTTTTTTTATTGTTTTAAAATTTTTCCGTACATCAACTATGGAATTTTAATTTTGCCGTCATCTATTTGCCTTTTTTGTTTACGGGATGAAAGGAGAGCGAAAAACTCGAAGTATTGATTTAAGAAAAATGTGTACATCTAAAACGGAAATGCACAATGCACATATGTAGAGAGAGATAATTCCAAAGAGTGTCTGTAATTTTTAGGGACTGTAAGCACCTTTTCGATTTTACATCTCAGGTTTTGAAATCGTCGAGAAAAATGGGCTGCGAAGGAGTTTTAATTGAGTGTTGAATTGCAATCTATGAGTCATTTCATACAAAAATATAGCCCGTTACGCATGATAAATCACATTACAATCATCTATGATTAATTATGTCAGCTTTTTGCAAATGGGCAAAATAATGGCATGTTTGACTCGGGTAAATATCCCACCGCAAGTTCATTTGAGAATTTAATAAGCGTTTGTTATTCTCTTTAAAAGCTTTGCATCCATAGCTCATTTGCATCGTTAACATGTTTCAAACATGCATATCCATTTTGAAAACATGTGTGGACGAAATCTCTTTCTTGCAAAATTCCAAGCTATTAGGGTTAAACTAGATGAATTTCTCAAAATTGAATAACAAAACTTTTGTGTTCGTTTGTGTTGGGTGAATAAATTTTCTTTATTTGTATTTGTTATTGTTTCAAATTTTTTCCACACATCAACTATAAAATTTTCATTTTGTTGTAAGCTTTTTGCCTTGTTTGTTTTCGGGATGAAGGGAGAGCGAAATGTCAAAGTTTTGATTTAAGAAAAAAGTGTACATCTAAAATGGAAAAGCACAATGCAAAATTGTAGGGAGAGATAATTCCAAATAGTGTCTGTAATTTTAAGGGATTGTAAGCTCTTTTTAGTTTTTATATCTCAGGTTTTGCAATCGTCAGAAAAAATTGGTGGCAGAGGATTTTTAACTGAGTGTTGAATTGCAATCCATAAGTCGTTTCAAACAAAAATATAGTCCGTTACGCATGATAAATAACTTTAAAATCATTTATGATTGTTAGATCATATTTTTGAAAATGGGCAAAATAATGACTTGTTAGGCTCGGGTAAATATCCCACCGCACGTTTACTTGTGAATTTAATGTGGGTTTGTTATTCTCATTAAAACCTTTGGATCCATATGTCATTTGAATCTTTAACAAGTTTCAAGCATGCATATCCATTTTAAAAACATGTGTAGAAAAAATCTCCTTCATGTAAAATTCCAAGCTGAATAGGGTTGGACTAATAGAATTTCCCAAACTTGGATAACAAAACTTTTATGTTCATTTGTGCTGTGTGAATTGATATTTTTTATTTACATTAGTTATTATTTTAAATATTTTCCACACATCAACTATAAAATTTTTATTTTGTGGTAATCTTTTTTGCCTTTTTTTGTTTACGGGATGAAGGGGGAGCGAAAACTCATAGTTCTGATTTAAGAAAAAAGTGTACATCTAAAATGGAAATGCACAATGCACAAATGTATAGAGCGATATTTCCAAAGAGTGTCTGTATGTTTTAGGGATCGTATGCACTTTTTCGTTTTTATATCTATGGTTTTGCAATCGTCGGGAAACGGGGGAGGCGGGCGATTTTTAACTGATTGTTGACTTAAAAATCCATAAGTCATTTCTTACAAAAATATAGCCCGTTATGCATGACAAATCACTTTAAAATCACCTATGGTTGTTAGGTCATCTTTTTGAATATGGGCAAAATAATGGCTTGTTTGACTCGGGCAAATATCCCACCGCACGTTCAGTTGAGAATTTAATGAGCGTTTGTTATTCTCTTTAAAAGCTTTCGATCCATAGGTCATTTGAATCTTTAACATGTTTCTGCCATGCATATCCATTTTTAAAACATGTGTAGAAAAAATCTCGTTCATGTAAAATTCCAAGATATTAGTTTTGGACTAGTGGAATTTCCCAAACTTGGATAACAAAACTTTTGTGTTCATTTGTGGTGAGTGAATAAATTTTTTTCATTTACTTTTTTTATTGTTTTAAACTTTTTCCGTACATCAACTATGGAATTTTCATTTTGTTGTGATCTTAAAACTTTTGTGTTCATTTGTGGTGAGTGAATAAATTTTCTTCGTTTACTTTTTTTATTGTTTTAAACTTTTTCCGTACATCAACTATGGAATTTTCATTTTGTTGTGATCTTTTTGCCTTTTTTGTTTACGGGATGAAGGGAGAGCGAAAAACTCGAAGTTTTGATTTAAGAAAAATGAACAATGCACAATGCACATAAGTAGAGAGAGATAATTCCAAAGAAAGTCTCTAATTTTTTGGGATTGTAAGCACCTTTTCGTTTTTATATTTCAGGTTTTGCAATCGACGGGAAAAATGGGCTGCGGAGGATTTTTAACTGAGTGTTGAATTGCAATCCATAAGTCATTTCATACAAAAATATAGCCCGTTACGCATGATAAATCACATTACAATCATCTATGATTTATTATGTCAGCGTTTTGCAAATGGGCAAAATAATGGCATGTTTGACTCGGGTAAATATCCCACCGCAAGTTCACATGTGAATTTAATTAGCGTTTGTTATTCTCTTTAAAAGCTTTGCATCCATAGCTCATTTTAATTAGCGTTTGTTATTCTCTTTAAAAGCTTTGCATCCATAGCTCATTTGCATCTTGAACATGTTTCAAACATGCAAATCCATTTTTAAAACATGTGTGGACAAAATCTCTTTCTTGCAAAATTCCAAGCTATTAGGGTTAAACTAGTGGAATTTTCCAAAATTGGATAACAAAACTTTTGAGTTCATTTGTGTTGGGTGAATAAATTTTCTTTAATTTTATTTGTTATTGGTTTAAATTTTTTCCATACATCAACTATAAAATTTTCATTTTGTTGTAAGTTTTTTGCCTTGTATGTTTTCGGGATGAAGGGAGAGCGAAAAGTCAAAGTTTTGATTTAAGAAAAAAGTGTACATCTAAAATGGAAAAGCAAAATGCACAATTTTAGGGAGAGATAATTCCAAAGAGTGTCTGTAATTTTTAGGGATTGTAAGCTCTTTTTAGTTTTTATATCTCCGGTTTTGCAATCGTCGGGAAAAATTGGTGGCAGAGGATTTTTAATTGAGTGTTGAATTGCAATCCATAAGTCATTTCATACAAAAATATAGCCCGTTACGTATGATAAATCACTTTACAATCATCTATGATTGTTAGATCAAATTTTTGAAAATGGGCAAAATAATGACTTGTTAGACTCGGGTAAATATCCCACCGCACGTTCACTTGAGAATTTAATGAGCGTTTGTTATTCTCTTTAAAAGCTTTGGATCCATAGGTCCTTTGAATCTTTAACATGTTTCAAGCATGCATATCCATTTTTAAAACATGTTAGAAAAAATCTCCTTCATGTAAAATTCCAAGCTTAATAGGGTTGGACTAATGGAATTTCCCAAAGTTGGATAACAAAACTTTTGTGTTGATTTGTGGTGTGTGAATAGATATTTTTTATTTACTTTAGTTATTATTTTAAATATTTTCCACACATCAACTATAAAATTTTTATTTTGTTGTGATCTTTTTTGGCTTTTTTGTTTACGGGATGAAGGGGCCGCGAAAACTCAAAGTTCTGATTTAAGAAAAAATTGTACATTTAAAATGGAAATGGACAATGCACAAAATTAGAGAGAGTGATTTCCAAAGAGAGTGTGTATGTTTTAGGGATCGTATGCATTTTTTCGTTTTAATATCTAAGGTTTTGCAATCGTCGGGAAACGGGGGAGGCAAGCGATTTTTAACAGAGTGTTGACTTCAAATCCATAAGTCATTTCTTACAAAAATATAGCTCGTTAAGCATGACAAATCACTTTGCAACCATCTATGATTGTCAGCTCAACGTTTTGAATATGGGCAAAATAATGGCTTGTTTGACTCGGGCAAATATCCCATCGCATGTTCACTTGAGAATTTAATGAGCGTTTATTATTCTCTTTAAAAGCTTTCGATCCATAGGTCATTTGAATCTTTAACATGTTTCTGGCATGCATATCCATTTTTAAAACATGTGTAGAAAAAATCTCGTTCATGTAAAATTCCAAGATATTAGTTTTGGACCAGTGGAATTTTCCAAACTTGGATAACAAAACTTTTGTGTTCATTTGTGGTGTGTGAATACATTTTATTCATTTACTTTTTTTATTGTTTTAAACTTTTTCCGTACATCAACTATGAAATTTTCATTTTGCAGTGATCTATTTGCCTTTTTTGTTTACGGGATGAAGGGAGAGGGAAAAACTTGACGTTTTGATTTAAGAAAAATGTGTACATCTAAAACGGAAATGCACAATGCACATATGTAGAGAGAGATAATTCCAAATAGTGTCTGTATTTTTTAGGGATTGTAATCACCTTTTCGTTTTTATATCTCAGGTTTTGCAATCGTCGGGAAAAATGGGTTTCGGAGGATTTTTAACTGAGTGTTGAATTGAAATCCATAAGTCATTCCATACAAAAATATAACCCATTGCGCATGATAAATCACATTATAATCATCTACGATTAATTATGTCAGCTTTTTGCAAATGGAAAAAATAATGGCATGTTTGACTCGGGTAAATATCCCACCGCAAGTTCACTTAAAAATTTAATGAGCGTTTGTTTTTCTCTTTAAAATCTTTTCATCCATAGCTTATTTGCATCTTTAACATGTTTCAAACATGCATATCCATTTTTAAAACATGTGTGGACGAAATCTCTTTCTTGCAAAATTCCAAGCTATTAGGGTTACACTAGTGGAATTTCCCAAAATTGGATAACAAAACTTTTCTGTTGATTTGTGTTGGGTGAATAAATTTTCTTTATTTATATTCGTTAATGTTTTAAATTTTTTCCATACATCAACTATAAAATTTTTATTTTGTTCTAAGCTTTTTGCCTTGTTTGTTTTCGGGATGAAGGGAGAGCGAAAACTCAAAGTTTTGATTTAATAAAAAAGTGTACATCTAAAATGGAAAAGCACAATGCACAATTGTTGAGAGAGATAATTCCAAAGAGTGTCTATAATTTTTAGGGATTGTATGCTCTTTTTAGTTTTTATATCTCAGGTTTTGCAATCGTCGCGAAAAATTGGTGGCAGAGGATTTTTAACTGAGTGTTGAATTGCAATCCATAAGTCATTTCATAAAAAAATATAGCCCGTTATGCATGATAAATCACTTTAGAATCATCTATGATTGCTAGATCAAATTTTTGAAAATGGGCAAAATAATGACTTGTTAGGCTCGGGTAAATATCCCACCGCACGTTTACTTGTGAATTTAATCTGGGTTTGTTATTCTCATTAAAACCTTTGGATCCATATGTCATTTGAATCTTTAAAAAGTTTCAAGCATGCATATCCATTTTAAAAACATGTGTAGAAAAAATCTCCTTCATGTAAAATTCCAAGCTTAATAGGGTTGGACTAATAGAATTTCCCAAACTTGGATAACAAAACTTTTATGTTCATTTGTGCTGTGTGAATAGATATTTTTTATTTACATTAGTTATTATTTTAAATATTTTCCACACATCAACTATAAAATTTTTATTTTGTGGTAATCTTTTTTGCCTTTTTTGTTTACGGGATGAAGGGGGAGCGAAAACTCAAAGTTCTGATTTAAGAAAAAAGTGTACATCTAAAATGGAAATGCACAATGCACAAATGTAGAGAGCGATATTTCTAAAGAGTGTTTGTATGTTTTAGGGATCGTATGCACTTTTTCGTTTTTATATCTAAGGTTTTGCAATCGTCGGGAAACGGGGGAGGCGGGCGATTGTTAACTGAGTGTTGACTTCAAATCCATAAGTCATTTCTTACAAAAATATAGCCCGTTACGCATGACAAATCACATTACAATCATCTATGATTAATTATGTCAACTTTTTGCAAATGGGCAAAATAATGGCATGTTTGACTCGGGTAAATATCCCACCGCACGTTCACTTGAGAATTTAATGAGCGTTTGTTATTCTCTTTAAAAGCTTTGCATCCATAGCTCATTTGCATCTTTAACATGTTTCAAACATGCATATCCAATTTTAAAACATGTGTGGGCGAAATCTCTTTCTTGCAAAATTCCAGGCTATTAGGAGTAAACTAGTGGAATTTCCCTAAATTGGATAACAAAACTTTTGTGCTCATTTGTGTTGGGTGAAAATTTTCTTTATTTATATTTTTTTTTGTTTTCAATTTTTTCCATACATCAATTATAAAACTTTCATTTTGTTGTAAGCTTTTTGCCTTGTTTGTTTTCGGGATGAAGGGAGAGCGAAATGTCAAAGTTTTTATTTAAGAAAAAAGTACATCTAAAATAGAAAAGCACAATGCACAATTGTAGGGAGAGATAATTCCAAAGAGTGTCTATAATTTTAAGGGATTGTAAGCTCTTTTTAGTTTTTATATCTCACGTTTTGCAATAGTCGGGAAAAATTGGTGGCAGAGGATTTTTAACTGAGTGTTGAATTGCAATCCATAACTCATTTCATACAAAAATATAGCCCGTTACGCATGATAAATCACTTTACAATCATCTATGATTGTTAGATCAAATTTTTGAAAATGGGCAAAATAATGACTCGTTAGGCTCGGTTAAATATCCCACCGCACGTTCACTTGAGAATTTAATGTGCGTTTGTTATTCTCTTTAAAAGCTTTGGATCCATAGGTCATTTGAATCTTTAACATGTTTCGAGCATGCATATCCATTTTTAAAAAATGTGTAGAAAAAATCTCCCTCATGTAAAATTCCAAGCTTAAAAGGGTTGGACTAATGGAATTTCCCAAAACTTGGATAACAAAACTTTTATGTTCATTTGTGCTGTGTGAATAGATATTTTTTATTTGAATTAGTTATTATTTTAAATATTTTCCACACATCCACTATAAAATTTTTATTTTGTGGTAATCTTTTTTGCCTTTTTTGTTTACGGGATGAAGGGGGAGCGAAAACTCAAAGTTCTGATTTCAGAAAAAAGTGTACATCTAAAATGGAAATGCACAATGCACAAATGTAGAGAGAGAGATTTCCAAAGAGTGTCTGTATGTTTTAGGGATCGTATGCACTTTTTCGTTTTTATATCTAAGGTTTTGCAATCGTAGGGAAACGGGGGAGGCGGGCGATTTTTAACTGAGTGTTGACTTCAAATCCATAACTCATTTCTTAATAAAATATAGCCCGTTACGCATGACAAATCACTTTACAATCATCTATGATTGTTAGCTCAACGTTTTGAAAATGGGCAAAATAGTGGCTTGTTTAACTCGGGCAAATATCCCACCGCACGTTCACTTGAGAATTTAATGAGCGTTTGCTATTCTCTTTAAAAGCTTTGGATCCATAGGTCATTTGAATCTTTAACATGTTTCTGCCATGCATATCCATTTTTAAAACATGTGTAGAAAAAATCTCGTTCATGTAAAATTCCAAGATATTAGTTTTGGACTAGTGGAATTTCCCAAACTTGGATAACAAAACTTTTGTGTTCATTTGTGGTGTGTGAATAAATTTTCTTCATTTAATTTTTTTATTTTTTTAAACTTTTTCCGTACATCAACTATGAAATTTTCATTTTGCTGTGAACTATTTGCCTATTTTGTTTACGGGATGAAGGGAGAGCGAAAAACTCGAAGTTTTGATTTAAGAAAAATCTGTACATCTAAAACGGAAATGCACAATGCACATAAGTAGAGAGAGATAATTCCAAAGAGAGTCTTTAATTTTTTGGGATTGTAAGGACCTTTTCGTTTTTTATATTTCAGGTTTTACAATCGACGGGAAAATTGGGATGCGGAGGATTTTTAACTAAGTGTTGAATTGCAATCCATAAGTCATTTCATACATAAATATAGCCCGTTACGCATGATAAATCACATTACAATCATCTATGATTTATTATATCAACGTTTTCCAAATGGGCAAAATAATGGCATGTTTGACTCGGGTAAATATCCCACCGCAAGTTCACTTGTGAATTTAATCAGCGTTTGTTATTCTCTTTAAAAGCTTTGCATCCATAGCTCATTTGCATCTTGAACATGTTTCAAACATGCAAATCCATTTTTAAAATTCCAAGCTATTAGGGTTAAACTAGTGGAATTTTCCAAAATTGGATAACAAAACTTTTGAGTTCATTTGTGTTGGGTGAATAAATTTTCTTTAATTTTATTTGTTATTGTTTTAAATTTTTTCCATACATCAACTATAAAATTTTCATTCTGTTGTAAGCTTTTTGCCTTGTCTGTTTTCGGGATGAAGGGAGAGCGAAAAGTCAAAGTTTTGATTTAAGAAAAAAGTGTACATCTACAATGGAAAAGCAAAATGGACAATTGTAGGGAGAGATAATTCCAAAGAGTGTCTGTAATTTTTAGGGATTGTAAGCTTTTTTTAGTTTTTATATCTCAGGTTTTGCAATCGTCGCAAAAAATTGGTGGCAGAGGATTTTTAATTGAGTGTTGAATTGCAATCCATAAGTCATTTCATACAAAAATATAGCCCGTTACGCATGATAAATCACTTTACAATCATCTATGATTGTTAGATCAAATTTTTGAAAATGGGCAAAATAATGACTTGTTAGACTCGGGTAAATATCCCACCGCACGTTCACTTGAGAATTTAATGAGCGTTTGTTATTCTCTTTAAAATATTTGGATCCATAGGTCATTTGAATGTTTAATATGTTTCAACAATGCATATCCATTTTTAAAACATGTTAGAAAAAATCTCCTTCATGTAAAATTCCAAGCTTAATAGGGTTGGACAAATGGAATTTCCCAAAGTTGGATAACAAAACTTTTGTGTTGATTTGTGGTGTGTGAATAGATATTTTTATTTACTTTAGTTATTATTTTAAATATTTTCCACACATCAACTATAAATTTTTTATTTTGTTGTGATCTTTTTGGCTTTTTTGTTTACGAGATGAAGGGGCCGCGAAAACTCAAAGTTGTGATTTAAGAAAAATGTGTACATTTAAAATGGAAATGGACAATGCACAAATGTAGAGAGAGAGATTTCCAAAGAGTGTCTGTATGTTTTAGGGATCGTATGCACTTTTTCGTTTTAATATCTAAGGTTTTGCAATCGTCGGGAAACGGGGGAGGCAAGCGATTTTTAACAGAGTGTTGACTTCAAATCCATAAGTCATTTCTTACAAAAATATAGCTCGTTAAGCATGACAAATCACTTTACAACTATCTATGATTGTTAGCTCAACGTTTTGAATATGGGAAAAATAATGGCTTGTTTGACTCGGGCAAATATCCCACCGCACGTTCACTTGAGAATTTAATGAGCGTTTATTAATCTCTTTAAAAGCTTTGGATCCATAGGTCATTTGAATCTTTAACATGTTTTTGGCATGCATATCCATTTTTAAAACATGTGTAGAAAAAATCTCCTTCATGTAAAATTCCAAGATATTAGTTTTGGACCAGTGGAATTTCCCAAACTTGGATGACAAAACTTTTGTGTTCATTTGTGGTGTGTGAATAAATTTTTTTCATTTACTTTTTTTATTGTTTTAAACTTTTTCCGTACATCAACTATGAAATTTTCATTTTGCAGTGATCTATTTGCCTTTTTTGTTTACGGGATGAAGGGAGAGGGAAAAACTTGAAGTTTTGATTTTATAAAAATGTGTACATCTAAAACGGAAATGCACAATGCACATATGTAGAGAGAGATATTTCCAAATAGTGTCTGTATTTTTTTGGGATTGTAAGCACCTTTTCGTTTTTATATCTCAGGTTTTGCAATTGTTGGGAAAAATGGGTTGCGGAGGATTTTTAACTGAGTGTTGAATTGAAATCCATAAGTCATTCCATACAAAAATATAATCCGTTGCGCATGATAAATCACATTATAATCATCTACGATTAATTATGTCAGCATTTTGCAAATGGGAAAAATAATGGCATGTTTGACTCGGGTAAATATCCCACCGCAAGTTCACTTAAAAATTTAATGAGCATTTTTTTTTCTCTTTAAAAGCTTTTCATCCATAGCTTATTTGCATCTTTAACATGTTTCAAACATGCATATCCATTTTTAAAACATGTGTGGACGAAATCGCTTTCTTGCAAAATTCCAAGCTATTAGGGTTACACTAGTGGAATTTCCCAAAATTGGATAACAAAACTTTTCTGTTGATTTGTGTTGGGTGAATAAATTTTCTTTATTTATATTCGTTAATGTTTTAAATTTTTTCCATACATCAACTACAAAATTTTTATTTTGTTCTAAGCTTTTTGCCTTGTTTGTTTTCGGGATGAAGGGAGAGCGAGAAGTCAAAGTTTTGATTTATTAAAAAAGTGTACATCTAAAATGGAAAAGAACAATGCCCAATTGTTGTGAGAGATAATTCCAAAGAGTGTCTGTAATTTTTAGGGATTGTATGCTCTTTTTAGTTTTTATATCTCAGGTTTTGAATCGTCGGGAAAAATTGGTGGCAGAGGATATTTAACTGAGTGTTGAAGTGCAATCCATAAGTCATTTCATACAAAAATATAGCCCGTTACGCATGATAAATCACTTTAAAATCATCTATGATTGCTAGATCAAATTTTTGAAAATGGGAAAAATAATGACTTGTTAGACTCGGGTAAATATCCCACCGCACGTTCACTTGAGAATTTAATGAGCGTTTGTCATTCTCTTTAAAAGCTTTGGATCCTTAGGTCATTTGACTCTTTAACATGTTTCAAGCATGCATATCCATTTTTAAAACATGTGTAGAAACTTTTGAGTTAATTTGTGCTGTGTGAATAGATATTTTTTATTTACATTCGTTATTTTTTTAAATATTTTCCACACATCAAGTATAGAATTTTTATTTTGTTGTGATCTTTTTTGCCTTTTTTTTTTACGGGATGAAGGGGGAGCGAAAACTCAAAGTTCTGATTAAGAAAAAAGTATACATCTAAAATGGAAATGCACAATGCACAAATGTAGAGAGAGATAATTCCAAAGAGTGTCTGTATGTTTTAGGGATCGTATGCACTCTTTCGTTTTTATATCTCAGGTTTTGCAATCATCGGGAAACGGGGGAGGCAGGCGATTTTTAACTGAGTGCATGACAAATCACTTTACAATCATCTATGATTGTTAGTTCAACTTTTTGAATATGGGCAAAATAATGGCTTGTTTGACTCGGGCAAATATCCCACCGCACGTTGACTTGAGAATTTAATGAGCGTTTGTTATTCTCTTTAAAAGCTTTGGATCCATAGGTCATTTAAATCTTCAACATGTTTCTGGCATGAATATCCATTTTTAAAACATGTGTAAAAAATGTCCTTCATGTAAAATTCCAAGATATTGGTTTTGGACTAGTGGAATTTCCCAAACTTGGATAACAAAACTTTTGTGTTCATTTGTGGTGTGTGAATAAATTTTCTTCATTTAATTTTTTTATTGTTTTAAACTTTTTCCGCACATCAACTATGAAATTTTCATTTTGCTGTGATCTATTTGCCTTTTTTGTTTACGGGATGAAAGGAGAGCGAAAAACTCGAAGTTTCTATTTAAGAAAAATGTGTACATCTAAAATGAAATGCACAATGCACATATGTAGAGAGAGATAATTCCAAAGAGTGTCTGTAATTTTTAGGGATTATAAGCACCTTTTCATTTTTATATCTCAGGTTTTGCAATCGTCGGGAAAAATGGGTCGCGGAGGATTTTTAACTGAGTGTTGAATTGCAATCCATAAGTCATTTCATACAAAAATATAACCCGTTACAGATGATAAATCACATTACAATCATCTATGATTAATTATATCAGCTTTTTTGCAAATGGGCAAAATAATGGCCTGTTTGACTCGGGTAAATATCCCACAGCAAGTTCACTTGAGAATTTAATGAGCGTTTGTTATTCTTTTTAAAAGCTTTGCATCCATAGCTCATTTGCATCTTTAACATGTTTCAAACATGCATATCCATTTTTAAAACATGTGGAGTAAATCTCTTTCTTGCAAAATTCCAATCTATTAGTGTTAAACTAGTGGAATTTCCCAAAATTGGATAACAAAACTTTTGTGTTCATTTGTGTTGGGTGAATAAATTTTCTTTATTTATATTTGTTATTGTTTTAAATTTTTTCCATTAATCAACTATAAAATTTTCATTTTGTTGTAAGTTTTTTGCCTTGTTTGTTTTCGGGATGAAGGGAGAGCGAAAAGTCAAAGTTTTGATTTAAGAAAAAAGTGTATATCTAAAATGGAAAAGCACAATGCACAATTGTAGGGAGAGATAATTCCAAAGAGTGTCTGTAATTTTTTGGGATTGTAAGCTCTTTTTAGTTTTTATATCTCAGGTTTTGCAATCGTCGGGAAAAATTGGTGGCAGAGGATTTTTACTTGAGTGTTGAATTGCAATCCATAAGTCATTTGATACAAAAATATAGCCCGTTACCCATGATAAATCACTTTACAATCATATATGATTGTTAGATAGAAATTTTTGAAAACGGGGAAAATAATGACTTGTTAGACTCGGGTAAATATCCAACCGCAGGTTCACTTGAGAGTTTAATGAGTGTTTGTTATTCTCTTTAAAAGCTTTGGATCCATAGGTCATTTGAATCTTTAACATGTTTAAAGCATGCATATCCATTTTTAAAACAAGTGTAGAAAAAATCTCCTTCATGTAAAATTCCAAGCTTAATAGGGTTGGACTAATGGAATTTCCCAAACTTGGATAACAAAACTTTTGTGTTCATTTGTGGTGTGTGAATAGATATTTTTTATTTACATTAGTTATTATTTTAAACATTTTCCACACATCAACTATAAAAATTTAATTTTGTTGTGATCTTTTTTGCCTTTTTTGTTTACGGGATGAAGGGGGAGCGAAAACTCAAAGTTCTGATTTAAGAAAAAATGTACATCTAAAATGGAAATGCACAATGCACAAATGTAGAGAGCATTATTTCGAAAGAGTGTTTGTATGTATTAGGGATCGTATGCACTCTTTCGTTTTTATATCTAAGCTTTTGCAATCGTGGGGAAACGGGGGAGGCGGGCGATTTTTAACTGAGTGTTGACTTCAAATCCATAACTCATTTCTTACAGAAATATAGCCTATTACGCATGACAAATCACTTTACAATCATCTATGATTGTCAGCCCAACTTTTTGAATATGGGCAAAATAATGGTTTGTTTGACTCGAACAAATATCCCACCGCTTGATCACTTGGGAATTTAATGAGCGTTTGTTATTCTCTTTAAAAGCTTTGGATCCATAGGTCATTTGAATCTTTAACATGTTTCTGGCATGCATATCCATTTTTAAAACTTGTGTAGAAAAAATCTCCTTCATGTAAAATTCCAAGATATTAGTTTTGGACTAGTGGAATTTCCCAAACTTGGATAACAAAACTTTTGTGTTCATTTGTGGTGTGTGAATAAATTTTCTTCATTTACTTTTTTTATTGTTTTAAACTTTTTCCGTACATCAACTATGAAATTTTCATTTTGTTGTGATCCATTTGCCTTTTTTGTTTACGGGATGAAAGGAGAGCGAAAAACTTGAAGTTTTGATTTAAGAAAAATGTGTACATCTAAACGGAAATGCACAATGCACGTATGTAGGGAGAGATAATTCCAAAGAGTGTCTGTAATTTTTAGGGATTATAAGCACCTTTTCTTTTTTATGTCACAGGTTTTGCAATCGTCGGGAAAAATGGGTTGCGGAGGATTTTTAACTGAGTGTTGAATTGCAATCCATAAGTCATTTCATACAAAAATATAACCCGTTACACATGATAAATCACATTACAATCATCTATGATTAATTATGTCAACTTTTTGCAAATGGACAAAATAATGGCATGTTTGACTCAGGTAAATATCCCACCGCAAGTTCACTTGAGAATTTAATGAGCATTTGTTATTCTCTTTAAAACCTTTGCATCCATAGCTCATTTGCATCTTTAACATGTTTCAAACATGCATATCCATTTTTAAAACATGTGTGGACGAAATCTCTTTCTTGCAAAATTCCAAGCTATTAGGGTTAAACTAGTGGAATTTCCCAAAATTGGATAACAAAACTTTTGTGTTCATTTGTGTTGGGTGAATAAATTTTCTTTATTTATATTTGTTATTGTTTTAAATTTTTTCCATTCATCAACTATAAAATTTTCATTTTGTTGTAAGCTTTTTGCCTTGTTATTTTTCGGGATGAAGGGAGAGCGAAAAGTCAAAGTTTTGATTTAAAAAAAAATTGTACATCTAAAATGGAAAATCACAATGCACAATTGCAGGGAGACATAATTCCAAAGAATGTCTGTAGTTTTTAGGGATTGTAAGCTCTTTTTAGTTTTTATATCTCAAGTTTTACAATCGTCGGGAAAAATTGGTGGCAGAGGATTTTAACTGAGTCTTGAATTGCAATCCATAAGTCATTTCATACAAAAATATAGCCCGTTACGCATGATAATTCACTTTACAATCATCAATGATTGTTAGATCAAATTGTTGAAAATGGGAAAAATAATGACTTGTTAGACTCGGGTAAATATCCCACCGCACGTTCACTTGAGAATTTAATGAGCGTTTGTTATTCTCTGTAAAAGCTTTGGATCCATAGGTCATTTGAATCTTTAACATGTTTCAAGCATGCAAATTCATTTTTATAACATGTGTAGAAAAAATCTCCTTCATGTAAAATTCCAAGCTTAATAGGGTTGGACAAATGGAATTTCCCAAACTTGGATAACAAAACTTTTGTCTTCATTTGTGGTGTGTGAATAGATATTTTTTATTTACATTAGTTATTATTTTAAATATTTTCCACACATCAACTATAAAAATTCTATTTTGTTGTGATCTTTTTTGCCTTTATTGTTTATGGGATGAAGCGGGAGCGAAAACTCAAAGTTCTGATTTAAGAAAAAAGTGTACATCTAAAATGGAAATGCACAATGCACAAATGTAGAGAGAGATATTTCCAAAGAGTTTCTGTATGTTTTAGGGATCATATGCACTCTTTCATTTTTATATCTAAGGTTTTGCAATCGTCGGGAAATGGGGGAGGCTGGCGATTTTTAACTGAGTGTTGACTTCAAATCCATAAGTCATTTCTTACAAAAATATAGCCCGTTACGCATGACAAATCACTTTACAATCACAAGTGATTGTTAACTCAACATTTTGAAAATGGGCAAAATAATGGCTTGTTTGACTCGGGCAAATATCCCACAACGCGTTCACTTGAGAATTTAATGAGCGTTTGTTATTCTCTTTAAAAGCTTTCGATCCATAGGTCATTTGAATCTTTAACATGTTTTTGGCATGCATATCCATTGTTAAAACATATGTAGAAAAAATCTCGTTCATGTAAAATTCCAAGATATTAGTTTTGGACTAGTGGAATTTCCCAAACTTGGATAGCAAAACTTTTGTGTTCATTTGTGGTGTGTGAATAAGTTTTCTTCATTTACTTTTTTTATTATTTTAAACTACTTTTTCCGTACATCAACTATGAAATTTTCATTTTGCTGTGTTCTATTTGCCTTTTTTGTTTACGGGATGAAAGGAGAGCCAAAAACTCGAAGTTTTGATTTAAAAAAAATGTGTACATCTAAAACGGAAATGCACAATGCACATATGTAGAGAGAGATAATTCCAAAGAGTGTCTGTAATTTTTAGGGATTGTAAGCACCTTTTCGTTTTTATATCTCAGGTTTTGCAATCGTCGGGAAAAATGGGGTGCGGGGGATTTTTAATTGAGTGTTGAATTGCAATCCATAAGTCATTTCATACAATAATATAACCCGTTACGCATGATAAATCACATTACAATCATCTATGATTAATTATGTCAGCTTTTTGCAAATTGGCAAAATAATGGCATGTTTGACTCGGGTAAATATTCCACCGCAAGTTCACTTGAGAATTTAATGAGCGTTTGTTATTCTCTTTAAAAGCTTTGCATCCATAGCTCATTTGCATCTTTAACATGTTTCAAATATGCATATCCATTTTTAAAACATGTGTGGACGAAATCTCTTTCTTGGAAAATTCCAAGCTATTAGTGTTAAACTAGTGGAATTTCCCAAAATTGGATAACAAAACTTTTGTGTTCATTTGTGTTGGGTGAATAAATTTTCTTTATTTATATTTGTTATTGTTTTAAATTTTTTCCATACATCAACTATAAAATTTTCATTTTGTTGTAAGCTTTTTGCCTTGTTTGTTTTCGGGATGAAGGGAGCGAAAAGTCAAAGTTTTGATTTAAGAAAAAAGTGTACAACTAAAACGGAAAAGCACAATGCAAAATTGTAGGGAGAGATAATTCCAAAGAGTGTCTATAATTTTTAGGGATTGTAAGCTCTTTTCAGTTTTTATATCTCAATTTTTGTAATCGTAGGGAAAAATTGGTGGCCGAGGATTTTTAACTGAGTGTTGAATTGCAATCCATAAGTCATTTCGTACAAAAATATAGTCCGTTACGCAAGATAAATCACATTAAAATCATCTATGATTGTTAGATCAAATTTTTGAAAATGGGCAAAATAATGACTTGTTAGACTCGGGTAAATATCCCACCGCACGTTCACTTGAGAATTTAATGAGCGTTTGTTATTCTCTTTAAAAGCTTTGGATCCATAGGTCATTTGAATCTTTAACATGTCTCAAGTATGCATATTCATTTTTAAAACATGTGTAGAAAAAATCTCCTTCATGTAAAATTCCAAGCTTAATAGGGTTGGACTAATGGAATTTCCCAAACTTGGATAACAAAACTTTGGTGTTCATTTGTGGTGTGTGAATAGATATTTTTTATTTACATTAGTTATTATTTTAAATATTTTCCACACATGAACTATAAAAATTTGATTTTGTTGTGATCTTTTTTGCCTTTTTTCTTTTCGGGATGAAGGGGGAGCGAAAACTCAAAGTTCTGATTTAAGAAAAAAGTGTACATTTAAAATGGAAACGCACAATGCACAAATGTAGAGAGAGATATTTCCAATGAGTGTCTGTATGTTTTAGGGATCGTATGCAGTCTTTCGTTTTTATATCTAAGGTTTTGCAATCGTTGGGAAATGGGGGAGGCGGGCGATTTTTAACTGAGTGTTGACTTCAAATCCATAAGTCATTTCTTACAAAAATATAGCCCATTACGCATGACAAATCACTTTACAATTATCTATGATTGTTAGCTCAACTTTTTGAATATGGGCAAAATAATGGCTTGTTTGACTCGGGCAAATATCCCACCGCACGTTCACTTGAGAATTTAATGAGCGTTTGTTATTCTCTTCAAAAGCTTTGGATCCATAGGTCATTTGAATCTTTAACATGTTTCTGGCATGCATATCCATTTTTAAAACATGTGTAGAAAAAATCTCCTTCATGTAAAATTCCAAGATATTAGTTTTGGACTAGTGGAATTTCCCAAACTCGGATAACAAAACTTTTGTGTTCATTTGTGGTGTGTGAATAAATTTTCTTCCTTTACTTTTTTTATTGTTTTAAACTTTTTTTGTACATCAACTATGAAATTTTCATTTTGCTGTGATCTAAATGCCTTTTTTGTTTATGGAATGATGGGAGAGCGAAAAACTCGAATTTTTGATTTAAGAAAAATGCGTAGATCTAAAACGGAAATGCACAATGCACATATGTAGAGAGAGATAATTCCAAAGAGTGTAAGTAATTTTTAGGGATTGTAAGCACCTTTTCTTTTTTATATCTCAAGTTTTGCAATCGTCGGGAAAAATGGGTTGCGGAGGATTTTTAACTCAGTATTGAATTGCAATCCATAAGTCATTTCATACAAAAATATAGCCCGTTACGCATGATAAATCACATTACAATCATCTATGATTAATTATGTCAAATTTTTGAAAATGGGGAAAATAATGACTTGTTAGACTCGGGTAAATATCCCAACGCACGTTCACTTGAGAATTTAATGAGCGTTTGTTATTCTCTTCAAAAGCTTTGGATCCATAGGTCATTTGCATCTTTAACATGTTTCAAGCATGCATATGCATTTTTAAACATGTGTAGAAAAAATCTCCTTCATGTAAAATTCCAAGCTTAAAAGAGTTGGACTAATGGAATTTCCCAAACTTGGATAACAAAACTTTTGTGTTCATTTGAGGTGTGTGAATAAATATTTTTTATTTGCATTAGTTATTATTTCTAATATTTTCCACACATCAACTATAAAATTTTTATTTTGTTGTGATCTTTTTTTCCTTTTTTGTTTACGGGATGAAGGGGGTGCGAAAACTCAAAGTTTTGATTTAAGAAAAAAGTGTACATCTAAAATGGAAATGCACAATGCACTAATGTAGAGAGAGAAATTTCCAAAGAGTGACTGTATGCTTTAGGGATTGTATGCACTTTTTCGTTTTTATATCAAAGGTTTTGCAATCGTCAGGAAACGGGGGAGGCAAGCAATTTTTAACTGAGTGTTGACTTCAAATCCATAAGTCATTTCTTAAAAAAGTATAGCCCGTTACACATGACAAATCACTTTACAATCATCTATGATTGCTAGCTCAACTTTTTGAATATGGGCAAAATAATGGCTTGTTTGACTCGGGCAAATATCCCACCGCACGTTCACTTGAGAATTTAATGAACGTTTGTTATTCTTTTTAAAAGCTTTGGATCCATATGTCAATTGAATCTTTAACATGTTTCTGGCATGCATATTGATTTTTAAAACATGTGTAGAAAAAATCTCCTTCATGTAAAATTCCAAGATATTAGTTTTGAACTAGTGGAATTTCCCAAACATGGATAACAAAACTTTTGTGTTCATTTGTGGTGTGTGAATAAATTTTCTACATTTACTTTTTTTATTGTTTTAAACTTTTTCCGTACATCAACTATGAAATTTTCATTTTGCTGTGATCTATTTACCTTTTTTGTTTACGGGATGAAGGGAGAGCGAAAAACTCGAAGTTTTTATTTAAGAAAAATGTGTACATCTAAAACGGAAATGCACAATGCACATATGTAGTGAGAGATAATTCCAAAGAGTGTCTGTAATTTTTAGGAATTGTAAGCACCTTTTCGTTTTTATATCTTAGGTTTTGCAATCGTCGGGAAAAATGGGTTGCGGAGGATTTTTAACTGAGTGTTGAATTGCAATCCATAAGTCATTTCGTACAAAAATATAGCCCGTGACGCATGAAATATCACATTACAATCATCTATGATTAATTATGTCAGCTTTTTGCAAATGGGCAAAATAATGGCATGTTTGACTCGGGTAAATATCCCACCGGAAGTTCACTTGAGAATTTAATGAGCGTTTGTTATTCTCTTGAAAAGCTTTGCATCCATAGCTCATTTGCATCTTTAACATGTTTCAAACATGCATATCCATTTTTAAAACATGTGTGGATGAAATCTTTTGCTTGCAAAATTCCAAGCTATTAGGGTTAAACTAGTGGAATTTTCCAAAATTGGATAACAAAACTTTTGTGTTCATTTGTGTTGGGTGAATAAATTTTCTTTATTTATATTTTTTATTGTTTTCAATTTTCTCCATACATCAACTATAAAATTTTCATTTTTTTGTAAGCTTTTTGCCTTGTTTGTTTTCGGGGAGGAAGGGAGAGCGAAAAGTCAAAGTTTTGATTTAAGAAAAAAGTGTACATCTAAAATGGAAAAGCTCAATGCACAATTGTAGGGAGAGATAATTCCAAAGAGTGTCTGTAATTTTTAGGGATTGTAAGCTCTTTTTAGTTTTTATATCTCAAGTTTTGCAATCGTCAGGAAAAATTGGTGGCAAAGGATTTTTATTTGAGTGTTTAATTGCAATCCACAAGTCATTTCATACAAAAATATAGCCCGTTACGCATGATAAATCACTTTACAATCATCTATGATTGTTAGATCAAATTTTTGAAAATGGGCAAAATAATGAGACTCAGGTAAATATCCCACCGCACGTTCACTTGAGAAGTTAATGAGCGTTTGTTATTCTCTTTAAAAGCTTTGGATCCATTGGTCATTTGAATCTTTAAAATTTATCAAGCATGCATATCCATTTTTAAAACATGTGTAGAAAAAATCTCCTTCATGTAAAATTCCAAGCTTAATAGGGTTGGACAAATGGAATTTCCCAAACTTGGATAACAAAACTTTTTTGTTCATTTGTGGTGTGTGAATAGATATTTTTTATTTATATTAGTTATTATTTTAAATCTTTTCCACACATCAACTATAAAAATTTTATTTTGTTGTGATCTTTTTTGCCTTTTTTGTTTACGGGATGAAGGGCGGAGCAAAAACTAAAAGTTCTGATTTAAGAAAGAAGTGTACATCTAAAATGGAAATGCACAATGCATAAATGGAGAGAGAGAGATTTCCAAAGAGTGTCTGTATGTTTTATGGATCGGATGGACTCTTTCGTTTTGATATCTAAGGTTTTGCAATCGTCGGGAAACGGGGGAGGCGAGCGATTTTCAACTGAGTGTTGACTTCAAATCCATAAGTCATTTCTTACAAAAATATACCCCGTTACGCATGACAAATCACTTTACAATCATCTATGATTGTTAGCTCAACTTTTTGAATATAGGCAAAATAATGGCTTGTTTGACTCGGGCAAATATCCCACCGCACGTTCACTTGAGAATTTAATGAGCGTTTGTTATTCTCTTTAAAAGCTTTGGATCCATAGGTCATTTGAATGTTTAACATGTTTCTGGCATGCATATCCATTTTTAAAACTTGTGTACAAAAAATCCCTTCATGTAATATTCCAAGATATTAGTTTTCTACTAGTGGAATTTCTAAAACTTGGATAAGAAAACTTTTGTGTTCATTTGTGGTGTGTGAATAAATTTTCTTCATTTACTTTTTTTATTGTTTTAAACTTTTTTCGTACATCAACTATGAAATTTTCATTTTGCTGTGATCTATTCGCCTTTTTTGTTTACGGAATGAAGGGAGAGCGAAAACTTAAAGTTTTGATTTAAGAAAAAATGTGTACATCTAAAACGGAAATGCACAATTCACAAATGTAGAGAGAGATAATTCCAAAGAGTGTTTGTAATTTTTAGGGACTGTAAGCACCTTTTCGTTTTTATATCTCAGGTTTTTTAATCGTTGGGAAAAATGGGTTGCGGAGGATTTTTTACTCAGCGTTGAATTGCAATCCTTAAGTCATTCCATACAAAAATATAGCCCGTTACGCATGATAAATCACATTACAATCATCTATGATTAATTATGTCAGCTTTTTACAAATGGGCAAAATAATGGCATGTTTGACTTGGGTTAATATCCCACCACAAGTTCACTTGAGAATTTATTGAGCGTTTGTTATTCTCTTTAAAAGCTTTGCATCCATAGCTGATTTTCCATTTTTAAAACATGTGTGGATGAAATCTCTTTCTTGCAAAATTCCAAGCTATTAGGGTTAAACTAGTGGAATTTCCCAAAATTGGATAACAAAACTTTTGTGTTCATTTGTGTTGGGTGAATAAATTTTATTTATTTATATTTTTAATAGTTTTAAATTATTTCCATACATAAACGATAAAATTTTCATTTTGTTGAAAGCTTTCTTCCTTGTTTTTTTTCGGGATCAAGGGAGAGCGAAAAGTCAAAGTTTTGATTTAATAAAAAAGTGTACATCTAAAATGGAAAAGCACAATGCGCAATTGTAGGGAGAGATAATTCTAAAGAGTGTTCTTAATTTTTAGGGATTGTAAGCTCTTTTTAGTTTTTATATCTCAGGTTTTGCAATCGTCGGGAAAAATTGGTGGCAGAGGATTTTTAACTGAGTGTTGAATTGCAATCCATAAGTCATTTCATACAAAAATATAGCCCGTTACGCATGATAAATCACTTTACAATCATCTACGATTGTTAGATCAAATTTTTGAAAATGGGCAAAATAATGACTTGTTAGACTCGGGCAAATATCCCACCGCACGTTCACTTGAGAATTTAATGAGCTTTTCTTATTCCCTTTAAAAGCTTTGGATCCATAGGTCATTTGAATCTTTAACATGTTTCAAGCATGCATATCCATTTTTAAAACATGTGTAGAAAAAATATCCTTCATGTAAAATTCCATGATATTAGTTTTGGACTAGTGGAATTTCCCAAACTTGGATAACAAAACTATTGTGTTCATTTGTGGTGTGTGAATAAATTTTCCTCATTTAAATTTTTATTGTTTTAAACTTTTTCTGTAGAACAACTATGAAATTTTCTTTTTGCTGTGATCTATTTGCCTTTTTTGTTTACGGGATGAAGGGAAAGCGAAAAACTCGAAGTTTTTATTTAAGAAAAATGTTTACATCTAAAACGGAAATGTACAATGCACATATGTACAGAGAGATAATTCAAAAGAGTGTCTGTATTTTTTAAGGATTGTAAGCACCTTTTCGTTTTTATATCTCAGGTTTTGCACTCGTCTGGAAAAATGGGTTGCAGAGGATTTTTAACTGAGTATTGAATTGCAATCCATAAGTCATTTCATACAGAAATATAGCCCGTTACGCAAGATAAATCACATTACAATCATCTATAATTAATTATGTTAGCTTTTTGCAAATGCGCAAAATAATGGCATATTTGACTCGGGTAAATATCCCACCGCAAGTTCACTTGAGAATTTAATGAGCGTTTGTTATTCTCTTTAAAAGCTTTGGATCCATAGGTCATTTGATCTTTAACATGTTTCAAGCATGCATATCCCTTTTTAAAACATGTGTAGAAAAAATCTCCTTCATGTAAAATTCCAAGCTTAATAGAGTTGGACTGATGGAATTTCCCAAACTTGGATAACCAAACTTTTGTGTTCATTTGTGGTGTGTGAATAGATATTTTTTATTTACTTTAGTTATTATTTTAAATATTTTCCACACATCAACTATAAAATTTTTATTTTGTTCTGATCTTTTTTACCTTTTTTGTTTACGGGATGAAGGGGGGAGAGAAAACTCAAAGTTTTATTTAAGAAAAAAGTGTACATCTAAAATGGAAATGTACAATGCACAAATGTAGAGAGAGGTATTTCCAACGAGTGTCTGTGTTTTTTAGGGATCGTATGCACTCTTTCGTCGGGAATTGGGGGAGGCGGGCGATTTTTAACTGAGTGTTGACTTCAAATCCATAAGTCATTTCTTACAAAAATATAGCCCGTTACGCATGACAAATCACTTTACAATCATCTATGATTGTTAGCTCAACTTTTTGAATATGGGCAAAATAATGGCTTGTTTGACTCGGGCAAATATCCCTCAGCACGTTCACTTGAGAATTTAAAGAGCGTTTGTTATTCTCTTTAAAACCTTTGGATCCATAGGTCATTTGAATCTTTAACATATTTCTGGCATGTATATCTAATTTTAAAACATGTGTAGAAAAAATCTCCTTCAAGTAAAATTCCAAGATATTCGTTTTGGACAGTGGAATTTCCCAAACTTGGATAACAAAACTTTTGTATTCATTTGTGGTGTGTGAATAAATTTTCTTCATTTACTTTTTTTATTGTTTTAAACTTTTTCCGTACATCAACTATGAAATTTTCATTTTGCTGTGATCTATTTGCCTTTTTTGTTTACGGGATGAAGGGAAAGCGAAAAACTCGAAGTTTTGATTTGAGAAAAATGTGTAGATCTAAAACGGAAATGCACAATGCACATATGTAGAGAGAGATAATTCCAAAGAGTGTCTGTAGTTTTTAGGGATTGTAAGCACCTTTTCATTGTTATATCTCACGTTTTGCAATCATCGGGAAACGGGGGAGGCGGGCGATTTTTAACTGAGTGTTGAATTGCAATCCATAAGTCATTTCATACAAAAATATAGCCCGTTATGCATGATAAATCACATTACAATCATCTATGATTAATTTTGTCAAATTTTTGAAAATGGGCAAAATAATGACTTGTTAGACTCGGGTAAATATCCCACCGCACGTTCACTTGAGAATTTAATGAGTGTTTGTTATTCCCCTTAAAAGCTTTGGATCCATAGCTTATTTGAATCTTTAACATGTTTTCGGCATGCATATTCATTTTTAAAACATGTGTAGAAAAAATCTCCTTCATGTAAAATTCCAAGATATTAATTTTGGACTAGTGGAATTTCCCAAACTTGGATAACAAAACTTTTGTGTTCATTTGTGGTGTGTGAATAAATTTTCTTCATTTACTTTTTTTATTGTTTTAAACTTTTTCCGTACATCAACTATGAAATTTTCATTTTGCTGTGATCTATTTGCCTTTTTTGGTTACGGGATGAAGGGTGAGCGAAAAACTCGAAGTTTTGATTTAAGAAAAATGTGTACATCTAAAACGAAAATGCACAATGCACATATGTAGAGAGAGACAATTCCAAAGAGTGTCTGTAATTTTTAGGGACTGTAAGCACCTTTTTGTTTTTATATCTCAGGTTTTGCAATCGTCGGGAAAAATAGGTTGCGGAGGATTTTTAACTGAGTGTTGAATTGCAATCCATAAGTCATTTCATACAAAAATATAGCCCATTATGCATGATAAATCACATTACAATCATCTATGATTAATTATGTCAGCTTTTTGCAAATGGGCAAAATAATGGCTTGTTTGACTCGGGTAAATATCCCACCGCAAGTTCACTTGAGAATTTAATGAGTGTTTGTTATTCTCTTTAAAAGCTTTGCATCCATAGCGCATTTGCATCTTTAACATGTTTCAAACATGCATATCCATTTTTAAAACAAGTGTGGATGAAATCTCTTTCTTGCAAAATTCCAAGCTGGGTTAAACTAGTGGAATTTCCCAAAATTGGATAGCAAAACTTTTGTGTTCATTTGTTTTGGGTGAATAAATTTTCATTATTTATATTTGTTATTGTTTTAAATTTTTTCCATACACCAACTTAAAAATTTCATTTTGTTGTAAGCTTTTTGCCTTGTTTGTTTTCGGGATGAAGGGACAGCGAAAAGTTAAAGTTTTGATTTAAGAAAGAAGTGTACATCTAAAATGGAAAAGCACAATGCACAATTTTATGGAGAGATAATTCCAAAGAGTGTCTGTAATTTTTAGGGATTGTAAGCTCGTTTTAGTTTTTATATCTTAGGTTTTGCAATCGTCGGGAAAAATTGGGTGCAGAGGATTTTTAACTGAGTGTTGAATTGCAATCCGTAAGTCATTTCATACAAAAATATAGTCTGTTACGCATGATAAATTACTTTACAATCATCAATGATTGTGAGATCAAATTTTTAGAAATGGGCAAAATAATGACTTGTTAGACTCGGGTAAATATCCCATCGCACGTTCACTTGGGAATTTAATGAGCGTTTGTTATTCTCTTTAAAAGCTTTGGATCCATAAGTCATTTAAAACTTTAACATGTTTCAAGCATGCATATCCATTTTTAAAACATGTGTAGAAAAAATCTCCTTCATGTAAAATTCCAAGCTTAATGTGGTTGGACTAATGGAATTTTCCAAACTTGGATAACAAAACTTTCTGTTCATTTGTGGTGTGTGAATGGATATTTTTTATTTACATTAGTTATTATTTTAAATATTTTCCCCACATGAACTATAAAAATTTTATTTTGTTGTGATCTTTTTTGCCTTTTTTGTTTACGGGATGAAGGGGAAGCGAAAACTCAAAGTTCAAATTTAAGAAAAAAGTGTACATCTAAAATTGAAATGCACAATGCACAAATGTAGAGAGATATATTTCCAAAGAGTGTGTGTATGTTTTAGGGATCGTATGCACTTTTTCGTTTTTATATCTAAGGTTTTGCAATCGTCGGGAAAATGGGGAGGCGGGCGATTTTTAACTTAGTTTTGACTTTAAGTCCATCAGTCATTTCTGACAAAAATATAGCCCCTTAAGCATGACAAATCACTTTGCAATTTTTAGGGATTGTAAACACCATTTCGTTTTTATATCTCAGGTTTTGCAATCGTCGGGAAAAATGGGTTGCGGAGGATTTTTAACTGAGTGTTGAATTGCAATCTATAAGTCATTTCATACAAGAATATAGCCCGTTACGCATGATACATCACATTACAATCATCTATGATTAATTATGTCAGCTTTTTGCAAATGGGCAAAATAATGGCATATTTGACTTGGGTAAATATCCCACTGCAAGTTCACTTGAGAATTTAATGAGCGTTTGTTATTGTCTTTAAAAGCTTTGCATCGATAGCTCATTTGCATCTTTAACATGTTTCAAACATGCATAACCATTTTTAAAACATGTGTGGATGAAATCTCTTTCTTGCAAAATTCCAAGCTATTAGGGTTAAACTAGTGGAATTTCCCAAAATTGGATAACAAAACTTTTGTGTTCATTTGTGTTAGGTGAATAAATTTTCTTTATTTATATTTGTTATTTTTTTAATTTTTTCCATACATCAACTATAAAATTTTCATTTTGTTGTAAGCTTTTTGCCTTGTTTGTTTTCGGGATGAAGGGAGAGCGAAAAGTCAAAGTTTTGATTTAGGAAAAATGTGTACATATAAAATGGAAAAGCACAATGCACAATTGTAGGGAGAGATAATTCCAAAGAGTGTCTGTAATTTTTAGGAATTGGAAGCTCTTTTTAGTGTTTATATCTCAGGTATTGCAATCGTCGGGAAAAATTGGTGGCAGTGGATTTTTAACAGAGTGTTGAATTGCAAACCATAAGTCATTTCATAGAAAAATATAGCCCGTTACGCATCATAAATCACTTTACAATCATCTATGATTGTTAGATCAAATTTTTCAAAATGGGCAAATTAACGACTTGTTAGACTCGGATAAATATCCCACCGCACGTTCACTTGAGAATTTAATGAGCGTTTGTTATTCTCTTTAAAAGCATTGGATCCATAGGTTATTTGAATCTTTAACATGTTTCAAGCATGCATATCCATTTTTAAAACATGTGTAGAAAAAATCTCCTTGATGTAAAATTCCAAGCTTAATAGGGTTGGACTAATGGAATTTCCAAAACTTGGATAGAAAAAAATTTGTGTTCATTTGTGGTGCGTGAATAGATATTTTTTATTTACAATAGTTATTATTTTAAATATTTTCCACACATCAACTATAAACTTTTAATTTTGTTGTGATCTTTTTTGCCTTTTTTGTTTACGGGATGAAGCGGGTGCGAAAACTCAAAGTTCTGATTAAAGAAAAAAGTGTACATCTAAAATGGAAATGCACAATGCACAAATGTAGAGAGAGATATTTCCAAAGAGTGTCTATATGTTTTTGGGAACGTATGCACTTTTTCGTTTTTATATCAAAGTTTTTGCAATCGTCGGGAAATGGGGGAGGCGGGCGATTTTTAACTGAGTGTTGACTTCAAATCCATAAGTCATTTCTTACAAAAATATAGCCCGTTACGCATGACAAATCACTTTACAATCACCTATGATTGTTAGCTAAACTTTTTGAATATGGGCAAAATAATAGGTTGTTTAACTCTGGCAAATATCCCACCACACGTTCACTTGAGAATTTAATGAGCGTTTGTTATTCTCTTTAAAAGCTTTGGATCCATAGGTCATTTGAATCTTTAACATGTTTCTGGCATGCATATTCATTTTTAAAACATGTGTACAAAAAATCTCCTTCATGTAAAATTCCAAGATATTAATTTTGGACTAGTGGAATTTCCCAAACTTGGATAACAAAACTTTTGTGTTCATTTGTGGTGTGTGAATAAATTTTCTTCATTTACTTTTTTTATTGTTTTAAACTTTTTCCGTACATCAACTATGAAATTTTATTTTGCTGTGATCTATTTGCCTTTTTTGGTTACGGGATGAAGGGAGAGCGAAAAACTCGAAGTTTTGATTTAAGAAAAATTTGTACATATAAAATGGAAATGCACATTGCACATATGTAGAGAGAGACAATTCCAAAGTGTGTCTGTAATTTTTAGGGACTGTAAGCACCTTTTCGTTTTTATATCTCAAGTTTTGCAATCGTCGAGAAAAATAGGTTGCGGAGGATTTTTAACTGAGTGTTGAATTGCAATCCATAAGTCATTTCATACAAAAATATAGCCCATTACTAATGATAAATCACATTACAATCATCTATGATTAATTATGTCAATTTTTTGTAAATGGGCAAAATAATGGCATGTTTGACTCGGGTAAATATCACACCGCAAGTTCACTTGAGAATTTAATGAGGGTTTGTTATTCTCTTTAAAAGCATTTCATCCATAGCTCATTTGCATCTTTAACATGTTTCAAACATGCATATCCTTTTTTAAAACAAGTGTGGATGAAATCTCTTTCTTGCAAAATTCCAAGCTGGGTTAAACTAGTGGAATTTCCCAAAATTGGATAGCAAAATTTTTGTGTTCATTTGTGTTGGGTGAATAAATTTTCATTATTTATATTTGTTATTGTTTTAAATTTTTTCCATACACCAACTTAAAAATTTCATTTTGTTGTAAGCTTTTTGCCTTGTTTGTTTTCGGGATGAAGGGACAGCGAAAAGTTAAAGTTTTGATTTAAGAAAAAAGTGTACATCTAAAATGGAAAAGCACAATGCACAATTGTAGGGAGAGATAATTCCATAGAGTGTCTGTAATTTTTAGGGATTGTAAGCTCTTTTAAGTTTTTATATCTCAGGTTTTGCAATCGTCGGGAAAAATTGGTGGCTGAGGATTTTTAACTGAGTGTTGAATTGCAATCCATAAGTCATTTCATACAAAAATATAGCCCATTACGCGTGATAAACACTTTACAATCTTTTATGATTTTTAGATCAAATTTTTAAAAATGGGGAAAATAATGACTTGTTAGACTCGGGTAAATATCCCACCGCACGTTCACATGGGAATTTAATGAGCGTTTGTTATTCTCTTTGAAAGCTTTGGATCCATAGCTCATTTAAAACTTTAACATGTTTTAAGCATGCATATCCATTTTTAAAACATGTGTAGAAAAAATCTCCTTCATGTAAAATTCCAAGCTTAATAGGGTTGGACTAATGGAATTTCCCAAACTTGGATAACTAAACTTTCTGTTCATTTGTGGTGTGTGAATGGATATTTTTTATTTTAGTTATTATTTTAAATATTTTCCACACATCAACTATAAAATTTTATTTTGTTGTGATCTTTTTTGCCTTTTTTGTTTACGGGATAAAGGGGAAGCGAAAACTCAAAGTTCAGATTGAAGAACAAAGTGTACATCTAAAATGGAAATGCACAACGCACAAATGTAGAGAGATATATTTCCAAAGAGTGTGTGTATGTTTTAGGGATCGTATGCACTTTTTCGTTTTTATATCTAAGGTTTTGCAATCGTCGGGAAACGGGGGAGGCGGGCGATTTTTAACTTAGTGTTGACTTTAAATCCATCAGTCATTTCTGACAAAAATATAGCCCCTTACGCATGACAAATCACTTTACAATCACCTATGATTGTTAGCTCAACTTTTTGAATATGGGCAAAATATTGGCTTGTTTGACTCGGGAAAATATCCCACCGCACGTTCACTTGAGAATTTAATGAGCGTTTGTTATTCTCTTTAAAAGCTTTGGTTCCATAGGTCATTTGAATCTTTAACATGTTTCTGGTATGCATATCCTTTTTTAAGACATGTGTAGAAAAAATCTCCTTCATGTAAATTTCCAAGATATTAGTTTTGGACTGGAATTTCCCAAACTTGGATAACAAAACTTTTGTGTTCATTTCTAGTGTGTGAATAAATTTTCTTCATTTAGTTTTTTTATTATTTTAAACCTTTTTCGTACATCAACTATGAAATTTTCATTTTGCTGTGATCTATTTGCCTTTTTTGTTTACAGGACAAAGGGAGAGAGAAAAACTCGAAGTTTTGATGTAAGTAAAATGTGTACACCTCAAAACGGAAAGGCACAATGCACATATGTAGAGAGAGATAATTCCGAAGAGTGTTTGTAATTTTTAGGGATTGTAAGCACCTTTTCGTTTTTATATCTCAGGTTTTGCAATCGTCTTGAAAAATGGGTTGCGGAGGATTTTTAACTGAGTGTTGAATTGCAATCCATAAGTTATTTCATACAAAAATATAGCTTGTTACACATGATAAATCACATTAAAATCATCTATGTTTAATTATGTCAGCTTTTTGCAAATGGGCAAAATAATGGCATGTTTGACTCGGGTAAATATCCCACCGCAAGTTCACTTGAGAATTTCATGAGAGTTTGTTATTCTCTTTAAAAGCTTTGAATCCATAGCTCATTTGCATCTTTAACATGTTTCAAACATGCATATCCTTTTTTAAAACATGTGTGGATCAAATCTCTTTCTTGCTAAATTCCAAGCTATTAGGGTTAAACTAGTGGAATTTCCCAAAATTGGATAACAAAACTTTTGTGTTCATTTGTGTTGGGTGAATAAATTTTCTTTATTTATATTTTTTATTGTTTTAAATTATTTCCATACATCAACTATAAAATTTTCATTTTGTTGTAAGGTTTTTTTGCCTTGTTTGTTTTCGGGATGAAGGGAGAGCGAAAAGTCAAAGTTTTGATTTAAGAAAAAAGTGTACATCTAAAATGGAAAAGCACAATGCACAATTGTAGGGAGAGATAATTCCAAAGAGTGTCTATAGTTTTTAGGGATTGTAAGCTCTTTTTAGTTTTTATATCTCAGGTTTTGCAATCGTCGGGAAAAATTGGTGGCAGAAGATTTTTAACTGAGTGTTGAATTGTAATCCATAATCATTTAATACAAAAATATAGCCCGTTACGCATGATAAATCACTGTACAATCATCTATGATTGTTACATCAAATTTTTAAAAATGGGTAAAATAATGACTTGTTAGACTCGGGTAAATATCCCACCGCACATTCACTTGGGAATTTAATGAGCATTTGTTATTCTCTTTAAAAGATTTGGATCCATAGGTCATTTGAATCTTTAACATGTTTCGAGCATGCATATCCATTTTTAAAACATGTGTAGGAAAAATCTCCTTCATGTAAAATTCCAAGCTTAATATGGTTGGACTAATGGAATTTCCAAAACTTGGATAACAAAACTTTTGTCTTCATTTGTGGTGTGTGAATAGATATTTTTTATTTACATTAGATATTATTTTAAGTATTTTCCGCACACCAACTATAAAATTTTTATTTTGTTGTGATCTTTTTTGCCTTTTTTGTTTACGGGATGAAGGGGGAGCGAAAACTCAAAGTTTTGATTTAAGAATAAAGTCTACATCTACAATGGAAAAGCACAATGCACAAATTTAGAGAGAGATATTTCCAAAGAGTGTCTGCATGTTTTAGGGATCGTACGCACTTTTTCGTTTTTATATCTAAGGTTTTGCAATCATCGGGAAACGGGGGAGGCGGGCGATTTTTAACAGAGTGTTGACATCAAATCCATAAGTCATTTCTTACAAAAATATAGGCCGTTACGCATGACAAATTACTTTACAATCACTTATGATTGTTGGCTCAACTTTTTGAATATGGGCAAAATAATGGCTTGTTTGACTCGGGCAAATATCCCACCGCACGTTCACTTGAGAATTTAATGAGCGTTTGTTATTCTCTTTAAAAGCTTTGGATCCGTAGGTGATTTGAATCTTTAACATGTTTCTGGCTTGCATATCCATTTTTAAAATATTTGTAGAAAAAATCTCCTTCATGTAAAAATTCCAAGATATTAGTTTTGGACTAGTGGAATTTTCCAAACTTGGATAACAAAACTTTTGTGTTCATTTGTGGTGTGTGAATAAATTTTCTTCATTTACTTTTTTTATTGTTTTAAACTTTTTTCGTACATCAACTATGAAACTTTCATTTTGCTGTGATCTATTTGCCTTTTTTGTTTACGGGATGAAGGGTGAGCGAAAAACTCGAAGTTTTGATTTAAGAAAAATGCGTACATCTAAAATGAAAATGCACAATGCACATATGGAGAGAGAGATAATTCCAAAGAGTGTCTGTAATTTTTAGGGATTGTAAGCACCTTTTCGTTTTTATATCTCAGGTGTTGCAATCGTCGGGAAAAATAGGTTGTGGAGGATTTTTAACTGAGTGTTGAATTGCAATCCATAAGTCATTTCATACGAAAATATAGCCCGTTACGCACGATAAATCACATTACAGTTATCTATGATTAATTATGTCAGCTTTTTGCAAATGGGCAAAATAATGGCATGTTTGACTTTGCTAAATATCCCACCGCAAGTTCACTTGAGAATTTAATGAGCGTTTGTAATTCTCTTTAAAAGCTTTACATCCATAGCTCATTTGCTTCTTTAACATGTTTCAAACATGCATATCCATTTTTCAAACATGTGTGGGCGAAATCTCTTTCTTGCAAAATTCCAAGCCATTAGGGTTAACCTAGTGGAATTTCCCAAAATTGGATAACAAAACCTTTGTGTTCATTTGTGTTGGGTGAATAAATTTTCTTTATTTATATTTGTTATTGTTTTAAGTTTTTTTCATACATCAACCATAAAATTTTCATTTTGTTGTAAGCTTTTTGCCTTGTTTGTTTTCGGGATGAAGGGAGAGCGAAAAGTCAAAGTTTTGATTTAAGGAAAAAGTGTACATCTAAAATGAAAAAGCACAATGCACAATTATAGGGAGAGATAATTCCAAAGAGTGCCTATAATTTTTTGGGATTGTAAGCTCTTTTAGGGTTTATATCTCAGGTTTTGCAATCGTCAGAAAAAATTGGTGGCAGAGGATTTTTAACTGAGTGTTGAATTGCAATCCATAAGTCATTTCATACAAAAATGTAGACCGTTACGTATGATAAATCACTTCTACAGTCATCTATGATTTTTAGATCAAATTTTTGAAAATGGGTAAAATAATGACTTGTTAGACTCGGGTAAATATCCCACCGCACGTTCACTTGGGAATTTAATAAGCATTTGTTATTCTCTTTAAAAGCTTTGGATCCATAGGTCATTTGAATCTTTAACATGTTTCGAGCATGTATATCCATTTTTAAAACATGTGTAGAAAAAATCTCCTTCATGAAAAATTCCAAGCTTAATAGGGTTGGACTAATGGAATTTCCCAAACTTGGATAACAAAACTTTTGTGTTCATTTTTGGTGTGTGAATAGATATTTTTTATTTACATTAGTTATTATTTTAAATATTTTCCACACATCAACTATAAAATTTTTCTTTTGTTGTGATCTTTTTTGCCTATTTTGTTAACGGAATGAAGGGGGGCGAAAACTCAAAGTTCTGATTTAAGAAAAAAGTGCACATCTAAAATGGAAATGCACAATGCACAAATGTAGAGAGGGATATTTCCAAAGAGTATCTGCATGTTTTAGGGATAGTATGAAATTTTCGTTTTTATATCTAAGGTTTTGCAATCGTGGGGAAACGGGGGAGGCGGGCGATTTTTAACTGAGTGTTGACATCAAATCCATGAGTCATTTCTTACAAAAATATAGCCCGTTACGCATGACAAATCACTTTACAATCACCTATGATTGTTAGCTCAACTTTTTGAATATGGGCAAAATAATGGCTTGTTTGACTCGCGCAAATATCCCACCGCACGTTCACTTGAGAATTTAATGAGCCTTTGTTATTCTCTTTTAAAGCTTTGGATCCATAGGTCATTAGAATCTTTAACATGTTTCTGGCATGCATATCCATTTTTAAAACATGTGCAAAAAAAATCTCCTTCATGTAAAATTCCAAGATATTAGTTTTGGACTAGTGGAATTTCCCAAACTTGGATAACAAAACTTTTGTGTTCATTTGTGGTGTGTGAATAAATTTTCTTCATCTACTTTTTTTATTGTTTTATACTTTTTCCGTACATCAACTATGAAATTTTTATTTTGCTGTGATCTATTTGCGTTTTTTGTTTACGGGATGAAGGGAGAGCGAAAAACTCGAAGTTTTGATTTAAGAAAAATGTGTACATCTAAAACGGAAATGCACAATGCACATATGTAGAGAGAGATAATTCCAAAGAGTGTCTGCAATTTTTAGGGATTGTAAGCACCTTTTCGTTTTTATATCTCAGGTTTTGCAATCGTCGAGAAAAATGGGTTGCAGAGGATTTTTAACTGAGTGTTGAATTGCAATCCATAAGTAATTTCATACAAAACTATAGCCCGTTACGCATGACAAATCACATTACAATGATCTATGATTAATTATGTCAGCTTTTTGGAAATGGGCAAAATAATGGCATGTTTGACTCGGGTAAATATCCCACCGCAAATTCACTTGAGAATTTAATGAGCGTTTGTTATTCTCTTTAAATGCTTTGCATCGATAGCTCATTTGCATCTTTAACATGTTTCAAACATGCATATCCATTTTTAAAACATGTGTGGACGAAATCTCTTTCTTGCAAAATTCAAAGCTATTAGGGTTAAACTAGTGGAATTTCCCAAAATTGGATAACAAAACTTTTGTGTTCATTTGTGTTAGGTGAATAAATTTTCTTTATTTATATTTTTTATTTTTTTAATTTTTTCCATACATCAACTATAAAATTTTCATTTTGTTGTAAGCTTTTTGCTTTGTTGTTTTTCGGGACGAAGGGAGAGCGAAAAGTCAAAGTTTTGATTTAAGAAAAATGTGTACATCTAAAATGGAAAAGCACAATGCACAACTGTAGGGAGAGATAATTCCAAAGAGTGTCTGTATTTTTTAGGGATTGTAAGCTCTTTTTAGTGTTTATATCTCAGGTTTTGCAATCGTCGGGAAAAATAGGTTGCGGAGGATTTTTAACTGAGTGTTGAATTGCAATCCATAAGTCATTTCATACAAAAATATAGCCCGTTACGCAGGATAAATCACAATACAATCATCTATGATTAATTATGTCAGCTTTTTGCAAATGGTCAAAATATTGGCATGTTTGACTCGGGTAAATATTCCACCGCAAGTTCACTTGAGAATTTAAAGAGCGTTTGTTATTCTCTTTAAAAGCTTTGCATCCATAGCTCATTTGCATCTTTAACATGTTTCAAACATGCATATCCATTTTTAAAACATGTGTGGACGAAATCTCTTTCTTGCAAAATTCCAAGCTATTAGGGTTAAACAAGTGGAGTTTCCCAAAATTGGATATCAAAACTTTTGTGTTCATTTGTGTTGGGTGAATAATTTTTTTTATTTATATTTTTTATTGTTTTAAATTTTTTCCATACATGAAATATAAAATTTTCATTTTGTTGTAAGCTTTTTGCCTTGTTTGTTTTCGGGATGAAGGGAGAGTGAAAAGTCAAAGTTTTGATTTAAGAAAAAAGTGTACATCTAAAATGGAAAACCACTATGCACAATTGTAAGGAGAGATAATTCCAAAGAGTGTCTGTAATTTTTAGGGATTGTAAGCTATTTTTAGTTTTTATATCTCAGGTTTTTCAATCGTCGGGAAAAATTGGTGGGAGACGATTTTTAACTGAGTGTTGAATTGCAATCCATAAGTCATTTCATACAAAAATATAGCCTGTTACGCATGATAAATCACTTTACAATCATCTATGATTGTTTGATCAAATTTTTAAAAATGGGCAAAATAATGACTTGTTAGACTCGGGTTAATATCCCACCGCATGTTCACATGAGAATTTAATGAGCGTTTGTTATTCTCTTTAAAAGCTTTGGATCCATTGGTCATTTGAATCTTTAACATGTTTCAATCATGCATATTCATTTTTAAAACATGTGTAGAAAAAATCTCCTTCATGTAAAATTCCAAGCTTAATAGGGTTGGACTAATGGAATTTCCCAAACTTGGATAACAAAACTTTTGTGTTCATTTGTGGTGTGTGAATAGATATTTTTTATTTACATTAGTTATTATTTTAAATATTTTCCACACATCAACTATAAATTTTTTATTTTGTTGTGATCTTTTTTGGCCTTTTGTTTTACGGGATGAAGGGGGAGCGAAAACTCAAAGTTCTGATTCAAGAAAAAAGTGTACATCTAAAATGGAAATGCACAATGCACAAATGTAGAGGGAGATATTTCCAAAGAGTGTCTGTATGTTTTAGGGATCGTATGCTCTTTTTTGTTTTATTATCTATGGTCTTGCAATCGTCGGGAAACGGGGGAGGCGGGCGATTTTTAACTCAGTGTTGACTTCGAATCCATAAGTAATTTCTTACAAAAATATAGCCCGTTACGCATGCCAAATCACTTTACAATCATCTGTGATTGTAAGCTCAAATTTTTGAATATGGGCATAATAATGGCTTGTTTGACTCGGGCAAATATCCCACCGCAACTTCACTTGAGAATTTAATGAGCGTTTGTTATTCTCTTTAAAGGCTTTGGATCCATAGGTCATTTGATTCTTTAACATGTGTTTGGCATGCATATCCATTTTTAAAACATTTGTAGAAAATATCTCCTTCAAGTAAAATTCCAAGAAATTAGTTTTGGACTAGTGGAATTTCCCAAACTTAGATAACAAAACTTTTGGGTTCATTTGTGGTGTGTGAATAAATTTTCTTCATTTACTTTTTTTATTGTTTTAAACTTTTTCCGTACATCAACTATGAAATTTTCAATTTGCTATGATCTATTTGCCTTTTTTGTTTACGGGATGAACGTAGAGCGAAAAACTCGAAGTTTTAATTTAAGAAAAATGTGTACATCTAAAACGGAAATGCACAATGCACATATCTAGAGAGGGATAAATCCAAAGAGTGTCTGTAATTTGTAGGGATTGTAAGCACTTTTTCGTTTTTATATCTTAGGTTTTGCAATCGTCAGGAAAAATGGGTTGCAGAAGATTTTTAACTGAGTGTTGAATTGCAATCCATAAGTTGTTTCATACAAAAATATAGCCTGTTACGCATGATAAATCCCATTACAATCATCTATGATTAATTATGTCAGCTTTTTGAAAATGGGCAAAATAATGGCATGTTTGACTCAGGTAAATATCCGACCGCAAGTTCACTTGAGAATTTAATGAGCGTTTGTTATTCTCTTTAAAAGCTTTGCATGCATAGCTCATTTGCATCTTTAACATGTTTCAAACATGCATATCCATTTTTAAAACATGTGTCGACGAAATCTCTTTCTTGCAAAATTCCAAGCTATTAGGGTTAAACTGGTGGAATTTCCCAAAATTGGATAACAAAAATTTTGTGGTCATTTGTGTTGGGTGAATAAATTTTTGTTATTTATATTTTTTATTGTTTTAAATTTTTTCCTTACATCAACTACAAAATTTTTATTTTGTTGTAAGCTTTTTGCCTTATTTGTTTTCGGGAGGAAGGGAGAGCAAAAAGTCAAAGTTTTGATTTAAGAAAAAAGTGTACATCTAAAATGGAAAAGCACAATGCACAATTGTAGGGAGAGATAATTCCTAAGATTATCTGCAATTTTTAGGGATTGTAAGCTCTTTTTAGTTTTTATATCTCAGGTTTTGCAATCGTCGGGAAAAATTGGTGGCTGAGGATTTTTAACTGAGTGTTCAATTGCATTCGATAAGTCATTTCATACCAAAATATAACCCGTTATGCATGACAAATCACTTTACAATCATCTATTATTGTTACATCAAATATTTGAAATTGGGCAAAATAATGACTTGTTAGACTCGGGTAAATATCCCACCGCACGTTCACTTAAGAATTTAATGAGCGTTTGTTATTCTCTTTAAAAGCTTTGGATCCATAGGTCATTTGAATCTTTAACATGTTTCAAGCATGCATATCCATTTTTAAAACATGTGTAGAAAAAATCTACTTCATGTAAAATTCCAAGCTTAATAGGGTAGGACTATTGGAATTTCCTAAACTTGGTTAACAAAACTTTTGTGTTCATTTGTGGTGTGTGAATAGATTTTTTTATTTACATTAGTTATTATTTTAAATATTTTCCACACATCAACTATAAAATTTTTATTTTTTTGTGATCTTTTTTGACTTTTTAGTTTACGGGATGAAGGGGGAGTGAAAACTCAAAGTTCTGATTTAAGAAAAAAGTGTACATCTAAAATGGAAATGCACAATGCACAAATGTAGAGAGAGACATTTACTAAGAGTGTTTGTATGTTTTAGGGATCGTATGCACTCTTTCGTTTTTATATCTAAGGTTTTGCAATCGTCGGGAAACGGGGGAGGCGGGCGATTTTTAACTAAGTGTTGACTTCAAATCCATAAGTCATTTCTTACAAAAATATAGCCCGATACGCATGACAAATCACTTTACAATCATCTATGATTGTTAGCTCAACTTTTTGAATATGGGAAAAATAATGGCTTGTTTGACTCGGGCAAATATACCACCTCACGTTCACTTAAGAATTTGTTTATTCTCTTTAAAAGCTTTGGATCCATAGGTCATTTGAATCTTTAACATGTTTCTGGCATGCATTTCCATTTTTAAAACATGTGCAAAAAAAATCTCCTTCTTGTAAAATTCCAAGATATTAGTTTTGGACTAGTGGAATTTCCCAAACTTGGATAACAAAACTTTTGTGTTCATTTGTGGTGTGTGAATAAATTTTCTTCATTTACTTTTTTTATTTTTTTAAACTTTTCTCGTTCATCAACTATGAAATTTTCTTTTTGCTGTGATCTATTTGCCTTTTTTGTTTACGGGATGAAGGGAGAGCGAAAAACTCAAAGTTTTGATTTAAGAAAAATGTGTACATCTAAAATGGAAATGCACAATGCACATATGTAGAGAGAGATTATTCCAAAAAGTTTCTGTAATTTTTAGGGATTGCAAGCACCTTTTCGTTTTTATATCTCAGGTTTTGCAATCATCGGGAAAAATGGGTTGCGGAGGATTTTTAATTGAGTGTTGAATTGGAATCCATAAGTTATTTCATACAAAAATATAGCCCGTTACGCATGATAAATCACATTACAATCATCTATGATTAATTATGTCAGCTTTTTGCAAATGGGCAAAATAATGGCATGTTTGACTCGGGTAAATATCCCACCGCAAGTTCACTTGAGAATTTAATGAGCGTTTGTTATTCTCTTTAAAAGCTTTGCATCCATAGCTCCTTTTTATCTTTAACATGTTTCAAACATGCATATCCATTTTTAAAACATGTGTGGAGGAAATCTCTTTCTTGCAAAATTCCAAGCTATTAGGGTTAAACTAGTGGAATGTCCCAAAATTGGATAACAAAACTTTTGTGTTCATTTGTGTTGGGTGAATAAATTTTTTTTATTTATAATTGTTATTTTTTAAAATTTTTTCCATACATCAACGATAAAATTTTAATTTTGTTGTAAGCTTTTAGCCTTGTTTGTTTTTGGGATGATGGGACTACGAAAAGTCAAAGTTTTGATTTAAGAAAAAAGTGTACATCTAAAATGGAAAAGCACAATGCACAATTTTAGGGAGATATAATTCCAAAGAGTGTTTGTAATTTTTAGGGATTGTAAGCTCTTTTTAGTTTTTATATCTCAGGTTATGCAATCGTCGGGAAAAATTGGTGGCAGAGGATTTTAACTGTGTTGAATTGCAATCCATAAGTCATTTCATAAAAAAATATAGCCCGTTACGCATGATAAATCACTTTACAATCATCTATGATTGTTAGATCAAATTTTCTAAAATGGGTAAAATAATGACTTGTTAGACTCGGGTAAATACCCCACCGCACGTTCACTTGAGAATTTAATGAGCGTTTGTTATTCACTTTAAAAGCTTTGGATCCAAAGGTCATTTGAATCTTTAACATGTTTCAAGCAGGCATGTCCATTTTTAAAACATGTGTATAAAAAATCTCCTTCATGTAAAATTCCAAGCTTAATAGGGTTGGACTAATGGAATTTCCCAAACTTGGATAACAAAACTTTTGTGTTCATTTGTGGTGTGTGAATAGATATTTTTTATTTACATTAGTTATTATTTTAAATATTTTCCAAACATCAACTTTAAAATTTTTATTTTGTTGTGATCGTTTTTGCCATTTTTGTTTACGGGATGAAGGGGGGAGCGAAAACTAGAAGTTCTGATTTAAGAAAAAAGTGTACATCTAAAATGGAACTGCACAATGCACAAATGTGGAGAGAGATATTTCCAAAGAGTGTCTCTATGTTTTAGGGATTGTATGCACTCTTTTGTTTTTATATCTAAGGTTTTGCAATCGTCGGGAAACGGGGGAGGCAGGCGATTTTTAACTGAGTATTGACTTCAAATCGATAAGTCATTTCTTTCAAAAATATAGCCCGTTACGCATGACAAATCACTTTACAATCATCTATGATTGTTAGCTCAAGTTTTTGAATATGGGCAAAATAATGGCTTGTGTGACTCGGGCAAATATCCCACCGCACGTTCACTTGAGAATTTAATGAGCGTTTGTTATTCTCTTTAAAAGCTTTGGATCCATAGGTCATTTGAATCTTTAACATGTTTCTGGCATGCATATCCATTTTTAAAACATGTGTAGAAAAAATCTCCTTCATGTAAAATTCCAAGATATTAGTTTTGGACTAGTGGAATTTCCCAAACTTGGATAACAAAACTTCTGTGTTCATTTGTGGTGTGTGAATAGATATTTTTTATTTACATTAGTTATTATTTTAAATATTTTCCACTCATCAACTATAAAAATTTTATTTTGTTGTGATCTTTTTTGCCTTTTTTGTTTTCGGGTTGAAGGGGGGAGCGAAAACTCAAAGTTCTTATTTAAGAAAAAAATGTACATCTAAAATGGAAATGCACAATGCACAAATGTATAGAGAGATATTTCCAATGAGTGTCTATATGTTTTAGGGATCGTATTGTTATGCACGCAATAACATTATTATTTTAGTTGTTGGATTTAATTTACTTTATTTTAATTCAATTTTAGGCCATAGGGGTATTTTTGGAATTATTTGTTAATAGGGATATTTTTAGAATATTTTATTCATAGGAATATTTCTGTAATATTTTATTAAACCCTAACAGGGTGAACCCTATTTAAGGGGTAAGAGTAATGAGAAAAGGAAGCATTGAAGTATTAAGAATTAGGTTAAATTTAGCGTAAAGAGGCTTAGAGTTCTCCTCAACGAGCTCTAGGGTTTTCAAGCTTCCCTTAGGCTTGATCTTTCATTTTCCTCTTCCCCATGTCTTCCTACTACCCCTACGGTAATGCTTGGAAGACCCGTAACCCGTGGCAGACCCCACATCCTCCCAAAGAATCCACGTGTCAGATCTGGGACCGTAACAACTGGTATCAGAGCGGGAACACACTGGGTTATTCTATATCCCAGGAAAGATGGATTGCTATGGGTAAGGAATTGGAGGAAATACGAGCACGGTTAGATTCTTCCATTGAACGTTATGGAAGGGAGAAACTTGTTGTTACAGCAAAACAGGTCATACGATCTCAAATCTCTATCTCAGACGGATAGAACGGACCATGGCCAAAAAATTCAAAAATTTTGTCTTGAGAGGCGGATGCAGAAAAACAACAGAAATCAGTCCTCCCCTGCTCACGGCAACCCAAGCACGCAGCCATAGTCCGTTACGCACGGGAGGGAAAAAATTTCCTTTTCGCACGGGAGGGTGAAAATTTCCCGGCCATTCGGACTGGGAAATATTTCCGAGAGTCTGTCTCGGAAAAATTTCAATCAGCGAAGCCTCCAAGGGCTGCTAGTCACCGCAGAAGCAGCACGAGACTTCGTCGGCGACAATTCCGCCCTGTTCGGTTACATTCCAACAACATCTACCGTCGACATTCCAACAGAAGATCGTCGGCGACATTTCCGCAGAAGAACGTTGGCGACAATTCCGCAGAAGACCCATCAGCGACATTCTAACAGAACCGTGCGATATTTCGAGAGCCCTCTGTCTCGGCAACTCTCCCATCGGTGAAGCGAAGCCCCAACGGGCTGCTCTTCATAACGGAAAATCAGGCGATTCCGTCGGTGCCAGGAGAGAGGAAGGAGACGTTCGTCGGTGCCGTGAGGAAAGGATCCGCCGGCCGCAGAGTTCGGGAGTGCCGAAGGAAGAAGACGACTCCCGATTAAATCTTCCTAGCTTAGGAAAATTTAATCGGCCCGGTCCACTAAGTCGCATGCCGGACCGGGTTCCTGAACCGAGTCATCCCAGGTTAACTCGGACCCCCCCCCCCCCCCCCCCCCACCACAAAAAAAAAAAAAAAAAAAAAAAAAACGCGTCCAGAAGTGTGGTCGTGCACCGGACCGGGTTCCTGAACTGAGTCAACCCAGGTTACCTCTAACCGGCCCAAAAAAAAAAAAAAATTATTGTCTTGAAGGGGGTCATAGCTATCACGGATCCTACTTCGGCACCGGTGGAGACATCGGCATACCGACACTACTTCCGAGCTTGAGGACAAGCTCGTCTTCCAAGGGGGGTGTAATGTTATGCACGCAATAACATTATTATTTTTTTTGTTTTATTTAATTTACTTTATTTTAATTCAGTTTTAGGCCATAGGGGTATTTTTGGAATTATTTATTAATAGGGATATTTTTCGAATATTTTATTCATAGGATATTTCTGTAATATTTTATTAAACCCTAACAGGGTGAACCCTATTTAAAGGATAAGAGTAATGAGAAAAGGAAGCATTGAAGTATTAAGAATTAAGTTAAATTTAGCGTAAAGAGGCTTAGAGTTCTCCTCAACAAGCTCTAGGGTTTCCAAGCTTCCCTTAGGCTTGATCTTTCATTTTCGTCTTCCCCAAGTCTTCCTACTACCCCTAAGGTAATGCATGGAAGACCCGTAACCCATGACACTCTTTCATTTTTATATCCAACGTTTTGCAATCGTCGGGAAACGAGGGAGGCATGCGATTTTTAACTGAGTATTGACTTCAAATCCATAAGTCATTTCTTACAAAAATATAGCCCGTTATGCATGACAAATCACTTTACAATCATCTATGATTGTTAGCTCAACTTTTTGAATATGGGCAAAATAATGGCTTGTTTGACTCGGGCAAATATCCCACCGCACGTTCACTTGAGAATTTTATGAGCGTTTGTTATTCTCTTTAAAAGCTTTGCATCCATAGGTCATTTAAATCTTTAACATGTTTCTGGCATGCATATCAGTTTTTAAAACATGTGTAGAAAAAATCTCCTTCATGTAAAATTCCAAGATATTAGTTTTGGACTAGTGGAATTTCCCAAACTCGGACAACAAAACTTTTGTGTTCATTTGTGGTGTGTGAATAAATTTTCTTCATTTAATTTTTTTATTGTTTTAAACTTTTTCCATACATGAACTATGAAATTTTCATTTTGTTGTGATCTATTTGCCTTTTTTGTTTACGGGATGAAGGGAGAGCGAAAAACTCAGAGTTTTGATTTAAGAAAAATGTGTACATCTAAAACGGAAATGCACAATGCACATATGTAGAGAGAGATAATTCCAAAGAGTGTCTATAATTTTTAGGGATTGTAAGCACCTTTTGGTTTTTATATCTCAGGTTTTGCAATCGTCGGGAAAAATGGGTTGCGAAGGATTTTTAATTGAGTGTTGAATTGGAATCCATAAGTTATTTCATACAAAAATATAGCCCGTTACGCATGATAAATCACATTACAATCATCTATGATTAATTATGTCAGATTTTTGCAAATGGGCAAAATAATGGCATGTTTGACTCGGGTAAATATCCCACCGCAAGTTCACTTGAGAATTTAATGAGCGTTTGTTATTCTCTTTAAAAGCTTTGCATCCATAGCTCATTTTCATATTTAACATGTTTCAAACATGCATATCCATTTTTAAAACATGTGTGGAGGAAATCTCTTTCTTGCAAAATTCCAAGCTATTAGGGTTAAACTAGTGGAATGTCCCAAAATTGGATAACAAAACTTTTGTGTTCATTTGTGTTGGGTGAAAAAATTTTCTTTATTTATATTTGTTATTGTTTTAAATTTTTTCCATACATCAACGATAAAATTTTCATATTGTTGTAATCTTTTTGCCTTGTTAGTTTTCGAGATGAAGGGAGAGCGAAAAGTCAAAGTTTTGATTTAAGAAAAAAGTGTACATCTAAAATGGAAAAGCACAATGCACAATTGTGGGGAGAGATAATTCCAAAGAGTGTCTGTAATTTTTAGGGATTTTAAGCTCTTTTTAGTTTTTAAATGTTAGGTTTTGCAATCGTCGGGAAAAATTAGTGGCAGAGGATTTTTAACTGAGTGCTGAATTCCAATCCATAAGTCATTTCATACAAAAATATAGCCAGTTACGCATGATAAATCACTTTACAATCACCTCTGATTGTTAGATCAAATTTTTGAAAATGGGCAAAATAATGACTTGTTAGACTCGGGTAAATATCCCACCGCACGTTCACTTGAGAATTTAATGAGCGTTCTTTTGTGTTCATTTGTGGTGTGTGAATAGATATTTTTTATTAACATTAGTTATTATTTTAAATATTTTCCACACATCAACTATAAATTTCTTATTTTTTTGTGATCTTTTTTGCCTTTTTTGTTTACGGGATGAAGGGGGGAACGAAAACTCAAAGTTCAGATTTAAGAAAAAAGTGTACATCTAAAATGGAAATGCACAATGCACAAATGTAGAGAGAGATATTTCCAAAGAGTGTCTGTATGTTTTAAGGATCGTATGCACTCTTTCATTTTTATATCTAAGGTTTTATAATCGTCGGGAAACGGGGGAAGCGGGCGTTTTTTTAATGAGTGTTGACTTCAAATCAATAAGTAATTTCTTAAAAAAATATAGCCTATTACGCATGACAAATCACTTTACAATCATCTAAGATTGTTAGCTCAACTTTTTGAATATGGGCAAAATAATGGCTTGTTTGACTCGGGCAAATATCCCACCGCACATTCACTTGAGAATTTAATGAGCGTTTGTTATTCTCTTTAAAAGCTTTGGATCCATAGGTCATTTGAATCTTTAACATGTTTCTCGCATGCATATCCATTTTTAAAACATGTGTAGAAAAAATCTCCTTCATGTAAAATTCCAAGATATTAGTTTTGGACTAGTGGAATTTCCCAAACTTGGATAACAAAACTTTTGTGTTCATTTGTGGTGTGTGAATAAATTTTCTTCATTTAATTTTTTTATTGTTTTGAACTTTTTCTGTACATCAACTATGAAATTTTCATTTTGCTGAGATCTATTTGCCTTTTTTTGTTTACGGGATGAAGGGAGAGCGAAAAACTCGAAGTTTTGATTTAAGTAAAATGTGTACATCTAATACAGAAATGAGCAATGCACATATGTAGAGAGAGATAATTCCAAAGAGTGTCTTTAATTTTTAGAGATTGTAAGCACCTTTTCGTTTTTATATCTCAGGCTTTGCTATCGTCAGGAAAAATGGGTTGCGGAGGATTTTTAACTGAGTGTTGAATTTCAATACATAAGTCATTTCATACAAAAATATAGCCCGTTACGCATGATAAATCACATTACAATCATCTATGATTAATTATGTCAGCTTTTTGAAAATGGGCAAAATAATGGCATGTTTGACTCGGGTAAATATCCCACGCCAAGTTCACTTGAGAATTTAATGAGCGTTTGTTATTCTCTTTAAAAGTTTTGCATCCATAGCTCATTTGCATCTTTAACATATTTCAAACATGCACATCCATTTTTAAAACATGTGTGGATGAAATCTCTTTGTTGCAAAATTCCAAGCTATAAGGGTTAAACTAGTGGAATTTCTCAAAATTGGATAACAAAACTTTTGTGTTCATTTGTGTTGGGTGAATAAATTTTCTTTATTTATATTTGTTATTTTTTAAAATTTTATCCACACATCAGCTATAAAATTTTCATTTTGTTGTAAGCTTTTTGCCTTGTTTGTTTTCTGGATGAAGGGAGAGCGAAAAGTCAAAGTTTTGATTTAATAAAAAAGTGTACATCTAAAATGGAAAAGCACAATGCACAATTGTAGGGAGAGATAATTCGACAGAGTGTCTGTAATTTATAGGGATTGTAAGCTCTTTTAATTTTTATATCTCAAGTTTTGCAATCGTCGTGAAAAATTGGTGGCAGAGGATTTTTAACTGAGTGTTGAATTGCAATCCATAAGTCATTTCATACACATATAGCCCGTTATGCATGATAAATCACTTTACAATCATCTATGATTGTTAGATCAAATTTTGGAAAATGGCCAAAACAATGACTTGTTAGACTCGGGTAAATATCCCACCGCACGTTCACTTGAGAATTTAATGAGCATTTGTTATTCTCTTTCAAAGCTTTGAATCCATAGGCCATATGAATCTTCAAAAAATTTCAAGCATGCATATCCATTTTTAAAACATGTGTAGAAAAAATCTCCTTCATGTAAAATTCCAAGCTTAATAGGGTTGGACTAATGGAATTTCCCAAAGTTGGATAACAAAACTTTTGTGTTCATTTGTGGTGTGTGAATAAATTTTCTTCATTTATTTTTTTAATATTTTGAACTTTTTCCGTCCATCAACTATGAAATTTTCATTTTGCTGTGATCTATTTGCATTTTTTGTTTACGGGATGAAGGGAGAGCGAAAAACTCGAAGTTTTGATTTAAGAAAAATGCGTACATCTAAAACGGAAATGCACAATGCACATATCTAGAGAGAGATAATTCCAAAGAGTGTCTGTTATTTTTAGGGATTGTAAGCACCTTTTCATTTTTATATCTCAGGTTTTGCAATCGTCGGGAAAAATGGGTTGCAGTGGATTTTTAACTTTGTGTTGAATTGCAATCCATAAGTCATTTCATACAAAAAATATAGGTCGTTACGCATGATAAATCACATTAAAATCATCTATGATTAATTATATCAGCTTTTTACAAATGGGCAAAATAAGGGCATGTTTGGCTCGGGTAAATATCCCACCTCATGTTCACTTGAGAATTTAATGAGTGTTTGTTATTCTATTTAAATGCTTTGCATCCATAGCTCATTTTCATCTTTAACATGTTTCAAACATGCATATGCATTTTTAAAACTTGTGTGGATGAAATCTCATTCTTGCAAAATTCCAAGCTATTTGGGTTAAACTAGTGGAATTTCTGAAAATTGGATAACAAAACTTTTGTGTTCATTTGTGATGGGTGAATAAATTTTCATTATTTATATTTGTTATTGTTTTAAATTTTTTCCATATATCAACTATAAAATTTTCATTTTGTTGTAAGCTTTTTGCCTTGTTTCTTTTTGGGAAGATGGGAGAGCGAAAAGTCAATGTCTTGATTTAAGAAAAAAGTGTACATCTAAAATGGAAAAGCACATTGCACAATTGTAGGGAGAGAGAATTCCAAAGAGTGGCTGTAATTTTTAGGGATTGTAAGCTCTTTTTAGTTTTTATATCTCAGGTTTTGCTATCGTTGGGAAAAATTGGTGGCAGAGGATTTTTGACTGAGTGTTGAATTGTAATCCATAAGTCATTTCATACAAAAATATAGCCCGTTACGCATGATCAATCACTTTCAATCATCTACGAATGTTAGATAAAATTTTTGAAAATAGGCAAAATAATGACTTGTTAGACTCGAGTAAATATCCCACCGCACGTTCACTTGAGAATTTAATGAGCGTTTGTTATTCTCTTTAAAAGCTTTGGATCCATAGATCATTTGAGTCTTTAACATGTTTCAAGCATGCATATCCATTTTTAAATTCGTGTCAAATTCCAAGCTTAATAGGGTTGGACTAATGGAATTTCCCAAACTTAGATAACAAAACTTTTGTGTTCATTTGTGGTGTGTGAATAGAAATTTTTTATTTACATTAGTTATTATTTTAAATATTTTCCACACATCAACTATAAAATTTTTATTTTGTTGTGATCTTTTTTGCCTTATTTGTTTACGGGACGAAGGGGGAGCGAAAACTCAAAGTTCTGATTTAAGAAAAAAGTGTACATCTAAAAATGAAATGCACAATGCACAAATGTAGAGAGAGATATTTCCAAAGAGTGTCTATTTGTTTTAGGGATCGTATGCATTTTTTCGTTTTTATAACTAAGGTTTTGCAATCGTCGGGAAACGGAGGAGGCGGACGATTTTGAACTGAGTGTTGACTTGAAATCCATAAGTCATTTCTTAGAAAAATATAGCCCGTTACGTATGACAAATCACTTTACAATCATCTATGATTGTTAGATCAACGTTTTGAATATGGGCAAAATAATGGTTTGTTTGACTCGGGCAAATATCCCACCGCACGTTCACTTGAGAATTTAATGAGCGTTTGTTATTCTCTTTAAAAGCTTTGGATCCATAGGTCATTTGAATCTTTAACATGTTTATGGCATCCATATCCATTTTTAAAACATGTGTAGAAAAAATCTCTATCATGTAAAATTCCAAGATATTAGTTTTGGACTAGTGGAATTTCCCAAACTTGGATAACAAAACTTTTGTGTTCATTTGTGGTGTGTGAATAAATTTTCTTCATTTACTTTTTTTATAGTTTTAAACTTTTTCCGTACATCAACTATGAAATTTTCATTTTGTTGTTATCTATTTGCCTTTTTGTTTACGGGATGAAGGGAGAATGCACATATGTAGAGAGAGATAATTCCAAAGAGTTCTGTAAATTTTAGGGATTGTAAGCACCTTTTCGTTTTTATATCTCAGGTTTTGCAATCGTCGGGAAAAATGGGTTGCGGAGAATTTTTAACTGAGTGTTGAATTGCAATCCATAAGTGATTTCATACAAAAATATAGCCCATTACACATGATCAATCACATTAAATCATCTAGGAATAATTATGTCAGCTTTTTGCAAATGGGCAAAATAATGGCATGTTTGACTCGGGTAAATATCCCACCGCAAGTTCACTTGAGAATTTAATGAGCGTTTGTTATTCTCTTTAAAAGCTTTGCATCCATAGCTCATTTGCATCTTTAACATGTTTCAAACATGCATATCCATTTTTAAAACATGTGTGGATGAAATCTCTTGCTTGCAAAATTCCAAGCTATTAGGGTTAAACTAGTGGAATTTCCCAAAATTGGATAACTAAACTTTTGTGTTCATTTGTGTTGGCTTAATAAATTTTATTCATTTATATTTGTTATTGTTTTAAATTTTTTCTATACTTCAACTATAATATTTTCATTTTGTTGTAAGCTTTTTGCCTTGTTTGTTTTAGGGATGAAGGGAGAGCGAAAAGTCAAAGTTTTGATTTAAGAAAAAAGTGTACATCTAAAGTGGAAAAGCACAACGCACAATTGTAGGGACAGATAATTCCAAAGAGTGTCTATAATTTTTAGGGATTGTAAGCTCTTTTTAGTTTTATATCTCAGGTTTTCCAATCGTCGGGAAAAATTGGTGGTAGAGGATTTTTAACTGAGTGTTGAATTGCAATCCATAAGTCATTTCATACAAAAATATAGCCCGTTACGCATGATAAATCACTTTACAATCATCTATGATTGTTACATCAAATTTTTGAAAATGGGTAAAATAATAACTTGTTAGACTCGGGTAAATATCCCACCGCACGTTCACTTGAGAATTTAATAAGCGTTTTTTATTCTCTTTCAAAGCTTTGGATCCATAGGTCATTTGAATCTTTAACATGTTTCAAGCATGCATATCGATTTTTAAAACATGTGTAGAAAAAATCTCGTGCATGTAAAATTTTAAGCTTAATAGGGTTGGACTAATGACATTTCCCAAACTTGGATAACAAAACTTTTGTGTTCATTTGTGGTGTGTGAATAGATATTTTTTATTTACATGAGTTATTATTTTAAATATTTTCCTCACATCAACTACAAATTTTTTATTTTGTTGTGATCTTTTTTGCCTTTTTTTTTACGGGATGAAGGGGGAGCAAAAACTCAATGTTCTGATTTAAGAAAAATGTTTACATCTAAAATGGAAATGCACAATGCACAAATGTAGAGAGAGATATTTCCAAAGAGTGTCTGTAAGTTTTAGGGATCGTTTGCACTTTTTCGTTTTTATATCTAAGGTTTTGCAATCGTCGAGAAATGGGGGAGGCGGGTGATTTTTAATTGAGTGTTGACTTCAAATCCACAAGTCATTTCTTACAAAAAAAATATAGCCCGTTACGCTTGACAATCACTTTACAATCACCTATGATTGTTAGCTGAACTTTTTGAATATGGGCAAAATAATTGCTTGTTTGACTCGTGCAAATATCCCACCGCATGTTCACTTGAGAATTTAATGAGAGTTTGTTATTCTCTTTAAAAGCTTTGGATCCATAGGTCATTTGAATCTTTAACATGTTTCTGGCATGCATATCCATTTTTAAAACATGTGTAGAAAAAATCTCCATCATGTAAAATTCCAAGATATGAGTTTTGGACTAGTGGAATTTCCCAAACTTGGATAACAAAACTTTTGTGTTCATTTGTGGTTTGTGAATAAATTTTCTTCATTTACTTTTTTTATTGTTTTAAACTTTTTCCGTACATCAACTATGAAATTTTCATTCTGCTGTAATCTATTTGCCTTTTTTGTTTATGGGATCAAGGGAGAGCGAAAAACTCGAAGTTTTGATTTAAGAAAAATGTGTACATCTAAAACGGAAATGCACAATGCACATATGTAGAGAGAGATAATTCCAAAGAGTGTCTATAATTTTTAGGGATAACAAGCACCTTTTCGTTATTATATCTCAGGTTTTGCAATGGTTGGGGAAAATGGGTTGCGAAGGATTTTTAACTGAGTGTTGAATTGCAATCCATAAGTCATTTCATACAAAAATATAGCCCGTTACGCATGACAAATCACATTACAATCATCTATGATTAATTATGTCAGCTTTTTGCAAATGGGCAAAATAATGGCATGTTTGACTCGGGTAAGTATCCCACGCCAAGTTCACTTGAGAATTTAATGAGCATTTGTTATTCTCTTTAAAAGCTTTGCATCCATAGCTCATTTGCATCTTTAACATGTTTCAAACATGCATATCCATTTTTAAAACATGTGTGGACGAAATCTCTTTCTTGCAAAATTCCAAGCTATTAGGGTTAAACTAGTGGAATTTCCCAAAATTGGATAACAAAACTTTTGTGTTCATTTGTGTTGGGTGAATAAATTTTCTTTATTTATATTTGTTATTATTTTAAATTTTTTTCATACATCAACTACAAAATTTTCATTTTGTTGTAAGCTTTTTGCCTTGTTTTTTTTGGGGACGAAGGGAGAGCGAAAAGTCAAAATTTTGATTTAAGTAAAAAGGGTACATCTAAAATGGAAAAGCACAATGCACAATTGAAGGGAGAGATAATCCCAAAGAGTGGCTGTAATTTTTAGGGATTGTAAGCTCTTTTTAGTTTTTATATCTCAGGTTTTGCAATCGTCGGGAAAAATTGGTGGCAGAGGATTTTTAACTGAGTGTTTAAATGCAATCCATAAGTCATTTCATACAAAAATATAGCCCGTTACGCATGATAAATCAATTCACAATCATCTATGATTGTTAGATCAAATTTTTGAAAATGGGAAAAATAATGACTTGTTAGACTCGCCACACGTTCACTTGAGAATTAAATGAGCGTTTGTTATTCTCTTTAAAAGCTTTGGATCCATAGGTCATTTGAATCTTTAACATGTTTCAAGCATGCGTATCCATTTTTAAAACATGTGTAGAAAAAATCTCCTTCGTTTAAAATTCCGAGCTTAATAGGGTTGGACTAATGGAATTTCCCAAACTTGGATAACAAAACTTTTGTGTTCATTTGTGGTGTGTCAATAGATATTTTTTATTTACATTAGTTATTATTTTAAATATTTTCCACACATGAACTATAAAATTTTTATTTTGTTGTGATCTTTTTTGCCTTTTTTGTTTACGGGATGAAGGGGGAGCGAAAACTCAAAGTTCTGATTTAAGAAAAAAGTGTACATCTAAAATGGAAATGCACAATGCATAAATGTAGAGAGAGATATGTCCAAAGAGAGTCAGTATGTTTGAGAGATCGTATGCACTTTTTTTGTTTTTATATCTAAGGTTTTGCAATCGTTGGGAAACGGGGGAGGCGAGCGATTTTTAACTGAGTGTTGACTTCAAATCCATAAGTCCTTTCTTAGAAAAACATAGCCCGTCACGCATGACAAATCACTTTACAATCATCTATGATTGTTAGTTCAACGTTTTGAATATGGGCAAAATAATGGCTTGTTTGACTCGGGCAAATATCCCACCGCACGTTCACTTGAGAATTTAATGAGCGTTTGTTATTCTCTTTAAAAGCTTCAAATCCATAGGTCATTTGAATCTTTAACATGTTTCTGGCATGCATATCCATTTTTAAAACATGTGTAGAAAAAATCTCCTTCATGTAAAATTCCAAGATATTAGTTTTGGACTAGTGGAATTTCCCAAACTTGGATAACAAAACTTTTGTGTTCATTTGTGGTGTTTGAATAAATTTTCTTCATTTACTTTTTTTATTGTTTTAAACTTTTTCCGTAAATCATCTATGAAATTTTCATTTTGCTGTGATCTATTTGCCTTTTTTGTTTACGGGATGAAGGGAGAGAGAAAAACTCAAAGTTTTTATTTAAGAAAAATGTGTACATCTAAAATGGAAATGCACAATGCACATATGTAGAGAGAAATAATTCCAAAGAGTGTCTATAATATTTAGTGATTGTAAGGACCTTTTCGGGAAAAATGGGTTGCGGAGGATTTTTAACTGAGTGTTGAATTGCAATCCATAAGTCATTTCATACAAAAATATAGCCCGTTACGCATGATAAATCACATTACAATCATCTATGAATAATTATGTCAGCTTTTTTCAAATGAGCAAAATAATGGCATGTTTGACTCGGGTTAATATCCCACGAAAGTTCACTTGAGAATTTAATGAGCGTTTGTTATTCTCTTTAAAAGCTTTGCATCCATAGCTTATTTGCATCTTTAACATGTTTCAAACATGCAAGTCCATTTTTAAAACATGTGTGGATGAAATCTCTTTCTTGCAAAATTCCAAGCTATTATGGTTAAGCTAGTGGAATTTTTCAAAATTGGATAACTAAACTTTTGTGGTCATTTGTGTTGGGTGAATAAATTTTCTTTATTTATATTTGTTATTTTTTTAAATTTTTTCCATACATCAACTATAAAATTTCATTTTGTTGTAAGCTTTTTGCCTTGTTTGTTTTCTGGATGAGGGGAGAGCGAAAAGTCAAAGTTTTGATTTAAAAAAAGAGTGTACATCTAAAATGGAAAAGCACAATGCACAATTGTAGGGAGAGCTTATTCCAAAGAGTGTCTGCAATTTTTAGGGATTGTAAGCTTTTTTTAGTTTTTATATCTCAAGTTTTGCAATCGTCGAGAAAAATTGGTGGCAAAGGATTTTTACTGAGTGTTGAATTGCAATCCATAAGTCATTTCATACAAAAATATAGCCCGTTACGCATGATAAATCACTTTACAATCATCTATGATTGTTATAACAAATTTTTGAAAATGGTCAAAATAATAACTTGTTAGAGTCGGGTAAATATCCCCCCGCACGTTCACTTGAGAATTTAATGAGCGTTTGTTATTGACTCTAAAAGTTTTGTATCCATAGGTCATTTGAATCTTTAACATGTTTGAAGCATGCATATCCATTTTTAAAACATGTGTAGAAAAAATCTCCTTCATGTAAAATTCCAAGCTTAATTGGGTTGGACTAATGACATTTCACAAACTTGGATAACAAAACTTTTGTGTTCATTTGTGGTGAGTGAATAGATATTTTTTATTTACATTATTTATTATTTTAAATATTTTCCACACATCATATATAAATTTTTTAATTTGTTGTGATCTTTTTTGCCTTTTTTTTTTTTACGGGATGAAGGGCGAGCGAAAACTCATAGTTCTGATTTAAGAAAAAAGTGAACAACTAAAATGGAATTGCACAATGCACAAATGTAGAGAGAGATATTTCCAAAGAGTGTCTGTATGTTTTAGGGATCGTATGCACTTTTTTCGTTTTTATATCTAAGGTTTTGCAATCGTCGGGAAACGGGGGAGGCGAGCGATTTTTAACTGAGTTTTGACTTCAAATCCATAAGTCATTTCTTACAAAAATATAGCCCGTTACACATGACAAATCACTTTACAATCATCTATGATTGTTAACTCAACGTTTTGAATCTGGGCAAAATAATGGCTTGTTTGACTCAGGCAAATATCCCACAGCACGTTCACTTGAGAATTTAATGAGCGTTTGTTATTCTCTTTAAAAGCTTCGGATCCATAGGTCATTTGAATCTTTAACATGTTTCTGGCATACATATCCATTTTTAAAACATGTGTAGAAAAAATATCCTTCATGTAAAATTCATAGATATTAGTTTTGGAGTAGTGGAATTTCCCAAACTTGGATAACAAAACTTTTGTGTTCATTTGTGGTGTGTGAATAAATTTTCTTCATTTACTTTTTTTATTGTTTTAAACTTTTTTTTTACATCAACTACGAAATTTTCATTTTGCTGTGATCTATTTGCCTTTTTTGTTTACAGGATGATGGGAGAGAGAAAAACTCAAAGTTTTGATTTAAGAAAAATGTGTACATCTAAAACGGAAATGCACAATGCACATATGTAGAGAGAGATAATTCCAAAGAGTGTCTGTAATATTTAGTGATTGTAAGCACCTTTTCGTTTTTATATCTCAGGTTTTGCAATCGTCGGGAAAAATGGGTTGTGGAGGATTTTTAACTGAGTGTTGAATTGAAATCCATAAGTCTTTTCATACAAAAATATAGCCCGTTACGCATGATAAATCACATTACAATCATCTATGATTAATTATGTCAGCTTTTTGCAAATGGGCAAAAATATTGGCTTGTTTGACTCGGGTTAATATCCCACCGAAAGTTCACTTGAGAATTTAATGAGCGTTTGTTATTCTCTTTAAAAGCTTTGCACCCATAGCTTATTTGCATATTTAACATGTTTCAAACATGCATATCCATTTTTAAAACATGTGTGGATGAAATCTCTTTCTTGCAAAATTCCAAGCTATTATGGTTAAACTAGTGGAATTTCCCAAAATTGGATAACTAAACTTTTGTGGTCATTTGTGTTGGGTGAATAAATTTTCTTTATTTATATTTGTTATTTTTTTAAATTTTTTCCATACATCAACTATAAAATTTCATTTTGTTGTAAGCTTTTTGCCTTGTTTGTTTTCGGGATGAGGGGAGAGCGAAAAATCAAAGTTTTGATTTAAGAAAAGAGTGTACATCTAAAATGGAAAAGCACAATGCACAATTGTAGGGAGAGCTTATTCCAAAGAGTGTCTGCAATTTTTAGGGATTGTAAGCTTTTTTTAGTTTTCATATCTCAGGTTTTGCGATCGTCGAGAAAAATTGGTGGCAGAGGATTTTTACTGAGTGTTGAATTGCAATACTTAAGTCATTTCATACAAAAATATAGCCCATTACGCATGATAAATCACTTTACAATCTTTTATGATTGTTATAACAAATTTTTGAAAATGGGCAAAATAATAACTTGTTAGACTCGAGTAAATATCCCACCGCACGTTCACTTGAGAATTTAATGAGCGTTTTTTATTGTCTTTAAATGCTTTGTATCCATAGGTCATTTGAATCTTTAACATGTTTCAAGTATGCATATCCATTTTTAAAACATGTGTAGAAAAAATCTCCTTCATGTAAAATTCCAAGCTTAATTGGGTTGGACTAATGAGATTCCACAAACTTGGAAAACAAAACTTTTGTGTTCATTTGTGGCGTGTGAATAGATATTTTTTATTTACATTAGTTAATATTTTAAATATTTTCCACACATCATCTATAAATTTTTTATTTTGTTGTGATCTTTTTTGCCTTTTTTGTTTACGGGATGAAGTGGGAGCGAAAACTCAAAGTTCTGATTTAAGAAAAAAGTGTACATCTAAAATGGAAATGCACAATGCACAAATGTAGAGAGAGATATTTCCAAAGAGTGTCTGTATGTTTTGGGGATCGTATGCACTTTTTTCGTTTTAATATCTAAGGTTTTGCAATCGTCGGGAAACGGGGGAGGCGGGCGATTTTTAATGGAGTGTTGACTTCAAATCCATAAGTCATTTCTTACAAAAATATAGCCCGTTACGCATGACAAATCACTTTACAATCATCTATGATTGTTAGCTCAACGTTTTGAATATGGGCAAAATAATGGCTTGTTTGACGGGCAAATATCCCACCGCACTTTCACTTGAGAATTTAATGAGCGTTTGTTATTCTCTTTAAAAGCTTCGGATCCATAGGTCAGTTGAATATTTAACATGTTTCTGGCATGCATATCTATTTTTAAAACATGTGTAGAAGAAATCTCCTTCATGAAAAATTCCAAGATATTAATTTTGGACTAGTGGAATTTCGCAAACTTGGATAACAAAACTTTTGTGTTCATTTGTGGTGTGTGAATAAATTTTCTTCATTTACTTTTTTTATTGTTTTAAAATTTTTCCATACATCAACTATGAAATTTTCATTTTGTTGTGATCTATTTGCCTTTTTTGTTTACGGGATGAAGGGAGAGCGTAAAACTCTTAGTTTTGATTTAAGAAAAAAGTATACATCTAAAACGGAAATGCACACTGCACATATGTAGAGAGAGATAATTCCAAAGAGTGTTTGTAATTTTTAGGGATTGTAAGCAGCTTTTCGTTTTTATATCTCAGGTTTTGCAATCGTCGGGAAAAAATGGGTTGCGGAGGATTTTTAACTGAGTGTTGATTTGCAATCCATAAGTCATTTCATACAAAAATATAGCCCGTTACGCATGATAAATCACATTACAATCATCTATGATTAATTATGTCAGCTTTTTGCTAATGGGCAAAATAATGGTATGTTTGACTCGGATAAATATCCCACCACAAGTTCACTTGAGAATTTAATGAGAGATTATTATTCTCTTTAAAAGTTTGGCATCCATAGCTCATTTGCATCTTTAACATGTTTCAAACATGCATATCCATTTTTAAAATGTGTGGATGAAATCTCTTTCTTGCAAAATTCCAAGCTATTAGGGTTAAACTAGTGGAATTTCCCAAAATTGGATAACAAAACTTTTGTGTTCATTTGTGTTGGGTGAATACATTTTCTTTATATATATTTGTTATTGTTTCAAATTTTTTCCATACATCGACTATAAAATTTTCATTTTGTTGTAAGCTTTTTGCCTTGTTTGTTTTCAGGATGAAGGGAGAGCGAAATGTGAGAGTTTTCATTTAAGAAAAGAGTGTACATCTAAAATGGAAAAGCACAATGCACAATTGTAGGGAGAGATAATTCCAAAGAGTGTCTGTAATTTTTAGGGATTGCAAACTCTTTTTGGTTTTTATATCTCAGGCTTTGCAATCATCGGGAAAAATTGGTGGCAGAGGATTTTTAACTTAGTGTTGAATAAGTCATTTAATACAAAAATATAGCCCGTTACGCATGATAAATCACTTTACAATCATCTATGATTGTTAGATCAAATTTTTGAAAATGGGCAAAATAATGACTTGTTAGACTCGGGTAAATATCCCACCGCACGTTCACTTGAAAATTTAACGAGCGTTTGTTATTCTCTTTAAGAGCTTTGGATCCATAGGTCATTTGAATCTTTAACATGTTTCAAGATTGCATATCCATTTTTAAAACATGTGTAGAAAAAATCTCCTTGATGTAAAATTTGATGCTTAATAGGGTTGAATTAATGGAATATCGCAAACATGGATAAGAAAACTTTTTTGTTCATTTGTGGTGTGGGAATACATATTTTTTATTTACATCAGTTATTATTTTAAATATTTTCCAAACATCAACTATAAAATTTTTATTTTGTTGTGATCTTTTTTGCCTTTTTTGTTTACGGGATGAAGGGGGAGCGAAAACTCAAAGTTCCTATTTAAGAAAAAAGTGTACATCTAAAATGGAAATGCACAATGCACAAATGTAGAGAGAGATATTTCTGAAGAGTGTCATTATGTTTTAGGGATTGTATGCACTTTTTTCGTTTTTATATCTAAGATTTTGCAATCGTCGGGAAACGGGGGAGGCAGGAGATTTTTAACTGAGTGTTGACTTCAAATCCATAAGTCATTTCTTACAAAAATGTAGCCCGTTACGCATGACAAATCACTTTACAATCATCTATGATTGTTAGCTCAACGTTTTGAATATGGGCAAAATAATGGCTCTTTGGATCCATAGGTCATTTGAATCTTTAACATGTTTCTGGCATGCATATCCATTTTTAAAACATGTGTAGAAAAAATCTCCTTCATGTAAAATTCCAAGATATTAGTTTTGGACTTGTGGAATTTCCCAAACTTGGATAACAAATCTTTTGTGTTCATTTGTGGTGTGTGAATAAATTTTCTTCATTTACTTTTTTTTGTTTTAAACTTTTTCCGTACATCAACTATGAAATTTTCATTTTGCTGTGATCTATTTGCCTTTTTTGTTTACGGGATGAAGGGAGAGCGAAAAACTCAAAGTTTTGATTTAAGAAAAATGTGTACATCTAAAAAAGAAATGCACAATACACATATGTAGAGAGAGATAATTCCAAAGAGTGTCTGTAATTTTTAGGGATTGTAAGCACCTTTTCGTTTTTTTATCTCAGGTTTTGCAATCGTCAGGAAAAATGGGTTGCGGACGATTTTTAACTGAGTGTTGAATTGCAATCCATAAGTCATTTCATACAAAAATATAGCCCGTTACACATGATAAATCACATTACAATCATCTATTATTAATTATGTCAGCTTTTTGCAAATGGGCAAATTTAATGAGCGTTTGTTATTCTCTTTAAAAGCTTTGCATCCATAGCTTATTTGCATCTTTACCATGTTTCAAACATGCATATCCATTTTTAAAACATGTGTGGATCAAATCTCTTTCTTGCAAATTTCCAAGCTAGTAGGGTTAAACTAGTGGAATTTCCCAAAATTGGATAACAAAATATTTGTGTTCATTTGTATTGGGTGAATAAATTTTCTTTATTTATATTTGTTGTTGTTTTAAATTTTTTCCATACATCAACTATGAAATTTTCATTTTGTTGTAAGCTTTTTGCCTTGTTTGTTTTCGGGATGAAGGGAGAACGCAAAGTCAAACTTTTGATATAATAAAAAAGTGTACATCTAAAATGGAAAAGAACAATGCACAATTGTAGGGAGAGATAATTCCAAAGAGTGTATGTAATTTTTAGGGATTGTAAGCTCTTAGTAGTTTTTATATCTCAGGTTTTGCAATCGTTGGGAAAAATTGGTGGCAGAGGATTTTTCACTGAGTGTTAAATTTCAATCCATAAGTCATTTCATACAAAAATATAGCCCGTTACGCATGATAAATCACTTTACAATCATCTATGATTGTTAGATCAAATTTTTGGAAATGGGCAAAATAATGACTTGTTAGACTCGGGTAAATATCCCACCGCACGTTCACTTGAGAATTTAAAGAGTGTTTGTTATTCTCTTTAAAAGCTTTGGATCCATAGGTCATTTGAATCTTTAACATGTTTCAAGCATGCATATCCATTTTTAAAACATGTGTAGAAAAAATCCCCTTGATGTAAAATTCCAAGCTTAATAGGGTTGGACTAATGAAATTTCCCAAACTTGGATAACAAAACATTTGTGTTCATTTGTGGTGTGTGAATAGATATTTTTTATTTACATTAGTTATTATTTTAAATATTTTCCACACATCAACTATAAAATTTTTATTTTGTTGTGATCTTTTTTGCCTTTTTTGTTTACAGGATGAAGGGGGAGCGAAAACTCAAAGTTCTTATTTAAGAAAAAAGTGTACATCGAAAATGCAAACACACAATGTACAAATGTAGAGAGAGATATTTCCAAAGAGTGTCTGTACGTTTTAGGGATCGTATGCACTTTTTTCGTTTTTATATCTAAGGTTTTGCAATCGTCAGGAAACGGGGGAGGCGGGCGATTTTTAACTGAGTGTTGACTTCAAATCCATTAGTCATTTCTTACAAAAATATAGCCCGTTACGCATGACAAATCACTTTAAAATCATGTATGATTGTTAGCTCAACGTTTTGAATATGGGCAAAATAATGGCTTGTTCGACTCGGGCAAATATGGGCCACAAGATCACTTGAGAATTTAATGAGCGTTTGTTTTTCTCTTTAAAAGCTTTGGATCCATAGGTCATTTCAATCTTTAACATGTTTCTGGCATGCATATCCATTTTTAAAACATGTGAAGAAAAAATCTCCTTCATGTAAAATTCCAAGATATTAGTTTTGGACTAGTGGAATTTCCCAAACAAGGATAACAAAACTTTTGTGTTCATTTGTGGTGTGTGAATAAATTTTCTTCACTTACTTTTTTTATTTTTTTAAAGTTTTTCCGTACAACAACTATGAAATTTTCATTTTGCTGTGATCTAAATGCTTTTTTTGTTTGCGGGATGAAGGGAGAGCGAAAAACTTAAAGTTTTTATTTAAGAAAAATGTGTACATCTAAAAAGGAAATGCACAATGCACATATGTAGAGAGAGATAATTCCAAAGAGTGTTTATAATTTTTAGGGATTGTAAGCACCTTTTCGGTTTTATATCTCAGGTTTTGCAATCATCGGGAAAAATGGGTTGCGGAGGATTTTTAACTGAGTGTTTATTTGCAATCCATAAGTCATTTCATACAAAAATATAGCCCGTTATGCATGATAAATCACATTACAATCATCTATGAGTAATTATGTCAGCTTTTTGCAAATGGGCAAAATAATGACATGTTTGACTCGGGTAAATATCCCACCGCAAGTTCACTTGAGAATTTAATGAGCGTTTGTTATTCTGTTTAAAAGCTTTGCATCTATTGCTCATTTGCATCTTTAACATGTTTCAAACATGCATATCCATTTTTAAAACTTGTGTGGGTTAAACTAGTGGAATTTCCCAAAATTGGATAACAAAACTTTTGTGGGGAGAGATAATTCCAAAGGGTGTCTGTAATTCTTAGGGATTGTAAGCTCTTTTTAGTTTTTATATCTCAGGTTTTGCAATCGTTGGGAAACATTGGTGGCAGAGGATTTTTAATTGAGTGTTGAATTGCAATCCATAAGTCATTTCATACAAAAATATAGCCCGTTACGCATGATAAATCACTTTACAATCATCTATGATTGTTAGATCAAAATTTTCAAATTGGGCAAAATAATGACTTGTTAGACTCGGGTAAATATCCCACCGCATGTTCACTTGAGAATTTAATGAACGTTTGTTATTCTCTTTAAAACCTTTGGATCCATAGGTCATGTGAATCTTTAACATGTTTCAAGCATGCATATCCATTTTTAAAACATGTGTAGAAAAAATCTCCTTCATGTAAAATTCCAAGCTTAATAGGGTTGGACTAATGGAATTTCCCAAACTTGGATAACAAAACTTTTGTGTTCATTTGTGGTGTGTGAATAGATATTTTTTATTTACATAAGTTATTATTTTATATATTTTCCACTCATCAACTATAAAAATTTTATTTTGTTGTGATCTGTTTTGCCTTTTTTGTTTACGGGATGAAAAGGGAGCAAAAACTCAAAGTTCTGATTTAAGAAAAAAGTGTACATCTAAAATCAAAATGCACAATGCACAAATGTACAGAGTGATATTTCCATAGAGTGTCTGTATGTTTTAGGGATCGTATGCAATTTTTTCGTTTTATATCTAAGGTTTTGCAATCGTCGGGAAACGGGGGAGGCGGGCGATTTTTAACTGAGAGTTGACTTCAAATCCATAGGTCATTTCTTAAAAAAATATAGCCCGTTACGCATGACAAATCACTTTACAATCATCTATGATTGTTAGCTCAACGTTTTCAATATGGGCTAAATAATGGCTTGTTTGACTCGGGCAAATATCCCACCGCACGTTGAGTTGAGAATTTAATGAGCGTTTGTTATTCTCTTTAAAAGCTTTGGATCCATAGGTCATTTGAATCTTTAACATGTTTCTGGCATGCATATCCATTTTTAAAACATGTTTAGAAAAAATCTCCTTCATGTAAAATTCCAAGATATTAGTTTTGGACTAGTGGAATTTCCCAAACTTGGATACCAAAACTTTTGTGTTCATTTGTGGTGTGTGAATAAATTTTCTTCATTTAATTTTTTTATTGTTTTAAACTTTTTCCGTACATCAACTATGAAATTTTCATTTTGCTGTGATCTATTTGCATTTTTTGTTTACGGGATGAAGGGAGAGCGAAAAACTCGAAGTTTTGATTTAAGAAAAATGTGTACCTCCAAAACGGAAATGCACAATGCACATATGTAGAGAGAGATAATTCCAAAGAGTGTCTGTAATTTTTAGGGATTGAAAGCACCTTTTCGTTTTTATATCTCAGGTTTTGCAATCGTCGGGAAAAATGGGTTGCGGAGGATTTTTAACTGAGTGTTGAATTGCAATCCATAAGTCATTTCATACAAAAATATAGCCCGTTACGCATGTTAAATCACATTACAATCATCAATGATTAATTATGTCAGCTTTTTGAAAATGGGCAAAATAATGGCATGTTTTACTCGGGTAAATATCGCACGCCAAGTTCACTTGAGAATTTAATGAGCGTTTGTTATTTTCTTTAAAATCTTTGCATCCATTGCTCATTTGAATCTTTAACATGTTTCAAACATGCATAACCATTTTTAAAACATGTGTGGACGAAATCTCTTTCTTACAAAATTCCAAGCTATTAGGGTTAACCCAGTGGAATTTCCCAAAATTGGACAACAATACTTTTGTGTTCATTTGTGTTGGGTGAATAATTTTTTTTTATTTATATTTGTTATTTTTTTAAATTTTTTCCATACACCAACTATAAAATTTTCATTTTGTTGTAAGTTTTTTGCCTTGTTTGTTTTCGGGATGAAGGGAGAGTGAAAAGTCAAAGCTTTGATTTAAGAAAAAAGTGTAGATCTAAAATGGAAAAGCACAATGCAAAATTGTAGGGAGAGATAATTCAAAAGAGTGTCTGTAATTTTTAGGGATTGTAAGCTCTTTTTAGTTTTTATATCTCAGGTTTTGTAATCGACGGGAAAAATTGGTGGCAGAGGATTTTTAACTGAGTGTTGAATTGCAATCCATAAGTCATTCCATACAAAAATATAGCCCATTACGCATGATAAATGACTGTACAATCATCAATGATTGTTAGATCAAGTTTTTGAAAATGGGCAAAATAATGACTCGTAAGACTCGGGTAAATATCCCACCGCACGTTCACTTGAGAATTTAATGAGCGTTTGTTATTCTCTTTGAAAGATTTGGATCGATAGGTCATTTGAATCTTTAACATGTTTCAAGCATGCCTATCCATATTTAAAAGATGTGTAGAAAAAATCTCCTTAATGTAAAATTCCAAGCTTAATATGGTTGGAGTAATGGAATTTCCCAAACTTGGATAACAAAACTTTTGTGTTCGTAATTTTAAATATTTTCCACACATCAACTATAAAATTTTTATTTTGTTGCGATCTTTTGTGCCTTTTTTGTTTACAAGATGAAGGGAGAGCGAAAAACTCGAAGTTTTGATTTAAGAAAAATGTGTACATCTAAAACGGAAATGCACAATGCACATACGTAGAGAGAGTTAATTCCAAAGAGTGTCTGTAATTTTTAGGGATTGTAAGCACCTTTTCGTTTTTATGTCTCAGGTTTTGCAATCGTCGGGAAAATTGGGTTGCGGAGGATTTTTAACTGAGTGTTGAATTGCAATCCATAAGTAATTTCACACAAAAATATAGCCCGTTACTCATGATAAATCACATTGCAATCATCTATGATTAATTATGTCAGCTTTTTGCAAATGAGAAAAATAATGGCATGTTTAAAAGCTTTGCATCCATAGCTCATTTGCATCTTTAACATGTTTCAAACATGCATATCCATTTTTAAAACATGTGTGGACGAAATCTCTTTCTTGCAAAATTCCAAGCTATTACGGTTAAACTAGTAGAATTTCCCAAAATTGGATAACAAAACTTTTGTGTTCATTTGTGTTGGATGAATAAATTTTCTTCATTTATATTTGTTATTGTTTTAAATTTTTTCCATACATCAACTATAAAATTTTCATTTTGTTGTAAGCTTTTTGCCTTGTTTGTTTTCAGGATGAAGGGAGAGAGAAAAGTCAAAGTTTTGATTTAAGAAAAAAGTGTACATCAAAAATGGAAAAACACAATCCACAATTGTAGGGAGAGATAATTCCAAAGAGTGCCTATAATTTTTAGGGATTGTAAGTTCTTTTTAGTTTTTATATCTCAGGTTTTGCAATCGTCGGGAAAAATTGGTGGAAGAGCTTTTTTAACTGTGTTGAGTTGTAATCCGTGAGTCATTTCATACAAAAATATAGCCCGTTACGCACGATAAATCACTTTACAATCATCAATGATTGTTAGATCAAATTTTTGAAAATGGGCAAAATAATGACTTGTTTGACTCGGGTAAATATCCCACCGCACGTTCACTTGAGAATTTAATGAGCGTTTGTTATTCTCTTTAAAAGCTTTGGATCCATAGGTCATTTGAATTTTTAACATGTTTCAAGCATGCATATCAACTTTTAAAACATGTGTAGAAAAAATCTCCTTCATGTAAAATTCCAAGCTTAATAGGGTTGGACTAATGGAATTTCCCAAACTTTGATAACAAAAATTTTGTGTTCATTTGTGGTGTGTGAATAGATATTTTTTATTTAAATTAGTTATTATTTTAAATATTTTCCACACATCAACTATAAAAATTTAATTTTGTTGTGATCTTTTTTGCCTTTTTTGTTTACGGGATGAAGGGGGAGCGAAAACTCAAAGTTCTGATTTAAGAAAAAAGTGTACAACTAAAATGGAAATGCACAATGCACAAATGTAGAGAGAGCTATTTCCAAAGAGTGTCTGTATGTTTTAGGGATCGTATGCACCTTTTCGTTTTTATATCCAAGGTTTTGCAATCGTCAGGAAACGGGGGAGGCGGGCGATTTTTAACTGAGTGTTGACTTCAAATCCATAAGTCATTTCTTACAAAAATATAGCCCGTTACGCATGACAAATCACTTTACAATCATCTATGATTGTTAGCTCAACTTTTTGAATATGGGCAAAATAATGGCTAGTTTGACTCGGGAAAATATCCCACCGCACGTTCACTTGAGAATTTAATGAGTGTTTGTTATTCTCTTTAAAAGCTTTGGATCCATAGGTCATTTGAATCTTTAACATTTTCTGGCATGCGTAACTATTTTAAAAACATGTGTAGAAAAAATCTCCTTCATGTAAAATTCCAAGATATTAGTTTTGGACTAGCGGAATTTCCCAAACTTGGATAACAAAACTTTTGTGTTCATTTGTGGTGTGTGAATAAATTTTCTTCATTTACTTTTTTTTTGTTTTAAACTTTTTCCGTACAACAACTACGAAATTTTCATTTTGTTGTGATATTTTTGCCTTTTTTGTTTACAAGATGAAGGGAGAGCGAAAAACTCGAAGTTTTGATGTAAGAAAAATGTGTACATCTAAAACGACAATGCACAATGCACATATGTAGAGAGAGATAATTCCAAAGAGTGTTTTTAATTTTTATGGACAGTAAGCACCTTTTCGTTTTTATATCTCAGGTTTTGCAATCATAGGGAAAAATGGGTTGCGGAGGATTTTTAACTGAGTGTTGAATTGCAATCCATAAGTAATGTCATACAAAAATATAGCCCGTTACACATGATAAATCACTTTACAATCATCTATGATTAATTATGTCAGCTTTTTGAAAATGGGCAAAATAATGGCAAGTTTGACTCGGGTAAATATCCCACGCCAAGTTCACTTGAGAATTTAATGAGCGTTTCTTATTCTCTTTAAAAGCTTTGCATCCATAGCTCATTTGCATCTTTAACATGTTTCAAACATGCATATCCATTTTTAAAACATGTGTGGATGAAATCTCTTTCTTGCAAAATTCCAAGCTATTAGGGTTAAACTAGTGGAATTTCCCAAAATTGGATAAAAAAAATTTTGTGTTCATTAGTGTGGGGTGAATAAATTTTCTTTAATTATATTTGTTATTGTTTTAAATTTTTTCCATACTTCAACTACAAAATTTTCATTTTGTTGTAAGCTTTTTGCCTTGTTTGTTTTCAGGATGAAGAGAGAACGAAAAGTCAAAGTTTTTATTTATGAAAAAAGTGTCCATCTAAAATGAAAAAGCACAATGCACAATTGTAGGGAAAGATAATTCCTAAGAGTGTCTGTAATTTTTAGGGATTGGAAGCTCTTTTTAGTTTTTATATCTCAGGTTTTGCAATCGTTGGGAAAAATTGGTGGCAGAGGATTTTTAACTGAGTGTTGAATTGCAATCCATAAGTCATTTCATACAAAAATATAGCCCGTTACGCATGATAAATCACTTTACAATCATCTATCATTGTTAGATCAAATTTTTTAAAATTGCCAAAATAATGACTTCTTAGACTCGGGTAAATATCCAACCGCACGTTCACTTGAGCAATTAATGAGCGTTGGTTATTCTCTTTAAAAGCTTTGGATCCATAGGTCGTTTGAATCTTTAACATGTTTCAAGCATGCATATCCATTTTTAAAACATGTGTAGAAAAAATCTCCTTCATGTAAAATTCCAAGCTTAATAGGGTTGGACTAATGGAATTTCCCAAACTTGGACAACAAAACTTTTGTGTACATTTGTGGTGTATGAATAGATATTTTTTTATTTACATTAGTTATTATTTTAGATATTTTCCACACATCAACTATAAAATTTTTGTTTTGTGTGATCTTTTTTGCCTTTTTTGTTTATGGGATGAAGGGGGAGCGAAAACTCAAAGTTCTGATTTAGTAAAAAAGTGTACATCTAAAATGGAAATGCACAATGCACAAATGTAGAGAGAGATATTTCCAAAGAGTCTCAGTATTTTTTAGGGATCGTATACACGTTTTTCGTTTTTATATCTAAGGTTTTGCAATTGTCGGGAAACGGGGGAGGTGAGCGATATTTAACTGAGTGTTGACTTCAAATCCATCAGTCATTTCTAACCAAAATATAGCCCGTTACGCATGACAAATCACTTTACAATCATCTATGATTGTTAGCTCAACTTTTTGAATATGGGCAAAATAATGGCTTGTTTGACTCGGGCAAATATCCCACCGTACGTTCACTTGTGAATTTAATGAGCGTTTGTTATTCTCTTTAAAAACTTTGGATCCATAGGTCATTTGAATCTTTAACATGTTTCAAACATGCATATCCATTTTTAAAACATGTGTAGAAAAAATCTCCATCTTGCAAAATTCCAAGATATTAGTTTTGGACTTGTGGAATTTCCCAAACTTGGATAACAAAACTTTTGTGTTCATTTGTGGTGTGTGAATAAATTTTCTTCATTTACTTTTTTTATTGTTTTAAATAGTTTCGTACATCAACTATGAAATTTTCATTTTTCTGTGAGCCTTTTGCCTTGTTTATTTTCGGGATGAAGGGAGAGCGAAAAGTCAAAGTTTTGATTTAAGAAAAAAGTGTGCATTTGAAATGGAAAAGCACAATGCACATAAGTAGAGAGAGACAATTCCAAAGAGTGTCTGTAATTTTTAGGGATTGTAAGCACTTTTTCGTTTTTATATCTTAGGTTTTGCAATCGTCAGAAAAAATTGGTGGCAGTGGATTTTTAACTGAGTGTTGAATTGCAATCCATAAGTCATTTCATACAAAAATATGGACCGTTACGCATGATAAATCACATTACTATCATCTATGATTAATTATGTCAGCTTTTTAAAAATGGGCAAAATAATGGCATGTTTGACTCGGGTAAATATCCCACCGCAAGTTCACTTGAGAATTTAATGAGCGTTTGTTATTCTATTTAAATGCCTTGCATCCATAGCTCATTTGCATCTTTAACATATTTCAAACATGCATATCCATTTTTAAAACATGTGTGGATGAAATCTCTTTCTTGCAAAATTCCAAGTTATTAGGGTTAAACTAGTGGAATTTCCCAAAATTGGATAAAAAAAATTTTGTGTTCATTAGTGTTGGGTGAATAGCCGGTTACGCATGATAAATCACTCTACAATCATCTATGATTGTTAGATCAAATTTTTGAAAATGGGCAAAATAATGACTTGTTAGACTCGGGTAAATATCCTAGCGCACGTTCACTTGAGAATTTAATGAGCGTTTGTTATTCGCTTCAAAATCGTTGGATCCATAGCTGATTTGAATCTTTAACATGTTTCAAGCATGCATATCCATTTTTAAAACATGTGTAGAAACAATCTCCTTCATTTAAAATTCCAAGCTTAATAGGGTTGGACTAATGGAATTTCCCAAACTTGGATAACAAAACTTTTCTGTTCATTTGTGGTCTGTGAATAGACATTTTTAATTTACTTTCGTTATTTTTTTAATAATTTTCCACACATCAACTATAAAATTTTTATTTTGTTGTGATCTTTTCTGCCTTTTTTGTTTACGGAATGAAGCGGGAGCGAAAACTCAAAGTTCTGGTTTAAGAAAAAAGTGTACACCTAAAATGGAAATGCACAATGCACAAATGTAGAGAGAGATATTTCCAAAGAGTGTCTGTAAGTTTTAGGGATCATATGCACTCTTTCGTTTTTATATCTAAGGTTTTGTAATCGTCGGGAAACGGGGGAGGCGGGCGATTTTTGACTGAGTGTTCACTTCAAATCCATAAGTCATTTCTTAAAAAAATATAGCCCGTTACGCATGACAAATCACTTTATAATCACCTATGACTGTTAGCTCAACTTTTTGAATATGGGCAAAATAATGGCTTGTTTGACTCGGGCAAATATCCCACCGCACGTTCACTTGAGAATTTAATGAGCGTTTGTTATTCTCTTTACGCGCTTTGGATCCATAGGTCATTTGAATCTTTAACATATTTCTGGCATGCATATCCATTTTTAAAACATGTGTAGAAAAAATCTCCTTCATGTAAAATTCCAAGATATTAGTTTTGGACTAGTGGAAGTTCCCAAACATGGATAACAAAACTTTTGTGTACATTTGCGGAGTGTGAATAAATTTTCTTCCTTTACTTTTTTATTTTTTTAAACTTTTTCTCTACATCAACTATGAAATTTTCATTTTGCTGTGATCTATTTGCCTTTTTTGTTTACGGGATGAAGGGAGAGCGAAAAAGTTGAAGTTTTGATTTAAGAAAAATGTGTACATCTAAAACAGAAATGTCCAATGCACATATGTAGAGAGAGATAATTGCGAAGAGTGTCATTATTTTTTAAGGATTGTAAGCACCTTTTCGTTTTTATATCTCAGGTTTTGCAATCATCGGGAAAAATAGGCTGCGGTGGATTTTTAACTGAGTGTTGAATTGCAATCCATAAGTCATTTCATACAAAAATATAGCCCGTTACGCATGATAAATCACATTACAATCATCTATGATTAATTATGTCAGCTTCTTGCAAATGGGCATAATAATGGCATGTTTGACTCGGGTAAATATCCCACCACAAGTTCACTTGAGAATTTAATGCGCGTTTGTTATTCTGTTTAAAAGCTTTGCATCCATAGCTCATTTGCATCCTTAACATGTTTCAAACATGCATATCCTTTTTTAAAACATGTGTGGATGAAATCTCTTTCTTGCAAAATTCCAAGCTATTAGGGTTAAACTAGCGGAATTTCCTAAAATTGGAAAACAAAACTTTTGTGTTCATTTGTGTTGGGGGAATAAATTTTCTTTATTTATATTTTTTATTGTTTTAAAATTTTTCCATACATCAACTATAAAATTTTCATTTTGTTGTAAGCTTTTTGCCTTGTTTGTTTTAGGGATGAAGGGAGAGCGAAAAGTCAAAGTTTTGATTTAAGTAAAAAGTGTACATTTAAAATGGAAAAGTACAATGCACAATTGTAGGGAGAGATAATTCCAAAAAGTGTCTGCAATTTTTAGGGATTGTAAGCTCTTTTTAGTTTTTATATCTCAAGTTTTGCAATCGTCGGGAAAAATTGGTGGCAGAGGATTTTTTAGTGTTGAATTGCCATCCATAAGTCATTTCACACAAAAATATAGCCCGTTACGCATGATAAATCACTTTACAATCATCTATGATTGTTAGATCAAATTTTTGAAAATGGGCAAAATAATGACTTGTGAGGCTCGGGTAAATATCCCACCGCACGTTCACTTGAGAATTTAATGAGCATTTGTTAATCTCTTTAAACGCTTTGGATCCATAGGTCATTTTAATCTTTAACATCTTTCAAGCATGCATATCCATTATTAAAACATTTGTAGAAAAAATCTCCTTCATGTAAAATTCCATGCTTAATAGGGTTGGACTAATGGAATTTCCCAAACTTGGATAACAAAACTTTTGTGTTCATTTGTGGTGTGTGAATAGATATTTTTTATTTACATTAGTTATTATTTTAAATATTTTCCACACATCAACTATAAAATTTTTATTTTGTTGTGATCTTTTTTGCCTTTTTTGTTTACGGGATGAAGGGGGAGCGAAAACTCAAAGTTCTGATTTCAGAAAAAAGTGTACATCTAAAATGGAAATGCACAATGCAAAAATGTAGAGAGAGATATTTCCAAAGGGTGTCTGTATGTTTTAGGGATCGTATGCACTTTTTCGTTTTTATATCAAAGGTTTTGCAATCGTCGGGAAACAGGGGAGGCGGGCGATTTTTAACTGAGTGTTGAATTGCAATCCATAAGTCATTTCTTTCTAAAATATAGCCCGTTACGCATGATAAATCACTTTACAATCATCTATGATTGTTAGATCAAATTTTGGAAAAGTGGCAAAATAATGACTTGTTAGACTCGTGTAAATATCCCACCGCATGTTCTCCTTAGAATTTAATGAGCGTTTGTTCTTCTCTTTAAAAGCTTTAGATCCATAGGTCATTTGAATCTTTAACACGTTTCTGGCATGCATATCGATTTTTAAAACATGTGTAGAAAAAATCTCCTCCATATAAAATTCCAAGATATTTGTTTTGGACTAGTGGAATTTTCCAAACTTGGATAACAAAACTTTTGTGTTCATTTGTGGTGTGTGAATAGATATTTTTTAGTTACATTAGTTATTATTTTAAATATTTTCCACACATCAACTATAAAAATTTAATTTTGTTGTCATCTTTTTTTGCCTTTTTTGTTTACGGGATGAAGGGGGAGCGAAAACTCAAAGTTCTGATTTAAGAAAAAAGTGTACATCTAAAATGGAAATGCACAATGCACAAATGTAGAGAGAGATATTTCCAAAGAGTGTCTGTATGTTTTAGGGATCGTATGCACTCTTTCATTTTTATATCTAAGGTTTTGCAATCGTCGGGAAACGGGGGAGGTGGGCGATTTTTGACTGAGTGTTCACTTCAAATCCATAAGTCATTTCTTAAAAAAATATAGCCCGTTACGCATGACAAATCACTTTATAATCACCTATGACTGTTAGCTCAACTTTTTGAATATGGGCAAAATAATGGCTTGTTTGACTCGGGCAAATATCCCACCGCACGTTCACTTGAGAATTTAATGAGCGTTTGTTATTCTCTTTACGCGCTTTGGATCCATAGGTCATTTGAATCTTTAACATGTTTCTGCCATGCATATCCATTTTTAAAACATGTGTAGAAAAAATCTCTTTCACGTAAAATTCCAAGATATTAGTTTTGGACTAGTGGAATTTCCCAAACTTGGATAACAAAAATTTTGTGTTCATTTGTTGTGTGTGAATAAATTTTCTTCATTTACTTTTTTTATTGTTTTAAACTTTTTTGGTACATCAACTTTGGAATTTTCATTTTGCAGTGATCTATTTGCCTTTTTTGTTGACGGGATGAAGGGAGAGCGAAAAACTCGAAGTTTTGATTTAAGAAAAATGTGTACATCTAAAACGGAAATGCACAATGCACATATGGTGAGAGGGATAATTCCAAAGAGTGTTTGTAATTTTTAGGGATTGTAAGCACCTTTTCGTTTTTATATTTCAGGTTTTGCAATCGTCGGAAAAAATGGGTTGTGGAGGATTTTTAACTGAGTGTTGAATTGCAATCCATAAGTCATTTAATAAAAAAATATAGCCCGTTACGCATGATAAATAACATTACAATCATCTATGATCAATTATGTCAGCTTTTTGAAAATGGGCAAAATAATGGCATGTTTGACTCGGGTAAATATCCCACCGCAAGTTCACTTGAGAATTTAATGAGCGTTTGTTATTCAGTTTAAAAGCTTGTATCCATAGCTCATTTTCATCCTTAACATGTTTCAAACATGCATATCCATTTTTAAAACATGTGTGGACGAAATCTCTTTCTTGCAAAATTCCAAGCTATTAGGGTTAAACTAGTGGAATTTCCCAAAATTGCTTAACAAAACTTTTGTGTTCATTTGTGTTGGGTGAATAAATTTTCTTTATTTATATTTTTTATTTTTTTAAATTTTTTCCATACATCAACTATAATATTTTCATTTTTTTGTAAGCTTTTTGCCTTGTTTGTTTTCAGGATGAAGGGAGAGCGAAAAGTCAAAGTTTTGATTTAAGAAAAAAGTGTAGATCTAAAATGGAAAAGCACAATGCACAATTGTAGGGAGAGATAATTCCAAAGAGTGTCTGTAATTTTTAGGGATTGTAAGCTCTTTTTAGTTTTTATATCTCAGGTTTTACAATCATTGGGAAAAATTGGTGGCTGTGGATTTTTAACTGAGTGTTGAATTGCAATCCATAACTCATTTCATACAAAAATATAGCCCGTTACGCATGAAAATCACAATACAATCATCTATGATTGTTAGATCAAATTTTTGAAAATGGGCAAAATAATGACTTGTTAGACTCGTGTAAATATCCTAGCGCACGTTCACTTGAGAATTTAATGAGCGTTTGTTATTCTCTTTAAAAGCTTTGGATCCATAGGTCATTTGAATCTTTAACATGTTTCTAGCATGCATATCCATTTATAAAACATGTGTAGAAAAAATCTCCTTCCTGTAAAATTCCAAGCTTAATAGGGTTGGACTAATGGAATTTCCCAAACTTGGATAACAAAACTTTTGTGTTCATTTGTGGTTTGTGGATAGATATTTTTTATTTACATTAGTTATTATTTTAAATATTTTCCACTCATCAACTATAAAATATTTATTTTGTTTTTTATCTTTTTTGCCTTTTTTGTTAACGGGATGAAGGGGGAGCGAAAACTCAAAGTTCTGATTTAAGAAAAAAGTGTACATCTAAAATGGAAATGCACAACGCACAAATGCAGAGAGAGATATTTCCAAAGAGTGTCTGTATGTTTTAGGGATCGTATGCACTTTTTTTGTTTTTATATCTAAGGTTTTGCAATCATCGGGAAACGGGGGAGGCGGGCGATTTTTAACTGAGTGTTGACTTCAAATCCATAATTCATTTCTTACAAAAATATAGCCAGTTACGCATGACAAATCACTTTACAATCATCTATGATTGTTAGCTCAACTTTATGAATATGGGCAAAATAATGGCTTGTTTGACTCGGGCAAATATCCCACTGCACGTTCACTTGAGAATTTAATGAGTGTTTGTTATTCTTTTTAAAAGCTTTGGATGCATAGGTCATTTGAATCTTTAACATGTTTCTGGCATGCATTTCGATTTTTAAGTAGAAAAAATCACCTTCATGTAAAATTCCACGAAATTAGTTTTGGACTAGTGGAATTTCCCAAACTTGGATAACAAAACTTTTGTGTTCATTTGTGGTGTGTGAATAGATATTTTTTAGTTACATTAGTTATTATTTTAAATATTTTCCACATATCAACTATAAAAATTTAATTTTGTTGTCATCCTTTTTGCCTTTTTTGTTTACGGGATGAAGGGGTAGCAAAAACTCAAAGTTCTGATTTAAGAAAAAAGTGTACATCTAAAATGGAAATGCACAATGCACAAATGTAGAGAGAGATATTTCCAAAGAGTGTCTGTATGTTTTAGGGATCGTATGCACTCTTTCATTTTTATATCTAAGGTTTTGCAATCGTCGGGAAACGGGGGAGGTGGGCGATTTTTGACTGAGTGTTCACTTCAAATCCATAAGTCATTTCTTAAAAAAATATAGCCCGTTACGCATGACAAATCACTTTATAATCACCTATGACTGTTAGCTCAACTTTTTGAATATGGGCAAAATAATGGCTTGTTTGACTCGGGCAAATATCCCACCGCACGTTCACTTGAGAATTTAATGAGCGTTTGTTATTCTCTTTACGCGCTTTGGATCCATAGGTCATTTGAATCTTTAACATGTTTCTGCCATGCATATCCATTTTTAAAACATGTGTAGAAAAAATCTCTTTCACGTAAAATTCCAAGATATTAGTTTTGGACTAGTGGAATTTCCCAAACTTGGATAACAAAAATTTTGTGTTCATTTGTTGTGTGTGAATAAATTTTCTTCATTTACTTTTTTTATTGTTTTAAACTTTTTTGGTACATCAACTTTGGAATTTTCATTTTGCAGTGATCTATTTGCCTTTTTTGTTGACGGGATGAAGGGAGAGCGAAAAACTCGAAGTTTTGATTTAAGAAAAATGTGTACATCTAAAACGGAAATGCACAATGCACATATGGTGAGAGGGATAATTCCAAAGAGTGTTTGTAATTTTTAGGGATTGTAAGCACCTTTTCGTTTTTATATTTCAGGTTTTGCTATCGTCGGAAAAAATGGGTTGTGGAGGATTTTTAACTGAGTGTTGAATTGCAATCCATAAGTCATTTAATAAAAAAATATAGCCCGTTACGCATGATAAATAACATTACAATCATCTATGATCAATTATGTCAGCTTTTTGAAAATGGGCAAAATAATGGCATGTTTGACTCGGGTAAATATCCCACCGCAAGTTCACTTGAGAATTTAATGAGCGTTTGTTATTCAGTTTAAAAGCTTGTATCCATAGCTCATTTTCATCCTTAACATGTTTCAAACATGCATATCCATTTTTAAAACATGTGTGGACGAAATCTCTTTCTTGCAAAATTCCAAGCTATTAGGGTTAAACTAGTGGAATTTCCCAAAATTGCTTAACAAAACTTTTGTGTTCATTTGTGTTGGGTGAATAAATTTTCTTTATTTATATTTTTTATTTTTTTAAATTTTTTCCATACATCAACTATAATATTTTCATTTTTTTGTAAGCTTTTTGCCTTGTTTGTTTTCAGGATGAAGGGAGAGCGAAAAGTCAAAGTTTTGATTTAAGAAAAAAGTGTAGATCTAAAATGGAAAAGCACAATGCACAATTGTAGGGAGAGATAATTCCAAAGAGTGTCTGTAATTTTTAGGGATTGTAAGCTCTTTTTAGTTTTTATATCTCAGGTTTTACAATCATTGGGAAAAATTGGTGGCTGTGGATTTTTAACTGAGTGTTGAATTGCAATCCATAACTCATTTCATACAAAAATATAGCCCGTTACGCATGAAAATCACAATACAATCATCTATGATTGTTAGATCAAATTTTTGAAAATGGGCAAAATAATGACTTGTTAGACTCGTGTAAATATCCTAGCGCACTTTCACTTGAGAATTTAATGAGCGTTTGTTATTCTCTTTAAAAGCTTTGGATCCATAGGTCATTTGAATCTTTAACATGTTTCTAGCATGCATATCCATTTTTAAAACATGTGTAGAAAAAATCTCCTTCCTGTAAAATTCCAAGCTTAATAGGTTTGGACTAATGGAATTTCCCAAACTTGGATAACAAAACTTTTGTGTTCATTTGTGGTGTGTGAATAGATATTTTTTATTTACATTAGTTATTATTTTAAATATTTTCCACATATCAACTATAAAATATTTATTTTGTTTTTTATCTTTTTTGCCTTTTTTGTTTACGGGATGAAGGGGTAGCGAAAACTCAAAGTTCTGATTTAAGAAAAAAGTGTACATCTAAAATGGAAATGCACAATGCACAAATGTAGAGAGAGATATTTCCAAAGAGTGTCTGTATGTTTTTGGGATTGTGTGCACTCTTTCATTTTTATATCTAAGGTTTTGCAATCGTCGGGAAACGGGGGAGGCGGGCGATTTTTAACTGAGTGTTGACTTCAAATCCATAATTCATTTCTTACAAAAATATAGCCCATTACGCATGACAAATCACTTTACAATCATCTATGATTGTTAGCTCAACTTTTTGAAAATGGGCAAAATAATGGCCTGTTTGACTAGGGCAAATATCCCACCGCACGTTCACTTGAGAATTTAATGAGCGTTTGTTATTCTCTTTAAAAGCTTTGGATCCATAGGTCAATTGAATTTTTAACACGTTTCTAGCAGGCATATCAATTTTTAAAACATGTGTAGAAAAAATCTCCTTCATGTAAAATTCCAAGATATTAGTTTTGGACTAGTGGAATTTCCCAAACATGGATAACAAAACTTTTGTGTTCATTTGTGGTGTGTCAATAAATTTTTTTCATTTAATTTTTTTATTGTTTTAAATTTTTCCGTTCATCAACTATGAAATTTTTATTTTGCTGTGATCTATTTGCCTTTTTTGTTTACGGGATGAAGGGAGAGCGAAAAACTCGAAGTTTTGATTTAATAAAAATGTGTACATCTAAAACAGAAATGCACAATGCACATATGTACAGAGAGACAATTCCAAAGAGTGTCTATAACTTTTAGGGATTGTAAGCACCTTTTCGTTTTTATATCTCAGGTTTTGCAATCGTCGAGAAAAATGGGTTGCGGAGGATTTTTAACTGAGTGTTGAATTGCAATCCAGAAGTTATTTCATACAAAAATATAGCCCGTTACGCATGATAAATCACATTACAATCATCTATGATTAATTATGTCAGCTTTTTGCAAATGGGCAAAATAATGGCATGTTTGACTCGGGTAAATATCCCACCGCTAGTTCACTTGAGAATTTAAGGAGAGTTTGTTATTCTCTTTGAAAGCTTTGCATCCATAGCTCATTTGCATCTTTAACATGTTTCAAACATGCATATCCATTTTTAAAACATGTGTGGACGAAATCTCTTTCTTGCAAAATTCCAGGCGATTATGGTTAAACTAGTGGAATTTCCAAAAATTGGATAACAAAACTTTTGTGTTCATTTGTGTTGGGTGAATAAATTTTCTTTATTTATATTTGTTATTTTTTAAAAAATTTTCCATACATCAACTCTAAAATTTTCATTTTGTTGTTAGCTTTTTGCCTTGTTTGTTTTCGAGATGAAGGAAGAGCGAAAAGTCCGTTTTGATTTAAGAAAAAAGTGTACATCTAAAATGGAAAAACACATTGCACAATTGTAGGGAGAGATAATTCCAAACAGTGTCTATAATTTTTAGGGATTGTAATCACTTTTTAGTTTTTATATCTCAGGTTTTGCAGTCGTCGGGAAAAATTGGTGGCTGAGGATTTTTAACTGAGTGTTGAATTGCAATCCATAAGTCATTTCATACAAAAATATAGCCCGTTACACATGATAAATCACTTTAAAATCATCTATGATTGTTAGATCAAACTTTTGAAAATGGGAAAAATAATGACTTGTTAGACTAGGGTAAATATCCCACCGCACGTTCACTTGAGAATTTAATGAGCGTTTGTTATTCACTTTAAAAGCTTTGGATCCATTGGTCATTTGAATCTTTAACATATTTCAAGCATGCACATTCATTTTTAAAACATGTGTAGAAAAAATCTCCTTCATGTAAAATACCAAGATTAATAGGGTTGGACTAATGGAATTTACCAAACTTGGATAACAAAACTTTTGAGTTCATTTGTGCTATGTGAATAGATATTTTTTATTCACATTAGTTATTATTTTAAATATTTTCCACACATCAACTATAAAATTTTTATTTTGTTGTGATCTTTTTTGCCTTTTTAGTTTACGGGATGAAGGGGGAGCGAAAACTCAAAGTTCTGATTTAAGAAAAAAGTGTACATTTAAAATCGAAATGCACAATGCACAAATGTAGAGAGAGAGATTTAAAAAGAGTGTCTGTATGTTTTAGGGATCGTGTGCACTTTTTTGTTTTAATATCTAAGGTTTTGCAATCATCGGGAAATGGGGAAGGTGGGCGATTTTTAGCTGAGTGTTGACTTCAAATCCATAAGTCATTTCTTACAAAAATATAGTCCGTTAAGCAGGACAAATCACTTTACAACCATCTATTATTCTTAGCTCAACGTTTTGAATATGGGCAAAATAATGGCTTGTTTGACTCGGGCAAATATCCCACCGCACATTCACTTGAGAATTTAATGAGCGTTTGTTATTCTCTTTAAAAGTTTTGGATCCATAGGTCATTTGAATCATTAACATGTTTCTGGCATGCATATCCATTTTTAAAACATGTGTAGAAAAAATTTCCTACAAGTAAAATTCCAAGATATTAGTTTTGGACTAGTGGAAATTCCCAAACTTGGATAACAAAACTTTTGTGTTCATTTGTGGTGTGTGAATAAATTTTCTTCATTTACTTTTTTTATTGTTTTAAACTTTTTTCGTACATCAACTATGAAATTTTCATTTTGCTGTGATCTATTTGCCTTTTTTGTTTACGGGATGAAGGGAGAGGGAAAAAGTTGAAGTTTTGATTTAAGAAAAATGTGTACATCTAAAATGGAAATGCGCAATGCACATATGTAGAGAGAGATAATTGCGAAGAGTGTCTTTAATTTTTAAGGATTGCAAGCACCTTTTCGTTTTTATATCTCAGGTTTTAAAATCATCAGGAAAAATGGGTTGCGGAGGGTTTTCAACTGAGTGTTGAATTGTAATCCATAAGCATTTCATACAAAAAAATACCCCTTACGCATGATAAATCACATGCCAATCATCTATGATTAATTATGTCAGCTTTTATCAAATGGGCAAAATAATGGCATGTTTGACTCGGGTAAATATCCGACCGCAAGTTCACTTGAGAATTTAAAGAGCGTTTGTTATTCTCTTTAAAAGCTTTGCTTCCATAGCTCCTTTGCATCTTTAACATGTTTCAAACATGCATATCCATTTTTAAAACATGTGTGGACGAAATCTCTTTCTTGCAAAATTCCAAGCTATTAGGGTTAAACTAGTGGAATTTCCCAAAATTGGATAACAACACTTTTGTGTTCATTTGTGTTGAATGAATAAATTTTCTTTATTTATATTTGTTGTTGTTTTAATTCTTTTCCTTACATCAACTATAAAATTTTCATTTTGTTGTAAGCTTTTTGCCTTGTTTGGTTTCGGGATGAAGGTAGAGCAAAAAGTCAAATTTTTGATTTAAGAAAAAAGTGTAAATCTGAAATGGAAAAGAACAGTGCACAATTTTAGGGAGAGATAATTCCATAGAGTGTCTGTAATTTTTAGGGATTGTAAGCTCTTTTTAGTTTTTATATCTCAGGTTTCGCAATCCTCGGGAAAAATTGGTGGCAGAGGATTTTTAACTGAGTGTTGATTTGCAATCCATAAGTCATTTCATACAAAAATATAGCCCGTTATGCATGATAAATCACTTTACAATCATCTATGATTGTTATATCAAATTTTTGAAAATGGGCAAAATAATGACCTCTTAGACTCGGGTAAATATCCCACCGCACGTTCACTTGAGAATTTAATGAGTATTTGTTATTCTCTTTAAAAGCTTTGGATCCATAGGTCATTTGAATATTTAACATGTTTCAAGAATGCATATCCATTTTTAAAACATGTGCCGAAAAAATCTCCTTCATGTAAAATTCCAAGCTTAATAAGGTTGGACTAATAGAATTTCCCAAACTTGGATAACAAAACTTTTGTGTTAATTTTGGTGTGTGTATAGATATTTTTTATTTACATTAGTTATTATTTTAAATATTTTCCACACATCAACTATAAAATGTTTACTTTGTTGTGATCTTTTTTGCCTTTTTTGTTTACGGGATGAAGGGGGAGCGAAAACTCAAAGTTCTGATTTAAGAAAAAAGTGTATATTTAAAATCGAAATGCACAATGAAGAAATGTAGAGAGAGAGATTTCAAAAGAGTGTCTGTATGTTTTAGGGATCGTGTGCACTTTTTCGTTTTAATATCTAAGGTTTTGCAATCATCGGGAAACGGGGGAGGCGGGCGATTTTTAACTGAGTGTTGACTTCAAATCCATAAGTCATTTCTTACAAAAATATATCCCGTTACGCATGACAAATCACTTTACAATCATCTATGATTGTTAGCTCAACTTTTTGAATATGGGCAAAATAATGGCTTGTTTGACTCGGGCAAATATCCCACCGCACGTTCATTTGAGAATTTAATGAGCGTTTGTTATTCTCTTTAAAAGCTTTGGATCCGTAGGTCATTTGAATCTTTAACATGTTTCTGGCATGCATATCCATTTTTAAAACATGTGTAGAAAAAATCTGCTTCATGTAAAATTCCAAGATATTAGTTTTGGACTAGTGGAATTTCCCAAACTTGGATAACAAAAATTTTGTGTTCATTTGTCGTGTGTGAATAAATTTTCTTCATTTAGTTTTTTTATGGTTTTAAACTTTTTCGGTACATCAACTTTGGAATTTTCATTTTGCAGTGATCTATTTGCCTTTTTTGTTTACAGGATGAACGGACAGCGAAAAACTCGAAGTTTTGATTTAAGAAAAATGTGTACATCTAAAACGGAAATGCACAATACAAAAATTTTGTGTTCATTTGTGTTGAGTGAATAAATTTTCTTTATTTATATTTGTTATTGTTTTAAATTTTTTCCATACATCAACTATAAAAATTTCATTTTGTTGTAAGCTTTTTGCCTTTTTTGTTTTCGGGATGAAGGGAGAGCGAAAAGTTAAAGTTTTGATTTAAGAAAAAAGTGTACATCTAAAATCAAAAAGCACAATGCACAATTGTAGGGGGAGATAATTCCGAAGAGTGTTTGTAATTTTTAGGGATTGTAAGATCTTTTTAGTTTTTATATCTTAGGTTTTGCAATCGTCGGGAAAAATTGGTGGCAGAGGACTATTAACTGAGTGTTGAATTGCAATCCACAAGTCATTTCATACAAAAATATAGCCCATTACGCTTGATAAATCACTTTACAATCATCTATGATTGTTAGATCAAATTTTTGAAAATGGGCAAAATAATGACTTGTTAGACTCGGGTAAATATCCCACCACACGTTCACTTGAGAATTTAATGAGCGTTTGTTATTCTCTTTAAAAGCTTTGGATCCATTGGTCATTTGAATCTTTAACATGTTTCATGAATGCATATCCATTTTTAAAACATGTGTAGAAAAAAAAAGTCCTTCATGTAAAATTCCAAGCTTAATAGGGTTGGACTAATGGAATTTCCCAAACTTGGATAACAAAACTTTTGTGTTCATTTGTGGTGTGTGAATAGATATTTTTCATTTACATTAGTTATATTTTAAATATTTTCCGCACATCAACTATAAAATTTTTATTTTGTTGTGATCTGTTTTGCCTTTTTTGTTTACGGGATGAAGGCGGAGCAAAAACTCAAAGTTCTGATTTAAGAAAAAAGTATACATCTAAAATGGGAATGCATAATGAAAAAATGTAGAGAGAGATATTTCCAAATAGTGTCTCTATGTTTTAGGGATCGTATGCACTTTTTAGTTTTTATATCTAAGGTTTTGTAATCGTCGGGAAACGGGGGAGGCGGGCGATTTTTAACTGAGTGTTGACTTCAAATCCATAAGTCATTTCTTACAAAAATATAGCCCGTTACGCATGACAAATCACTTTACAATCACCTATGATTGTTAGCTCAACGTTTTGAATATGGGCAAAATAATGGCTTGTTTGTCTCAGACAAATATCCCACCGCACGTTCACTTGAGAATTTAATGAGCGTTTTTTACTATCTTTAAATGCATTGGATTCATAGGTCATCTGAATCTTTAACATGTTTCTTGCATGCGTATCCATTTTTAAAACATGCGTAGAAAAAATCTCCTTCATGTAAAATTCCAAGATATTAGTTTTGGACTAGTGGAATTTCCCAAACTTGGATAACAAAAATTTTGTGTTCATTTGTGGTGTGTGAATAAATTTTCTTCATTTAATTTTTTTATTGTTTTATACTGCTTCCGTACATCAACTACAAAATTTTCATTTGCCGTGATCTATTTGCCTTTTTTGTTTACGGGATGAAGGGAGAGCGAAAAACTCGAAGTTTTGATTTAAGAAAAATGTGTACATCTAAAACGGAAATGCACAATGCACATATGTAGAGAGAGATAATTCAAAAGAGTGTCTTTAATTTATAGGGATTGTAAGCACCTTTTCATTTTTATATCTCAGGTTTTGCAATCGTCGGGAAAAATGGGTTGCGGAGGATTTTTAACTAAGAGTTGAATTGCAATCCGTAAGTCATTTCATACAAAAATATAGCCTGTTATGCATGATAAATCACATTACAATCATCTATGATTAATTATGTCAGCTTTTTGCAAATGGGCAAAATAATGGCATGTTTGACTCGGGTAAATATCCCACCGCAAGTTCACTTGAGAATTTAGTGAGCGTTTGTTATTCTCATTAAAAGCTTTTGCATCCATAGCTCATTTGCATCTTTAACATGTTTCAAACATGCATATCCATTTTTAAAACATGTGTGGATGAAATCTCTTTCTTGCAAAATTCCAAGCTATTAGGGTTAAACTAGTGGAATTTCCCAAAATTGGATAACAAAACTTTTGTGTTCATTTGTGTTGGGTGAATAAATTTTCATTATTTATATTTTTTATTGTTTTAAATTTTTTCCATACATCAACTATAAAATTTTCATTTTGTTGTAAGCTTTTTGCCTTGTCTGTTTTCGGGATGAAGGGAGAGCGAAAAGTCAAAGTTTTGATTTAAAAAAAAAAGTGTACATCAAAAATGGAAAAGCACAGTGCAAAATTGTAGGGAGAGATAATTCCAAAGTGTGTCTGTAATTTTTAGGGATTGTAAGCTCTTTTTAGTTATTATATATCAGGTTTTGCAATCGTCGGGAAAAATTGGTGGCATAGGATTTTTAACTAAGTGTCGAATTGCAATCCATAAGTGATTTCATACAAAAATATAGCCCGTTACGCATGATAAATCACTTTACAATCATCTATGAATTTTAGATCAAATTCTTGAAAATGGGCAAAATAATGACATGTTAGACTCGGTTAAATATCCCTCCGCATGTTCACTTGGGAATTTAATGAGCGTTTGTTATTCTCTTTAAAAGCTTTGGATCCATAGGTCATTTGAATCTTTAACATGTTTCAAGCATGCATATCCATTTTTAAAACATGTGTAGAAAAAATCTCCTTCATGTAATATTCCAAGCTTAATAGGGTTGGACTAATGGAATTTCCCAAACTTGGATAACAAAACTTTTGTGTTCATTTGTGGTGTGTGAATAGATATTTTTTATTTACATTAGTTATTATATTAAATATTTTCCACACATCAACTATAAAATTTTTATTTTTTTGTGATATTTTTTTCCTTTTTTGTTTACGGGATGAAAGGGGAGTGAAGACGCAAAGTTCTGATATAAAAAAATAGTGTACGTCTAAAATGAAAATACACAATTCACAAATGTAGAGAGAGATATTTCCAAAGAGTGTCTATATGTTTTAGGGATCGTATGCACTCTTTCGTTTTTATATCTAAGGTTTTGGAATCGTTGGGAAACGGGGGAGGTGGGCGATTTTTAACTGAGTGTTGAATTGCAATCCATAAGTCATTTCATACAAAAATATAGGCTGTTACACATGATAAATCACATTACAATCATCTATGATTAATTATGTCAGCTTTTTTCAAATGGGCAAAATAATGGCATGTTTGACTCGGGTAAATATCCCACCGCAAGTTCACTTGAGAATTTAGTGAGCGTTTGTTATTCTCATTAAAAGCTTTGCATCCATAGCTCATTTGCATCTTTAACATGTTTCAAACATGCATATCCATTTTTAAAACATGTGTGGATGAAATCTCTTTCTTGCAAAATTCCAAGCTATTAGGGTTAAACTAGTGGAATTTCCCAAAATTGGATAACAAAACTTTTGTGTTCATTTGTGTTGGGTGAATAAATTTTCATTATTTATATTTTTTATTGTTTTAAATTTTTTCCATACATCAACTATAAAATTTTGATTTTGTTGTAAGCTTTTTGCCTTGTCTGTTTTCGGGATGAAGGGAGAGCGAAAAGTCAAAGTTTTGATTTAAAAAAAAAGTGTACATCAAAAATGGAAAAGCACAATGCACAATTTTAGGAAGAGATAATTCCAAAGAGTGTCTGTAATTTTTTGGGATTGTAAGCTCTTTTTAGTTTTTATATCTGAGGTTTTGCAATCGTCGGGAAAAATCGGTGGTAGAGGATTTTTAACTGAGTGTTGAATTGCAATCCATAAGTCATTTCATACAAAAATATATCCCATTACGCATTATAAATCACTTTACAATCTTCTATGATTGTTAGATCAAATTTTTGAAAATAGGCAAAATAATGACTTGTTAGACTAGGGTAAATATCCCACCGCACGTTCACTTGAGAATTCAATGAGCGCTTTTTATTCTCTTTAAAAGCTTTGGATCCATAGGTCATTTGAATCTTTAACATGTTTCAAGGATACATATCCATTTTTAAAACATGTGTAGAAAAAATCTCCTTCATGTAAAATTCCGAGCTTAATTGGGTTGGACTAATGGAATTTCCCAAACTTGGATAACAAAACTTTTGTGTTCATTTGTGGTGTGTGAATAGATATTTTTTATTTACATTAGTTATTATTTTAAATATTTCCCACACATCAACTATAAAATTTTTATTTTGTTGTGATCTTTTTTGCCTTTTTTGTTTATGGGATGAAGGGGGAGCGAAAACTCAAAGTTATGATTGAAGAAAAAAGTGTACATCTAAAATGGACAATGCACAATGCACAAATGTAGAGAGAGATATTTCCAAAGAGTGTCTGTATGTTTTAGGGATCGTATGCACTTTTTTTGTTTTTATATCCAAGGTTTTGCAATCGTCGGGAAACGGGGGAGGCGGGAGATTTTTAATTGAGTGTTGACTTCAAATCCATAAGTCATTTCTTACAAAAATATAGCCCGTTACGCATGAGAAATCACTTTACAATCATCTATGATTGTTAGCTCAACGTTTTGAATATAGACAAAATAATGGCTTGTTTGACTCGGGCAAATATCCCACCGCACGTTCACTTGAGAATTTAAGGAGCGTTTGTTATTCTCTTTAAAAGATTCGGATCCATAGGTCATTTAAATCTTTAACATATTTCTGGCTTGCATATCCATTTTTAAAACATGTGTAGAAAAAATCTCCTTCATGTAAAATTCCAGGATATTAGTTTTGGATTAGTAGAATTTCCCAAACTTGGATAACAAAACTTTTGTGTTCATTTGTGGTGTGTGAATAAATTTTCTTCATTTACTTTTTTATTGTTTTTAACTTTTTCCGTACATCAACTATGAAATTTTTATTTTGTTGTGATCTATTTGCCTTTTTTGTTTACGGGATGAAGGGAGAGCGAAAAACTTGAAGTTTTGATTGAAGAAAAATGTGTACATCTAAAACGGAAATGCACAATGCACATATGTAGAGAGAGATAATTCCAAAGAGTGTCTGTAATTTTTAGGGTTTGTAAGCACCTTTCCGTTTTTATATCTTAGGTTTTGCAATCGTAGGGAAAAATGGGTTGCGGAGGATTTTTAACTGAGTATTGAATTGCAATCTATAAGTCATTTCATACAAAAATATAGCCCGTTACACATGATAAATCACATAACAATCATTTATGATTAATTATGTCAGCTTTTTTCAAATGGGCAAAATAATGGCATGTTTGACTCGGGTAAATATCCCACCACAAGTTCACTTGAGAATTTGATGAGCGTTTGTTATTCTCTTTAAAACCTTTGCATCCACAGCTCATTTGCATCTTTAACATGTTTCAAACAGGCATATCCATTTTTAAAACATGTGTGGATGAAATCTCTTTCTTGCAAAATTCCAAGCAATTATAGTTAAATTAGTGGAATTTTCCAAAATTGGATAACAAAACTTTTGTGTTCATTTGTGTTGGGTGAATAAATTTTCTTTATTTATATTTTTTATTGTTTTAAATTTTTTCCATAGATCAACCATAAAATTTTCGTTTTGTTGTAAGCTTTTTGTCTTGTTTGTTTTTAGGATGAAGGAAGAGCGAAAAGTCAAAGTTTTGATTTAAGAAAAAAGTGTACATCTAAAATGGAAAAGCACAATGGACAATTGTAGTTAGAGATAATTCCAAAAAGTGTCTGTAATTTTTAGGGATTGAAAGCTCTTTTTAGTTTTTATATCTGAGGTTTTGCAATCGTAGGGAAAAATTGGTGGATGAGGATTTTTAACTGAGTGTTGAATTGCATTCTATAAGTTATTTCATACAAAAATATATCCCATTACGCATTATAAATCACTTTACAATCTTCTATGATTGTTAAATCAAATTTTTGAAAATGGGCAAAATAATGACTTGTTAGACTAGGGTAAATATCCTACCACACGTTCACTTGAGAATTTAATGAGCGTCTGTTATTCTCTTTAAAAGCTTTGGATCCATAGGTCATTGGAATCTTTGACATGTTTCAAGCATGAATATCCATTTTTAAAACATGTGTAGAAAAAATCTCCTTCATGTAAAATCCCAAGATATTAGTTTTGGACTAGTGAAATTTCCCAAACATGGATAGCAAAACTTTTGTGTTCGTTTGTGGTGTGTGAATAAATTTTCTTCATTTAATTTTTTTATTTTTTTAAACTTTTTCCTTGTATCAACCATGAAATTTTCATTTTGCTGTGATCTATTTGCCTTTTTTGTTTATGTGATGAAGGGAGAGCGAAAAACTCGAAGTTTTGATTTAAGAAAAATGTGTACCTCTAAAACGGAAATGCACAATGCACATAAGTAGAGAGAGATAATTCCAAGAGTGTCTGTAATTTTTAGGGATTGTAACCACCTTTTCGTTTTTATATGTCAAGTTTTGCAATCGTCGGGAAAAATGGGTTGCGGAGGATTTTTAACTGAGTGGTTAATTGCAATCGATAAGTCATTTCATAAAAAAATATAGCCCATTACGCATGATAAAGCACATTACAATCATGTATGATTAATTATGTCAGCTTTTTGAAAATGGGCAAAATAATGGCATGTTTGACTCAGGTAAATATCCCACCGCAAGTTCACTTGACAATTTAATGAGCGTTTGTTATTCTCTTTAAAAGCTTTGCATCCATAGCTCATTTGCATCTTTAACATGTTTCAAACATGCATATCCATTTTTAAAACATGTGTGGATAAAATCTCTTTCAAGCAAAATTCCAAGCTATTAGGGTTAAACTTGTGGAATTTCCCAAAATTGGATAACAAAACTTTTGTGTTCATTTGTGTTGGCTGAATAAATTTTCTTTATTTATATTTGTTATTGTTTAAAATTTTTTCCATACATAAACTATAAAATTTTCATTTTGTTGTAAGCTTTTTTGCCTTGTTTGTTTTTGGGATGAAAGGAGAGCGAAAAGTCGAAGTTTTGATTTAAGAAAAGAGTGTACATCTAAAATGGAAAAGCACAATGCACAATTATAGGGAGACATAATTCCAAAGAGTGTCCGCAATTTTTAGGGATTGTAAGCTCTTTTTAGTTTTTATATCTCAGGTTTTGCAATCGTCGGGAAAAATTGGTGGCAGAGGATTTTCAACTGAGTGTTGAATTGCAATGCATAAGTCATTTCATAAAAAAATATAGCCCGTTACGCATGATAAATTACTTTACAATCCTCTATGATTGTTAGATCAAATTTTTGAAAATGGGCAAAATAATGACTTGTTAGACTCGGGTAAATATCCCACGACACGTTCACTTGAGAATTTAACGAGCGTTTGTAATTCTCTTTAAAAGCTTTGGGTCCACAGGTCATTTGAATCTTTAACATGTTTCAAGCATGCATATCCATTTTTAAAACATGTGTAGAACAAATCTCATTCATGTAAAATTCCAAGCTTAATAGGGTTGGACTAATGGAATTTCCCAAACTTGGATAACAAAACTTTTGTGTTCATTTTTGGTGTGTGAATAGATATTTTTTATTTACATTAGTTATTATTTTAAATATTTTCAACACATCAACTATAAAATTTTTATTTTGTTGTGATCTTTTTTGCCTTTTTTGTTTACGGGATGAAGGGGGAACAAAAACTCAAAGTTCTGTTTTAAGAAAAAAGTGTACATCTAAAATGGAAATACCCAATGCACAAATGTAAAGAGAGATATTTCCAAAGAGTGTCTGTATGTTTTAGGGATCGTATGCACTTTTTCGTTTTTATATCTAAGGTTTTGCAATCGTCGGGAAACGGGGGAGGTGGGTGATTTTTAACTGAGTGTTGACTACAAATCCATAAATCATTTCTTACAAAAATATAGCCCGTTACGCATGACAAATCACTTTACAATCATCTATGATTGTTAGCTCAACGTTTTGAATATGGGAAAAATAACGGCTTGTTTGACTCGGGCAAATATCCCACCGCACGTTCACTTGAAAATTTAATGAGCGTTTATTATTCTCTTTAAAAGCATTGGATCCAAAGGTCATTTGAATCTTTAACTTGTTTCTGGCATGCATATCCATTTTTAAAACATGTGTAGAAAAAATCTCCTTCATGTAAAATTCCAAGATATTAGTTTTGGACTAGTGGAATTTCCCAAAATTGGATAACAAAACTTTTGTGTTCAATTGTGGTGTGTGAATAAATTGTCTTCATTTACTTTTTTTATTGTTTTAAACTTTTTCCGTACATCAACTATGAAATTTTCATTTCGCTGTGATCTATTTGCCTTTTTTGTTTACGAGATAAAGGGAGAGCGAAAAACTCGATGTTTTGATTTAAGAAAAATGTGTACATCTAAAACGGAAATGCACATTGCACATATGTACAGAGAGATAATTCCAAAGTGTGTGTGTAATTTTTAGGGATTTTAAGCACCTTTACGTTTTTATATCTCAGGTTTTGCAATCGTCGGGAACAATGGGTTGCGGAGGATTTTTAATGGAGTGTTGAATTGCAATTCAAAAGTCATTTCATACAAAAATATAGCCCGTTACGCATGATAAATCACATTACAATCATCTATGATTAATTATGTCAGCTTTTTGCAAATGGGCAAATAATGGCATGTTTGACTCGGGTAAATACCCCACCGCAAGTTCACTTGAGAATTTATTGAGCGTTTGTTATTCTCTTTAAAATCTTTGGATCCACAGGTCATTTGAATCTTTAACATTTTTCGAGCATGCATATCCATTTTTAAAACATGTGTGGATGAAATCTCTTTCTTTCAAAATTCCAAGCTATTAGGGTTAAACTAGTGGAATTTCCCAAAATTGGATAACAAACCTTTGGTGTTCATTTGTGTTGGGTGAATAAATTTTCTTTATTTATATTTGTTATTGTTTTAAATTTTTCCATACATCAACTATAAAATTTTCATTTATTGTAAGCTTTTTACCTTGTTTGTTTTCGGGATGAAGGGAGAGCGAAAAGTCAATGTTTTGATTTAAGAAAAAAGTGTACACCAAAAAACGGAAAATCACAATGCACAATTGTAGGGATAAATAATTCCAAAGAGTGTCTATAATTTTTAGGGATTGTAAGCACCTTTTCGTTTTTATATCTCAGGTTTTGCAATCGTCGAGAAAAATGGGTTGCAGAGGATTTTTAACGGAGTGTTGAATTGCAATCCATAAGCCATTTCATACAAAAATATAGCCCGTTACGCATGATAAATCACTTTACAATCGTCTATGATTAATTATGTCAGCTTTTTGCAAATGGGCAAAATAATTGCATGTTTGACTCGGGTAAATATCCCACCCAAGTTCACTTGAGAATTTAATGAGGGTTTGTTATTCTCTTTAAAACCTTTGAATCCATTGCTCATTTGCATCTTTAACATGTTTCAAACATTCATATCCATTTTTAAAACATGTGTGGATGAAATCTCTTTCTTGCAAAATTCCAAGCAATTGGGGTTAAACTAGTAGAATTTCCCAAAATTGAATAAGAAAACTTTTTTGTTCATTTGTGTTGGGTGAATAAATTTTCTTTATTTATATTTGTTATTGTTTTAAATTTTTTCCACACATCAACTATAAAATTTTCATTTTGTTGTAAGATTTTTGCCTTGTTTTTTTTCGGGATGAAGGGAGAACGAAAAGTCAAAGTTTTGATTTAAGAAAATAGTACACATATAAAATGGAAAAGCACAATGCAAAATTGTAGGGAGAGATAATTCCAAAGAGTGCCTATAATTTTTAGGGATTGTAAGCTCTTTTTAGTTTTTATATCTCAGGATTTGCAATCGTCAGGAAAAATTGGTGGCAGAGGATTTTTAACTGAGTGTTGAATTGCAATCCATAAGTCATTTCTTACAAAAATATAGCCCGTTACGCATGACAAATCACTTTACAATCATCTATGATTGTTAGCTCAGCTTTTTGAATATGGGCAAAATAATGGCTTGTTTGACTCGAGCAAATATCCCACCGCACGTTCACTTGATAATTTAATCAGCGTTTGTTATTCTCTTTAAAAGCTTTGCATCCATAGGTCATTTGCGTCTTTAACATGTTTCAAACATGCATATCCTTTTTTAAAACATGTGAAGAAAAATTCTCCTTCATGTAAAATTTCAAGATATTAGTTTTGGACTAGTGAAATTTCCCAAACTTGGATAACAAAACTTTTGTGTTCATTTGTGGTGTGTAAATAAATTTTCTTCATTTAATTTTTTTATTGTTTTATACTTTTTTCGTACATCAACTATGAAATTTTCCTTTTGCTGTGATCTATTTGCCTTTTTTGTTTACGGGATGAATGGAAAGCGAAAAACTCGAAGTTTTGATTTAAGAAAAATGTGTACATCTCAAATAGAAATGCACAATGCACATTTGTAGAGAGAGATAATTCCAATGAGTGTCTGTAGTTTTTAGGGATTGTAAGCACCTTTTCGTTTTTATATCTCAGCTTTTGCAATCGTCGGGAAAAATGGGTTGTGGAGGATGTTTAACTGAGTGTTGAATTGCATTCCATAAGTCATTTCATACAAAAATATAGCCCGTTATGCATGATAAATCACATTACAATCATCTATGATTAATTATGTCAGCTTTTTGCAAATGGACAAAATAATGGCATGTTTGACTCGGGTAAATATCCCATCACAAGTACACATGAGAATTTAATGAGGGTTTGTTATTCTCTTTAAAAGCTTTGCATCCATAGCTCCTTTGCATCTTTAACATGTTCCAAACATGCATATCCATTTTTAAAACTTGTGCAGAAAAAATCTCCTTCATGTAAAATTCCTTGCTTAATAGGGTTGGACTAATGGAATTTCCCAAACTTGGATAACAAAATTTTTTTGTTCATTTGTGGTGTGTGAATAGATATTTTTAATGTACATTAGTTATTATTTTAAATATTTTCCACACATCAACTATAAAATTTTTATTTTGTTGTGATCTTTTTTGCCTTTTTTATTTACAGGATGAAGGGGGAGCGAAAACTCAAAGTTCTGATTTAGGAAAAAAGTGTACTTCTAAAATGAAAAAGCACAATGCACAAATGTAGAGAGAGATATTTCCAAAGAGTGTCTGTATGTTTTAGGGATCGTATGCACTTTTTTCATTTTTACATATAAGGTTTTGCAATCGTCGGGAAACAGGGGAGGCGGGCAATTTTTAACTGAGTGTTGACTTCAAATCCATAAGTCATTTCTTACCAAAATGTAGCCCATTACGCATGACAAATCAATTTACAATCATCTACGATTGTTAGCTTAACGTTTTGAATATGGGCAAAATAATTGCTTGTTGGACTCAGGCAAATATCCCACCGCACGTTCACTTGAGAATTTAATGAGTGTTTGTTATTCTCTTTAAAAGCATTGGATCCATAGGTAATTTGAATCTTTAACAAGTTTTAAGCATGCATATCCATTTTTAAAACATGTGTAGAAAAAATCTCCTTCGTGTGAAATTCCAAGCTTAATAGGGTTGGACTAATGGAATTTACCAAACTTGGTCAACAAAACTTTTGTGTTCATTTGTGGTGTGTGAATAGATATTTTTTATTTACATTAGTTATTATTTTAAATATTTTCCACACATTAACTATAAAATTTTTATTTTGCTGTGATCTTTTTTGCCATTTTTGTTTGCAGGATGAAGGGGAGAGAGAAAACTCAAAGTTCTTATTTAAGAAAAAAGTGTACATCTAAAATGGAAATGCACAATGCACAAATGTAGAGAGAGATATTTTCAAAGAGTGTCTGTATGTTTAAGGGATCGTATGCACTTTTTTCGTTTTTATATCTAAGGTTTTGCAATCATCGGGAAACGGGGGAGGCGGGCGACTTTTAACTATGTGTTGACTTCAAATCCATAAGTCATTTCTTACAAAAATATGGACCGTTACGCATGACAAATCACTTTAAAATCATCTATGATTGTTAGCTCAACTTTTTGAATATGGGCAAAATAATGCCTTGTTTGACTCGGGCAAATATCCCACCTCACGTTCACTTGAGAATTTAATGAGCGTTTGTTATTCTCTTTAAAAGCTTTGGATCCATAGGTCATTTGAATCTTTAACATGTTTCTGGCATGTATATCCATTTTTAAAACATGTGTAGAAAAAGTCTCCTTCATGTAAAATTCCAAGATATTAGTTTTGGACTAGTGAAATTTCCCAAACCTGGATAACAAAACTTTTGTGTTCATTTGTGGTGTGTGTATAAATTTTCTTCGTTTACTTTTTTTATTGTTTTAAACTTTTTCCGTACATCAACTATGAAATTTTCATTTTGCTCTGATCTATTTGCCTTTTTTGTTTACGGGATGAAGGGAGAGCGAAAAACTTGAAGTTTTGATTTAAGAAAAATGTGTACATCTAAAACGGAAATGCACAATGCACATATGTAGAGAGAGATAATTCCAAAGAGTGTCTGTAATTTTGAGGGATTGTAAGCACCTTTTCATTTTTATATCTCAAGTTTTACAATCGTCGGGAAAAATGGGTTGCGGAGGATTTTTAACTGAGTGTTGAATTGCAATCCATAAGTCATTTCATACAAAAATATAGCCCGTTACGCATGATAAATCACATTACAATCATCTATGATTAATTATGTCAGCTATTTGCAAATGGGCAAAATAATGGCATGTTTGACTCGGGTAAATATCCCACCGCAAGTTCACTTGAGAATTTAATGAGCATTTGTTATTCTCTTTAAAAGCTTTGCATCCATATCTCATTTGTGTCTTTAACATGTTTCAAACATGCATATCTTTTTTAAAACATGTGTGGACGAAATCTCTTCCTTGCAAAATTCCAAGCTATTAGGGTTAAACTAGAGGAATTTCCAAAAATTGGATAACAAAAATGTTTTGTTCATTTGTGTTGGGAGAATAAATTTTCTTTATTGATATTTTTTATTGTTTTAAATTTTTTGCATACATCAACTGTAAAATTTTCATTTTGTTGTAAGCTTTTTGCCCTGTTTGTTTTCGGGATGAAGGGAGAGTGAAAAGTCAAAGTTTTGATTTAAGAAAAAAGTGTACATCTAAAATGGAAAAGCACAATGCACAATTGTAGGGAGAGATAATTCCAAAGAGTGTATGTAATTTTTAGGGATTGTAAGCTCTTTTAAGTTTTTATATCTCAGGTTTTGCAATCGTCGGGAAAAATTGGTGGCGGAGGATTTTTAACTGAGTGTTGAATTGCAATCCATAAGTCATTTCATACAAAAATATAGCCCTTTACGCTTGATAAATCACTTTACAATCATCTATGATTGTTAGATCAAATTTTTGAAAATGGCCAAAATAAAGACTTGTTTGACTCAGGTAAATATCCCACCACACGTTCACTTGAGAATATAATGAGCTTTTGTTATTCTCTTTAAAAGTTTTGGATCCATAGGTCATTTGAATCTTTAGCTTGTTTCAAACATGCATACCCATTTTTAAAACATGTGTTGAAAAAATCTCCTTCATGTAAAATTCCAAGATTAATAGGGTTGGACTAATGGAATTTCCCATACTTGGATAACAAAACTTTTGTGTTCATTTGTCGTGTGTGAGTAGATATTTTTTATTTACATTAGTTATTATTTTAAATATTTTCCACACATCAACTATAAAATTTTTATTTCGCTGTGATCGTTTTTGCCTTTTTTGTTTAGGGGATGAAGGGGGGACAGAAAACTCAAAGTTCTAATTGAAGAAAAAACTGTACATCTAAAATGGAAATGCACAATGCACAAATATAGAGAGAGATATTTCCAAAGAGTGTCTGTATGTTTTAGGGATTGTATGCAATTTTTTCGATATCATATCTAAGGTTTTGCAATCGTAGGGAAACGGGGGAGGCGGGCGATTTTTAACTGAGTGTTGACTTCAAATCCATAAGTCATTTCTTACAAAAATATAGCCCGTTACGCATGACAAATCACTTTACAATCATCTATGATTGTTAGCTCAACTTTTTGAATAAGGGCAATATGATGGCTTGTTTGACTCGGGAAAATATCCCACCGCACGCTCACTTGAGAATTTAATGAGCGTTTGTTATTCTCTTTAAAAGCTTTGGATCCATAGGTCATTTGAATCTTTAACATGTTTCTGGCATGCATATCCATTTTTAAAACATGTGTAGAAAAAATCTCCTTCATGTAAAATTCCAAGATATTAGTTTTGGACTAGTGGAATTTCCCAAACTTGGATAGCAAAACTTTTGTGTTCATTTGTGGTGTGTGAATAAATTTTCTTCATTTACTTTTTTTATTGTTTTAAACTTTTTCCGTACATCAACTATGAAATTTTCCGTTTGCTGTGATCTATTTGCCTTTTTTGTTTACGGGATGAAGGGAAAGCGAAAAACTCGAAGTTTTGATTTAAGAAAAATGTGTACATTTAAAATGGAAATGCACAATGCACATATGTAGGGAGAGATAATTCCAAAGAGTGTCTGTAATTTTTAGGGATTGTAAGCACCTTTTCGTTTTTATATCTCAGGTTTTGCAATCGTCGGGAAAAATTGGTTGTGGAGGATGTGTAACTGAGTGTTGAATTGCAATTGATAAGTCATTTCATACAAAAATATAGCCCGTTACGCATGATAAATCACATTACAATCATCTATGATTAATTATGTCAGTTTTTTGCAAATGGGTAAAATAATGGCATGTTTGACTTGGGTAAATATCCCACTGCAAGTTCACTTGAGAATTTAGTGAGCGTTTGTTATTCTCTTTAAAAGCTTTGCATCCATAGCTCATTTTCATCTTTAACATGTTTCAAACATGCATATCCATTTTTAAAACATGTGTGGATGAAATCTCTTTCTTGCAAAATTCCAAGCTATTAGAGTTAAACTAGTGGAATTTCCCAAAATTGGATAACAAAACTTTTGTGTTCATTTGTGTTGGGTGAATAAAATTTCTTTATTTATATTTTTTATTGTTTTAAATTTTTTCCATACATCAACCATAAAATTTTCATTTTCTTGTAAGGTTTTTGCCTTGTTTGTTTTTAGGATGAAGGGAGAGCGAAAAATCCAAGTTTTGACTTAAGAAAAAAGTGTAGATCTAAAATGGAAAAGCACAATGCATAATTGTAGGGAGAGATAATTTTTAGGGATTGTAAGTTATTTTTAGTTTTTATATCTCAGGTTTTGCAATCATCGGGAAAAATTGGTAGCAACGGATTTTTAACCGAGTGTTGAATTGCAATCCATAAGTCATTTCATGCAAAAATATAGCCCGTTACGCTTGATAAATCACTTTTCAATCATTTATGATTGTTAGATCAAATTTTTGAAAATGGGCAAAATAATGACTTGTTAGACTCGGGTAAACATCCCACCGCACGTTCACTTGAGGATTTAATGAGCGTTTGTTATTCTCTTAAAAAGCTTTGGATCCATAGGTCATTTGAATCTTTAACATGTTTCAAGCATCCATATCCATTTTTAAAACATGTGTAGAAAAAAACTCCTTCCTGTAAAATTCCAAGCTTAATAGGGTTGGACTAATGGAATTTCCCAAACTTGGATAACAAACTTTTGTGTTCATTTGTGGTGTGTGAATAGATTTTTTTTATTTACATTAGTTATTATTTTAAATATTTTCCACACATCAACTATAAAATTTTTATTTTGTTGTGATCTCTTTTGCCTTTTTTGTTTATGGGATGAAGGGGGAGCGAAAACTCAAAGTTCTGATTTAAGAAAAAAGTGTACATCTAAAATGAAAATGCACAATGCACAAATGTAGAGAGAGATATTTCCAAAGAGTGTCTGTATGTTTTAGGGATCGTATGCACTTTTTTCATATTTATATCTAAGGTTTTGCAATCGTCGGGAAATGGGGGAGGCAGGCTATTTTTAACTGAGTGTTGACTTCAAATCCATAAGTCATTTCTTAAAAAAATATAGCCCGAAACGCATGACAAATCACTTTACAATCACCTATGATTGTTAGCTCAACATTTTGAATATGGGCAAAATAATTCCTTGTTTGACTCGGGCAAATATCCCACCGCACGTTCACTTGAGAATTTAATGAGCGTTTGTTATTCTCATTAAAAGCTTCGGATCCATAGGTCATTTGAATCTTTAACATGTTTCTGGCATGCATATCCATTTTTAAAACATGTGTAGAAAAAATCTCCTTCATGTAAAATCCCAAGATATTAGATTTGGACTAGTTAAATTTCCCAAACTTGGATAACAAAACTTTTGTATTCATTTGTGGTGTGTGAATAAATTTTCTTCATTTACTTTTTTTATTTTTTAAACATTTTCCGTGTATCAACTATGAAATTTTCATTTTCCTGTGATCTATTTGCCTTTTTTGTTTATGTGATGAAGGGAGAGCGAAAAACTCGAAGTTTTGATTTAAGAAAAATGTGTACATCTAAAATGGAAATGCACAATGCACATATGTAGAGAGAGATAATTCCAAAGAGTGTCTATAATTTTCAGGGATTGTAAGCACTTTTCATTTTTATATCTCAAGTTTTGCAATCGTCGGGAAAAATGGGTTGCGGAGGATTTTTAACTGAGTGGTTAATTGCAATCCTTATGTCATTTAACACAAAAATATAGCCCGTTACGCATGATAAATCACATTACAATCATCTATGATTAATTATGTCAGCTTTTTGCAAAAGGGCAAAATAATGGCATGTTTGACTCGGGTAAATATCCCACCGCAAATTTACTTGACAATTTAATGAGCGTTTGTTATTCTCTTTAAAAGCTTTGCATCCATAGCTCATTTGCATCTTTAACATGTTTCAAACATGCGTATCCATTTTTAAAACATGTGTGGATGAAATCTCTTTCTTGTAAAATTCCAAGCTATTAGGGTTAAACTAGTGGAATTTCCCAAAATTGGATAACAAAACTTTTGTGTTCATTTGTGTTGGGTGAATAAATTTTTTTTATTTATATTTGTTATTGTTTTAAATTTTTTCCATACATAAACTATAAAATTTTCATTTTGTTGTAAGCTTTTTGCCTGGTTTGTTTTCGGGATGAAAGGAGAGCAAAAAGTCAAAAGTTTTGATTTAAGAAAAGAGTGTACATCTAAAATGGAAAATCAAAATGCACAATTGTAGGGAGAGATAATTCCAAAGAGTGTCTGCAATTTTTAGGGATTGTAAGCAGCTTTTCGTTTTTATATCTCAGGTTTTGCAATCGTCGGGAAAAATGGGTTGCGGAGGATTTTTAACTGAGTGTTGAATTGCAATCCATAAGTCATTTTATACAAAAACATAGCCCGTTATGCATGATAAATAACATTACAATCGTCTATGCTTGTTAGATCAAATTTTTGAAAATGGGCAAAATAATGACTTGTTAGACTCGGGTAAATATCCCACTGCACGTTCACTTGAGAATTTAACGAGCGTTTGTTATTTACTTTAAAAGCTTTGGATCCATAGGTCATTTGAATCTTTAACATATTTCAAGCATGCATATCCATTATTAAAACATGGGTAGAAAAAATCTCCTTCATGTAAAATTCCTTGCTTAATAGGGTTGGACTAATGGAATTTCCCAAACTTGGATAACAAAAATTTTATGTTCATTTGTGGTGTGTGAATAGATATTTTTTACTTAAATTAGTTATTATTTTAAATATTTTCCACTCATCAACTATAAAATTTTATTTTTTTGTGATCTTTTTTGCCTTTTTTGTTTATGGGATGAAGGGGGAGCGAAAAGTCAAAGTCCTGATTAAAGAAAAAAGTGTACATCTAAAATGGAAATACACAATGCACAAATGTAGAGAGGGATATTTCCAAAGAGTGTCTATATGTTTTAGGGACCATATGCACTTTTTTTGTTTTTATATCTGAGGTTTTGCAATCGTCGGGAAACGGGGGAGGTGGGCGATTTTTAACTGAGTGTTGACTTCAAATTCATAAGTCATTTCTTACAAAAATATAGCCCGTTACGCATGACAAATCACTTTACAATCATCTATGATTGTTAGCTCAACGTTTTGAATATGGGCAAAATAACGGCTTGTTTGACTCGGGCAAATATCCCACCGCACGTTCACTTGAAAATTTAATGAGCGTTTGTTATTCTCTTTAAAAGCTTTGGATCCATAGCTCATTTGAATCTTTAACATGTTTCTGGCATGCATATCCATTTTTAAAACATGTGTGGAAAAAATCTCCTTCATGTAAAATTCCAAGATATTAGTTTTGGACTAGTGGAATTTCCAAAAGTTGGATAACAAAACTTTTGTGTTCAATTGTGGTGTGTGAATAAATTTTCTTCATTTACTTTTTTTATTGTTTTAAACTTTTTTCGTACATCAACTATGAAATTTTCATTTTGCTATGATCTATTTGCCTTTTTTGTTTACGGGATGAAGGGAGAGCGAAAAACTCGATGTTTTAATTTAAGAAAAATGCGTACATCTAAAACGGAAATACACAATGCACATATGTAGAGAGAGATAATTCCAAAGTGTGTCTGTAATTTTAAGGGATTGTAAGCACCTTTACGTTTTTATATCTCAGGTTTTGCAATCGTCGGGAAAAATGGGTTGCGGAGGATTATTGACCGTGTGTTGAATTGCAATCCATAAGTCATTTCATACAAAAATATAGCCCGTTACGCATGATAAATCTCATTACAATTACCTATGATTAATTATGTCAGCTTTTTGCAAATGGGCAAAATATTGGCATGTTTGACTCGGGTAAATATCCTACCGCAAGTTCACTTGAGAATTTAATGAGCGTTTGTTATTCACTTTAAAAGCTTTGCTTCCATAGCACATTTTCATCTTTAACATGTTTCAAACATGCATATCCATTTTTAAAACATGTGTGGATGAAATCTCTTTCTTTCAAAATTCCAATCTATTAGGGTTAAACTAGTGGAATTTCCCAAAATTGGATAACAAACCTTTTGTGTTCATTTGTGTTGGGTGAATAAATTTTCTTTATTTATATTTTTTATTGTTTTAAATTTTTTCCATACATCAACTATAAAATTTTCATTTTGTTGGAAGCTTTTTGCCTTGTTTGTTTTCGGGATGAAGGAAGAGCGAAAAGTCCAAGTTTTGATTTAAGAAAAAAGTTTACATCTAAAATGAAAAGCACAATGCACAATTGTAGGGAGAAATAATTCCAAAGAGTGTCTGTAATTTTTAGGGATTCTAAGCAACTTTTCGTTTTTATATCTCAGGTTTTGCAATCGTCGAGAAAAATGGGCTGCGGAGGATTTTTAACTAAGTGTTGAATTGCAATCCATAAGTCATTTCATACAAAAATATAGCCCGATACGCATGATAAATCACTTTAAAATCGTCAATTATTAAATATGTCAGCTTTTGGCTAATGGGCAAAATAATTGCATGTTTGACTACGGTAAATATCCCACCGCAAGTTCACTTGAGAATTTAATGAGGGTTTGTTATTCTCTTTAAAAGCTTTGCATCCATAGCTCATTTGCATCTTTAACATGTTTCAAACATGCATATCCATTTTTAAAACATGTGTGGATGAAATCTCTTTCTTGCAAAATTCCAAGCTATTGGGGTTACACTAGTGGAATTTCCAAAAACTGGATAACAAAACTTTTCTGTTCATTAGAGTTTCGTGAATAAATTTTCTTTATTTATATTTTTTATTGTTTTAAATTTTTTCCATACATCAACTATAAAATTTTTATTTTGATGTAAGCTTTTTGCGTTGTTTGTTTTCGGGATGAAGGGAGAGCGAAAAGTCAATGTTTTGATTTAAGAAAAGTGTATACATCTAAAATGGAAAAGCAAAATGTACAATTGTAGGGAGAGATAATTCCAAAGAGTGTCTGTAATTTTTAGGGATTGTAAGCTCTTTTAGTTTTTATATCTCAGGTTTTGCAATCGTCGGGAAAAATTGGTGGCAGAGGATTTATAACTGAGTGTTGAATTGCAATCCATAACTCAATTCATACAAAAATATAGCCCGTTATGCATGATAAATCACTTTACAATCATCTATGATTGTTAGATCAAATTTTTGAAAATGGGCAAAATAATCACTTGTTAGACTCGGGTAAATATCCCACCGCAAGTTCACTTGAGAATTTAATGAGCATTTTTTATTCTCTTTAAAAGCTTTGGATCCACAGGTCATTTGAATCTTTAACATTTTTGAAGCATGCATATCCATTTTTAAAACATGTGTGGATGAAATCTCTTTCTTTCAAAATTCCAATCTATTAGGTTTAAATTAGTGGAATTTCCCAAAATTGGATAACAAACCTTTTCTGTTCATTTGTGTTGGGCGAACAAATTTTCTTTATTTATATTTATTATTGTTTTAAATTTTTTCCATACATCAACTATAAAATTTTCATTTTGTTGTAAGCTTTTTGCCTTGTTTGTTTTCGGGATGAAGGAAGAGCGAAAAGTCAAAGTTTTGATTTAAGAAAAAAGTGTACATCTAAAATGGAAAATCACAATGCACAATTGTAGGGAGAAATAATTCCAAAGAGTGTCTGTAATTTTTAGGGATTGTAAGCACCTTTTCGTTTTTATATCTCAGGTTTTGCAATGTCGAGAAAAATGGGTTGCGGAGGATTTTTAACTGAGTGTTGAATTGCAATCCATAAGTCATTTCATACAAAAATATAGCCCGTTACGCATGATAAATCACTTTACAATCGTCTATGATTAATTATGTCAACTTTTTGCAAATGGGCAAAATAATTGCATGTTTGACTCGGGTAAATATCCCACCACAAGTTCACTTGAGAATTTAATGAGCGTTTGTTATTCTCTTTAAAAGCTTTGCATCCATAGCTCATTTGCATCTTTAAAATGCTTCAAACATGCATATCCATTTTTAAAACATGTGTGGACGAAATCTCTTTCTTGCAAAATTCCAAACTATTGTGGTTAAACTAGTGGAATTTCCCAAAATTGGATAACAAAACTTTTGTGTTCATTTTTTTTGGGTGAATAAATTTTCTTTTTTTATATTTGTTATTGTTTTAAATTTTTTCCATACATCAACTATAAAATTTTTATTTTGTTGTAAGCTTTTTTCCTTGTTTGTTTTCGGGATGAAGGGAGAGTGAAAAGTCAAAGTTTTGATTTAAGAAAAGAGTATACATCTAAAATGGAAAAGCACAATGCACAATTGTAGGGAGAATTAATTCCAAAGAGTGTCTGTAATTTTTAGGGATTGTCAGCTCTTTTTAGTTTTTATATCTCAGGTTTTCCAATCGTCGGGAAAAATTGGTGGCAGAGGATTTTTAACTGAGTGTTGAATTGCAATCCATAAGTCATTTCTTACAAAAATAAAGCCCGTTACACATGAAAAATCACTTTACAATCATCTATGATTGTTAGCTCAACTTTTTGAATATGGGCAAAATTATGGCTTGTTTGACTCGGGCAAATATCCCACCGCACGTTCACTTGATAATTTAATGAGCGTTTGTTATTCTCTTTAAAAGCTTTGGATCCATAGGTCATTTGAATCTTTAACATGTTTGTGGCATTCATATCCATTTTTAAAACATGTGAAGAAAAAATCTCCTTCATGTAAAATTCCAAGATATTAGTTTTGGACTAGTGAAATTTCCCAAACTAGGATAACAAAACTTTTGTGTTCATTTGATGGTGTGTAAATAAATTTTCTTCATTTAATTTTTTTATTGTTTTAAACTTTTCCCGTACATCAACTATGTAATTTTCCTTTTGATGTGATCTATTTGCCTTTTTTGTTTACGAGATGAATGGAAAGCGAAAAACTCGAAGTTTTGATTTAAGAAAAATGTGTACATCTAAAATAGAAATGCATAATGCACATTTGTAGAGAGAGATAATTCCAAAGAGTGTCTGTAATTTTTAGGGATTTTAAGCACCTTTTCGTTTTTATATCTCAGCTTTTGCAATCGTCGGGAAAAATGGGTTGCGGAGGATGTTTAACTGAGTATTGAATTGCAATGGATAAGTCGTTTCATACAAAAATATTGCCCGTTACGCATGATAAATTACATTATAGACATCTATGATTAATTATATCAGCTTTTTGCAAATGGGCAAAATAATGACTTGTTAGACTCGGGTAAATATCCCACCGCACGTTCACTTGAGAATTTAATGAGCGTTTGCTATTCTCATTAAAAGCTTTGGATCCATAGGTCATTTCAATCTTTAACATGTTTCAAGCATGCATATCAATTTTTAAAACATGCGTAGAAAAAATCTCCTTCAAGTAAAATTCCAAGCTTAATAGGGTTGGACTAATGGAATTTCCCAAACTTGGATAACAAAACTTTTGTGTTCATTTGTGGCGTGTGAATAGATATTTTTTATATACATTAGTTATTATTTTAAATATTTTTGACACATCAACTATAAAATTTTTATTTTGTTGTGATCTTTTTTGCCTTTTTTGTTTACATGATGAAGGGAGAGCGAACACTCAAAATTCTGATTTAAGAAAAAAGTGTACATCTAAAATGGAAATGCACAATGCACAAATGTAGAGAGAGATATTTCCGAAGAGTGTTTGTATATTTTAGGGATCATATGCACTTTTTCGTTTTTATATCTAAGCTTTTGCAATCGTCGGGAAACGGGGGAGGCTGGCGATTTTTAAGTGAGTGTTGACTTCAAATCCATAAGTCATTTCTTACAAAAATATAGCCCGTTACGCATGAAAATTCACTTTACAATCATCTATGATTGTTAGCTCAACTTTTTGAATATGGGCAAAATAATGGCTTGTTTGGCTCAGATAAATATCCCACCGCACGTTCACTTGAGAATTTAATGAGCGTTTGTTATTTTCTTTAAAAGCTTTGGATCCATAGGTCATTTGAATCCTTAGCATGTTTCTGGAATGCATATCCATTTTTAAAACATGTGTAGAAAAAATCACCTTCATGTAAAATTCCAAGATATTAGTTTAGGACTAGTGGAATTTCCCAAACTTGGATAACAAAACATTTGTGTTCATTTGTGGTGTGTGAATAAATTTTCTTCGTTTAATTTTTTTATTGTTTTAAAATTTTTCTGTACATCAACTATGAAATTTTTATTTTGTTGTGATCTATTTGCCTTTTTTGTTTACGGGATGGAGGGAGAGCGAAAAACTCGAAGTTTTGATTTAAGAAAAATGTGTACATCTAAAACGGAAATGCACAATGCACATATGTAGATAGAGATAATTCCAAAGAGTGTCTGTAATTTTAGGGATTGTAAGCACTTTTTGTTTTTATATCTCAGGTTTTGCAATCGTCGTGAAAAATGGGTTGCGGAGGATTTTTAACTGAGTGTTGAATTGCAATCCATAAGTCATTTCATACAAAAATATAGCCCATTACGCATGATAAATCACATTACAATCATCTATGAATAATTACGTCAGATTTTTAAAAATGGGCAAACTAATGTCATGTTTGACTCGGGTAAATATCCCACCGCACGTTCCTTGAGAATTTAATGAGTGTTTGCTATTCTCTTTAAAAGTTTTGGATCCATAGGTCATTTCAATCTTTAACATGTTTCAAGCATGCATATCAATTTTTAAAACATGTGTAGAAAAAATCTCCTTCATGTAAAATTCCAAGCTTAATAAGGTTGGACTAATGGAATTTCCCAAACTTGGATAACAAAACTTTTGTTTTCATTTGTGGCGTGTGAATAGATATTTTTTATATACATTAGTTATTATTTTAAATATTTTTGACACATCAGCTGTAAAAATTTTAAATTTGTTGTGATCTTTTTTGCCTTTTTTGTTTATGGGATGAAGGGAAAGCGAAAACTCAAAGTTCTGATTTAAGAAAAAAGTGTACATCTAAAATGGAAATGCACAATGCACAAATGTAGAGAGAGATATTTCCAAAGAGTGTTTGTATATTTTAGGGATCGTATGCACTTTTTCGTTTTTATATATAAGCTTTTGCAATTGTCGGGAAACGGGGGAGGCTGGCAATTTTTAACTGAGTTTTGACTTCAAATCCATAAGTCATTTCTTACAAAAATATAGCCCGTTACTCATGACAAATCACTTTACAATCATCTATAATTGTTAGCTCAAGTTTTTGAATATGGGCAAAATAATGGCTTGTTTGACTCGGGCAAATATCCAATCGCACGTTCACTTGAGAATTTAGTGACCGTTTGTTATTCTCTTTAGAAGCTTTGGATCCATAGGTCATTTGAATCTTTAACATGTTTCTGGCATGCATATCCATTTTTAAAACATGTGTAGAAAAACTCCCCTTCATGTAAAATTCCATGATATTAGTTTTGGACTAGTGGAATTTCCCAAACTTGGATAACAAAACTTTTGTGTTCATTTGTGGTGTGTGAATAAATTTTCTTCCTTTAATTTTTTTATTGTTTTAAACTTTTTCCGTACATCAACTATGAAATTTTCATTTTGCTGTGAAATATTTGCCTTTTTTTTTTACGGGATGAAGGGAGAGCGAAAAACTCGAAGTTTTGATTTAAGAAAAATGTGTACATCTAAAACAGAAATGCACAATGAACATATGTAGAGAGAGATAATTCCAAAGAGTGTCTGTAATTTTTAGGGATTGAAAGTACCTTTTCGTTTTTATATCTCAGGTTTTGCAATCGTCGGGAAAAATGGGTTGCGGAGGATTTTTAACTGAGTGTTGAACTGCAATCCATAAGTTATTTAACACAAAAATATAGCCCGTTACGCTTGATAAATCACATTACAATCATCTATGATTAATTATGTCAGCTTTTTGCAAATGGGCAAACTAATGGCATGTTTGACTCGGGTAAATATCTCACCGCAAGTTCACTTGAGAATTTAATGAGCGTTTGTTATTCTCTTTAAAAGCTTTGCATCCATAGCTCATTTTCATCTTTAACATGATTCAAACATGCATATCCATTTTTAAAACATGTGTGGACGAAATCTCTTTCTTGCAAAATTCCAAGCTATTAGGGTTAAACTAGTGGAATTTCCCAAAATTGGATAACAAAACTTTTGTGTTCATTTGTGTTGGGTGAATAAATTTTCTTTTTTTATATTTTTTATTGTTTTATATTTTTTCCAGACATAAATCATAAAATTTTCATTTTGTTGTAAGCTTTTTGCCTTGTTTGTTTTCGGGATGAAGGGAGAGCGAAAAGTAAAAGTTTTGAGTTAAGAAAAAAGTGTACATCTAAAATGGAAAAGCACAATGCACAATTGTAGGAAGAGATAATTCCAAAGAGTGTCTGTAATTTTTAGGGATTGTAAGCTCTTTTTTAGTTTTTATATCTCATGTTTTGCAATCGTCGGGAAAAATTGGTGGCAGAGGATTTTTAACCGAGTGTTGAATTGCAATCCATAAGTCATTCCATAAAAAAATATAGCCTGTTACGCATGATAAATCACTTTACAATCATCTATGATTGTTAGATCAATTTTTTTAAAATGGGCAAAATATTGACTTGTCAGACTCAGGTAAATATCTCACCGCACGTTCACTTGAGAATTTAATGAGCATTTGTTATTCTCTTTAAAAGATTTGGATCCATAGATCATTTGAATCTTTAACATGTTTCAAGCATGGATATCCATTTTTAAAACATGTGTAGAAAAAATCTCCTCCAGGTAAAATTCCAAGCTTAATAGGGTTGGACAAGTGGAATTTCCCAAACTTGGATAACAAAACTTTTGTGTTCATTTGTGGTGTGTGAATAGATATTTTTTATTTACATTAGTTATTATTAATATTTTCCACAGATCAACTATAAAATTTTTATTTTGTTGTGATCTTTTTTGCCTTTTTTGTTCACGGGATGAAGGGGGAGCGAAAACTCAAAGTTCTAATTTAAGAAAAAAGTGTACATCTAAAATGGAAATGCACAATGCACAAATGTAGAGAGAGATATTCACAAAGAGAGTCTGTATGTTTCAGGGATCGTATGCATGTTTTTTGGCTTTATATCTAAGGTTTTGCAATCGTCGGGAAACGGGGGAGGCAGGCGATTTTTAACTGAGTGTTGACTTCAAATCCATAAGTCATTTCTTATGAAAATATAGCCCGTTACGCATGACAAAACACTTTACAATCATCTATGATTGTTAGCTCAACTTTTTGAATATGCGTAAAATAATGGCTTGTTTGACTCGGGCAAATATCCCATCGCACGTTCACTTGAGAATTTAATGAGCGTTTGTTATTCTCTTTAAAAGCTTTGGATCCATAGGTCATTTAAATCTTTAACATGTTTCTGGCGTGCATATCCATTTTTAAAACATGTGTAGAAAAAATCTCCTTCATCTAAAATTCCAGGATATTAGTTTTGGACTAGTGGAATTTCCCAAACTTGGATAACAAAAATTTTCTGTTCATTTGTGGTATGTGAATAAATTTTCTTCGTTTAATTTTTTTATTGTTTTAAATTTTTTCCGTACATCAACTATGAAATTTTCATTTTTGCTGTGATCTACTTGCCTTTCTTTTTTACAGGATGAAGGGAGAGCAAAAAACTCGAAGTTTTGATTTAAGAAAAATGTGTACATCTAAAACGGAAATGCACAGTGCACATATGTAGAGAGAGATAATTCCAAAGAGTGTCTATAAATTTTAGGGATTGTAAGCACCTTTACGTTTTTATATCTCAGGCTTTGCAATCGTCGGGAAAAATGGGTTGCGGAGGATTTTTAACTGAGTGTTGAATTGCAATCCATAAGTTATTTAATACAAAAATATTGCCCTTTACGCTTGATAAATCACATTACAATCATCTATGATTAATTATGTCAGCTTTTTGCACATGGGCAAACTAATGGCATGTTTGACTCAGGTAAATATCCCACCGCAAGTTCACTTGAAAATTTAATGAGCGTTTGTTATTCTCTTTAAAAGCTTTGCATCCATAGCTCATTTGTGTCTTTAACATGTTTCAAACATGCATATCCATTTTTAAAACATGTGTGGACGAAATCTCTTTCTTGCAAAATTCCAAGCTATTAGGGTTAATCTAGTGGAATTTCCCAAAATTGGATAACAAAACTTTTGTGTTCATTTGTGTTGGGTGAATAAATTTTCTTTATTTATATTTTTTATTGTTTAAAATTTTTCCATACATCAACTATAAAATTTTCATTTTGTTGTAAGCTTTTTGCCTTGTGTTTTTCCGGGATGAAGGGAGAGCGAAAAGTCAAAGTTTTGATTTAAGAGAAAAGTGTACATATAAAATGGAAAAGCACAATGCAAAATTGCAGGGAGAGATAATTCCAAAGAGCGTCTGTAATTTTTAGGGATTTTAAGCTCTGTTTTAGTTTTTATATCTTAGGTTTTGCAATCGTCGGGAAAAATTGGTGGCAGAGGATTTTTAACTGAGTGTTGAATTGCAATCCATAAGTCATTTCATACAAAAAAATAGCCCGTTACGCAAGATAAATCACTTTAAAATCATCTATGATTGTTAGATCAAATTTTTGAAAATGGGCAAAATAATGACTTGTTAGACTCGGGTAAATATCCCACCGCACGTTCACTTGAGAATTTAATGAGCGTTTGTTATTCTCTTTAAAAGCTTGGGATCCATAGGTCATTTGAATCTTTAACATGTTTCTGGCATGCATATCCATTTATAAAACATGTGTAGAAAAAATCCCCTTCATGTAAAATTCCAAGATATTAGTTTTGGTCTAGTGGAATTTCCCAAACTTGGATAACAAAACTTTTGTGTTCATTTGTGGTGTGTGAATTAATTTTATTCATTCACTTTTTGTATTGTTTTAAACTTTTTTCGTACATCAACTATGAAATTTTCATTTTGCTGTGATCTATTTGCCTTTTTTGTTTCCGGGATGAAGGGAGAGCGAAAAACTCGAAGTTTTGATTTAAGAAAAATGTGTACATCTAAAACGGAAATGCACAATGCACATATGTAGAGAGAGATAATTCAAAAGAGTGTCTGTAATTTTTAGGGATTATAAGCACCATTCCCTTTTTATATCTCAGGTTTTGCAATCGTCGGGAAAAATGGGTTGCAGAGCATTTTTAACTGAGTGTTGAATTGCAATCCCTAAGTCATTTCATACAAAAATATAGCCCGTTACGCATGATAAATCACATTACAATCATCTATGATTAATTATGTCAGCGTTTTCCAAGTGGGCAAAATAATGGCATGTTTGACTCCGATAAATATCCCACCGCAAGTTCACTTGAGAATTTATTGAGCGTTTGTTATTCTCTTTGAAAGCTTTGCATCCATAGCTCATTTGCATCTTTAACATGTTTCAAACATGCATATCCCTTTTTTAAACATGAGTGGACGAAATCTCTTTCTTGAAAAATTCCAAGCTATTAGGGTTAAACTAGAGGAATTTCAAAAAATTGGATAACACAACTTTTTGTGTTCATTTGTGTTGGGTGAATAAATTTTCTTTATTTATATTTTTTATTGTTTTAAATTTTTTCCATACGTCAACTATAAAATTTTCATTATTTTAAAGCTTTTTGCCTTGTTTGTTTTCGGGATGAAGGGAGAGCGAAAAGTCAAAGTTTTGATTTAAGAAAAAAGAGTACATCTAAAATGGAAAAGCACAATGCACAATTGTAGGGAGAGATAATTCCAAAGTGTGTCTATAATTTTTAGGGATTGTAAGCTCTTTTTTAGTTTTTATATCTCAGGTTTTGCAATCGTCGAGAAAAATTGGTGGCATAGGATTTTTGACTAAGTGTTGAATTGCAATCCATAAGTCATTTCATACAAAAATATAGCCCGTTACGCATGATAAATCACTTTAAAATCATCTAAGATTGTTAGATCAAATTTTTGAAAATGGGCAAAATAATGACTTGTTAGACTCGGGTAAATATCCCACCGCACGTTCACTTGAGAACTTAATGAGCGTTTGGAATTCTCTTTAAAAGCTTTGGATCCATAGGTCATTTGAATCTTTAACATGTTTCAAGCATGCATATCCATTTTTCAAACATGTGTAGAAAAAATCTCCTTCATGTAAAATTCCAAGCTTAATAGGGTTGGACTAATGGAATTTCCCAAACTTGCATAACAAAACTTTTGTGTTCATTTGTGGTGTGTGAATAGATATTTTTTATTTACATTAGTTATTATTTTAAATATTTTCCAGACATCAACTATAAAATTTTTATTTTGTTGTGATCTTTTTTGCCTTTTTTTTTACGGGATGAAGGGGTAGCGAAAACACAAAATTTTGATTTAAGAAAAAAGTGTACATCTAAAATGGAAATGCACAATGCACAAATGTAGAGAGAGATATTTCCAAAGTGTGTCTGTATGTTTTAGGGATTGTATGCACTTTTTTGTTTTTATATCTAAGGTTTTGCAATCGTCGGGAAACGGGGGAGGCGGGTGATTTTTAACTGAGTGTTGACTTCAAATCCATAAGTCATTTCTTACAAAAATATAGCTCGTTACGCATGACAAATCACTTTACAATCATCTATGATTGTTAGCTCAAATTTTTGAATATGGGCAAAATAATGGCTTGTTTGACTCGGGCAAATATCTCACCGCACGTTCACTTGAGAATTTAATGAGCGTTTGTTATTCTCTTTAAAAGCTTTGGATCCATAGGTCATTTGAATCTTTAACATGTTTCTGGCATGCATATCCATTTATAAAACCTGTGTAGAAAAAATCCCCTTCATGTAAAATTCCAAGATATTAGTTTTGGACTAGTGGAATTTCCAAACCTTGGATAACAAAACTTTTGTGTCCATTTGTGGTGTGTGAATAAATTTTCTTCATTTACATTTTTTATTATTTTAAACTTTTTCCGTACATCAACTTTCAAATTTTCATTTTGCTGCGATTTATTTGCCTTTTTTGTTTACGGGATGAAGGGAGAAGGAAAAACTCAAAGTTTTGATTTAAGAAAAATGTGTACATCTAAAACGGAAATGCACAATGAAAATATGTAGAGAGAGATAATTCCAAAGAGTGTCTGTAATTTTTAGGGATTGTAAGCATCATTCCGTTTTTATATCTCAGGTTTCGCAATCGTCGGGAAAAATGGGTTACGGAGAATTTTTAACTGAGTGTTGAATTGCAATCCATAAGTCATTTCATACAAAAATATACCCCGTTACGCATGATAAATCACATTACAATCACCTATGATTAATTATGTCAGCTTTTTGTAAATGGGCAAAATAATGGCATGTGTGACTCAGGTAAATATCCCACCGCAAGTTCACTTGAGAATTTAATGACCGTTTGTTATTCTCTTTAAAAGTTTTGCATCCTTAGCTCATTTGCATCTTTAATATGTTTCAAACACGCATATCCATTTTTAAAGCATGAGTGGATGAAATCTCTTTCTTGCAAAATTCCAAGCTATTAGGGTTAAACTAGTGGAATTGCAATCCATAACTCATTTCATACAAAAATATAGCCCGTCACTAGAGAACTTAATGAGAGTTTGTCATTCTCTTTAAAAGCTTTGGATCCATTAGTCATTTGAATCTTTAACATCTTTCAAGCATGCATATCCATTTTTAAAACATGTGTAGAAAAAATCTCCTTCATTTTAAAATTCCAAGCTTAATAGGGTTGGACTAATGGAATTTCCCAAACTTGGATAACAAAACTTTTGTGTTCATATTTGGTTTGTGATTAGATATTTTATATTTACATTAGTTATTATTTTAAATATTTTTCATACATCAAATATAAAACTTTTATTTTGTTGTGATCTTTTTTGCCTTTTTTGTTTACGGGATGAAGGGGGAGCGAAAACTCAAAGTTCTGATTTAAGAAAAAAATGTACATCTAAAATGGAAATGCACAATGCACAAATGTAGAGAGAGATATTTTCAAAGGGTGTCTTTATGTTTTAGGGATCGTATGCACTTTTTCGTTTTTATATCTAAGGTTTTGCAATCATCGGGAAATGGGGGAGGCGGGCGATTTTTAACTGAGTGTTGACTTCAAATCCAAAAGTTATTTTTTTACAAAAATATAGCCTGTTACATATTAAAAATCACTATACAATCATCTCTGATTGTTAGCTCAACTTTTTGAATATGGGCAAAATAATGGCTTGTTTGACTTCGGCAAATATCCCACCGTACGTTCACTTGAGAATTTAAAGAGCATTTGTTTTTCTCTTTAAAAGCTTGGGATCCATAGGTCATTTGAATCTTTAACGTGTTTCTGGCATGCATATCCATTTTTAAAACATGTGTAGAAAAAACCCCCTTCATGTAAAATTCCAAGATATTAGTTTTGGACTAGTGGAATTTCCCAAACTTCGAAAAAAAACTTTTGTGTTCATTTGTGGTGTGTGAATAAATTTTCTTCATTTACTTTTTTTATTGTTTTAAACTTTTTCTGTACATCAACTATGAAATTTTCATTTTGCTGTGATCTATTTGCCTTTTTTTTTGCGGGATGAAGGGCGAGCAAAAAACACGAAGTTTTGATTGAAGAAAAATGTGTACATCTAAAATGGAAATACGCAATGGACATATGTAGAGAGAGATAATTCCAAAGTGTGTATATAATTTTTAGGGATTGTAAGCACCTTTTCGGTTTTATAACTCAGGTTTTGCAATCGTCTGGAAAAATGGGTTGCGAAGAATTTTTAACTGAGTGTTGAATTGCAATCCATAAGTAATTTCATACAAAAATATAGCCCATTACGCATGATAAATCACATTACAATCATCTTTGATTAATTATGTCAGCTTTTTGCAAATGGGCAAAATAATGGCATGTTTGACTCGGGTAAATATCCCACCGCAAGTTCACTTGAGAATTTAATGAGCGTTTGTTATTCTCTTTAAAAGCTTTGGATCCATAGGTCATTTGAATCTTTAACATGTTTCAAGCATGCATATCTATTTTTAAAACATGTGTAGAAAAAATCTCCTTCTTGTAAAATTCCAAGCTTAATAGGGTTGGACTAATGGAATTTCCCAAACTTGGATAACAAAACTTTTGTGTTCATTTGTGGTGTGTGAATAGATATTTTTTATTTACGTTAGTTATTATTTTAAATATTTTCCACACATCAACTATAAAATTTTTATTTTGTTGTGATCTTTTTTACCTTTTTTTTTACGGGATGAAGGGGTTATGAAAACTCAATGTTCTGATTTAAAAAAAAAGTGTACGTCTAAAATGGAAATGCACAATGCACAAATGTAGAGAGAGATATTTCCAAAGAGTTTCTGTATGTTTTAGGGATCGTATGGACTTTTTCGTTTTTATATCCAAGGTTTTGCAATTGTCGGGAAACGGGGGAGGCGGGCGATTTTTAACTGAGTGTTGACTTCAAATCCATAAGTCATTTCTTAAAAAAATATAGCCTGTTACGCATGAAAAATCACTTTACAATCATCTATGATTGTTAGCTCAACTTTTTGAATATGGGCAAAATAATGGCTTGTTTGACTCGAGCAAAAATCTCACCGCACGTTCACTTTAGAATTTAATGAGCATTTGTTATTCTCTTTAAAAGCTTTGCATCCATAGGTCATTTGAATCTTTAACATGTTTCTGGCATGCATATCCATTTTTAAAACATGTGTAGAAAAAATCTCTTTCATGTAAAATTCCAAGATATAAGTTTTGGACTAGTGGAATTTCCCAAACTTGGATAACAAAACTTTTGTGTTCATTTGTGGTGTGTGAATAAATTTTCTTCACTTAATTTTTCTATTGTTTTAAACTTTTTTCGTACATCAACTATGAAATTTTCATTTTGCTGTGATCTATTTGAGATTTTTGTTTACGTGATGAAGGGAGAGCGAAAAACTCAAAGTTTTGATTTAAGAAAATGTGTACATCTAAAACGGAAATGCACAATGAACATATGTAGAGCGAGATAATTCCAAAGAGTGTCTGTAATTTTTAGGGATTGTAAGCACCTTTTCGTTTTTACATCTCAGGTTTTGCAATCGTCGGGAAAAATGGGTTGTAGAGGATTTTTAACTGAGTGTTGAATTGCAATCCATAAGTCATTTGATTCAAAAATATAGCCCGTTACACATGATAAATCACATTACAATCATCGATGATTAATTATGTCAGCTTTTTGCAAATGGGCAAAATAATGGCATGTTTGACTCGGGTAAATATCCCACCGTAAGTTCACTTGAGAATTTAATGAGCGTTTGTTATTCTCATTAAAAGCTTTGCATCCATAGCTCATTTGCATCTTTAACAAGTTTCAAACATGCATATCCATTTTTAAAACATGTGTGGACGAAATCTCTTTCTTGCAAAATTCCAAGCTATTAGGGTTAAACTAGGGGAATTTCCAAAAATTGGATAACAAAACTTTTGTGTTCATTTGTGTTTGGTGAATAAATTTTCTTTATTTATATTTGTTATTGTTTTAAATTTTTTCCATACATCAACTATAAAATTTTCATTTTGTTGTAAGATTTTTGCCATGTTTGTTTTCGGGTTGAAGGGAGAGCGAAAAGTCAAAGTTTTGATTTAAGAAAAAAGTGTATATCTAAAATGGAAAAGCACAATGCACAATTGTAGGAAGAGATAATTCCAAAGTGTGTCTGTAATTTTAAGGGATTGTAAGCTCTTTTTAGTTTTTATATCTTAGGTTTTGCAATCGTCGAGAAAAATTTGTGGTAGAGGATTTTTAACTGAGTGTTGAATTGCAATCCATAAGTCATTTGATACAAAAATATAGCCTGTTACGCATGATAAATCCCTTTACAATCATCTATGATTGTTAGATCAAATTTTTAAAATGGGCAAAATAATGACTTGTTAGATTCGGGTAAATATCCCACCGCACGTTCACTTGAGAACTTAATGAGCGTTTGTTATTCTCTTTAAAAGCTTTGGATCCATAGGTCATTTGAATCTTTAACATGTTTGTGGCATGCATATCCATTTTTAAAACATGTGTAGAAAAAATCTCTTTCATGTAAAATTCCAAGATATAAGTTTTGGACTAGTGGAATTTCCGAAACTTGGATAACAAAACTTTTGTGTTCATTTGTGGTGTGTGAATAAATTTTTTTCATTTAATTTTTCTATTGTTTTAAACTTTTTTTGTACATAAACTATGAAATTTTCATTTTGCTGTGATCTATTTGTGCTTTTTGTTTACGTGATGGAGGGAGAGCGAAAAACTCGAATTTTTGATTTAAGAAAACATGTACATCTAAAACAGAAATGCACAATGCACGTATGTAGAGAGAGATAATTCCAAAGAGTGTCTGTAATTTTTAGGGATTGTAAACACCTTTTCATTTTTATATCTCAGGTTTTGCAATCTTCGGGAAAAATGGGTTGTAGAGGATTTTTAACTGAGTGTTGAATTGCAATCCATAAGTCATTTCATACAAAAATATAGCCCGTTACGCATGATAAATCACATTACAATCTTCGATGATTAATTGTGTCAGCTTTTTGCAAATGGGCAAAATAATGGCATGTTTGACTCGGGTAAATATCCCACTGTAAGTTCACTTGAGAATTTAATGAGCATTTGTTATTCTCATTAAAAGCTTTACATCCACAGCTCATTTTCATCTTTAACAAGTTTCAAACATGCATATCCATTTTTAAAACATGTGTGGACGAAATCTCTTTCTTGCAAAATTCCAAGATATTATGGTTAAACTAGGGGAATTTCCCAAAATTGGATAACAAAACTTTTGTGTTCATTTGTGTTTGGTGAATAAATTTTCTTTATTTATATTTTTTTTGTTTTAAATTTTTTCCATACATCAGCTATAAAATTTTCATTTTGTTGTAAGATTTTTGCCATGTTTGTTTTCGAGATGAAGGGAGAGCGAAAAGTCAAAGTTTTGATTTAAGAAAAAAGTGTATATCTAAAATGGAAAAGCACAATGCACAATTGTAGGGAGAGATAATTCCGAAGTGTGTCTGTAATTTTAAGGGATTGTAAGCTCTTTTTCGTTTTTATATCTCAGGTTTTGCAATCATCGGGAAAAATGGGTTGCAGAGGATTTTTAACTGAGTGTTGAATTGCAATCCATAAGTCATTTCATACAAAAATATAGCCCGTTACGCATGATAAGTCACTTTACAATCATCTATGATTAATTATGTCAGCTTTTTGCAAATGGGCAAAATAATGGCATGTTTGACTCGGGTAAATATCCCACCGCAAGTTCACTTGAGAATTTAATGAGCGTTTGTTATTCTCAATAAAATATTTGCATCCATAGCTCATTTGCATCTTTAACATGTTTCAAACATGCATATCCATTTTTAAAACATGTGTGGACAAAATCTCTTTCTTGCAAAATACCAAGTTTAATAGGGTTGGACTAATGGAATTTCCCAAACTTGGATAAGAAAACATTTGTGTTCATTTGTGGTGTGTGAATAGATATTTTTTATTTACATTAGTTATTATTTTAAATATTTTCCACACATCAACTATAAAATTTTTATTTTGTTGTGATCTTTTTTGCCTTTTTTTTTTACGGGATGAAGGGGGAGCGAAAACTCAAAGTTCTGATTTAAGAAAAAAGTGTACATCTAAAATGGAAATGCACAATGCAAAAATGTAGAGAGAAATATTTCCAAAGAGTGTCTTTATGTTTTAGGGTTCGTATGCACTTTTTTGTTTTTATATCTAAGGTTTTGCAATCGTCGGGAAACGGGGGAGGTGGGCGATTTTTAACTAAGTGTTGACTTCAAATCCATAAGTCATTTCTTACAAAAATATAGCCCATTACGCATGACCATCACTCTACAATCATATATGATAGTTAGTTCAACTTTTATAAAATGGGCAAAATAATGGCTTGTTTGACTCGGGCAAATATCCCACCGCACGTTCACTTGAGAATTTAATGAGCGTTTGTTATTCTCTTTAAAAGCTTTTGATCCATAGGTCATTTGAATCTTTAACATGTTTCTAGCATGCATATCTATTTTTAAAACATGTGTAGAAAAAATCCCCTTCATGTAAAATTCCAAGATATTAGTTTTGGACTAGTGGAATTTCCCAAACTTGGATAACAAAACTTTTGTGTTCATTTGTGGTGTGTGAATAAATTTTCTTCATTTACTTTTTTTATTGTTTTAAACTTTTTCCGTACATCAACTATGAAATTTTTCATTTTGCTGTCATCTATTTGCCTTTTTTGTTTACGGGATGAAGGGAGAGATAAAAACTCGAAGTTTTGATTTAAGAAAATTGTGTGCATCTAAAAAAGAAATGCATAATGCACATATGTAGGGAGAGATAATTCCAAAGAGTGTGTGTAATTTTTAGGGATTGTAAGCTATTTTTAGTTTTTATATCTCAGGATTTGCAATCTTCAGGAAAAATTGGTGGCAGAGGATTTTTAACTGAGTGCTGAATTGCAATCCATAAGTCATTTCATACAAAAATATAGCCCGTTACGCATGATAAATCACTTTACAGTCATCTATGATTGCTAGATCAAATTTTTGAAAATGGGCAAAATAATGACTTGTTAGACTCGGGTAAATATCCCACCGCACGTTCACTTTATAATTTAATGAGCGTTTGTTATTCTCTTTAAAAACTTTGGATCCATTGGTCATTTGAATCTTTAACAATTTTCTGGCATGCATATCCATTTTTAAAACATGTGTAGAATAAATCCCCTTCATGTAAAATTCCAAGATATTAGTTTTGGACTAGTGGAATTTCCCAAACTTGGATAACAAAACTTTTGTGCTCATTTGTGGTGTGTGAATAAATTTTCTTCAATTAATTTATTTATTGTTTTAAACTTTTTCCGTACATCAACTATGAAATTTTCATTGTGCTGTGATCTATTTGCCTTTTTTGTTTACGGGATGAAAGGAGAGCGAAAAACTCGAAGTTTTGATTTAAGAAAAATGTGTACATAAAAAATGGAAATGCACAATGCACATATGTAGAGAGAGATAATTCCAAAGATTGTCTGTAATTTTTAGGGATTGTAAGCACCTTTTCGTTTTTATATCTCAAGTTTTGCAATCGTCGGGAAAAATGGGTTGCGGAGGATTTTTAACTGAGTGTTGAGTTGATCTCCGTAAGTCATTTCATACAAAAATATAGCCCGTTACGCATGATAAATCACATTACAATCATCTATGATTAATTATGTCAGCTTTTTGCAAATGGGCAAAATAATGGCATGTTTGACTCGAGTAAATATCCCACCGCAAGTTCACTTGAAAATTTAATTAGAGTTTGTTATTCTCATTAAAAGCTTTGAATCCATAGCTCATTTGCATCTTTAACATGTTTCAAAACTTCATATCTATTTTTAAAACATGTGTGGACGAAATATCTTTCTTGCAAAATTCCAAGCTATTTGGGTTAAACTAGTGGAATTTCCAAAAATTGCATAACAAAACTTTTCTGTTCATTTGTGTTGGGCGAATAAATTTTATTTATTTATATTTGTTATTGTTTTAATTTTTTTCCATACATCAACTATAAAATTTTCATTTTGTTGTAAGCTTTTTGCCTTGTTTGTTTTCGGAATGAAGGGAGAGCGAAAAGTCAAAGTTTTGATTTAAGAAAAAATTTTACATATAAAATGGAAAAGCACAATGCACAATTGTAGGGAGAGATAATTCCAAAGAGTGTCTGTAATTTTTAGGGATTGTAAGCTCCTTTTAGTTTTTATATCTCAGGTTTTGCAATCGTCGAGAAAAATTGGTGGCAGAGGATTTTTAACTGAGAGTTGAATTGCAATCCATAAGTCATTTCATACAAAAATATAGCACGTTCCGCATGATAAATCACTTTACAATCATCTATGATTGTTAGATCAAATTTTTGAAAATGGGAAAAATAATGACTTGTTGGTCTCGGGTAAATATCCCATCGCACATTCACTCGAGAATTTAATGAGCGTTTGTTATTCTCTTTAAAAGCTTTGGATCCATACGTCATTTGAATCTTTAACATGTTTCAAGCATGCATATCCATTTTTAAAACATGTGTAGAAAAAATCTCCTTCATGTAAAATTCCAAGCTTAATAGGGTTGGAATAATGGAATTTCCCAAGCTTGGATAACAAAAATTTTGTGTTCATTTGTGGTGTGGGAATAGATATTTTTTATTTACATTAGTTATTATTTTATATATTTTCCACACATCAACTATAAAAATTTTATTTTGTTGTGATCCTTTTTGCCTTTTTTGTTTACGGGATGAAGGGGGAGCGAAAACTCAAAGTTCTGAATTAAGAAAAAAGTGTACATCTAAAATGGAAATGCACAATGCACAAATGTAGAGAGAGATAATTCCAAAGAGTGTCTGTATGTTTTAGGAACGTATGCACTCTTTCGTTTTTATATCTAAGGTTTTGCAATCGTCGGGAAACGGGGGAGGCGGGCAATTTTTAACAGAGTGTTGACTTCAAATCCATAAGTCATTTCTTAAAAAAATATAGCCCGTTACACATGACAAATCACTTTACAATCAACTATGATTGTTAGCTCAACTTTTTGAATATGGGCAAAATAATGGCTTGTTTGACTCGGGCAAATATCCCACCGCACGTTCACTTGAGAATTTAAGGAGCGTTTGTTATTCTCTTTAAAAGCTTTGGATCCATAGGTCATTCGAATCTTTAACATGTTTCTGGCATGCATATCCATTTTTAAAACATGTGTAGAAAAAATCCCCTTCATGTAAAATTCCAAGATATTATTTTTAGACTAGTGGAATTTCCCAAACTTGGATAAAAAAACTTTTTTGTTCATTTGTGGTGTGTGAATAAATTTTCTTTATTTACTTTTTTTATTGTTTTAAACTTTTTTCCGTACATCAACTATGAAATTTTCATTTTGCTGTGATCTATTTGCCTTTTTTGTTTCTGGGATGAAGGGAGAGCGAAAAACTTGATGTTTTGATTTAAGAAAAATGTGTACATCTAAAATGGAAATGCACAATGCACAAATGTAGAGAGAGATAATTCCAAAGAGTGTCTATAATTTTTAGGGATTGTAAGCACCTCTTTGTTTTCATATCTCAGGTTTTGCAATCATCGGGAAAAATGGGTTGCGGAGGATTTTTAACTGAGTGTTGAAGTGCAATCCATAAGTCATTTCATACAAAAATATAGCCCGTCACGCATGATAAATCACATTACAATCATCTATGATTCAATATGTTAACTTTTTGAAAATGGGCAAAATAATGGCATGTTTGACTCGGGTAAATATCCCACTGCAAGTTCACTTGAGAATTTAATGAGCGTTTGTTATTCTCATTAAAAGCTTTGAATCCATAGCTCATTTGCATCTGTAACATGTTTCAAACATGCATATCCATTTTTAAAACATGTGTGGACGAAATCTCTTTCTTGCAAAATTCCAAGCTATTAGGGTTAAACAAGTGGAATTTCCCAAAATTGGAAAACAAAACTTTTGTGTTCATTTGTGTTGGGTAAATAAATTTTCTTTATTTATATTTGTCATTTTTTTAAATTTTTTCCATACTTCGACTATAAATTTCATTTTGTTGTAAGCTTTTTGTCTTGTTTGTTTTCGGGATGAAGGGAGAGTAAAAGTAAAAGTTTTGATTTAAGAAAAAAGTGTAGTTTTAAAAAGGAAAAGCACAATGCACAATTGTATGGAGAGATATTTCCAATGAGTGTCTCTAATTTTTAGGGATTGTTAGCTCTTTTTAGTTTTTATATCTCAGGTTTTGCAATCGTCGGGAAAAATTGGTGGTTGAATTCCAATCCATAAGTCATTTTATACAAAAATATAGCACGTTATGCATGATAAATCACTTTACAATCATGTATGATAGTTAGATCAAGTTTTTGAAAATGGGCAAAATAATGACTTGTTAGACTCGGGTAAATATCCCACCGCACTTTCACTTGAGAATTTAATGAGCGTTTGTTATTCTCTTTAAAAGCTTTGGATCCATAGGTCATTTGAATCTTTAACATGTTTCAAGCATGCATATCCATTTTTAAAACATGTGTAGAAAAAATCTCCTTCATGTAAAATTCCAAGCTTAATAGGGTTGGACTAATGGAATTTCCCAAAATTGGATAACAAAACTTTTGTGTTCATTTTTCGTGTCCGAATAGATATTTTTTATTTACATTAGTTATTATTTTAAATATTTTCCACACATCAACTATAAAATTTTTACTTTATTGTGATCTATTTTGCCTTTTTTTGTTTACGGGATGAAGGAGGAGCGAAAACTCAAAAGTTCTGATTTAAGAAAAAAGTGTACATCTAAAATAGAAATGCACAATGCACAAATGTAGAGAGAGATATTTCCAAAGAGTGTCTGTATGTTTTTCGGATCGTATGCACTTTTTTGTTTTTATATCTAAGGTTTTGCAATTGTCGGGAAACGGGGGAGGCGGGCGATTTTTAACTGAGTGTTGACTTCAAATCCATAAGTCATTTCTTACAAAAATATAGCCCGTTATGCATGACAAATCACTTTACAATCATCTATGATTGTTAGCTCAACTTTTTGAATATGGGCAAAATAAAGGCTTGTTTGACTCAGGCAAATATCCCACCGCACGTTCACTTGAGAATTTAATGAGCGTTTGTTATTCTCTTTAAAAGATTTGGATCCATCGGTCATTTGAATCTTTAACATGTTTCTGGCATGCATATCCATTTTAAAAACATGTGTAGAAAAAATCCCCTTCATGTAAAATTCCACGATATTCGTTTTGGACTAGTGGAATTTCCCAAACTTGGATAACAAAACTTTTGTGTTCATTTGTGGTGTGTGAATAAATTTTCTTCATTTACTTTTTTTATTGTTTTAAACTTTTTCCGTACATCAACTATGAAATTTTCATTTTGCTGTGACCTATTTGCCTTTTTTGTTTACGGGATGAAGGGAGAGCAAAAAACTCGAAGTTTTGATTTAAGAAAAATGTGTACATCTAAAACGGAAATGCACATTGCACATATGTAGAGAGAGATAATTCCAAAGAGTCACTATAATTTTTAGGGATTGTAAGCACCTTTTCGTTTTTATATCTTAGGTTTTGCAATCGTCGGGAAAAATGGGTTGCGGAGGATTCTTAACTGAGTGTTGAATTGCAATCCATAAGTCATTTCATACAAAAATATAGCCCATTACACATGATAAATCACATTACAATCATATATGATTAATTATGTCAGCTTTTTGCAAATAGGCAAAATAATGGCATGTTTGACTCGGGAAAATATCCCACCGCAAGTTCACTTGAGAATTTAATGAGCGTTTGTTATTCTCTTTAAAAGCTTTGCATCCATAGCTCATTTGCGTCTTTAACATGTTTCAAACATGCATATCCATTTTTAAAACATGTGTGGACGAAATCTCTTTCTTGCAAAATTCCAAGCAATTAGGGTTAAACTAGTGGAATTTCCCAAAATTGGATAACAAAACTTTTGTGTTCATTTGTGTTGGGTGAATAAATTTTCTTTATTTATATTTGTCATTGTTTTAAATTTTTGCCATACATCAAATATAAAATTTTCATTTTGTTGTAAGCTTTTTGCCTTGTTTGTTTTCGGGATGAAGGGAGAGCGAAAAGTCAAAGTTTTGATTTAAGAAAAAAGTGTACATCTTAAATGGAAAAGCACAACGCACAATCGTAGGGAGAGATAATTCATAAGAGTGTCTATAATTTTTAGGGATTGTAAGCTATTTTTAATTTTTATATCTCAGGTTTTGCAATCGTCTGGAAAAATTGGTGGCAGAGAATTTTTAACTGAGTGTTGAATTGCAATCCATAAGTCATTTCATACAAAAATACAGGCCGTTACACATGATAAATCACTTTACAATCATCTATGATTGTTAGATCAATTTTTTTAAAATGGGCAAAATAATGACTTGTTATACTCGGGTAAATATCCCACCGCACGTTCACTTGAGAATTTAATGAGCATTTGTTATTCTCTTGAAAAGCTTTGGATCCAGAGGTCATTTGAATCTTTAACATGTTTCAAGCATGCATATTCATTTTTAAAACATGTGTTGAAAAAATCTCCTTCATGTCAAATTCCAAGCTTAATAGGGTTGGACTAATGGAATTTCCCAAACTTGGATAACAAAACTTTTGTGTTCATTTTTGGTATGTGAATAGATGTTTTTTATTTACATGAGTTGTTATTTTAAATATTTTCCACACATCAACTATAAAATTTTTATTTTGTTGTGATCTTTTTTGCCTTTTTTGTTTACGGGATGAAGGGGCAGCGAAAACACAAAGTTCAGATTTAAGAAAAAAGTGTACATCTAAAATGGAAATGCACAATGCACAAATGTAGAGAGAGATATTTCCAAAAAGTGTCTGTATGTTTTAGGGATCGTATGCACTCTTTCGTTTTTATATCTAAGGTTTTAGAATCGTCGGGAAACGGGGGAGTCGGGCGATTTTTAACTGAGTGTTGACTTCAAATCCATAAGTCATTTCTTACAAAAATATAGCCCATTACGCATGACAAATCAATTTACAATCACCTATGATTGTTAGCTCAACTTTTTGAATATGGGCAAAATAATGGCATGTTTGACTCGGGTAAATATCCCACCGCAAGTTCACTTGAGAATTTAATGAGCGTTTGTTATTCTCTTTAAAAGTTTTGCATCCATAGCTCATTTGCATCTTTAACATGTTTCAAACATGCATATCTATTTTTAAAACATGTGTGGACAAAATCTGTTTCTTGCAAAATTCCAAGCTATTAGGGTTAAACTAGTGGAATTTCCCAAAATTGGATAACAAAACTTTTGTGTTCATTTGTGTTGGGTGAATAAATTTTCTTTATTTATATTTTTTATTGTTTTAAATTTTTTCCATAAATCAACTATAAAATTTTCATTTTGATGTAAGCTTTTTGCCATGTTTGTTTTCGGGATGAAGGGAGAGCGAAAAGTCAAAGTTTTGATTTAAGAAAAAAGTGTACATTAAAAATGGAAAAGCACAATGCACAATTGTACGGAGAGATTATTCCAAAGAGTGTCTGTAATTTTTAGGGATTGTAAGCTCTTTTTAGTTTTTATATCTTAGGTTTTGCAATCGTCAAGAAAAATTGGTGGCAGAGGATTTTTAACTGAGTGTTGAATTGCAATCCATAAGTCATTTCATACAAAAATATATCTCGTTACGCATGATAAATCATTTTACAATCAGCTATGATTGTTTGATCAAATTTTTGAAAATGGGCAAAATAATGACTTGTTAGACTCGGGTAAATATCCCATCGCACGTTCAGTTGAGAATTTAATGAGCATTTGTTATTCTCTTTAAAAGCTTTGGATCCATAGGTCATTTGAATCTTTAACATGTTTCAAGCATGCATATCCATTTTTAAAACAGGTGTAGAAAAAATCGCCTTCATGTAAAATTCAAAGCTTAATAGGGTTGGACTAATGGAATTTTCCAAACTTGGATAACAAAACTTTTGTGTTCATTTGTGGTGTGCGAATAGATATTTTTTATTTACATTAGTTATTATTTTAAATATTTTCCACACATGAACTATAAAATTTTTATTTCGTTGTGATCCTTTTTGCCTTTTTTGTTTACGGGATGTAGGGGAAGCGAAAACTCAAAGTACTGATTTAAGAGAAAAGTGTACATCTAAAATGGAAAAGCACAATGCACAAATGTAGAGATATATATATTTCCAAAGAGTGTTCGTATGTTTTAGGGCACTTTTTTGTTTTTATATCTAAGGTTTTGCAATCGTAGGGAAAAGGGGGAGGCGGGCGATTTTTAACTGAGTGTTGACTTCAAATCCATAAGTCACTTCGTACAAAAATATAGCTCGTCCAATCACCTATGATTGTTAGCTCATCTTTTTGAATATGGGCAAAATAATGGCTTGTTTGACTCGAGCAAATATCCCACTGCTCGTTCACTTGAGAATTTAATGAGCGTTTGTTATTCTCTTTAAAAGCTTTGGATCCATAGGTCATTTGAATCTTTAACATGTTTCTGGCATGCATATCCATTTTTAAAACAAGTGTAGAAAAAATCTCCTTCATGTAAAATTTCTTGATATTAGTTTTGGACTAGTGGAATTTCCGAAAATTGGATATCAAAACATTTGTGTTCATTTGTGATGTGTGAATAAATTTTCTTCATTTACTATTTTTATTGTTTTAAACTTTTTCCGTACATCAACTATGAAATTTTCATTTTGCTGTGATCTATTTGCTTTTTTTGTTTTCGGGATGAAGGGACAGCGAAAAACTCGAAGTTTTGATTGAAGAAAAATGTGTACATTTTAAACGGAAATGCACAATGCACATATGTAGAGAGAGATAATTCCAAAGAGTGCCTGTAATTTTTAGGGATTGTAAGCACCTTTTCATTTTTATATGTTGGGTTTTGCAATCGTCGGGAAAAATGGGTCGCGGAGGAATTTTAACTGAGGGTTGAATTTCAATCCATAAGTCATTTCATACAAAAATATAGCCCGTTACGCACGATAAATCACATTACAATCACCTATGATTAATTATGTCAGCTTTTTTAAAATGGGCAAAATAATGGCATGTTTGACTCGGGTAAATATCCCTCCGCAAGTTCACTTGAGAATTTAATGAGCATTTGTTATTCTCTTTAAAACTTTGTATCCATAGCTCATTTGCATCTTTAACATCTTTCAAACATGCATATCCATTTTTAAAACATGTATGGACGAAATCTCTTTCTTGCAAAATTCCAAGCTATTAGGGTTAAACTAGTGGAATTTGCCAAATTTGGATAACAAAACTTTTGTGTTCATTTGTGTTGGGTGAATAAATTTTCTTTATTTTTATTTGTTATTGCTTTAAATTTTTTCCACACATCAACAATAAAATTTTCATTTTTTTGTAAACTTTTTCCTTGTTTGTTTTCGGGATGAAGGGAGAACGAAAAGTCAAAGTTTTGATTTAAGAAAAAAGTGTACATCTAAAATGGAAAAGCACAACGCACAATTGTAGAGAGAGATAATTCCAAAGAGTGTCTGTAATTTTTAGGGATTGCAAGCTCTTTCTAGTTTTTTTATCTCCGGTTTTGCAATCGTCGGGAAATATTGGTGGGAGAAGATTTTTAACTGAGTGTTGAATTGCAATCCATAAGTCATTTCATACAAAAATATAGCCCATTACGCATGGTAAACCACTTTACAATCATCTCTGACTGTTAGATCAAATTTTTGAAAATGGGTAAAATAATGACTTGTTAGACTCGGGTAAATATCCCACAACACGTTCACTTGAGAGATTAGGAGCATTTGTTATTCTCTTTAAAAGCTTTGGATCCATAGGTCATTTGAATCTTTAACATGTTTCTGGCATGCATATCCATTTTAAAAACATGTGTAGAAAAAATCTCCTTCATGTAAAATTTCAAGCTTAATAGGGTTGGACCAATGGAATTTCCCAAACTTGGATAACAAAACTTTTGTGTTCATTTGTGGTGTGTGAATAGATATTTTTTTTTTACATTCGATATTATTTTAAATTTTTTCGACACATCAACTATAAAAGTTTTATTTTGTTGTGATCTTTTTTGCTTTTTTTATTTACGGGATGAAGGGGGAGCGAAAACTCAAAGTTCTGATTTAAGAAAAAAGTGTACATCTAAAAGTGAAATGCACAATGCACAAATGTAGAGAGAGATATTTCTAAAGTGTGTATGTATGTTTTAGGGATCGTATGCACTCTTTTGTTTTTATATCTAAGGTTTTGCAATCGTCGGGAAACGGGGGAGGCGGGCGATTTTTAACTGTGTTGACTTCAAATCCATAAGTCATTTCTTAAAAAAATATAGCCTATTAAGCATGACAAATCACTTTACAATCACCTATGATTGTTAACTCAACTTTTTGAATATGGGCAAAATAATGGCTTGTTTGACTCGGGCAAATATCCCACCGCACGTTTACTTCAGAATTTAATGAGCGTTTGTTATTCTCTTTAAAATCTTTTGATCCATAGGTCATTTGAATCTTTAACATGTTTCTGGCATGCATATGCATTTTTAAAACATCTGTAGAAAAAATCTCCTTCATGTAAAATTCCAAGATATTAGTTTTGGACTTGTGGAATTTCCCAAACTTGGATAAATAAACTTTTGTGTTCATTTGTGGTGTGTCAATAAATTTTCTTCAGTTACTTTTTTTATTGTTTTAAACTTTTTCCGTATATCAACTATGAAATTTTCATTTTGCTGTGATCTATTTGCCTTTTTTGTTTACGGGATGAAAGGAGAGCGAAAAACTCGAAGTTTTGATTTGAGAAAAATGTGTACATCTAAAACGGAAATGCACAATGCACATATATAGAGAGAGATAATTCCAAAGAGTGTCTATAATTTTTAGGGATTGTAAGCACCTTTTCGTTTTTATATCTCAGGTTTTGTAGTCGTCGGGAAAAATGGATTGCGGAGGATTTTTAACTGAGTGTTGAATTGCAATCCATAAGTCATTTCATACAAAAATATAGCCCGTTACGCATGATAAATCATATTACAATCACCTATGATTAATTCTGTCAGCTTTCTGCAAATGGGCAAAATAATGGCATGTTTGACTCCGATAAATATCCCACCGCAAGTTCACTTGAGAATTTAATGAGCGTTTGTTATTCTCTTTAAAAGCTTTGCATCCATAGCTCATTTGCATGTTTAACATGTTTGAAACATGCATATCCATTTTTAAAACATGTGTGGATGAAATCTCTTTCTTCCAAAATTCCAAGCTATTACAGTTAAACTAGTGGACTTTCCCAAAATTGGATAACAAAACTTTTGTGTTCATTTGTGTTGGGTGAATAAATTTTCTTTATTTATATTTGTTATTGTTTTAAATTTTTTCCATACATCAAGTATAAAATTTTCATTTTGCTGTAAGCTTTTTGCCTTGTTTGTTTTCGGGATGAAGGGAGAGCGAAAAGTCAAAGTTTTGATTTAAGAAAAAAGTGTACATCTAAAATGGAAAAGCACAAGGCACAATTGTAGGGAGAGATAATTCCAAAGAGTGTCTGTAATTTTCTGGGATTGTAAGCTCTTTTTAGTTTTTATATCTCAGGTTTTGCAATCGTCTGGAAAAATTGGTGGCTGAGGATTTTTAACTGAGTGTTGAATTGCAATCCATAAGTCATTTCATACAAAAATATAGCCCGTAACGCATGACCAATCACTTTACAATCACCTATGATTGTTAGCTCAACTTTTCTAATATGGGCAAAATATTGGCTTGTTTGACTTAGGCAAATATCCCACCGCACGTTCACTTGAGAATTTAATGAGCGTTTGTTGTTCTCTTTAAAAGCTTTGGATCCATAGGTCATTTGAATCTTTAACATGTGTCTGGTATGCATAACCATTTTTAAAACATGTATAGAAAAAATCTCCTTCATGTAAAATTCCAAGATATTAGTTTTGGACTAGTGGAATTTCCCAAACTTGGATAACAAAACTTTTGTGTTCATTTGTGGTGTGTGAATAAATTTTCTTCATTTACTTTTTTTATTGTTTTAAACTTTTTCCATGCATCAACTATGAAATTTTCATTTTGCTGTGATCTATTTGCCTTTTTTGTTTACGGGATGAAGGGACAGCGAAAAACTCGAAGTTTCAATTTAAGAAAAATGTGTACATCTAAAACGCAAATGCACAATGCACATATGTAGAGAGAGCTAATTCCAAAGAGTGTCTGTAATTTTGAGGGATTGTAAGCACCATTTTGTTTTTATAACTCAGGTTTTGCAATCGTCAGGAAAAATGGGTTGCAGAGGATTTTTAACTGAGTGTTGAATTGCAATCCATAAGTCATTTCATACAAAAATATAGCCCGTTACGTATGATAAATCACATTACAATCACTTATGATTAATTATGTCAGCTTTTTGCAAATGGGCAAAATAATGGCATGTTTGACTCTGGTAAATATCCCACCGCAAGTTCACTTGAGAATTTAATGAGCGTTTGTTATTCTCTTGAAAAGCTATGCATCCATAGCTCATTTGCATCTTTAAATTGTTTCAAACATGCATATCCATTTTTAAAACATGTGTGGATGAAATCTCTTTCTTCCAAAATTCCAAGCTGTTAGGGTTAAACTAGTGGAATTTCCCAAAATTGGATAACAAAACGTTTGTGTTCATTTGTGTTGGGTGAATAAATTTTCTTTATTTATATTTTTTATTGTTTTAAATTTTTTCCATACATCAACTATAAAATTTTCGTTTTGTTGTAAGTTTTTTGCCTTGTTTGTTTTCGGGATGAAAGGAGAGCGAAAAGTCAAAGTTTTGATTTAAGAAAAAAGTGTACATCTAAAATGGAAAAGCACAATGCACAATTGTAGGGAGAGATAATTCCAAAGAGTGTCTGTAATTTATAGGGATTGTAAGCTCTTTTTAATTTTTATATCTCAGGTTTTGCAATCGACGGGAAATTTTGGTGGCTGAGGATTTTTAACTGAGTGTTGAATTGCAATCCATAAGTCATTTCATACAAAAATATAGCCCGTTACGCATGATAAACCACTTTACAATCATCTATGATTGTTAGATCAAATATTTGAAAATGGGCAAAATAATGACTTGTTAGACCCGGGAAAATATCCCACTGCACGTTCACTTGAGAATTTAATGAGCGTTTGTTATTCTCTTTAAAAGCTTTGGATCTATAAGTCATTTGAATCTTTAACATGTTTCAAGCATGCATATCCATTTTTAAAACATGTGTAGAAAAAATCTCCTTCATGTAAAATTCCAAGCTTAATAGGGTTGGACTAATGGAATTTCCCAAACTTGGATAGAAAAACTTTTGTGTTCATTTGTGGTGTGTGAATAGATATTTTTTATATACATTAGTTATTATTTTAAATATTTTCCACATATCAACTATAAAATTTTTATTTTGTTGTGATCTTTTTTGCCTTTTTTGTTTACGGGATGAAGGGGGATTGAAAACTCAAAGTTGTAATTTAAGAAAAAAGTGTATATCTAAAATGGAAATGCACAATGCACAAATGTAGCGAGGGATATTTCCAAAGAGTGTCTGTATGTTTTTGGGATCGTATGCACTCTTTCGTTTTTATATCTAAGGTTTTGCAATCGTTGGGAAACGGGGGAGGCGGGCGATTTTTAACTGAGTGTTGACTTCAAATCCATAAGCCATTTCTTACAAAAATATAGCCCGTTATGCATGACAAATCACTTTACAATCACCTATGATTTTTAGCTCAACTTTTTGAATATGGGCAAAATAATGGCTTGTTTGACTCAGGCAAATATCCCACCGCACGTTCAGTTGAGAATTTAATGAGCGTTTGTTATTCTCTTTAAAAGCTTTGCATCAATAGGTCATTTGAATATTTATGTGTTTTTGGCATGCATACCCATTTTTAAAACATGTGTAGAAAAAATCTCCTTCTTGTAAAATTCCAACATATTAGTTTTGGACTAGTGGAATTTCCCAAACTTGGATAACAAAACTTTTGTGTTCATTTGTGGTGTGTGAATAAATTTTCTTCATTTACTTTTTTTATTGTTTTAAACTTTTTCAGTACATCAACTATGAAATTTTCATTTTGCTGTGGTCCATTTGCCTTTTTTGTTTATGGGATGAAGGGAGAGCGAAAAACTCAAAGTTTTGATTTAAGAAAAATGTGTAGATCTAAAATGGAAATGCGCAATGCACATATGTAGAAAGAGATAATTCCAAAGAGTGCCTGTAATTTCTAGGGATTGTAAGCACCTTTTCGTTTTTATATCTCAGGTTTTGCAATCGTCAGGAAAAATGGGTTGCGGAGGATTTTTAACTGACTGTTGAATTGCAATCCATAAGTCATTTCATACAAAAATATAGCCCGTTACGCATGATAAATCACATTACAATCACCTATGATTAATTATGTCCGCTTTTTCCGAATGGGCAAAATAATGGCATGTTTGACTCCGGTAAATATCCCACCGCAAGTTCACTTGAGAATTTAATGAGTGTTTGTTATTCTCTTTAAAAGTTTTGCATCCATAGCTCATTTGCATCTTTAACATGTTTCAAACATGCATATCCATTTTTAAAACATGTGTGGATGAAATCTCTTTCATGCAAAAATCCAAGCTATTAGGGTTAAACTAGTGGAATTTCCCAAAATTGGATAACAAAACGTTTGTGTTCATTTGTGTTGGGTGAATAAATTTTATTTATTTATATTTGTTATTGTTTAAAATTTTTTCCATACATCAACTATAAAATTTTCATTTTGTAGTAAGCTTTTTGCCTTGTTTGTTTTTGGGATGAAGCGAGAGCGAAAATTCAAAGTTTTGATTTAAGAAAAAAGTGTACATCTAAAATGGAAAAGCACAATGCACAAATGTAGGGAGAGATAATTCTAAAGAGTGTCTGTAATTTTTAGGGATTGTAAGCTCTTTTTAGTTTTTATATCTCAGGTTTTGCAATCGTCGGGAAAAATTGGTGGCAGAAGATTTTTAACTGAGTGTTGAATTGCAAACCATAAGTCATTTCATACAAAAATATAGCCCGTTACGCATGATAAATCACTTTACAATCATCTATGATTGTTAGATCAAATTTTCTAAAATGGGCAAAATAATGACTTGTTAGACTCGAATAAATATCCCACCGCACGTTCACTTCAGAATTTAACGAGCATTTGTTATTCTCTTTAAAAGCTTTGGATCCACAGGTCATTTGAATCTTTACCATGTTTCAAGCATGCATATCCATTTTTAAAACATGTGTAGAAAAAAGCTCTTTCATGTAAAATTCCTAGCTTAATAGGGTTGAACTAATGGAATTTCCCAAACTTGGATAACGAAACTTTTGTGGTCATTTGTGGTGTGTGAATAGATATTTTTTATTTACATTAGTAATTATTTTAAATATTTTCTACTCATCAACTATAAAATTTTTATTTTGTTGTGATCTTTTTTGCCTTTTTTGTTTACGGGATGAAGGGGGAGCGAAAACTCAAAGTTCTGATTTAAGAAAAAAGTGTACATCTAGTAAGGAAATGCACAATCTACAAATGTAGAGAGAGATATTTCCAAAGCGTGTCTGTATGTTTTTGGGATCGTATGTACTTTTTCATTTTTATGTATAAGGTTTGGCAATCGTCGGGAAATGGGGCAGGCTGGCAATTTTTAACTGAGTGTTGACTTCAAATCCATAAGTCATTTCTTACAAAAATATAGCCCGTTACGCATGACAAATCACTTTACAATCATCTATGATTGTTAGCTCAACTTTTTGAATATGGGCAAAATAATGGCTTGTTTGACTCGGGCAAATATCCCACCGCACGTTCACTTGAGAATTTAATGTGCGTTTGTTATTCTCTTTAAAAGCTTTGGATCCATAGGTCATTTGAATCTTTAACATGTTTCAAGAATGCATATCCATTTTTAAAACATGTGTAGAAAAAATCTCCTTCATGTAAAATTTCAAGCTTAATACGGTTGGACTAATGAAATATCCAAAACTTGGAGAACAAAACTTTTGTGTTCATTTGTGGTGTGTGAATAGATATTTTTTATTTACATTAGTTATTATTTTAAATATTTTCCTCACATCAACTATAAAATTTTTATTTTGTTGTGATCTTTTTGCCTTTTTTTAATGGATGAAGGGGGAGCGAAAACTCAGTGTTTTGATTGAAGAAAAAAGTGTACATCTAAAATGAAAATGCACAATGCACAAATGTAGAGAGAGATATTTCCAAAGAGTGTCTGTATGTTTTAGGGATCGTATAAACTTTTTCATTTTTATATAAAAGGTTTTGCAATCGTCGGGAAAAGGGGGAGGCGGGCGATTTTTAACTGAGTGTTGCTTCAAATCCATAAGTCATTTCTTAAAAAAATATAGCCCGTTACGCATGACATATCACTTTACAAATCATCTATGATTGTTAGCTCAAATTTTTGAATATGGGCAAAATAATGGCTAGTCTCACTCGAGCAAATATCCCACCGCACGTACACTTGATAATTTAATGAGCGTTTGTTATTCTCTTTAAAAGCTTTGGATCCATAGGTCACTTGAATCATTAAAATGTTTCTGGCATGCATATCCATTTTTAAAACAGGTGTAGAAAAAATCTCCTTCATGTAAAATTCCAAGATATTACTTTTGGACTACTGGAATTTCCCAAACTTGTACAAAACATTTTTGTTCATTTGTGGTGTGTGATTAAATTTTCTTCATTTACTTTCTTTTATTATTTAAAACTTTTTCCGTAGTTCAACTATGAAATTTTCATTTTGCTGTGATCTATTTTCCTTTTTTGTTTACGGGATGAAGGGAGAGCAAAAAACTCAATGTTTTGATTTAAGAAAAATGTGTACATCGAAAATGGAAATGCACAATGCACATATGTAGGGAGAGATAATTCCAAAGAGTGTCTATACTTTTTAGGGATTGTAAGCACTTTTTCGATTTTATATGTCAGGTTTTGCAATCGTCGGGAAAAATGGGTTGCGGAGGATTTTTAACTGAGTGTTGAATTGCAACCCATAAGTCATTTCATACAAAAATATAGTCCGTTACGCATGATAAATCACATCACAATCATGTATGATTATTATGTCAGCTTTTTGCAAATGGGGAAAATAATGGCATGTTTGACTCGGGTAAATATCCCACCGCAAGTTCACTTGAGAATTTAATGAGAGTTTGTTATTCTCTTTAAAAGCTTTGCATCCATAGCTCATTTGCGTCTTTAACATGTTTCAAACATGCATATCCATTTTTAAAACATGTGTGGATGAAATCTCTTGCTTGCAAAATTCCAAGCTATTAGTGTTGAACTAGTGGAATTTCCCAAAATTGGATAACAAAACTTTTGTGTTCATTTGTGTTGGGTGAATAAATTTTCTTTCTTTATATTTTTTATTGTTTTAAATTTTTTCCATACATCAACTATAAAATTTTCATTTTGTTGTAAGCTTTTTGCCTTGTTTGTTTTCGGGATGAAGGGAGAGCGAAAAATCAAAGTTTTGATTTAAGAAAAAAAAGTTCATCCAAAATGGGGCAGCACAATGCACAATTCTAGGGAGAAATAATTCCAAAGAGTATCTGTAATTTTTGGGGATTGTAAGCTCTTTTTAGTTTTTATATCTCAGGTTTTGCAATCGTCGGGAAAAATTGGTGGCAGAGGATTTTGAACTGAGTGTTGAATTGCAATCCATAAGTCATTTCATACAAAAATATAGCCCGTTACGCATGATAAATCACTTTACAATCATCTATGATTTTTAGATCAAATTTTTGAAAATGGGCAAAATAATGACTTGTTAGACTCGGGTAAATATCCCACCGCACGTTCACTAGAAAATTTAATGAGTGTTAGTTATTCTCTTTAAAAGCACTGGATCCATAGGTCATTTGAATCTTTATCTTGTTTCAACCATGCATATCCATTTTTAAAACATGTATAGAAAAAATCTCCTTCATGTAAAATTCCAAGCTTAATAAGGTGTGACTAATGGAATTTCCCAAACTTGGATAACAAAACTTTTGTATTCATTTGTGGTGTGTGAATAGATATTTTTTATTTACATTAGTTATTATTTTGAAATATATTCGATACATCAACTATAAAATTTTTATTTGGTTGTGATCTTTTTTGCCTTTTTTGTTTACGGGATCAAGGGGGAGCAAAAACATAAAGTTCTGATTTAAGAAAGAAGTGTACATCTAAAATGAAAATGCACAATTCAAAAAATTAGAGAGAGATATTTCCAAAGAGTTTCTGTATGTTTTAGGGATCATATGCACATTTTCGTTTTTATATGTAAGGTTTTGCAATCGTCGGGAAACGGGGGAGGCGGGCGATTTTTAACTGAGTGTTGACTTCAAATCCATAAGTCATTTCTTAAAAAAATATACCCCGTTACGCATGAAAAATCCCTTTACAAATAATCTATGATTGTTAGCTCACTTTTTTGAATATGGGCAAAATAATGGCTTGTTTGACTCGGGCAAATATCCCACCGCACATTCACTTGATAAATTAATGACCGTTTGTTATTCTCTTTAAAAGCTTTGGATCCATAGGTCATTTGAATCATTAACATGTTTCTGACATGCATATCCATTTTTAAAACATGTGTAGAAAAAATCTCCTTCATGTAAAATTCCAAGATATTAGTTTTGGACTAGTGGAATTTCCCAAACAAGGATAAAAAAACTTTTGTGTTCATTTGTGGTGTGTGATGAAATTTTCTTCATTTACTTTTTTTTATTGTTTTAAACTTTTTTCGTAGTTCAACTATGAAATTTTCATTTTGCTGTGACTATTTGCCTTTTTGGTTTACGGGATGAAGGCAGAGTGAAAAACTCGAAGTTTTGATTTAAGAAAAATGTGTACATCTAAAACGGAAATGCACAATGCTCATATGTAGAGAGAGATAATTCCAAAGAGTGTCTGTAATTTTTAGGGATTGTAAGCACTTTTTTGTTTTTATATCTCAGGTTTTGCAATCGTCGGGAAAAATGGCTTGTCGAGGATTTTTAACTGAGTGTTGAATTGCAACCCACAAGTCATTTCATACAAAAATATAGCCCGTTACGCATGTTAAATCACATCATAATCATGTATGATTATTATGTTAGCTTTTTGCAAATGGGCAAAATAATGGCATGTTTGACTCAGGTAAATATCCCACCGCTAGTTCAGTTGAGAATTTAATGAGCGTTTGTTATTCTCTTTAAAAGCTTTGCATCCATAGCTCATTTGCATCTCTAACATGTTTCAAACATGCATATCCATTTTTAAAACAAGTGTGGATGAAATCTCTTTCTTGCAAAATTTCAAGCTATTAGAGTTAAACTAGTGCAATTTCCCAAAATTGGATAACAAAACTTTTGTGTTCATTTGTGTTGGGTGAATAAATTTTCTTTATTCACATTTTTTATTGGTTTCAATTTTTTCCATACATAAACTATAAAATTTTCATTTTCTTGTAAGCTTTTTGCCTTGTTTGTTTTCGGGATGAAGTGAGAGCGAAAAGTCAAAGTTTTGATTTAAGAAAAAAATGTACATCTAAAATGGGAAAGCACAATGCACAATTGTGGGGAGATATAATTCCAAAGAGTATCTGTAATTTTTAGGGATTGTAAGCTCTTTTTAGTTTTTATATCTCAGGTTTTGCAATCGTCGGGAAAAATTGGTGGCAGAGGATTTTTAACTGAGTGTTGAATTGCAATCCATAAGTCATTTCATACAAAAATATTTCCCGTTACGCATGATAAATTACTTTACAATCATCTATAATTTTTAGATCAAATTTTTGAAAATGGGCAAAATAATGACTTGTTAGACTCGGGTAAATATCCCACCGCACGTTCACTAGAGAATTTAATGAGTGTTAGTTATTCTCTTTAAAAGCTTTGGATCCACAGGTCATTTGAATCTTTAACTGTTTCAACCATGCATATCCATTTTTAAAACATGTGTTGAAAAAATCTCCTTTATGTAAAATTCCAAGCTTAATAAGGTTGGACTATTGGAATTTCCCAAACATGGATACCAAAACTTTTGTGTTCATTTGTGGTGTGTGAATAGATATTTTTATTTCAATTAGTTATTATTTTAAATATTTTCCACACATCAACTATAAAATTTTTATTTTGTTGTGATATTTTTTGCCTTTTTTGTTTACGGGATGAAGGGGGAGCGAAAAATTAAAGTTCTAATTTAAGAAAAAAGTGTACATCTAAAATGAAAATGCACAATGCACAAATGTAGAGAGAGATATTTCCAAAGAGTGTCTGTATGTTTTAGGGATCGTATGCACTTTTTCGTTTTTATATCTAAGGTTTTGCAATCGTCGGGAAACGGGGGAGGCGGGCGATTTTTAACTGAGTGCTGACTTCAAATCCATAAGTCATTTCTTAAAAAAATATAGCCCGTTATGCATGACAAATCACTTCATAATCACCTATGATTGTTAGCTCAACTTTTTGAATACGGGCAAAATAATGGCTTGTTTGACTCGGGCAAATATCCCACCGCACGTTCACTTGAGAATTTAATGAGTGTTTGTCATTCTCTTTGAAAGCTTTGGATCCATAGGTCATTTGAATCTTTAACATGTTTCAAGCATGCATATCCATTTTTAAAACATGTGTAGAAAAAATCTTCTTCATGTAAAATTCCAAGCTTAATAGGGTTGGACTAATGGAATTTCCCAAACTTGGATAAGAAAACTTTTGTGTTCATTTGTGGTGTGTGAATAAATTTTCTTCATTTACTTTTTTTATTGCTTAAAAGTTTTTCCGTACATCATCTATGAAATTTTCATTTTGCTGTGATCTATTTGCCTTTTTGTTTACGTGATGAAGGGAGAGCGAAAAAGTCGAAGTTTTGATTTAAGAAAAATGTGTACATCTAAAACGGAAATGCACAATGCACATATGTAGAGAGAGATAATTCCAAAGAGTGTCTATAATTTTTAGGGATTGTAAGCACCTTTTCGTTTTTATATCTCAGGTCTCGCAATCGTCGGGAAAAATGGGTTGCGGAGGATTTTTAACTGAGTGTTGAATTGCAATCCATAAGTCATTTCATACAAAAATATAGCCCGTTATGCATGATAAATCACATTACAATCATCTATGATTAAATATGTCAGCTTCTTGCAAATGGGCAAAATAATGGCATATTTGACTCGGGTAAATATCCCACCTCAAGTTCATTTGAGAATTTAATGAGCGTTTGTCATTCTCTTTAAAAGATTTGCATCCATAGCTCATTTGCATCTTTAACATGTTTCAAACATGCATATCCATTTTTAAAACATGTGTGGACGAAATCTCTTTCTTGCAAAATTCCAAGCTACTAGGGTTGAACTCGTGGAATTTGCCAAAATTGGATAACAAAACTTTTGTGTTCATTTGTGTTGGGGTAATAAATTTTATTTATTTATATTTGTTATTGTTTTAAATTTTTTCCATACATCAACTATAAAGTTTTCATTTTGTTGTAAGCTTTTTGCCTTGTTTGTTTTCGTGATGAAGGGAGAGCGAAAAGTCAAAGTTTTGATTTAACAAAAAACTGTACATCTAAAATGGAAAAGCACAAATCACAATTGTAGGGAGAGATAATTTTAAAGAGTGTCTGTAATTTTAGGGGATTGTAAACTCTTTTTAGTTTTTATATCTCAGGTTTTGCAATGGTCGGGAAAAATTGGTGGCAGAGGATTTTTAATTGAGTGTTGAATTGCAATCCAAAAGTCATTTCATACAAAAATATAGCCCGTTACGCATGATAAATAACTTTACAATCATGTATGATTGTAAGATAAAATTTTTGAAAAAGGGCAAAATAATGACTTGTTATGCTCGAGTAAATATCCCACCGCACGTTCACTTGAGAATTTAATGAGCATTTGTTATTCTCTTTAAAAGCTTTGGATCCATAGGTCATTTGAATCTTTAACATGTTTCTGGCTTGCATATCCATTTTTAAAACATGTGTAGAAAAAATCTCCTTCATGTAAAATTCCAAGATATTAGTTTTGGACAAGTGGAATTTCCCAAACTTGGATAAAAAAAACTTTTGTGTTCATTTGTGGTGTGTGAATAAATTTCCTTCATTCCTTTTTTTTTATTTTTTTAAACTTTTTCCGTACATCAACTATGAAATTTTCATTTTGCAGTGATCTATTTGCCTTTTTTGTTTACGGGATGGAGGGAGAGCAAAAAACCTCGAAGTTTTGATTGAAGAAAATTGTGTACATCTAAAACGGAAATGCACAATGCACATATGTAGAGAGAGATAATTCCAAAGAGTGTCTATAATTTTTAGAGATTGTAAGCACTTTTTCGTTTTTATATCTCGGGTTTTGCAATCGTCGGGAAAAATGGGTTGCGGAGGATTTTTAACTGAGTGTTGAATTGCAATCCATAAGTCATTTTATACAAAAATATGGCCCGTTACGCATGATAAATCACATCACAATCATCTATGATTATTATGTCAGCTTTTTGCAAATGGGCAAAAAGTGCCGGTTTGACTCGGGTAAATATCCCACCGCAAGTTCACTTGAGAATTTAATGAGCGTTTGTTATTCTCTTTAAATTCTTGGCATCTATAGCTCATTTGCATCTTTAACAGGTTTCAAACATGCATATCCATTTTTAAAACATGTGTGGATGAAATCTCTTTCTTGCAAAATTCCATGCTATTAGGGTTAAACTAGTGGAATTTCCCAAAATTGGATAACAAAACTTTTGTGTTCATTTGTGTTGGGTGAATAAATTTTCTTTATTTATATTTGTTATTGTTTTAAATTTTTCCATACGTCAACTATAAAATTTTCATTTTGTTGTAAGCGTTTTGCCTTGTTTGTTTTCGGGATGAAGGGAGAGCGAAATGTCAAAGTTTTGATTTAAGAAAAAAGTGTACATCTAAAATATAAAAGCACAATGCAAAATTGTAGGGAGAGATAATTCCAAAGAGTGGCGGTAATTTTTAGGGATTGTAAGCTCTTTTTAGTTTTTATATTTTAGGTTTTGCAATCCTCGGGAAAAATTGGTGGCAGAGGATTTTGAACTGAGTGTTGAATTGCAATCCATAAGTCATTTCATACAAAAATATAGCCCGTTACGCATGATAAGTCACTTTACAATCATCTATGATTGTTAAATCAAATTTTTGAAAATGGGCAAAATAATGACTTGTTAGACTCGGGTAAATATCCCACCGCACGTTCATTTGAGAATTTAATGAGCGTTTGTTATTCTCTTTAAAAGCTTTGGATCCGTAGGTCATTTGAATCTTTAACATGTTTGAAGCATGCATATCCATTTTTAAAACATGTGTAGAAAAAATCTCCTTCATGTAAAATTCCAACCTTAATAGGGTTGACTAATGGAATTTCCCAAACTTGGATAAGGAAACTTTATTGTTCATTTGTGGTGTGTGAATAGATATTTTTTATTTACATTAGATATTATTTTAAATATTTTCCACACATCAACTATAAAAATTTTATTTTGTTGTGATCTTTTTTGCCTTTTTTTGTTTACGGGATGAAGAGGGAGCGAAAACTCAAAGGTGTGATTTAAGAAAAAAGTGAACCTCTAAAATGGAAATGCACAATGCACAAATGTAGAGAAAGATATTTCCAAAGAGTGTCTGTATGTTTTAGGGATCGTATGTAGTTTTTCATTTTTATGTCTAAGGCTTCGCAATCATCGGGAAACGAGGGAGGCGGGCGATTTTTAACTGAGTGTTGACTTCAAATCCATAAGTCCTTTTTTTCAATAATATAGCCCATTACGCATGACAAATCACTTTACAAATCATCTATGATTGTTACCTCAACTTTTTGAATATGGGATAAATAATGGCTTGTTTGACTCGGGCAAATATCCCACCACTCGTTCACTTGAGAATTTAATGAGCGTTTTTAATTATCTTTAAAATCTTTGGATCCATAGGTCATTTGAATCATTAAAATTTTCCTAGCATGCATATCCATTTTTAAAACATGTGTAGAAAAAATCTCCTTCATGTAAAATTCCAAGAAATTAGTTTTGGACTAGTGGAATTTCCCAAACTTGGATAACAAAACATTTATGTTCTTTTGTGGTGTGTGAATAAATTTTCTTCATTTGATTTTTTTATTGTTTTAAACTTTTTCCGTACATCAACTATGAAATTTTCATTCTGTTGTGATCTATTTGCCTTTTTTGTTTACGGGATGAAGGGAGAGCGAAAAACTCAAAGTTTTGATTTAAGAAAAATGTGTACATCTAAAACGGAAATGCACAATGCACATATGTAGAGAGAGATAATTCCAAAGAGTGTCTGTAATTTTTAGGGATTGTAAGCACTTTTTTGTTTTTATATCTCAGGTTTTGCAGTCGTCAGGAAAAATGGGTTACGGAGGATTTTTAACTGAGTGTTGAAATGCAACCCATAAGTCATTTCATACAAAAATATAGCCCGTTACGCATGATAAATCACATCACAATATTCTATGATTATTATGTTTGCTTTATCCAAATGGGCAAAATAATGGCATGTTTGACTCGGGTAAATATCCCACCGCAAGTTCACTTGAGAATTTAATGAGCGTTTGTTATTCTCTTTAAAAGCTTTGCATCCATAGCTCATTTACATCTTTAACATGTTTCAAACATGCGTATCCAGTTTTAAAACATGTGTGGATGAAATCTCTTTCTTGCAAAATTCCAAGCTTTTAGGGTTAAACTAGTGGAATTTCCCAAAATTGGATAACAAAACTTTTGTGTTCATTTGTGTTCGGTGAATAAATTTTCTTTATTTATATTTGTTATTGTTTTAAATTTTTTCCATACATCAACTATAAAATTTTCATTTTGTTTTAAGTTTTTTCCCTTGTTTGTTTTCGGGATGAAGGGAGAGCGAAAAGTCAAAGTTTTCATTTAAGAAAAAAGTGTACATCTAAAATGGAAAAGCACAATGCAAAATTGTAGGGAGAGATAATTACAAAGAGTGTCTGTAATTTTTAGGGATTGTAAGCTCTTTTTAGTTTTTATATCTCAGGTTTTGCAATCGTCGGGAAAAATTGGTGGCAGAGGATTTTTTACTGAGTATTGAATTGCAATCCATAAGTCATTTCATACAAAAATATAGCCTGTTACGCATGATAAATCACTTTACAATAATCTGTGATTGTTAGAACAAATTTTTGAAAATGGGCAAAATAATGACTTGTTAGACTCGGGTAAATATCCCACCGCACGTTCATTTGCGAATTTAATGAGCGTTTGTTATTCTCTTTAAAAGCTTTGGATCCGTAGGTCATTTGAATCTTTAACATGTTTGAAGCATGCATATCCTTTTTTAAAACATGTGTAGAAAAAATCTCTTTCATGTGAAATTCCAGGCTTAATAGGGTTGACTATTGAAATTTCCCAAACTTGGATAACAAAACTTTTGTGTTCATTTGTGGTGTGTGAATAGATATTTTTTATTTACATTAGTTATTATTTTAAATATTTTCCACACATCAACTATAAAATTTTTATTTTGTTGTGATCTTTTTTGCCTTTTTTGTTTACGGGATGAATGGGGAGCGAAAACGTAAAGTTGTGGTTTAAGAAAAAAGTGTACATCTAAAATGAAAATGCACAATGCACAAATGTAGAGAGTGATATTTCACAAGAGTGTCTGTATGTTTTAGGGATCGTATGCACTTTTTCGTTTTTATATAGAAGGTTTTGCAATCGTCGGGAAACGGGGGAGGCGGGTATTTTTAACTGAGTGTTGACTTCAAATCCATAAGTCATTTATTAAAAAAATATAGCCCGTTACGCATGACAAATTACTTTACAAATCATCTATGATTGTTAGCTCAACTTTTTGAATATGGGCAAAGTAATGGCATGTTTGACTCGGGCAAATATCCCATCGCACGTTCACTTGAGAATTTAATGAGCATTTATTATTCTCTTTAAAAGCTTTGGATCCATAGGTCATTTGAATCATTAACATGTTTCTGGCATGCATATCCATTTTTAAAACATGTGTAGAAAAAATCTCCTTCATGTAAAATTCCATGATATTAGTTTTGGACTAGTGGAATTTCCCAAACTTGGATAACAAAACTTTTGTGTTCATTTGTGGTGTGTGAATAAATTTTTTTTATTTACTTTTTTTTATTGTTTTAAACTTTTTCCGTACATCAACTATGAAATTTTCATTTTGCTATGATCTATTTGTTTTTTTTGTATACGGGAAGAAGGAGAGCGAAAAACTCGAAGTTTTGATTTAAGAAAAATGTGTACATCTAAAACAGAAATGCACTATGCACATATGTAGCGAGAGATAATTCCAAAGAGTGTCTATAACTTTTAGGGATTTTAAGCACTTCTTTGTTTTTATATCTCAGGTTCTGCAATCGTTGGGAAAAATGGGTTGTGGAGGATGTTTAACTGAGTGTTGAAATGCAACCCATAAGTCATTTCATACAAAAATATAGCCCGTTACGTATGACCAATCACATTACAATCATCTATGATTAATTATGTCAATTTTTTGCAAATGGGCAAAATAATGGCATGTTTGACTCGGGTAAATATCCCGCGCCAAGTTCACTTGAGAATTTAATGAGCGTTTGTTATTCTCTTTAAAAGCTTTGCATCATTAGATCATTTGCATCTTTAAAATGTTTCAAACATGCATATCCATTTTTAAAACATGTGTGGATGAAATCTCTTTCTTGCAAAATTCCAAGCTATTAGGGTTAAACTAGTGGAATTTCCCAAAATTGGATAACAAACTTTTGTGTTCATTTGTGTTGGGTGAATAAATTTCCTTTATTTATATTTGTTATTGTTTTAAATTTTTTCCATACATCAAGTATAAAATTTTCATTTTCTTGTAAGCTTTTTGCCTTGTTTGTTTTCAAGATGAACGGAGAGCGAAAAGTCAAAGTTTTGATTTAAGAAAAAAGTTTACATCTAAAATGGAAAAGCACAATGCACAATTGTAGGGAGAGAAAATTCCAAAGAGTGTCTGTAATTTTTTGGGATTGTAAGCTCTTTTTAGTTTTTACATCTCAGGTTTTGCAATTGTCAGGAAAAATTGGTGGCAGAGGATTTTTTACTGAGTGTTGAAAAACAATTCATAAGTCATTTCGTACAAAAATATAGCCCGTTACGCAAGATAAATCACTTTACAATCATCTATGATTGTTAGATCAAATTTTTGAAAATGGGGAAAATAATGACTTGTTAGACTCGGGTAAATATCCCACGCACGTTCACTTGAGAACTTAATGAGCATTTGTTATTCTCTTTAAAAGCTTTGGATCCATAGGTCATTTGAATCTTTAACATGTTTCTAGCATGCATATCCATTTTTAAAACATGTGTAGAAAAAATCTCCTTCATGTAAAATTCCAAGATTAATAGGGTTGGACTAATGGAATTTCCAAAACTTGGATAACAAAACATTTGTGTTCATTTGTGGTGTGTGAATAGATATTTTTTTTTACATTAGTTATTATTTTAAATATTTTCCACACATCAACTATAAAATTTTTATTTTGATGTGATCTTTTTTGCCTTTTTTGTTTACGGGATGAAGGGGGAGCGAAAACTCAAAGTTCTGATTTAAGAAAAAAGTGTACATCTCAAATGGAAATGGACAATGCAAAACTGTAGAGAGATATATTTCCAAAGAGTGTTTGTATGTTTCAGGGATCGTATGCACTTTTTCGTTTTTATTTCTAAGGTTTTGCAATCATCGGGAAACGGGGGAGGCGGGCGATTTTTAACTGAGTGTTGACTTCAAATCCATAAGTCATTTCTTACAAAAATATGGCCCGTTATGCATGACAAATCACTTTACAATCACCTATGATTGTTAGCTCAACTTTTTGAATATGGGCAAAATAATGGCTTGTTTGACTCGGGCAAATATCCCATCGCACGTTCACTTGAGAATTTAATGAGCGTTTGTTATTCTCTTTAAAAGTTTTGGATCCATGGGTCATTAGAATCTTTAACATGTTTCTGGCATGCATATCCATTTTTAAAACATGTGTAGAAAAAATCACCATCATGTAAACTTCCAAGATATTAGTTTTGGACTAGTGGAATTTCTCAAACTTGGATAACAAAACTTTTGTGTTCATTTGTGGTGTGTGAATAAATTTTATTCATTTGATTTTTTTATTGTTTTAAACTTTTTCCGTACATCAACTATGAAATTTTCATTCTGCTGTGATCTATCTGCCTTTTTTGTTTACGGGATGAAGGGAGAGCGAAAAACTCGAAGTTTTGATTTAAGAAAAATGTGTACATCTAAAACGGAAATGCACAATACACATATGTAGAGAGAGATAATTCCAAAGAGTGTCGGTAATTTTTAGGGATTGTAAGCACCTTTTCGTTGTTATATCTCAGGTTTTGCAATCGTCGGGAAAAATGGGTTGCGGAGGATTTTTAACTAAGTGTTGAATTGCAATCCAAAAGTCATTTCATAAAATAATATAGCCCGTTACGCATGATAAATCCCATTACAATCATCTATGATTAATTATGTTAGCTTTTTGCAAATGGGCAAAATAATGGCATGTGTGACTCGGTTAAATATCCCACTGCAAGTTCACTTCAGAATTTAATGAGCGTTTGTTATTCTCCCTAAAAGCTTTGCATCCATAGCTTATTTGCATCTTTAACATGTTTCAAACATGCATATCCATTTTTAAAACATGTGTGGACGAAATATCTATCTTGCAAAATTCCAAGCAATTAGGGTTAAACTAGTGAAATTTCCCAAAATTGGATAACAAAACTTTGTGTTCATATGTGTTGGGTGAATAAATTTTCTTTATTTATATTTGTTATTGTTTTAAATTTTTTCTATGCATCATCTATAAAATTTTCATTTTGTTGTAGGGCTTTTGCTATGTTTGTTTTCAGGAATAAGGGAGAGCAAAAAGTCAAAATTTTGATTTAAGAAAAGAGTGTACATCTAAAATGGAAAAGCACATTGCACAATTGTAGGGAGAGATAATTCCAAAGAGTGTCTGTAATTTTTAGGCATTGTAAGCTCTTTTTAGTTTTTATATCTCAGGTTTTGCAATCATCGGGAAAAATTGGTCCCAGAGGATTTTTAACTGAGTGTTGAATTGCAATCCATAAGTCATTTCAAACAAAAATATAGCCCGTTACGCATGATAAATCACTTTACGATCATCTATGATTGTTAGATCAAATTTTTGAAAATGGCCAAAATAATGACTTGTTAGACTCGGGTAAATATCCCACCGCACGTTCACTTGAGAATTTAATGAGCATTTGTTATTCTCTTTAAAAGCTTTGGATACATAGGTCATTTTAATCTTTAACAAGTTTCAAGCAAGCATATCCATTTTTAAAACATGTGTAGAAAAAATCTCCTTCATGTAAAATTCCAAGCTTAAAAGGGTTGGACTAATGGAATTTCCCAAACTAGGATAACAAAACTTTTGTGTTCATTTGTGGTGTGTGAATAGATATTTTTTATTTACATTATTTATTATTTAAATATTTTTCAAACATCAACTATAAAAAATTATTTTGTTGTGATCTTTTTTATCTTTTTTGTTTACGAGATGAAGGGGAAGCGAAAACTCAAAGTTCTGATTTATGAAAAAAGTGTACATCTAAAATGGAAATGCACAATGCAAAAATGTAGAGAGAGATATTTCCAAAGAGTGTCTGTATGTTTTAGGGATCGTATGCACTTTTTCAATTTTATATCTAAGGTTTTGCAATCGTCGGGAAACGGGGGAGGCGGGCGATTTTTAACTGAGTGTTGTCTTCAAATTCATAAGTCATTTCTTAAAAAAATATAGCCCGTTACACATGACAAATAACTTTACAATCATCTAAGATTGTTAGCTCATCTTTTTGAATATGGGCAAAATAATGGCTTGTTTGACTCGGGCAATATCCCACCGCACGTTCACTTGAGAATTGAATGAGCGTTTGTTATTCTCTTTAACAGCTTTGGATCCATAGGTCATTTGAATATTTAACATGTTTCTGGCATGCATAACCATTTTTAAAACATGTGTAGAAAAAATCTCGTTCATGTAAAATTCCAAGATATTGTTTTTGGACTAGTGGAATTTCCCAAACTTGGATAACAAAACTTTTGTGTTCATTTGTGGTGTGTGAATAAAATTTCTTCATTTAAATTTTTTATCGTTTTAAATTTTTTTCGTACATCAACTATGAAATTTTCATTTTGCTATGATCTATTTGCCTTTTTTGTTTACGGGATGAAGGGAGAGCAAAAAACCTCGAAGTTTTGAATTAAGAAAAATGTGTACATATAAAAATGCACATATGTAGAGAGATATAATTCCAAAGAGTGTCTTTAACTTTTAGGGATCGTAAGCACCTTCTCGTTTTTATATCTCTGGTTTTGCAATCATCGGGAAAAATGGGTTGCGGAGGATTTTCAACTGAGTGTTGATTTGCAATCCGTAAGTCATTTCATACAAAAATATAGCCCGTTACGCATGATAAATCCCATTACAATCATCTATGATTAATTATGTCAGCTTTTTGTAAATGGGCAAAATAATGGCATGTTTGACTTGGGTAAATATCCCACCGCAAGTTCACTTGAGAATTTAATGATTGTTTGTTATTCTCCTTAAAAGCTTTGCATCCATAGCTCATTTGCATATTTAACATGTTTCGAACATGCATATCCATTTTTAAAACATGTGTCGACGAAATCTCTTTCTAGCAAAATTCCAAGCTATTAGGGTAAACTAGTGTAATTTCCATAAATTGGATAACAAACTTTTGCGTTCATTTGTGTTGGGTGAATAAATTTTCTTTATTTATATTTTTTATTGTTTTCAATTTTTTCCATACATCAACTATAAAATTTTCATTTTGTTGTAATCTTTTTGCCATATTTGTTTTCGGGATGAAGGGAGAGAGAAAAGTCAAAATTTTGATTAAAGAAAAGAGTGTACATCTAAAATGGAAAAGCACAATGCAAAATTGTAAGGAGATATAATTCCAAAGAGTGTCTATAATTTTTAGGGATTGTAAGCTCTTTTTAGTTTTTATATCTCAGGTTTTGCAATCGTCGGGAAAAATTGGTGGCAGAGGGTTTTTAACTGAGTGTTGAATTGCAATCCATAAGTCATTTCATACAAAAATATAGCCTGTTACGCATGATAAATCACTTTACAATCATCTATGATTGTTAGATCAAATTTTTGAAAATGGGCAAAATAATGACTTGTTAGACTCGGGTAAATATCCCTCCGCACGTTCACTTGAGAATTTAATGAGTGTTTGTTATTCACTTTAAAAGCTTTGGATCCATAGGTCATTTGAATCTTTAACATGTTTCAGGGATGCATATCCATTTTTAAAACATGTGTAGAAAAAATCTCCTTCATGTAAAATTCCAAGCTTAAAAGGGTTGGACTAATGGAATTTCCCAAACTTGGATAACCAAACTTTTGTGTTCATGTCTGGTGTGTGAATAGATATTTTTTATTTACATTAGTTATTATTTTAAATATTTTTCACACATCAACTATAAAAATTTTATTTTGTTGTTATCTTTTTTGCCTTTTTTGTTTACGGGATGAAGGGGGAGCGAAAACTCAAAGTTCTGATTTAAGGAAAAACTGTACATCTAAAATGGAAATGCACAATGCAAAAATGTTGAGAGAGATATTTCCAAAGAGTGTCGGTATGTTTTAGGGATCGTATGCACTTTTTTAATTTTATATCTAAGGTTTTGCAATCGTCGGGAAACGTGGGAGGCGGGCCATTTTTAACTGAATGTTGTCTTCAAATCCATAAGTCATTTCTTACAAAAATATAGCCCGTTACGCATGACAAATCACTTTACAATCATCTGTGATTGTTAGCTCAACTTTTTGAATATGTGCAAAATAATGGCTTGTTTGACTCGGGCAAATATCCCACTGCACGTTCACTTGAGAATTGAATGAGCGTTTGTTATTCTCTTTAAAAGCTTTGGATCCATAGGTCATTTGAATCTTTAATATGTTTCTGCCATGCATATCCTTTTTTAAAACATGTGTAGAAAAAATCTTCTTCATGTAAAATTCCAAGATATTAGTTTTGGACTAGTGGAATTTCCCAAACTTGGATAACAAAACTTTTGTGTTCATTTGTGGTGTGTGAATAAATTTTCTTCATTTAATTTTTTTATTGTTTTAAACTTTTTCCGTACATCAACTATGAAATTTTCATTTTGCTATGATCTATTTGCCTTCTTTGTTTACGGGATGAAGGGAGAGCGAAAAGCTCGTAGTTTTGATTTAAGAAAAATGTGTACATCTAAAATTGAAATGCACAATGCACATATGTAGAGAGAGATAATTCCAAAGAGTGTCTGTAATTTTTAGGGATTGTAAGCACCTTTTCATTTTTATATCTCAGGTTTTGCAATCGTCGGGAAAAGTGGGTTGCGGAGGATTTTTAACTGAGTGTTGAATTGCTATCCATAATTCATTTTATTCAAAAATAAATCCCGTTACGCATGATAAATCACATTACAATCATCTATGATTAATTATGTCAGCTTTTTGCAAATGGGCAAAATAATGGCATGTTTGACTCGGGTAAATATCCCACCGCAAGTTCACTTGAGAATTTAATGAGTGTTTGTTATTCTCATTAAAAGATTTGCATCCATAGCTCATTTGCATCTTTAAGATGTTTCAAACATCCATATCAATTTTTAAAACATGTGTGGACGAAATCGCTTTCTTGCAAAATTCCAAGCTATTAGTGTTAAACTAGTGGAATTTCCCAAAATTGGATAACAAAACATTTGTGCTCATTTGTGTTGGGTGAATAAATTTTCTTTATTTATAGATGTTATTGTTTTAAATTTTTTCCATACATCAACTATAAAATTTTCATTTTGTTGTAATCTTTTTGCCTAGTTTGTTTTCGGGATGAAGGGAGAGCGAAAAGTCAAAGTTTTGATTTAAGAAAAAAATTAACATATAAAATTGAAAAGAGCAAAGCACAATTGTAGGGAGAGACAATTCCAAAGAGTGTCTGTAATTTTTAGGGATTTTAAACTGTTTTTAGTTTTTATATCTCAGGTTTCGCAATCGTCGGAAAAAATTGGTGGAAGAGGATTTTTCACTGAGTGTTAAATTTCAATCCATAAGTCATTTCATACAAAAATATAGCCCATTACGCATGATAAATCAGTTTACAATCATCTATGATTGTTAGATCAAATTTTTGAAAATGGGCAAAATAATGACTTGTTAGACTCGGGTAAATATCCCACCGCACATTCACTTGAAAATTTACTGAGCGTTTGTTATTCTCTTTAAAAGCATTGGATCCATAGATCATTTTAATCTTTAACATGTTTCAAGCATGCATATCCATTTTTAAAACATGTGTAGAAAAAATCTCCTTCATGTAAAATTCCAAGCTTTAAAGGGTTGGACTAATGGAATTTCCCAAACTTGGATAACCAAACTTTTGTGTTCATTTGTGGTGTGTGAATAGATATTTTTTATTTACATTATTTATTATGTTAAATATTTTCCACACATCAACTATAAAATTTTTATTTTGTTGTGATCTTTTTTGCCCTTTTTGTTTACGGGATGAAGGGGGAGTGAAAACTCAAAGTTCTAACTTAAGAAAAAAGTGTACATCTAAAATGGAAATGCACAATGCACAAATGTAGAGAGAAATATTTCCAAAGAGTGTCTGTATGTTTTAGGGATCGTATGCACTTTTTCTTTTTTATATCTAAGGGTTTGCAATCGTCGGGAAACGGGGGAGGCGGGGGATTTTTAACAGAGTCTTGAATTGCAATCCATAAGACATTTCACACAAAAATATAGTTACGCATGATAAATCACTTTACAATGATCTATGATTGTTAGATCAAATTTTTGAAAATGGGCAAAATAATGACTTGTTAGACTCGGGTAAATATCCCACCGCACGTTCACTTGAAAATTGAATGAGTGTTTGTTATTCTCTTTAAAAGGTTTGGATCCATAAGTCAATTGAATCTTTAACGTGTTTCTGCCATGCATATCCTTTTTTAAAACATGTGTAGAAAAAATATCCTTCATGTAAAATTCGAAGATATTAGTTTTGGACTAGTGGAATTTCCAAAGCTTGGATAACAAAATTTTTCTGTTCATTTGTGGTGTGTGAATAAATTTTCTTCATTTACTTTTTTTATGGTTTTAAACTTTTTCCGTACATCAGCTATGAAATTTTCATTTTGTTATGATCTATTTGCCTTTTTTATTTACGGGATGAAGGGAGAGCGAAAAACTCATAGTTTTGATTTAAGAAAAATGTGTACATCTAAAACGGAAATGCACAGTGCACGTATGTAGAGAGAGATAATTCCAAAGAGTGTCTGTAATTTTTAGGGACTGTACGGACCTTTTCATTTTTATATCTCAGGTTTTGCAATCATAGGGAAATATGGGTTGCGGAGGATTTTTAACTGAGTGTTGAATTGCTATCCATAATTCATTTTATACAAAAATATAGCCCGTTACGCATGATAAATCACATTACAATCATCTATGACTAATTATGTCAGCTTTTTGCAAATCGGTAAAATAATGGCATGTTTGACTCGGGTAAATATCCCACCGCAAGTTCACTTGAGAATTTAATGAGCGTTTGTTATTCTCTTTAAAAGATTTGCATCCATAGCTCATTTGCATTTTTAACATGTTTCAAACATGCATATCAATTTTTAAAACATGTGTGGACGAAATCTCTTTCTTGCAAAATTCCAAGCTATTAGGGTTAAACTAGTGGAATTTCCAAAAATTGGATAACAAAACTTTTGTGTTCATTTGTGTTGGGTGAATAAATTTTCTTTATTTATAGCTGTTATTGTTTTAAATTTTTTCCATACATCAACTATAAAATTTTCATTTTGTTGTAAGCTTTTTGCCTTGTTTGTTTTCGGGATGAAGGGAGAGCGAAAAGTCAAATTTTTTATTTAAGAAAAAAATTAACATATAAAATTGAAAAGCACAATGCACAATTGTAGGGAGAGATAATTCCAAAGAGTGTCTGTAATTTTTAGGGATTGTAAACTCTTTTTAGTTTTTATATCTCAGGTTTTGCAATCGTCGGGAAAAATTGGTGGCAGAGGATTTTTCACTGAGTGTTAAATTTCAATCCATAAGTCATTTCATACAAAAATATTGCCCGTTGCGCATGATAAATCAGTTTAAAATCATCTATGATTTTTAGATCAAATTTTTGAAAATGGGCAAAATATTGACTTGTTAGACTCGGGTAAATATCCCACCGCACGTTCACTTGAGAATTTAATGAGCGTTTGTTATTCTCTTTAAAAGCATTGGATCCATTGGTCATTTGAATCTTTAACATGTTTCAAGCATGCATATCCATTTTTAAAACATGTGTAGAAAAAATCTGCTTCAAGTAAAATTCCAAGCTTAAAAGGGTTGGACTAATGGAATTTCCCAAACTTGGATAAGAAAAATTTTGTGTTCATTTGTGGTGTGTGAATAGATATTTTTTATTTACATTAGTTATTATTTTAAATATTTTTCACACATCAACTATAAATTTTTATTTTGTTGTGATCTTTTTTGCCTTTTTTGTTTACGGGATGAAGGGGGAGCGAAAACTCAAATTTCTAACTTAAGAAAAAAGTGTACATCTAAAATGGAAATGCACAATGCACAAATGTAGAGAGAGATATTTCCAAAGAGTGTCTGTATGTTTTAGGGATCGTATGCACTTTTTCGTTTTTATATCTAAGGTTTTACAATCGTCGGGAAACGGGGGAGGCTAGGGATTTTTAACTGAGTGTTGACTTCAAATCCATAAGTCATTTCTTACAAAAATATAGCCTGTTACGCATGACAAATCACTTTACAATCATCTATGTTTGTTAGCTGAACTTTTTGAATATGGGCAAAATAATGGCTTGTTTGACTCGGGCAAATATCCTACTGCATGTTCACTTGAGAATTTAATGAGGGTTTGTTATTCTCTTTAAAAGCTTTGGATCCATAGGTCATTTGAATCTTTAACATGTTTCTGGCATGCATATCCATTTTTAAAACATGTGTAGAAACAATCTCCTTCATGTAAAATTCCAAGATATTAGTTTTGTACTAGTGGAATTTCCCAAACTTGGATAACAAAACTTTTGTGTTCATTTGTGGTGTGTGAATAAATTTTCTTCATTTAATTTTTTTATTGTTTTTAACTTTTTCCGTACATCAACTATGAAATTTTCATTTTGCTATGATCTTTTTGCCTATTTTGTTTACGGGATGAAGGGAGAGCGAAAAACTCAAAGTTTTGATTTAAGAAAAATGTGTACATCTAAAAAGGGAAATTCACAATGCACATATGTAGGGAGCGATAATTCCAAAGAGTGTCTATAAGTTTTAGGGATTGTAAGCACCTTTTTCGTTTTTAAATCTCAGGTTTTGCAACGTCGGGAACAATGGGTTGCAGAGGATTTTTAACTGAGTGTTGAATTGCAATCCATAAGTCATTTCATACAAAAATATAGCCCGTTACGTATGACAAATCACTTTACAATAATCTATGATTAATTATGTCAGCTTCTTGCAAATGGGCAAAATAACGGCATGTTTGACTCGGGTTAACATCCCCCCGCAGGTTCACTTGAGAAATTAATGAGCGTTTGTTATTCTCTTTAAAAGCTTTGCATCATTAGCGTCTTGAACATGTTTCAAACATGCATATCCATTTTTAAAACATGTGTGGACGAAATTTCTTTCTTGCAAAATTCCAACCTATTAGGGTTAAACTAGTGGAATTTCCCAAAATTGGATATCAAAACTTTTGTGTTCATTTGTGTTGGGTGAATAAATTTTATTTATTTATATTTTTTATTGTTTTAAATTTTTTCCATACATCAACTATAAAATTTTCATTTTGTTGTAAGCTTTTTGCCTTGTTTGTTTTCGGGATGAAGGGAGAGCGAAAAGTCAAAGTTTTGATTTAAGAAAAGAGTGTACATCTAAAATGCAAAAGCATAATGCACAATTGTAGGGAGAGATAATCCCAAAGAGTTTCTATAATTTTTAGGGATTGTAAGTTCTTTTTAGTTTTTATATCTAAGGTTTTGATGTCGTCGGGAAAAATTGGTGGCAAAGGATTTTTAACTGAGTGTTGAATTGCAATCCATAAGTCATTTCATACAAAAATATAGGCCGTTATGCATGATAAATCATATTACAATCATCTATGATTAATTATGTCAGTTTTTTGCAAATGGGCAAAATAGTGGCATGTTTGACTCGGGCAAAATATCCCACCGCAAGTTCCCTTGATAATTTAATGAGCGTTTGTTCTTCTATTTAAAAGATTTGCATCCATAGCTCATTTACATCTTTAACATGTTTCTAACATGCATATCTATTTTTAAAACATGTGTGGACGAAATCGCTTTCTTGCAAAATTCCAAGCTATTAGGGTTAAACTAGTGGAATTTCCATAAATTGGATAACAAAACTTTTGTTTTCATTTGTGTTGGGTGAATATATTTTCTTTATATATATTTGTTATTGTTTTAAATTTTTTCCATACATCAACAATAAAATTTTCATTTTGTTGTAGGCTGTTTGCCTTGTTTGTTTTCGGGATGAAGGGAGAGCGAAAAGTCAAATTATTGATTTAAGAAAAAAGTGTACATCTAAAATGGAAAAGCACATTGCACAATTGTAGGGAGAGATAATTCCAAAGAGTGTTTATAATTTTTAGGGATTGTAGCCTCTTTATAGTTTTTATATCTGAGGTTTCGCAATCGTCGGGAAAAATTGGTGGCAGAGGATTTTTAACTGAGAGTTAAATTGCAATCCATAAGTTATTTCATACAAAAATATAGCCCGTTACGCATGATAAATCACTTTAAAATCATCTATCATTGTTAGATCAAATTTTTGAAAATGGACAAAATAATGACTTGTTAGACTCGGGTAAATATCCCACCGCACGTTCACTTGAGAATTTAATGAGCGTTTGTTATTCACTTTAAAAGCTTTGGATCCATACGTCATTTGAATCTTTAACATGTTTCAAGCAGGCATATCCATTTTTAAAACATGTGTAGAAAAAATCTCCTTCATGTAAAATTGCAAGCTTAAAAGGGTTAGACTAATGGAATTTCCCAAACTTGGATAACCAAACTTTTGTGTTCATTTGTGGTGTGTGAATAGATATTTTTTATTTACATTAGTTATAATTTTAAATATTTTTCACACATCAACTATAAATTTTTTATTTTGTTGTGATTTTTTTTGCCTTTTTTGTTTACGGGATGAAGGGGGAGTGAAAACTCAAAGTTCTGATTTAAGGAAAAACTGTACATCTAAAATGGAAATGCACAATGCAAAAATGTAGAGAGAGATATTTCCAAAGAGTGTCAGTATGTTTTAGGGATCGTATGCACTTTTTCAATTTTATATCTAAGGTTTTGCAATCGTCGGGAAACGTGGGAGGCGGGCGATTTTTAACTGAGTGTTGTCTTCAAATCCATAAGTAATTTCTTACAAAAATATAGCCCGTTACGCATGACAAATCACTTTACAATCATCTGTGATTGTTATCTCAACTTTTTGAATATGGGCAAAATAATGGCTTGTTTGACTCGGGCAAATATCCCACTGCACGTTCACTTGAGAATTGAATGAGCGTTTGTTATTCTCTTTAAAAGCTTTGGATCCATAGGTCATTTGAATCTTTAACATGTTTCTGCCATGCATATCCTTTTTTAAACATGTGTAGAAAAAATCTCCTTCATGTAAAATTCCAAGATATTAGTTTTGGACTAGTGGAATTTCCCAAACTTGGATAAGAAAACTTTTGTGTTCATTTGTGGTGTGTGAATAAATTTTCTTCATTTAATTTTTTTATTGTTTTAAACTTTTTCCGTACATCAATTATGAAATTTTCATTTTGCTATGATCTATTTGCCTTTTTTGTTTACGGGATGAAGGGAGAGCGAAAAGCTCGTAGTTTTGATTTAAGAAAAATGTGTACATCTAAAATTGAAATGCACAATGCACATATGTAGAGAGAGATAATTCCAAAGAGTGTCTGTAATTTTTAGGGATTGTAAGCACCTTTTCATTTTAATATCTCAGGTTTTGCAATCGTTGGGAAAAATGGGTTGCAGAGGATTTTTAACTGAGTGTTGAATTGCTATCCATAATTCATTTTATATAAAAATATAGCCCGTTACGCATGATAAATAATATTACAATCATCTATGATTAATTATGTCAGCTTTTTGTAAATGGGCAAAATAATGGCATGTTTGACTCGGGTAAATATCCCACCGCAAGTTCACTTGAGAATTGAATGAGCGTTTGTTATTCTCTTTAAAAGATTTGCATCCATAGCTCATTTGCATCTTTAACATGTTTCAAACATGCATATCAATTTTTAAAACATGTGTGGACGAAATCTATTTCTTGCAAAATTCCAAGCTATTAGGGTTAAACTAGTGGAATTTCCTAAAATTGGATAACAAAAATTTTGTGCTCATTTGTGTTGGGTGAATAAATTTTCTTTATTTATAGCTGTTATTGTTTTAAATTTTTTCCATACATCAACTATAAAATTTTCATTTTGTTGTAAGTTTTTTGCCTTGTTTGTTTTCGGGATGAAGGGAGAGCGAAAAGTCAAAGTTTTGATTTAAGAAAAAAAATTGCAAATAAAATTGAAAAGCACAATGCACAATTGTACGGAGAGATAATTACAAAGAGTGTCTGTAATTTTTAGGGATTGTAAACTCTTTTTAGTTTTTATATCTCAGGTTTTGCAATCGTCGGGAAAAATTGGTGGAAGAGGATTTTTCACTGAGTGTTAAATTTCAATCCATAAGTCATTTCATACAAAAATATAGCCCGGTACGCATGATAAATCACTTTACAATCATCTATGATTGTTAGATCAAATTTTATGAAATGGGCAAAATAATGACCTGTTAGACTCGGGTAAATATCCCACCACACGTTCACTTGAAAATTTAATGAGAGTTTGTTATTCTCTTTAAAAGCATTGCATCCATAGGTCATTTGAATCTTTAACATGTTTCAAACATGCATATCAATTTTTAAAACATGTGTGGACGAAATCTCTTTCTCGCAAAATTTCTAGCTATTAGGGTTAAACTAGTGGAATTTCCTAAAATTGGATAACAAAACTTTTGTGCTTATTTGTGTTGGGTGAATAAATTTTCTTTATTTATAGCTGTTATTGTTTTAAATTTTTTCCATACATCAACTATAAAATTTTCATTTTGTTGTAAGCTTTTTTCCTTGTTTGTTTTCGGGATGAAGGGAGAGCAAAAAGTCAAACTTTTGATTTAAGAAAAAAATTAACATATAAAATTGAAAAGCACAATGCACAATTGTAGGTAGAGATAATTCCAAAGAGTGTCTATAATTTTTAGGGATTGTAAACTCTTTTTAGTTTTTATATCTCAGGTTTTGCAATCGTCGGGAAACATTGGTGGCAGAGGATTTTTCACTGAGTGTTAAATTTTAATCCATAAGTCATTTCATACAAAAATATTGCCCGTTACGCATGATAAATCAGTTTACAATCATCTATGATTTTTAGAGCAAATTTTTGAAAATGGGCAAAATAATGACTTGTTAGACTTGGGTAAATATCCCACCGCACGTTCACTTGAGAATTTAATGAGCGTTTGTTATTCTCTTTAAATGCATTGGATCCTTAGGTCATTTGAATCTTTAACATGTTTCAAACATGCATATCCATTTTTAAAACACGTGTAGAAAAAATCTGCTTCATGTAAAATTCCATGCTTAAAAGGGTAGGACTAATGGAATTTCCCAAACTTGGATAACAAAAATTTTATGTTCATTTGTGGTGTGTGAATAGATATTTTTTATTTACTTTAGTTATTATTTTAAATATTTTTCACACATCAACTATAAATTTTTATTTTGTTGTGATCTTTTTTGCCTTTTTTGTTTACGGGATGAAGGGGGAGCGAAAACTCAAAGTTCTAACTTAAGAAAAAAGTGTACATATAAAATGGAAATGCACAATGCACAAATGTAGAGAGAGATATTTCCATAGAGTGTTTGTATGTTTTAGGGATCGTATGCACTTTTTCGTTTTTATATCTAAGGTTTTACAATCGTCGGGAAACGGGGGTGGCGGGGGATTTTTAACTGAGTGTTGACATCAAATCCATAAGTTATTTCTTACAAAAATATAGCTTGTTACGCATGACAAATCACTTTACAATCATCTATGTTTGTTAGCTCAACTTTTTGAATATGGGCAAAATAATGGCTTGTTTGACTCGGGCAAATATCCTACTGCATGTTCACTTGAGAATTTAATGAGGGTTTGTTATTCTCTTTAAAAGCTTTGGATCCATAGGTCATTTGAATCTTTAACATGTTTCTGGCATGCATATCCATTTTTAAAACATGTGTAGAAACAATCTCCTTCATGTAAAATTCCAAGATATTAGTTTTGTACTAGTGGAATTTCCCAAACTTGGATAACAAAACTTTTGTGTTCTTTTGTGGTGTGTGAATAAATTTTCTTCATTTAATTTTTTTATTGTTTTTAACTTTTTCCGTACATCAACCATGAAATTTTTATTTTGCTGTGATCTTTTTGCCTATTTTGTTTACGGGATGAAGGGAGAGCGAAAAACTCAAAGTTTTGATTTAAGAAAAATGTGTACATCTAAAAAGGGAAATGCATAATGCACATATGTAGAGAGAGATAATTCCAAAGAGTGTCTATAAGTTTTAGGGATTGTAAGCACCTTTTTCGTTTTTAAATCTCAGGTTTTGCAATCGTTGGGAAAAATGGGTTGCAGAGGATTTTTAACTGAGTGTTAAATTGCAATCCATAAGTCATTTCATACAAAAATATAGCCCGTTACGCATGATAAATCACTTTAAAATCATCTATCATTGTTAGATCAAATTTTTGAAAATGGACAAAATAATGACTTGTTAGACTCGGGTAAATATCCCACCGCACGTTCACTTGAGAATTTAATAAGCATTTGTTATTCACTTTAAAAGCTTTGGATCCATAGGTCATTTGAATCTTTAACATGTTTCAAGAATGCATATCCCTTTTTAAAACATGTATAGAAAAAATCTCCTTCATGTAAAATTCCAAGCTTAATAGGGTTGGACTAATGGAACTTCCCAAACTTGGATAACAAAACTTTTGTGTTCATTTGTGGTGTGTGAATAGATATTTTTTATTTACATTAGTTATTATTTTAAATATTTTCCACACATCAACTATAAAATTTTTATTTTATTCTGATCTTTTTTGCCGTTTTTGTTTACGGGATGAAGGGGGAGTGAAAACTCAAAGTTTTAATTTAAGAAAAAAGTGTACATCTAAAATGGAAATGCACAATCCACAAATGTAGAGAGAGATATTTGCAAAGGGTGTCTGTATGTTTTAGGGATCGTATACACTCTTTCGTTTTTATATCTAAGGTTTTGCAATCGTCGGGAAACATGGGAGGCGGGCGATTTTTAACTGACTGTTGACATCAAATCCATAAGTTATTTCTTACAAAAATATAGCCCGTTACGCATGACAAATCACTTTACAATCATCTATGATTGTTAGCTCAACTTTTGGAATATGGGCAAAATAATGGATTGTTTGACTCGAGCAAATATCCCACTGCACGTTCACTTGAGAATTTAATGAGTGTTTGTTATTCTCTTTAAAAGCTTTGGATCCATAGGTCATTTGAATCTTTAAGATGTTTCTGGCATGCATATCCATTTTTAAAACATGTGTAGAAAAAATCTCCTTCATGTAAAATACCAAGATATTAGTTTTGGACTAGTGGAATTTTCCAAACTTGGATAACAAAACTTTTGTGTTCTTTTGTAGTGTGTGAATAAATTTTCTTCATTTAATTTTTTTATTTTTTTAACTTTTTCTGTACAACAACTATGAAATTATCATTTTGTTGTGATCTTTTTGCCTATTTTATTTACGGGATGAAGGGAGAGCGAAAAACTCGAAGTTTTGATTTATGAAAAATGTGTACATCTAAAACGGTAATGCACAATGCACATATGTAGAGAGAGATAATTCCAAAGACTGTCTGTAATTTTTAGGGATTGTAAGCACCTTTTTCTTTTTTAAATCTCAGGTTTTGCAATCGTCGGGAAAAATGGGTTGCGGAGAATTTTTAATTGAGTGTTGAAATTCACTCCATAAGTCATTTCATACAAAAATATAGCCCGTTATGCATGATAAATCACATTACAATCATCTATGATTAATTATGTCAGCTTTTTGCAAATGGGCAAAATAATGGCATGTTTGACTCGGGTAAATATCCCACCGCAAGTTCACTTGAGAATTTTATTAGCGTTTGTTATTCTCTTTAAAAGATTTGCATCCATAGCTCATTTGCATCTATAACATGTTTCAATCATGCATATCCTTTTTTAAAACATGTGTGGATGAAATCTCTTTCTTGCAAAATTCCAAGCTATTAGGGTTAAACTAGTGGAATTTCACAAAATTGGATACCAAAACTTTTGTGTTCGTTTGTGTTGGGTGAATAAATATTATTTATTTATATTTGTTATTATTTTAATTTTTTTCCATACATCAACTATAAAATTTTTATTTTGTTGTAAGTTTTTTGCCTTGTTTGTTTTCGGGATGAAGGGATAGTGAAAAGTCAAAGTTTTGATTTAATAAAAGAGTGTAGATCTAAAATGGAAAAGCACAATGCACAATTGTAGGGAGAGATAATTCCACAGAGTGTCTGTAATTTTTAGGGATTGTAAGCTCTTTTTAGTTTTTATATCTTAGGTTTTGCAATTGTCGGGAAAAATTGGTGGCAGAAGATTTTTAACTGAGTGTTGAATTGCAATCCATAAGTCATTGCATAAAAAAATATAGCCCGTTACGCATGATAAATCACTTTACAATCATCTATGATTTGTAGATCAAATTTTTGAAAATGGGCAAAATAATGACTTGTTAGACTCGGGTAAATATCCCACCGCACGTTCACTTGAGAATTTAATGAGCGTTTGTTATTCTCTTTAAAAGCTTTTGATCCATAAGGTCATTTGAATCTTTAAAATGTTTCAAGCATGCATATCCATTTTTAAAACATGTGTAGAAAAAATCTCCTGCCTGTAAAATTCCAAGCTTAATAGGGTTAGACTAATGGAATTCCCCAAACTTGGATAACAAAACTTTTGTGTTCATTTGTGGTATGTGAATAGATATTTTTTATTTACATTAGTTATTATTTAAATATTTTCACATCAACTATAAAATTTTTATTTTCTTGTGATTTTTTTTGCCTTTTTTTTTTTACGGGATGAAGAGGGAGCAAAAACTCAAAGTTCTGATTTAAGAAAAAAGTATACATCTAAAATCGAAATGCGCAATGCAAAAATGTAGAGAGAGATATTTCCAAAGAGTGTCTGTATGTTTTAGGGATCGTATGCACTATTTCGTTTTTATTCTAAGGTTTTGCAATCGTCGGAAAATGGAGGAGGCGGGCGGTTTTTAACTGAGTGTTGACTTCAAATCAATAAGTCATTTCTCACAAAAATATAGCCCGTTACGGACGACAAATCTCTTTACAATCATCTATGTTTGTTAGCTCAACTTTTTGAATATGGGCAAAATAATGGCTTGTTTGACTCGGGCAAATATCCCACCGCACGTTCACTTGAGAATTTAATGAGCGTTTGTTATTCTCTTTAAAAGCTTTGGATCCATAGGTCATTTGAATCTTTAACATGTTTCTGCCATGCATATCCATTTTTAAAACATGTGTAGAAAAACTCTCATTCAAGTAAAATTTCAAGATATTAGTTTTGGACTAGTGGAATTTCCCAAAATTGGATAACAAAACTTTTGTGTTCATTTGTGTTGGGTGAATAAATTTTCTTTATTTATATTTTTTATTGTTTTAAATTTTTTCCATACATCAACTATAAAATTTTCATTTTGTTGTAATCTTTTTGCCTTGTTTGTTTTCAGGATGAAGGGAGAGTGAAAAGTCAAAGTTTTGATTTAAGAAAAAAGTGTTAATCTAAAAGGGAAAAGCACAATGCACAATTGTAGGGATTTATAACTCCAAAGATTTTTTTTAATTTTTAGGGATTGTAAGCTCTTTTTAGTTTTTATATCTCAGGTTTTGCAATCGACAGGAAAAATTGGTGGCAGAGGATTTTTATCGGAGTGTTGAATTGCAATCCATAAGTCATTTCATACAAAAATATAGCTTGTTACGCATGATAAATCACATTACAATCATCTATGATTAATTATGTCAGCTTTTTGCAAATGGGCAAAATAATGGCATGTTTGATTCGGGTAAATATCCCACTGCAAGTTCACTTGAGAATTTAATGACCGTTTATTATTCTCTTTAGAAGATTTGTATCCATAGCACATTTGCATCTTTAACATGTTTCAAACACGCATATCCATTTTTAAAACATGTGTGGATGAAATCTCTTTCTTTCAAAATTCCAAGCTATTAGGGTTCAACTAGTGGAATTTCCAAAAATTGGATAACAAAACTTTTGTGTTCATTTGAGTTGGGTGAATAAATTTTATTTATTTATATTTGTTATTGTTTTAAATTTTTTCCATACATCAAATATTAAATTTTCATTTTTTTCTAAGCTTTTTGCCTTGTTTGTTTTCGGGATGAAGGGAGAGCGAAAAGTCAAAGTTTGATTTAAGAAAAGAGTGTACATCTAAAATGGAAAAGCACAATGCACAATTGTAGGGAGTGATAATTCCAAAGAATGTCAATAATTTTTAGGGATTGTAAGCTCTTTTTAGTTTTTATATCTCAGGTTTTGCAAACATCGGGAAAAATAGGTGGCAGAGGATTTTTAACTGAGTGTTGAATTGCAATCCATAAGTCATTTCATACAAAAATATAGCCCGTTACGCATTATAAACCACTTTACAATCATCTATGATTGTTAGATCAAATTTTTTGAAAGTGGGCAAAATAATGACTTATTAGACTCAGGTATATAGCCCACCGCATGTTCACTTGAGAATTTAACGAGCGTTGGTTATTCTCTTTAAAAGCTTTGGATCCATAGGTCATTTGAATTTTTAACATGTTTCAAGCATGCATATCCATTTTTAAAACATGTGCAGAAAAAATCTCCTTCATGTAAAATTCCAAGCTTAATAGGGTTGGACTAATGAAATTTCCCAAACTTGGATAACAAAACTTTTGTCTTCATTTGTGGTGTGTGAATAGATATTTTTTATTTAAATTAGTTATTATTTTAAATATTTTCCACACATCAACTATAAAATTTTTGTTTTGTTGTGATGTTTTTTGCCTTTTTTGTTTATGGGATGATGGTGGAGCGAAAACTCAAAGTTCTGATTTTAAAAAAAAGTGTACATCTAAAATGGAAATGCACAATGCACAAATGTAGAGAGAGATATTTCCAATGAGTGTCTATATGTTTTAGGGACCGTATGCACTTTTTCGTTTTTATATCTAAGGTTTTGCAATCGTCGGGAAACGGGGGAGGCGGGCGATTTTTAACTGAGTGTTGACTTCAAATCCATAAGTCATTTCTTACAAAAATATATCCCGTTACGCATTAAAAATCACTTTATAATCATCTATGATTGTTAGCTCAACTTGAGAATTTAATGAGCGTTTGTTATTCTCTTTAAAAGCTTTGGATCCAAAGGTCATTTTAATCTCTAACATGTTTCAAGCATGCATATGCATTTTTAAAACATGTGTAGAAAACATCTCCTTCATGTAAAATTCCAAGCTTAATAGGGTTGGACTAATGGAATATCCCAAACTCTCATAACAAAACTTTTGTGTTCATTTGTGGTGTGTGAATAGATATTTTATATTTACATTAGTTATTATTTTAAATATTTTCCACACATCAACTATAAAATTTTTATTTTGTTGTGATCCTTTTTGCCTTTTTTGTTTACGGGATGAAGGGGGAGCGAAAACTCAAAGTTTTGATTTAAGAAAAAAGTGTACATCTAAAATGGAAATGCACAATGCACAAATGTAGAGAGAGATATTTTCAAAGAGTGTCTGTATGTTTTAGGGATCGTAAGTACTTTTTCGTTTTTATATCTAACGTTTTGCAATCGTCGGGAAACGGGGATGGCGGTGGATTTTTAACTGAGTGTTGACTTCAAATCCATAAGTCATTTCTTACAAAAATATAGCCCATTACGCATGACAAATCAGTTTACCGTCATCTATATTGTTACCTCAACTTTTTGAATATGGGCAAAATAATGGCTTGTTTGACTCGGCCAAATATCCCACCGCACGTTCACTTGAGAATTTAGTGAGCATTTCTTATTCTCTTTAAAAGCTTTGGATCCATAGGTCATTTCAATCTTTAACATGTTTCTGGCATGCATATCCATTTTTAAAACATGTGTAGAAAAAATCCCCTTCATGTAAAATTCCAAGATATTAGTTTTGGACTTGTGGAATTTCCCAAACTTGGATAACAAAACTTTTGTGTTCATTTGTGGTGTGTGAATAAATTTTCTTCATTTACTTTTTTATTTTTTTAAACTTTTTCCATACATCAACTATGAAATTTTCATTTTGCTGTGATCTATTTGCCTTTTTTGTTTACGGAATGAAGGGAGAGCGAAAAACTTGAAGTTTTGATTTAAGAAAAATGTGTACATCTAAAACGGAAATGCACAATGCACATATGTAGAGAGGGATAATACCAAAGAGTGTCAGTAACTTTTAGGGATTGTAAGCACCTTTTCGTTTTTATATCTCAGGTTTTGCAATCGTCGGGAAAAATAGGTTGCGGAGGATTTTTAACTGAGTGTTGAATTGCAATCCATAAGTCATTTCGTACGAAAATATAGCCCGTTACGCATGATAAATCACATTACAATCATCAATGATTAATTATGTCAGCATTTTGCAAATGGGCAAAATAATGGCATGTTTGACTCGGGTAAATATCCCACCGCAAGTTCACTTGAGAAATTAAAGAGCGTTTGTTATTCTCTTTAAAAGCTTTGAATGCATAGCTCATTTTAATCTTTAACATGTTTCAAACATGCATATCCATTTTTAAAACATGTGTGGACGAAATCTCTTTCTTGCAAAATTCCAAGCTTTTAGGGTTAAACTAGTGGAACTTCCCAAAATTGGATAACAAAACTTTTGTGTTCATTTGTGTTGGGTGAGTAAATTTTCTTTATTTATATTTGTTATTATTTTAAATTTTTTCCATACATCAACTATAAAATTTTCATTTTGTTGTAAGCTTTTTGCCTTGTTTGCTTTCGGGATGAAGGGAGAGCGAAAAGTCAATGTTTTGATTTAAGAAAAACGTGTACATCTAAAATAGAAAAGCACAATGCACAATTGTAGGGAGAGATAATTCCAAAGAGTGTCTATAATTTTTAGGGATTGTAAGCTCTTTTTGGTTTTTATATCTCAGGTTTTGCAATCGTCGGAGAAATATTGGTGGGAGAGGATTTTTAACTGAGTGTTGAATTGCAATCCATAAGTCCTTTCATACAAAAATATAGCCCGTTACTCATGATAAATCACTTTACAATCATCTATGATTGTTAGATCAAATTTTTGAAAATGGGCAAAATAATGACTTGTTAGACTCGGGTAAATATCCCACCGCACGTTCACTTGAGAATTTAATGAGCGTTTGTTATTCTCTTTAAAAGCTTTGGATCCATAGGTCATTTGAATTTTTAACATGTTTCAAGCATGCATATCCATTTTTTAAAACATGTGTAAAAAATATCCCCTTCATGTAAAATTCAAAGCTTAATAGGGTTGGACTAATGGAATTTCCAAAACATGGATAACAAAACTTTTAGGTTCATTTGTGTTGGGTGAATAAATTTTCTTTATTTATATTTGTTATTGTTTTAAATTTTTTCCTTACATCAACTATAAAATTTTTATTTTGTTGTAAGCTTTTTGCCTTGTTTGTTTTCAGGATGAAGGGAGAGCGAAAAGTCAAAGTTTTGATTTAAGAAAAAAGTGTACATCTAAAATGGTAATGCACAATGCACTATTGTAGGGAGAGATAATTCCAAAGAATGTCTGTAATTTTTAGGGATTGTAAGCTCTTTTAAGTTTTTATATCTCAGGTTTTGCAATCGTCAGGAAAAATTTGTGGCAGAGGATTTTTAACTGAGTGTTGAATTGCAATCCATAATTCATTTCATACAAAAATATAGCCCGTTACGCATGATAAATCACTTTACAATCATCTATGATTGTTAGATAAAAAGTTTTTAAATGGACAAAATAATGACTTGTTAGACTCGGGTAAATATCCCACCGCACGTTCACTTAAGAAATTAATGAGCGTTTGTGATTCACTTTAAAAGTTTTGGATCCATAGGTCATTTGAATCTTTAACATATTTCAAGCATCCATATCCATTTTTAAAACATGTGTAGAAAAAATCTCCTTCATGTAAAATTCCAAGCTTAATAGGGTTGGACTAATGGAATTTCCCAAACATGGATAACAAAACTTTTGTGTTCAATTGTGGTGAGTGAATAGATATTTTTTATTTACATTAGTTATTATTTTAAATATTTTCCACACATCAACTATAATAATTTTATTTTGTTGTGATCTTTTTTGCCTTATTTGTTTACGGGATGAAGGGGGAGCGAAAACTCAAAGTTCTGATTTATGAAAAAAGTGTACATCTAAAATGGAAATGCACAATGCACAAATGTAGAGAGAGATATTTCCAAAGAGTGTCTGTATGTTTTAGGGATTGTATGCACCTTTTTCGTTTTAATATCTAAGGTTTTGCAATCATCGGGAAACGGGGGAGGCGGGCGATTTTTAATTGAGTGTTGACTTCAAATCCATAAGTCATTTCTTACAAAAATATAGCCCGTTACAAATGACAAATCACTTTACAATCATCTATCATTGTTAGCTCAACTTTTTGAATATGGGCAAAATAATGACTTGTTTGACTCGGGCAAATATCCCACCGCACGTTCACATGAGAATTTAATGTGCTTTTGTTATTCTCTTTAAAATCTTTGGATCCATAGGTCATTTGAATCTTTAACATGTTTCTGGCATGCATATCCATTTTTAAAACATGTGTAGAAAAAATCTCCTTCATGTAAAATTCCAAGATATTAGTTTTGGACTTGTGGAATTTCCCAAACTTGGATAACAAAACTTTTGTGTTCATTTGTGGTGTGTGAATAAATTTTCTTCATTTACTTTTTTTATTGTTTTAAACTTTTTCTGTACATCAACTATGAAATTTTCATTTTGCTGTGATCTATTTGCCTTTTTTGTTGACGGGATGAAGGGAGAGCCAAAAACTTGAAGTTTTGATTTAAGAAAATTGTGTACATCTAAAACGGAAAAGCACAATGCACATATGTAGAGAGGGATAATTCCAAAGAGTGTCTGTAATTTTTAGGGATTGTAAGTACCTTTCCTTTTTTATATCTCAGGTTTTGCAATCGTCAGGAAAAATGGGTTGCGGAGGATTTTTAACTGAGTGTTGAATTGCAATCCATAAGTCATTTCGTATGAAAATATAGCCCGTTACACATGATAAATCATTATTACAATCATCTATGATTAATTATGTCAGCAATTTGCAAATGGGCAAAATAATGGCATGTTTGACTTGGGCAAATATCCCACCGCAAGTTCACTTGAGAAATTAATGAGCGTTTGTTATTCTCTTTAAAAACTTTGCATCCATAGCTCATTTGAATCTTTAACATGTTTCAAACATGCATATCCATTTTTAAAACATGTGTGGACGAAATCTCTTTCTTGCAAAATTCCAAGCTATTAGGGTTAAACTAGTGGAATTTCCCAAATTTGGATAACAAAACTTTTGTGTTCATTTGTGTTGGGAGAATAAATTTTCTCTATTTAAATTTGTTATTCTTTTAAATTTTTTCCATACATCAACTATTAAATTTTCATTTTGTTGTAAGCTTTTTGCCTTGTTTGTTTTCGGGATGAAGGGAGAGCGAAAAGTAAAAGTTTTGATTTAAGAAAAAAGTGTACATCTAAAATGGAAAAGCACAATGGACAATTGTAGGGAGAGATAATTCCAAAGAGTGTCTATAATTTTTAGGGATTGTAAGCTCTTTTTAGTTTTTATGTCTCAGGTTTTGCAATCATCGGGGAAAAATTGGTGGCAGAGGATTTTTAACTGAGTGTTGAATTGCAATCCATAAGTCCTTTCATACAAAAATATGGCCCGTTACACATGATAAATCACTTTACAATCACCTATGATTGTTAGATCAAATTTTTGAAAATGGGCAAAATAATGACTTGTTAGTCTCGGGTAAATATCCCACCGCACGTTCACTTGAGAATTTAATGAGCGTTTGTTATTCTCTTTAAAAGCTTTGGATCCATAGGTCATTTGAATCTTTAACATGTTTCAAGCATGCATATCCATTTTTATAACATGTGTAGAAAAAATCCCCTTCTTGTAAAATTCCAAGCTTAATAGGGTTGGACTAATGGAATTTCCCAAACATGGATAACAAAACTTTTGTGTTCATTTGTGTTGGGTAAATAAATTTTCTTTATTTATATTTGTTATTGTTTTAAATTTTATCCATACATCAACTATAAAATTTTCATTTTGTTGTAAGCTTTTTGCCTTGTTTGTTTTCGGGATGAAGGGAGAGCGAAAAGTCAAAGTTTTGATTTAAGAAAAAAGTGTACATCTAAAATGGAAAAACACAATGCACAATTGTAGGGAGAGATAATTCCAAAGAATATCTGTAATTTTTAGGGATTGTAAGCTCTTTTAAGTTTTTATATCTTAGCTTTTGTAATCGTCGGGAAAAATTGGTGGCAGAGGATTTTTAACTGAGTGTTGAATTGCAATCCATAATTCATTTCATACAAAAATCTAGCCCGTTAGACTCGGGTAAATATTCCACCGCACGTTCACTTAAGAATTTAATGAGCGTTTGTTATTCACTTTAAAAGTTTTGGAACCATAGGTCATTTGAATCTTTAACATATCTCAAGCATGCATATCCATTTTTAAAACAAGTGTAGAAAAAATCTCCTTCATATAAAATTCCAAGCTTAATAGGGTTGGACTAATGGAATTTCCCAAACTTGGATAACAAAACTTTTGTGCTCATTTGTGGTGAGTAAATAGATATTTTTTATTTACATTAGTTATTATTTTAAATATTTTCCACACATCAACTATAAAATTTTTATTTTGTTGTGATCTTTTTTGCCTTATTTGTTTACGGGATGAAGGTGGAGCGAAAACTCAAAGTTCTGATTAAAGAAAAAAGTGTACATCTAAAACGGAAATGCACAATGCACATATGTAGAGAGAGATAATTCCAAAGAATGTCTGTAACTTTTATGGATTGTAAGCACCATTCAGTTTTTATATCTCAGGTTTTGCAATTGTCGGGAAAAATGGGTTGCGGAGGATTTTTAACTGAGAGTTGAATTTATATCCATAAGTCATTTCATACAAACATATAGCCCGTTAGGCATGATAAATCACATTACAATCATCTATGATTAATTATGTCAGCTTTTTGCAAATGGGCAAAATAATGGCATGTTTGACTCGGGTAAATATCCCACCGCAAGTTCACTTGAGAATTTAATGAGCGTTTGTTATTCTCTTTAAAAGCTTTGCATCCATAGCTCATTTGCATCTTTAACATGTTTCAAACGTGCATGTCCTTTTTTAAAACTTGCATGGACGAAATCTCTTTCTTGCAAAATTCCAAGCTATTAGGGTTAAACTAGTGGAATTTCCCAAAATTGGATAACAAAACTTTTATGTTCATTTGTGTTGGGTGAATAAATTTTCTTTATTTATGTTTTAAATTGTTTTAAATTTTTTCCATACATCAACTATAAAATTTTCATTTTGGTTTAAGCTTTTTGCCTTGCTTGTTTTCGGGATGAAAGGAGAGAGAAAAGTCAAAGTTTTGATTTAAGAAAAAAATCTAAATCTAAAATGGAAAAGCACAATGCACAATTGTAGGGAGAGATAATTCCAAAGAGTGTCTGTAATTTTTAGGGATTGTAAGCTCTTTTTTAGTTTTTGTATCTCAGGTTTTGCAATCGTCGGGAGAAATTGGTGGCAGAGGATTTTTAACAGAGTGTTGAATTGCAATCCATAAGTCATTTCATACAAAAATATAGCCCATTACGCATGATAAATCACTTTACAATCATCTATGATTGTTAGATCAAATTTTTGAAAATGGGCAAAATAATGACTTGTTAGACTCGAGTAAATATCCCACCGCACGTTCACTTGAGAATTTAATGAGAGTTTGTTATTCTCTTTAAAAGCTTTGGATCAATAGGTCATTTGAACCTTTAACATGTTTCAAGCATGCATATCCATTTATAAAACATGTGTAGAAAAAATCTCCTTCATGTAAAATTCCAAGCTTTATAGGGTTGGACTTATGGAATTTCCCAAACTTGGATAACAAAACTTTTGTATTCAATTGTGGTGTGTGAATAGATATTTTTTATTTAAATTATTTATTATTTTAAATATTTTCCTCACATCAACTATAAAATTTTTATTTTGTTGTGATCTTTTTTGCCTTTTTTGTTTACAGGATGAAGGGGGACCGAAAACTCAAAGTTCTGATTTAAGAAAAAAGTGTACATCTAAAATGGAAATGCACAATGCACAAATGTAGAGTGAGATATTTCCAAAGAGTGTCTGTATGTTTTAGGGATAGTATGCACTTTTTCATTTTTATATCTAAGGTTTTTCAATCGTCGGGAAACGGGGGAGGCGGGCGATTTTTAACTGAGTGTTGACTTCAAATCCATATGTCATTTCTTACAAAAATATAACCCGTTACGCATGAAAAATCACTTTACAATCATCTATGATTGTTAGCTCAACTTTTTCAATATGGGCAAAATAATGGCTTGTTTGAATCGGCCAAATATCCCACCGCACGTTCACTTGAGAATTGCAATCCATAAGTTATTTCACTCAAAAATATAGCTCGTTACGCATGATAGATCACATTACAATCATCTAGGATTAATTATGTCAGCTTTTTAAAAATGGGCAAAATAATGGCATGTTTGACTCGGGTAAATATCCCACCGCAAGTTCACTTGAGAATTTAATGAGCGTTTGTTTTTCTCTTTAAAAGCTTTGCATCCATAGCCCATTTGCATCTTTAACATGTTTCAAACATGCATATCCATTTTTAAAACATGTGTGGATGAAATCTCATTCTTGCAAAATTCCAACCTATTAGGGTTAAACTAGTGGAATTTCCAGAAATTGGATAACAAAACTTTTGTGTTCATTTGTGTTTGGTGAATAAATTTTCTCTATTTTTATTTTTTATTGTTTTAAATTTTTTCCATACATCAACTATAAAATTTTCATTTTGTGGTCAGCTTTTTGCTTTGTTTGTTTTCGGGACGAAGGGAGAGTGAAAAGTCAAACTTTTGATTTAAGAAAAAAGTGTACATTTAAAATGGAAAAGCACAATGCACAATTGTAGGGAGAGATAATTCCAAAGAGTGTCTGTATATTTTAGGGATTGTAAGCTCTTTTTAGTTTTTATATCTCAAGTTTTGCAATCGTCTGGAAAAATTGGTGGCAGAGGCTTTTTAACTGAGTGTTGAATTGCAATCCATAAGTCATTCCATACAAAAATATAGCCCGTTACGCATGATAAATCACTTTACAATCATATATGATTCTTAGATCAAATTTTTGAAAATGGGCAAAATAATGACTTGTTAGACTTGGGTAAATATCGCACCGCACGTTCACTTGAAAATTTAATGAGCATTTGTTATTATCTTTAAAAGCTTTGGATCCATAGGTCATTTGAATCTTTAACTTTTTTCAAGCATGCATATCCATTTTTAAAACATGTGTAGAAAAAATCTCCTTCGTTTAAAATTCCAAGTTTAATAGGTTGGACTACTGGAATTTCCCAAAGTTGGATAACAAAAATTTTGTGTTTAGTTGTGTTTGTGAATAAATATTTTTTATTTACATTAGTTATTATTTTAAATATTTTCCACACATCAACCATAAAATTTTTATTTTGTTGTGTTCTTTTTGGCGTTTTTTGTTTACGGGATGAAGGGGGAGCGAAAACTCAAAGTTCTGATTTAAGAAAAAAGTGTATATCTAAAATGGAAATGGACAATGCACAAATGTAGAGAGAGATATTTCCAAAGAGTGTCTGTCTGTTTTAGGGATCGTATGCACTTTTTTTGTTTTTATATCTAAGGTTTTGCAATGATCGGGAAACGGGGGAGGCGGGCGATTTTTAACAGAGTGTTGACTTCAAATCCATAAGTCATTTCTTCCAAAAATATAGCCCGTTATGCATGACAAATCACTTTACAATCATCTATGATTGTTAGCTCAACGTTTTGAATATGGGCAAAATAATGGCTTGTTTGACTCGGGCAAATATCCCACCGCACGTTCACTTGAGAATTTAATGAGCGTTTGTTATTATTCTCTTTAAAAGCTTTGGATCCATAGGTCATTTGAATCTTTAACATGTTTCTTGAATGCATATCCATTTTTAAAACATGTGTAGAAAAAATCTCCTTCATGTAAAATTCCATGATATTCGTTTTGGACTTGTGGAATTTCGAAAATTTGGATAACAAAACTTTTGTGTTCATTTGTGGTGTGTGAATAAATTTTCTTCATTTACTTTTATTTTTGTTTTAAACTTTTTCCGTACATCAACTGTGAAATTTTCATTTTGCTGTGATCTATTTGCCTTTTTTGTTTTCGAGATGAAGGGAGAGCGAAAAACTCAAAGTTTTGATTTAAGAAAAATGTGTACATCTAAAAAGGAAATGCACAACACACATATGTAGAGAGAGAATTCCAAAGAGTGTCTGTAATTTTTAGGGATTGTCAGCAACTTTCGGTTTTTATATCTCAGGTTTTGCAATCGTCGGGAAAAATGGGTTGCGGAGGATTTTTAACTGAGTGTTGAATTGCAATCCATAAGTCATTTCATACAAAAATATAGCCCGTTACGCATGATAAATCACATTACAATCATCTATGATTAATTATGTCAGCTTTTTGGAAATGGGCAAAATAATGGCATGTTTGACTCGGGTAAATATCCCACCGCAAGTTCACTTGAGAATTTAATCAGCGTTTGTTGTTCTGTTTAAAAGATTTGCATCCATAGCCCATTTGCATCTTTAACATGTTTCAAACATGCATATCCATTTTTAAAACATGTGTGGATGAAATCTCTTTCTTGACAAATTCCAAGCTTTTAGGGTTAAACTAGTGGAATTTCCCAAAATTGGATAACAAAAATTTTGTGTTCATTTGTGTTGGGTGAATAAATTTTCTTTAATTATATTTTTTATTGTTTTAAATTTTTTCCATACATCAACTGTAAAATTTTCATTTTGTTGTAAGCTTTTTTCCCTGTTTGTTTTCGTGATGAAGGGAGAGCGAAAAGTCAAAGTTTTGATTTAAGAAAAAAGTGTACATCGAAAATGGAAAAGCACAATGCACAATTGTAGGGAGAGATAATTCCAAAGAGTGTCTATAATTTTTAGGGATTGTAAGCTCTTTTTAGTTTTTATATCTCAGGTTTTGCAATCGTCGGGAAAAATTGGTGGTAGAGGATTTTAAACTGTGTGTTGAATTGCAATCCATAAGTCATTTCATACAAAAATATAGCCCGTTACGCATGATAAATCACTTTACAATCATCTATGATTGTTAGATAAAAATTTTGAAAATGGGAAAAATAATGACTTGTTAGACTCGGGTAAATATCCCACCGCACGTTCATTTCAGAATTTAATGAGCGTTTGTTATTCTCTTTAAAAGCTTTGGATCCATAGGTCATTTGAATCTCTAACATGTTTCAAGCATGCATATCCATTTTTAAAACATGTGTAGAAAAATTCTCCTTCGTGTAAAATTCCCACCTTAATTGGGTTGGACTAAAGGAATTTCCCAAACTTGGATAACAAAACTTTTGTGTTCATTTGTGGTCTGTGAATAGATATTTTTTATTTACATTAGTTATTATTTTAAATATTTTCCACACATCAACTATAAAATTTTTATTTTGTTGTGATCTTTTTTGCCTTTTTTGTTTATGGTATGAAGGGGGAGCGAAAACTCAAAGTTCTGATTTAAGAAAAGTGTGTCCATCTAAAATGGAAATGCACAATACACAAATGTAGAGAGAGATATTTCCAAACAGTGTCTGTATGTTTTAGGGATCGTATGCACTTTTTCGTTTTTATATCTAAGGTTTTGCAATCGTCGGGAAACAGGGAAGGCGGGCGATTTTGAACAGAGTGTTGACTTCAAATCCATAAGTTATTTCTTACAAAAATATAGACCGTTACGTATGACAAATCACTTTACAATCATCTATGATTGTTAGCTCAACGTTTTGAATATGGGCAAAATAATGGGTTGTTTGACTCGGGCAAATATCCCAACGCACGTTCACTTGAGAATTTAATGAGCATTTGTTATTCTCTTTAAAAGCTTTGGATCCATAGGTCATTTGAATCTTTAACATGTTTCTGGCATGCATATCCATTTTTAAAACATGTGTAGAAAAAATCTCCTTCATGTAAAATTCCAAGATATTAGTTTTGGACTAGTGGAATTACCCAAACTTGGATAACAAATTTTTGCGTTCATTTCTGGTGTGTGAATAAATTTTCTTCCTTTGCTTTTTTTATTGTTTTAAACTTTTTCCCTACATCAACTATGAAATTTTCATTTTGTTGTGATCTATTTGCCTTTTTTGTTTACGGGAAGAAGGGAGAGTGAAAAACTCGAAGTTTTGATTTAAGAAAAATGTGTACATCTAAAACGGAAATGCACAATGCACATATGTAGAGAGAGATAATTCTAAAGCGTGTCCGTAAGTTTTTAGGGATTGTAAGCACCTTTTCGTTTTTATATCTCAGGTTTTGCAATCGTTGGGAAAAATGGGTTGCGGAGGATTTTTAACTGAGTGTTGAATTGCAATCCATAAGTCATTTCATACAAAAATATAGCCCGTTACGTATGATAAATCACATTACAATCATCTATGATTAATTATGTCAGCTTTTTGCAAATAGGCAAAATAATGGCATGTTTCACTCGGGTAAATATCCCACCGCAAGTTCGCTTGAGAATTTAATGAGCGATTGTTATTCTCTATAAAAACTTTGCATCCATAGCTTATTACCGTCTTTAACATGTTTCAAACATGCATATCCATTTTTAAAACATGTGTGGATGAAATCTCTTTCTTGCAAAATTCCAAGCTATTAGGGTTAGACTAGTAGAATTTTCCAAAATTGGGTAACAAAACTTTTGTGTTCATTTGTGTTGGGTGAAAAAAAAAATTTATTTATATTTGTTATTGTTTTAAATTTTTTCCATACATCAACTATAAAATTTTCATTTTGTTGTAAGCTTTTTGCCTTGTTTGTTTTCGGGATGAAGGGAGAGCGAAAAGTCAAAGTTTTGATTTAAGAAAAAAGTATACATTTAAAATGGAAAAACACAATGCACAATTGTAGGGAGAGATAATTCCAAAGAGTGTCTGTAATTTTTAGGGATTGTAACCACTTTTTAGTTTTATATCTCAGGTTTTGCAATCGTCTGGAAAAATTGGTGGCAGAGGATTTTTAACTGAGTGTTGAATTGCAATCCGTAACTCATTTCATAGAAAAATATAGCCTGTTACGCATGATAAATCACTTTACAAGCATCTATGATTGTTTGATCAAATTTTTGGAAAATGGGCAAAATAATGACTTGAAAGATTCGGGTAAATATCCCACCGCACGTTCACTTGAGAATTTAATGAGCGTTTGTTATTCTCTTTTAAAGATATTTATCCATGGGTCATTTGAATCTTTAACATGTCTCAAGCATGCATATCCATTTTTAAAACATGTGTAGAAAAAATCACCTTCATGTAAAATTCCAAGCTTAATAGGGTTGGACTAATGGAATTTCCCAAACTTGGATAACAAAACTTTTGTGTTCATTTGTGGTGTGTGAATAGATATTTTTTATTTACATTAGTTATTATTTTAAATAATTTCCACACATCAACTATAAAATTTTTATTTTGTTGTGATCTTTTTTGCCTTTTTTGTTTACGGGATGAAGGGGGAGCGAAAACTCAAAGTTCTGATTTAAGAAAAAAGCGTACATCTAAAATGGAAATGCACAATGCAAAAATGTAGAGAGAGATATTTCCAAAGAGTGTCTGTATGTTTTAGGGATTGTATGCACTCTTTTCGTTTTTATATCTAAGGTGTTGCAATCGTCGGCAAACGGGGGAGGCGGGCGATTTTTAACTGAGAGTTGACTTCAAATCCATAAGTCATTTCTTACAAAAATATAGCCCGATACGCATGACAAATCACTTTACAATCATCTATGATTGTTAGCTCAACGTTTTGAATATGGAAAAAATAATGGCTTGTTTGACTCGGGCAAATATCCCACCGCATGTTCACTTGAGAATTTAATGAGCGTTCGTTATTCTCTTTAAAAGCTTTGGATCCATAGGTCATTTGATTCTTTAACTTGTTTCTGGCATGCATATCCATTTTTAAAACATGTGTAGAAAGAATCTCCTTCATGTAAAATTCCAAGATATTAGTTTTGGACTAGTGGAATTTCCCATACTTGGATAACAAAACTTTTGTGTTCATTTGTGGTGTGTAAATAAATTTTCTTCATTTACTTTTTTTATTGTTTTAAACTTTTTCCGTACATCAACTATGAAATTTTCATTTTGCTGTTATCTATTTGCATTTTTTGTTTACGGGATGAAGGGAGAGCGAAAAACTCGAAGTTTTGATTTAAGAAAAATGTGTACATTTAAAACGAAAATGCACAATGCACATATATAGAGAGAGATAATTCCAAAGAGTGTCTGTAATTTTTAGGGATTGTAAGCACCTTTTCGTTTTTATATCTCCGGTTTTGCAATCGTCGGGAAAAATGGGTTGCGGAGGATTTTTAACTGAGTGTTAAATTGCAATCCATAAGTCATTTCAGAAAAAAATATAGCCCGTTATGCATTATAAATCACATTACAATAATCTATGATTAATTATGTCAGCTTTTCGCAAATGGGCAAAATAATGGCATGTTTGACTCGGGTAAATATCCCACTGCAAGTTCACTTGAGAATTTAATGAGCATTTGTTATTCTCTTTAAAAGATTTCCATCCATAGCTCATTTTCATCTTTAACATGTTTCAAACATGCATATCCATTTTTAAAACATGTGTGGACGAAATCTCTTTCTTGCAAAATTCCAAGCTATAAGGGTTAAACTAGTGGAATTTCCCAAAATTGGATAACAAAAGTTTTGTGTTCATTTGTGTTGGGTGAATAAGTTTTCTTTATTTATATTTGTAATTGTTTTAAATTTTTTTCATACATCAACTATAAAATTTTAATTTTGTTGCAAGCTTTTTGCCTTGTTTGTTTTCGGGATGAAGGGAGAGCGAAGAGTCAAAGTTTTGATTTAAGAAAAAAGTGTATATATAAAATGGAAAAGAAAAATGCACAATTGAAGGGAGGGATAATTCCAAAGAATGTCTGTAATTTTTAGGGATTGTAAGCTCTTTTAAGTTTTTATATCTCAGGTTTTGCAATCGTCAGGAAAAATTGGTGGCAAAGGATTTTTAACTGAGTGGTTAATTGCAATCCATAAGTCATTTCATACAAAAATATAGCCCGTTACGCATGATAAATCACTTTACAATCATCTATGATTGTTAGATCAAATTTTTCAAAATGGGCAAAATAATGACTTGTTAGACTCGGGTAAATATCCCACCGCACGTTCATTGAGAATTTAATGAGCGTTTGTTATTCTCTTTAAAATCTTTGGATCCACATGTCATTTGAATCTTTAACATGTCTCAAGCATGCATATCCATTTTTAGAACATGTGTAGAAAAAAACTTCTTCTTGTAAAATTCCAAGCTTAATAGGGTTGGACTAATGGAATTTCCCAAACTTGGATAACAAAAATTTTGTGTTCATTTGTGGTGTGTGAATAGATATTTTTTATTTACATTAATTATTATTTTAAATATTTTCCACACATCAACTATAAAATTTTTATTTTGTTGTGATCTTTTTTGCCTTTTTTTTTTACTGGATGAAGGGGGAACGAAAACTCAAAGTTCTGATTTAAGAAAAAAATGTACATCTAAAATGGAAATGCACAATGCACAAATGTACAGAGAGATATTTCCAAAGAGTGTATGAATGTTTTAGGGATCGTATGCACTTTTTTCATTTTTATATCTAAGGTTTTGCAATCGTCGGGAAATGGGGGAGGCGAGCGAGTTTTAACTGAGTGTTGACTTCAAATCCATAAGTCATCTCTTCCAAAAATATAGCCCGTTACGCATGACAAATCACTTTACAATCATCTATGATTTTTAGCTCAACTTTTTGAATGTGGGAAAAAAAATGGCTTGTTTGACTCGGGCAAATATCCCAACGCACGTTCACTTGAGAATTTAATGACCGTTTGTTATTCTCTTTAAAAGCTTGGGATCCATAGGTCATTTGAATCTTCAACATGTTTCTGGCATGCATATCCATTTTGAAACAAGTGTAGAAAAAAACTCCTTCTTGTAAAATTCCAATATATTAGTTTTGGACTAGTCGAATTTCCCAAACTTGGTTAACAAAACTTTTGTGTTCATTTGTGGTGCGTGAATAAATTTTCTTCATTAACTTTTTTTATTGTTTTAAACTTTTCCGTACCTCAACTATGAAATTTTCATTTTTCTGTGATCTATTTGCCTTTTTTGTTTACGGGTTCAAGGGAGAGCGAAAAACACGAAGTTTTGATTTAAGAAAAATGTGTACATCTAAAATGGAAATGCACAATGCACACATGTAGAGAGAGATAATTCCAAAGAGTGTCTCTAATTTTTAGGGATTGTAAGCACCTTTTCGTTTTTATATCTCAGGTTTTGCAATCGTCAGGAAAAATGGGTTGCGGAGGATTTTTAACTGAGTGTTGAATTGCAATCCGTAAGTCATTTCATACAAAAATATAGCCCGTTACGCATGATAAATCACATTACAATCATCTATGATTAATTATGTCAGCTTTATGCAAATGGGCAAGTTCACTTGAAAATTTAATGAGCGTTTGTTATTCTCTTCAAAAGCTTTGCATCCATAGCTCATTTGCATCTTTAACATGTTTCAAACATGCATATCCATTTTTAAAACATGTGTGGACGAAATCTCTTTCTTGCAAAATTCCAAGCTATTAGGGTTAAACTAGTGGAATTTCCCAAAATTGGATAACAAAAATTTTGTGTTCATTTGTGTTGGGTGAATAAATTTTCTTTATTTATATTTTTTATTTTTTTTAATTTTTTCCATAATTCAATTATAAAATTTTCATTTTATTGTAAGCTTTTTGCCTTGTTTGTATTCGGGATGAAGGGAGAGCGAAAAGTCAATGTTTTGATTTAAGAAAAAAGTGTACATATAAAATGGAAAAGCATAATGCACAATTGTAGGGAGAGATAATTCCAAAGAGTGTCTATAATTTTTAGGGATTGTAAGCTCTTTTTAGTTTTTATATCTCAGGTTTTGCAAACGTCGGGAAAAATTGGTGCCAAAGGATTTTTAACTGAGTGTTGAATTGCAATCCATAAGTCATTTCATACAAAAATATAGCCCATTACGCATGATAAATCACTTTACAATCATCTATGATTTTTAGATCAAATTTTAGAAAATGGGCAAAATAATGACTTGTTAGACTCGGGTAAATATCCCACCGCACGTTCACTTGAGAATTTAATGAGCGTTTGTTATTCTCTTTAAAAGCTTTGGATCCATAGGTTATTTGAATCTTTAACATGTCTCAAGCATTCATATCCATTTTTAAAACATTTCTAGAAAAAATCTCCTTCATTTAAAATTCCAAGCTTAATAGGGTTGGACTAATGGAATTTCCCAAACTTGGATAACAAAACTTTTGTGTTCATTTGTGGTGTGTGAATAGATATTTTTTATTTACATTAGTTATTATATGAAATATTTTTCACACATCAACTATAAAATTTTTATTTTGTTATGATCTTTTTTGCCTTTTTTTGTTTACAGGATGAAAGGGGAGCGAAAACTCAGAGTTCTGATTTAAGAAAAAAGTGTACATGTAAAATGGAAATGCACAATGCACAAATGTAGAAAGAGATATTTCCAAAGAGTGTCTGTATGTTTTAGGGATCATATGCACTTTTTTCTTTTCTATATCTAAGGTTTTGCAATCGTCAGGAAACAGGGGAGTCTGGCGATTTTTAACTAAGTGTTGACTTCAAATCCATAAGTCATTTCTTACAGAAATATAGCCCGTTATGCATGACAAATCACTTTACAATGATCTATGATTGTTAGCTCAACTTTTTGAATATGGGCAAAATAATGGCTCTTTTGACTCAGGCAAATATCCAACCACACGTTCACTTGAGAATTTAATGACCATTTGTTATTCTCTTTAAAAGGTTTGGATCCATAGGTCATTTGAATCTTTAACATGTTTCTGGCATGCATATCCATTTTTAAAACATGTGTAGAAAAAATCTCCTACATGTAAAAAACTCCAAGATATTAGTTATGGACTAGTGGAATTTCCCAAACTTGGATAACATAACTTTTGTGTGCATTTGTGGTGTGTGAATAAATTTTCTTCATTTACTTTTTTTATTGTTTTAAACTTTTTTCGTACATCAATTATGAAATTTTCATTTTGCTGTGATCTATTTGCCTTTTTTGTTTACGGGATGAAAGGAGAGCGAAAAACCCGAAGTTTTGATTTAAGAAAAATGTGTACATCTAAAACGGAAATGAACAACGGACTTATGTAGAGAGAGATAATTCATAAGAGTGTCTGTAATTTTTAGGGATTGTAAGCACTTTTTCGTTTTTATATCTCAAGTTTTGCAATCGTCGGGAAAAATGGGTTGCGAAGGATTTTTAACTGAGTGTTGAATTGCAATCCATAAGTTGTTTCATACAAAAATATAGCCCGTTACGCATGATAAATCGCATTACAATCATCTATGATTGTTAGATCAAATTTTTGCAAATGGGCAAAATAATGACTTGTTAGACTCGTGTAAATATCCCACCACACGTTCACTTGAGAATTTAATGAGCATTTGTCATTCTCTTTAAAAGCTTTGGATCCATAGGTCATTTGAATCTTTAACATGTTTCAAGCATGCATATCCATTTTTAAAACATGTGTAGAAAAAATCTCCTTCATGTAAAATTCCAAGCTTAATAGGGTTGGACTAATGGATCTTCCCAAACTTGGATAACAAAACTTTTATGTTCTTTTGTGGTGTGTGAATAGATATTTTTTATTTCCATTAGTTATTATTTTAAATATTTTCCACACATCAACTATAAGATTTTTATTTTGTTGTGATCTTTTTTGCCTTTTTTGGTTTACGGGATGAAGGGGGAGCGAAAACTCAAAGTTCTGATTTATGAAAAAAGTGTACATTTAAAATGGAAAAGCACAATGCACAAATGTAGAGAGAGATATTTCCAAAGTGTGTATGAATGTTTTAGGGATCGTATGCACTTTTTTCGTTTTTATATCTAAGGTTTTGCAATCGTCAGGAAATGGGGGAGGCGAGCGAGTTTTAACTGAGTGTTGACTTCAAATCCATAAGTCATCTCTTACAAAAATATAGCCCGTTATACATGACAAATCACTTTACAATCATCTATGATTTCTAGCTCAACTATTTGAATGTGGGAAAAAAAATGGCTTTGTTTGACTCGGGCAAATATCCCAACGCACGTTCACTTGATAATTTAATGACCGTTTGTTATTCTCTTTAAAAGCTTGGGATCCATAGGTCATTTGAATCTTTAACATGTTTCTGGCATGCATATCCATTTTTTAAACAAGTGTAGAAAAAATCACCTTCATGTAAAATTCCAAGATATTTGTTTTGGACTAGTGGAATTTCCCAAACTTGGATAACAAAACTTTTGAGTTCATTTGTGGTGTGTGAATAAATTTTCTTCTTTGACTTTTTTTATTGTTTTAAACTTTTTCCGTACCTCAACTATGAAATTTTCATTTTGCTGTGATCTATTTGCCTTTTTTGTTTACGGGATGAAGGGAGAGCGAAAAACTAAATGTTTTGATTTAAGAAAAATGTGTACATCTAAAACGGAAATGCACAATGCACACATGTAGAGAGAGATAATTTCAAAGAGAGTCTGTAATTTTTAGGGATCGTAAGCACCTTTTCATTTTTATATCACAGGTTTTGCAATCGTCGGGAAAAATGGGTTGCGGAGGATTTTTAACTGAGTGTTGAATTGCAATCCATAAGTCATTTCATACAAAAATATAGCCTGTTACGCATGATAAATCACATTACAATCATCTATGATTAATTATGTCAGCTTTTTGCAAATGGGCAAAATAATGGCATGTTTGACTCGGGTAAATATCCCACGCCAAGTTCACTTGAAAATTTAATGAGCGTTTGTTATTCTCTTCAAAAGCTTTGCATCCATAGCTCATTTGCATCTTTAACATGTTTCAAACATGCATATCCATTTTTAAAACATGTGTGGACGAAATCTCTTTCTTGCAAAATTCCAAGCTATTAGGGTTAAACTAGTGGAATTTCCCAAAATTGGATAACAAAACTTTTGTGTTCATTTGTGTTGGGTGAATAAATTTTTTCTATTTATATTTTTTATTGTTTTAAATTTTTTCCATACTTCAATTATAAAATTTTCATTTTGTTGTAAGCTTTTTGCCTTGTTTGTTTTCGGGATGAAGGGAGAGCGAAAAGTCAAAGTTTTGATTTAAGAAAAAAGTGTACATCTAAAATGGAAAAGCACAATGCACAATTGTAGGGAGAGATAATTCAAAAGTGTGTCTATAATTTTTAGGGATTGTAAGCTCTTTTTAGTTTTTATATCTCAGGTTTTGCAAACGTCGGGAAAAATTGGTGCCAGAGGATTTTTAACTGAGTGTTGAATTGCAATCCATAAGTCATTTCATACAAAAATTTAGCCCATTACGCATGATAAATCACTTTACAATCATCTATGATTTTTAGATCAAATTTTAGAAAATGGGCAAAATAATGACTTGTTAGACTCGGTTAAATATCCCACCGCACGTTCACTTGAGAATTTAATGAGCGTTTGTTATTCTATTTAAAAGCTTTGGATCCATAGGTTATTTGAATCTTTAACACTTCTCAAGCATTCATATCCATTTTTAAAACATGTGTAGAAAAAATCTCCTTCATTTAAAATTCCAAGCTTAATAGGGTTGGACTAATGGAATTTCCCAAACTTGGATAACAAAACTTTTGTGTTCATTTGTGGTGTGTGAATAGAAATTTTTTATTTACATTAGTTATTATTTGAAATATTTTTCACACATCAACTATAAAATTTTTATTTTGTTCAGATCTTTTTTGCCTTTTTTGTTTACAGGATGAAAGGGGAGCGAAAACTCAGAGTTCTGATTTAAGAAAAAAGTGTACATGTAAAATGGAAATGCACAATGCACAAATGTAGAAAGAGATATTTCCAAAGAGTGTCTGTATGTTTTAGGGATCGTATGCACTTTTTTCTTTTTTATATCTAAGGTTTTGCAATCGTCGGGAAACAGGGGAGGCGGGCGATTTTTAACTGAGTGTTGACTTCAAATCCATAAGTCATTTCTTACAGAAATATAGCCCGTTACGCATGACAAATCACTTTACAATGATCTATGATTGTTAGCTCAACTTTTTGAATATGGGCAAAATAATGGCTCTTTTGACTCGGGCAAATATCCCACCACACGTTCACTTGAGTATTTAATGACCGTTTGTTATTCTCTTTAAAAGCTTTGGATAAATAGGTCATTTGAATCTTTAACATGTTTCTGGCATGCATATCCATTTTTAAAACATGTGTAGAAAAAATCTCGTACATGTAAAAAACTCCAAGATATTAGTTATGGACTAGTGGAATTTCCCAAACTTGGATAACATAACTTTTGTGTGCATTTGTGGTGTGTGAAAAATTTTCTTCATTTACTTTTTTTATTGTTTTAAACTTTTTTCGTACATCAATTATGAAATTTTCATTTTGCTGTGATCTATTTGCCTTTTTTGTTTACGGGATGAAAGGAGAGCAAAAAACTTGAAGTTTTGATTTAAGAAAAATGTGTACATCTAAAACGGAAATGCACAATGCACTTATGTAGAGAGAGATAATTCCTAAGAGTGTCTGTAATTCTTAGGGATTGTAAGCACTTTTTCGTTTTTATATCTCAAGTTTTGCTATCGTCGGGAAAAATGGGTTGCGGAGGATTTTTAACTGAGTGTTGAATTGCAATCCATAAGTCGTTTCACAAAATAATATAGCCCGTTACTCATGATAAATCGCATTACAATCATCTATGATTAATTATGTCAGCTTTTTGCAAATGGACAAAATAATGGCATGTTTGACTCGGGTAAATATTCCATCACAAGTTCACTTGAGAATTTAATGAGCGTTTGTTATTCTCTTTAAAAGATTTGCATCCATAGCTCATTTGCATCTTTAACATGTTTCAAACATGCATATCCATTTTTAAAACATGTGTGGATGAAATCTCTTTCTTGCAAAATTCCAAGCTATTAGGGTTAAACTAGTGGAATTTCCCAAAATTGGATAACAAAACTTTTGTGTTCATTTGTGTTGGGTGAATAAATTTTCTTTATTTATATTTGTTATTGTTTTAAATTTTTTGCATACATCAACTATAAACTTTTCATTTTGTTGTAAGCTTTTTGCCTTGTTTGTTTTCGAGATGAAGGGAGAGGGAAAAGTCAAAGTTTTGATTTAAGAAAAAAGTGTACATCTAAAATGTAAAAGCAGAATGCACAATTGTAGGGAGAGATAATTCCAAAATGCGCCTGTAATTTTTAGGGATTGTAAGCTCTTTTAAGTTTTTATATCTCAGGTTTTGCAATCGTCGGGAAAAATTGGTAGCAGAAAATTTTTAACCGAGTGTTGAATTGCAATCCATAAGTCATTTCATACAAAAATATTGCCTGTTCCGCATGATAAATCACTTTACATTCATCTATGATTGTTAGATCAAATTTTTGCAAATGGGCAAAATAATGAATTGTTAGACTCGTTTAAATATCCCACCGCACGTTCACTTGAGAATTTAATGAGCGTTTGTTATTCTCTTTAAAAGCTTTGGATCCATAGGTCATTTGAATCTTTAACATGTTTCAAGCATGCATATCCATTTTCAAAACATGTGTAGAAAAAATCTCCTTCATGTAAAATTCCAAGCTTAATAGGGTTGGACTAATGGATCTTCCCAAACTTGGATAACAAAACTTTTATGTTCTTTTGTGGTGTGTGAATAGATATTTTTTATTTCCATTAGTTATTATTTTAAATATTTTCCACACATCAACTATAAGTTTTTTATATTGTTGTGATCTTTTTTGCCTTTTTTGTTTACGGGATGAAGGGGGTGCGAAAACTCAAAGTTCAGATTTAAGTAGAAAGTGTACATCTAAATGGAAATGCACTATCCACAAATGTAGAGAGAGATATTTCCAAAGAGTGCCTGTATGTTTTAGGGATCGTATGCAGTCTTTCGTTTTTATATCTAAGGTTTTGGAATCATCGGGAAATGGGGGAGACGGGCGATTTTTAACTGAGTGTTGACTTCGAATCCATAAGTCATTTCTTACAGAAATATAGCCCGTTACGCATGACAAATCACTTTACAATGATCTATGATTGTTAGCTCAACTTTTTGAATATGGGCAAAATAATGGCTCTTTTGACTCGGGCAAATATCCCACCACACGTTCACTTGAGTATTTAATGACCGTTTGTTATTCTCTTTAAAAGCTTTGGATAAATAGGTCATTTGAATCTTTAACATGTTTCTGGCATGCATATCCATTTTTAAAACATGTGTAGAAAAAATCTCCTACATGTAAAAAACTCCAAGATATTAGTTATGGACTAGTGGAATTTCCCAAACTTGGATAACATAACTTTTGTGTGCATTTGTGGTGTGTGAAAAATTTTCTTCATTTACTTTTTTTATTGTTTTAAACTTTTTTCGTACATCAATTATGAAATTTTCATTTTGCTGTGATCTATTTGCCTTTTTTGTTTACGGGATGAAAGGAGAGCAAAAAACTTGAAGTTTTGATTTAAGAAAAATGTGTACATCTAAAACGGAAATGCACAATGCACTTATGTAGAGAGAGATAATTCCTAAGAGTGTCTGTAATTCTTAGGGATTGTAAGCACTTTTTCGTTTTTATATCTCAAGTTTTGCTATCGTCGGGAAAAATGGGTTGCGGAGGATTTTTAACTGAGTGTTGAATTGCAATCCATAAGTCGTTTCACAAAATAATATAGCCCGTTACTCATGATAAATCGCATTACAATCATCTATGATTAATTATGTCAGCTTTTTGCAAATGGACAAAATAATGGCATGTTTGACTCGGGTAAATATTCCATCGCAAGTTCACTTGAGAATTTAATGAGCGTTTGTTATTCTCTTTAAAAGATTTGCATCCATAGCTCATTTGCATCTTTAACATGTTTCAAACATGCATATCCATTTTTAAAACATGTGTGGATGAAATCTCTTTCTTGCAAAATTCCAAGCTATTAGGGTTAAACTAGTGGAATTTCCCAAAATTGGATAACAAAACTTTTGTGTTCATTTGTGTTGGGTGAATAAATTTTCTTTATTTATATTTGTTATTGTTTTAAATTTTTTGCATACATCAACTATAAACTTTTCATTTTGTTGTAAGCTTTTTGCCTTGTTTGTTTTCGAGATGAAGGGAGAGGGAAAAGTCAAAGTTTTGATTTAAGAAAAAAGTGTACATCTAAAATGTAAAAGCAGAATGCACAATTGTAGGGAGAGATAATTCCAAAATGCGCCTGTAATTTTTAGGGATTGTAAGCTCTTTTAAGTTTTTATATCTCAGGTTTTGCAATCGTCGGGAAAAATTGGTAGCAGAAAATTTTTAACCGAGTGTTGAATTGCAATCCATAAGTCATTTCATACAAAAATATTGCCTGTTCCGCATGATAAATCACTTTACATTCATCTATGATTGTTAGATCAAATTTTTGCAAATGGGCAAAATAATGAATTGTTAGACTCGTTTAAATATCCCACCGCACGTTCACTTGAGAATTTAATGAGCGTTTGTTATTCTCTTTAAAAGCTTTGGATCCATAGGTCATTTGAATCTTTAACATGTTTCAAGCATGCGTATCCATTTTCAAAACATGTGTAGAAAAAATCTCCTTCATGTAAAATTCCAAGCTTAATAGGGTTGGACTAATGGATCTTCCCAAACTTGGATAACAAAACTTTTATGTTCTTTTGTGGTGTGTGAATAGATATTTTTTATTTCCATTAGTTATTATTTTAAATATTTTCCACACATCAACTATAAGTTTTTTATTTTGTTGTGATCTTTTTTGCCTTTTTTGTTTACGGGATGAAGGGGGTGCGAAAACTCAAAGTTCAGATTTAAGTAGAAAGTGTACATCTAAATGGAAATGCACTATCCACAAATGTGGAGAGAGATATTTCCAAAGAGTGTCTGTATGTTTTAGGGATCGTATGCAATCTTTCGTTTTTATATCTAAGGTTTTGGAATCATCGGGAAATGGGGGAGACGGGCGATTTTTAACTGAATGTTGACTTCAAATCCATAAGTCATTTCTTACAAAAATATAGCCCGTTACGCATGACAAATCAAATTACAACTATCTTTGATTGTTAGCTCAAATTTTTGAATATGGGCAAAATAATGTCTTGTTTGACTCGGGCAAATATACCACCGCACGTTCACTAGAGAATTTAAGAAGCGTTTGTTATTCTCTTTAAAAGCTTTGGTTCCATAGGTCATTTGAATCTTTAACATGTTTCTCACATGCATATCCCTTTTTAAAACATTTTAACAAAAAATCTCCTTCATGTAAAATTCCAAGATATTAGTTTTGGACTAGTGGAATTTCCCAAACTTGGATAACAAAACTTTTGTGTTCATTTTTGGTGTGTGAATAAATTTTCTTCATTTAGTTTTTTTATTGTTTTAAACCTTTTCCGTACATCAACTATGAAATTTTCATTTTGCAGTGATCCATTTGCCTTTTTTGTTTACGGGATGAAGGGAGAGCGAAAAACTCGAAGTTTTGATTTAAGAAAAATGTGTACATCTAAAACGGAAATCCACAACACACATATGTAGAGAGAGATAATTCCAAAGAGTGTCTGTAATTTTTAGGGATTGTAAGCACCTTTTCATTTTTATATCTCAGGTTTTGCAATCGTAGGGAAAAATGGGTTGCGGAGGATTTTTAACTGAGTGTTAAATTGCAATCCATTAGTAATTTCATACAAAAATATAGACCGTTACGCATGATAAATTACATTACAAGCATCTATGATTAATTATGTCAGCTTTTTTTAAATGGACAAAATAATGGCATGTTTGACTCGGGTAAATATCCCATCACAAGTTCACTTGAGAACTTAATGAGCGTTTGTTATTCTCTTTAAAAGCTTTGCATCCATAGCTCATTTGCATCTTTAACATGTTTCAAACATGCATATCCATTTTTAAAACATGTGTGGATGAAATCTCTTTCTTGCAAAATTCCAAGCTATTAGGGTTAAACTAGTGGAATTTCCAAAAATTGGATAACAAAATTTTTGTGTTCATTTGTGTTGGGTGAATAAATTTTATTTATTTATATTTGTTATTATTTTAAATTTTTTGCATACATCAACTATAAAATTTTCATTTTGTTGTAGGCTTTTTGCCTTGTTTGTTCTCGGGATGAAGCGAGAGCGAAAAGTCAAAGTTTTGATTTAAGAAAAAAGTGTACATCTAAAATGGAAAAGCACAATGCACAATTGTAAGGAGAGATAATTCCAAAGAGTGTCGGCAATTTTTAGGGATTGTAAGCTCTTTTTAGTTTTTATATCTCAGGTTTTGCAATCGTCGGGGAAAAATTGGTGGCAGAGGATTTTTAACTGAGTGTTGAATTACAATCCATAAGTCATTTCATATAAAAATCAGCCCGTTACGCATGATAAATCACTTTACATTCATCGATGATTGTTAGATCAACTTTTTGAAAATGGGCAAAATAATGACTTGTTAGACTCAGGTAAATATCCCACCGCACGTTCACTTGAGAATTTAATGAGCGTTTGTTATTCTCTTTAAAATCTTTGGATCCATAGGTCATTTGAATCTTTAACATGTTTCCAGCATGCATATCCATTTTTAAAACATGTGTGGAAAAAATCTCCTTCATGTAAAATTCCAAGCTTAATAGGGTTGGACTAATGGAATTTCCCAAACTTGGATAACAAAACTTTTGTGTTCATTTGTGGTGTGTGAATAGATATTTTTTATTTACATTAGTTATTATTTTAAATATTTTACACACATCAACTATAAAATATTTCTTTTGTTGTGATCTTTTTTGCCTTTTTTGTTTACGGGATGAAGGGGGAGTGAAAACTCAAAGTTTTGATTGAAGAAAAAATTGTACATCTAAAATGGAAATGCACAATGCACAAACGTAGAGAGAGATATTTCCAAAGATTGTCTGTATGTTTTAGGGATCGTATGCACTCTTTCATTTTTATATGTAAGGTTTTTCAATCGTCGAAAAACGGGGGAGGCGGGCGATTTTTAACTGAGTGTTGACTTCAAATCCATAAGTCATTTCTTACAAAAGTATAACCCGTTACGCATGACAAATCACTTTACAATCATCTATGATTGTTAGCTCAACTTTTTGAATATGGGCAAAATAATGGCTTGTTTGACTCGGGCAAATATCCCACCGCACGTTCACTTGAGAATATAAGGAGTGTTTGTTATCCTCTTTAAAAGCTTTGGTTCCATAGGTCATTTGAATCTTTAACATGTTTCTGGCATGCATATCCATTTTTAAAACATGTGTAGAAAAAATCTCCTTCATGTAAAATTCCAAGATATTAGTTTTGGACTAGTGGAATTTCCCAAACTTGGATAACAAAACTATTGTGTTCATTTGTGGTGTGTGAATAAATTTTCTTCATTTACTTTTTTTATTGTTTTAAACTTTTTCCGTACATCAACTATGAAATTTTGATTTTGCTGTGATCTATTTGCCTTTTTTGTTTATGGGATGAAGGGAGAGCGAAAAACTCGAAGTTTTGATTTAAGAAAAATATGTACAACTAAAACGGAAATGCACAACGCACATATGTAAAGAGAGATAATTCAGAAGAGTGACTGTAATATTTAGGGATTGTAAGCACCTTTTCGTTTTTATCTCAGGTTTTACAATCGTAGGGAAAAATGGGTTGCGGAGGATTATTAACTAAGTGTTGAATTGCAATCCATAAGTCATTTCATAAAAAAATATAGCCCGTTACGCATGATAAATCACATTACAATCATCTATGATTAATTATGTCAGCTTTTTGCAAATGGACAAAATAATGGCATGTTTGACTCGGGTAAATATCCCACGCCAAGTTCACTTGAGAATTTAATGAGCGTTTGTTATTCTCTTTAAAAGCTTTGCATCCATAGCTCATTTGCATCTTTAACATGTTTCAAACATGCATATCCATTTTTAAAACATGTGTGGATGAAATGTCTTTCTTGCAAAATTCCAAGCTATTAGGGTTAAACTAGTGAAATTTCCCAAAATTGGATAACAAAACTTTTGTGTTCATTTGTGTTGGGTGAATAAATTTTCTTTAATTATATTTGTTATTGTTTTAAATTTTTCTATACATCAACTATAAAATTTTAATTTTATTGTAATCTTTTTGCCTTGTTTGTTTTCGGGATAAAGGGAGAGCGAAAAGTCAAAGTTTTGATTTAGGAAAAAAGTGTACATCTAAAATGGCTAAGCACAATACACAATTGTGGGGAGAGATAATTCCAAAGAGTGTCGGTAATTTTTAGCGATTGTAATGTGTTTTTAGTTTTTATATCTCAGGTTTTGCAATCGTTGGGAAAAATTGGTAGCAGAGGATTTTTAACTGAATGTTGAATTGCAATCCATAAGTCATTTCATACAAAAATATAGCCCGTTACGCATGATAAATCACTTTACATTCATCCATGATTGTTAGATCAAATTTTTGTAAATGGGGAAAATAATGACTTGTTAGACTCGGGTAAATATCCCACCGTACGTTCACTTGAGAATTTAATGAGTGTTTGTTATTCTCTTTAAAAGCTTTGGATCCATATGTCATTTAAATCTTTAACATGTTTCAAGCATGCATATCCATTTTTAAAACATGTGTGGAAAAAATCTCCTTCATGTAAAATTCCAAGCTTAATAGGGTTGGACTATTGGAATTTCCCAAACTTGGATAACAAAACTTTTGTGTTCATTTGTGGTGTGTGAATAGATATTTTTTATTTACATTAGTTATTATTTTAAATATTTTACACACATCAACTATAAAATTTTTCTTTTGTTGTGATCTTTTGCCTTTTTTGTTTACGGGATGAAGGGGGAGTGAAACTCAAAGTTCTGACTGAAGAAAAAATTGTACATCTAAAATGGAAATGCACAATGCACAAATGCAGAGAGAGATATTTCCAAAGAGTGTCTGTATGTTTTAGGGATCGTATGCACTGTTTCATTTTTATATGTAAGGTTTTTCAATCGGCGAAAAATGGGGGAGGCGGGCGATTTTTAACTGAGTGTTGACTTCAAATCCATAAGTCATTTCTTACAAAAATATAGCCCGTTACGCATGGCAAATCACTTTACAATCATCTATGACTGTTAGCTCAACTTTTTGAATATGGGCAAAATAATGGCTTGTTTGACTCAGGCAAATATCCCACCGCACGTTCACTTGAGAATTTAAGAAGCGTTTGTTATGCTCTTTAAAAGCTTTGGATCCATTGGTCATTTGAATCTTTAACATGTTTCTGGCATGCATATCCATTTTTAAAACATGTGTAGAAAAAATCTCCTTCATGTAAAATTCCAAGATATTAGTTTTGGGCTAATGGAATTTCCCAAACTTGGATAACAAAACTTTTGTGTTCATTTGTGGTGTGTGAATAAATTTTCTTCATTTACTTTTTTTATTGTTTTAAACTTTTTCCGTACATCAACTATGAAATTTTGATTTTGCTGTGATCTATTTGCCTTTTTTGTTTACGGGATGAAGGGAGAGCGAAAAACTCGAAGTTTTGATTTAAGAAAAATATGTACAACTAAAACGGAAATGTACAACGCACATATGTAAAGAGAGATAATTCAGAAGAGTGTCTGTAATTTTTAGGGATTGTAAGCACCTTTTCGTTTTTATCTCAGGTTTTGCAATCGTCGGGAAAAATGGGTTGCGGAGGATTTTTAACTAAGTGTTGAATTGCAATCCATAAGTCGTTTCATACAAAAATATAGCCCGTTACGCATGATAAATCACATTACAATCATCTATGATTAATTATGTCAGCTTTTTGCAAATGGACAAAATAATGGCATGTTTGACTCGGGTAAATATCCCATGCCAAGTTCACTTGAGAATTTAATGAGCGTTTGTTATTCTCTTTAAAAGCTTTGCGTCCATAGCTCATTTGCATCTTTAACATGTTTCAAGCATGCATATCCATTTTTAAAACATGTGTGGATGAAATGTCTTTCTAGCAAAATTCCAAGCTGTTAGGGTTAAACTTGTGGAATTTCCCAAAATCGGATAACAAAACTTTTGTGCTCATTTGTGTTGGGTGAATAAATTTTCTTTATTTATATTTGTTATTGTTTTAAATTTTCCATACATCAACTATAAAATTTTAATTTTGTTGTAATCTTTTTGCCTTGTTTGTTTTCGGGATGAAGGGAGAGCGAAAAGTCAAAGTTTTGATTTAAGAAAAAAGTGTACATCTAAAATGGAAAACCACAATGCACAATTGTGGGGAGAGATAATTCCAAAGAGTGTCGGTAATTTTTAGGGATTGTAATGTGTTTTTTGTTTTTATATCTCAGGTTTTGCAATCGTCGGGAAAAATTGGTGGCAGAGGATTTTTAACCGAGTGTTGAATTGCAATCCATAAGTCATTTCATACAAAAATATAGCCCGTTACGCATGGTCAATCAATTTACTATCATCTATGATTGTTAGATCAAATTTTTGTAAATGGGCAAAATAATGACTTGTTAGACTCGGGTAAATATCCCACCGTACGTTCACTTGAGAATTTAATGAGTGTTTGTTATTCTCTTTAAAAGTATTTGATCCATAGGTCATTTGAATCTTTAACATGTTTCAAGCATGCATATCCATTTTTAAAACAAGTGTAGAAAAAATCTCCTTCATGTAAAATTCCAAGCTTAATAGGGTTGGACTAATGGATCTTCCCAAACACTGATAACAAAACTTTTATGTTCATTTGTGGTGTGTGAATAGATATTTTTTATTTACATTAGTTATTATTTTAATATTTTCCACACATCAACTATAAAATTTTTATTTTGTTGTGATCTGTTTTGCCTTTTTTGTTTACGGGATGAAGGGGGAGCGAAAACTCAAAGTTCTGATTTAAGAAAAAAGTGTACATCTAAAATGGAAATGCACAATGTACAAATGTAGAGAGAGATAATTCCAAAGAGTGTTTCTAATTTTTAGGGATTGTAAGCACCTTTTCGTTTTTATATCTCAGGTTTTGCAATCGTTGGGAAAAATGGGTTGCGGAGGATTTTTAACTGAGTGTTGAATTGCAATCCATAAGTCATTTCATACAAAAATATAGCCCGTTACGCATGATAAATCACATTACCATCATCTATGATTAATTATGTCAGCTTTTTGCAAATGGGCAAAATAATTCCATGTTTGACTCGGGTAAATATCCCACGCCAAGTTCACTTGAGAATTTAATGCGCGTTTGTTATTCTCTTTAAAGGCTTTGCATCCATAGCTCATTTGCATCTTTAACATGTTTCAAACATGCATATCCATTTTTAAAACATGTGTGGATGAAATTTCTTTCTTGCAAAATTCCAAGCTATTAGTTTTGGACTAGTGCAATTTCCAAAACTTGGATAACAAAACTTTTGTGTTCATTTGTGGTGTGTGAATAAATTTTCTTCATTTAATTTTTTTATTGTTTTAAACTTTTTCCGTACATCAACTATCAAATTTTCATTTTGCTGGGATCTATTTGCCTTTTTTTTTACAGGATGAAGGGAGAGCCAAAAACTCAAAGTTTTGATTTAAAAAAAAAGTGTACATCTATAACGGAAATGCACAATGCACATATGTAGCGATAGATAATTCCAAAGAGTATCTGTAATTTTTAGGGATTGTAAGCACCTTTACGTTTTTATATCTCAGGTTTTGCAATCGTCAGGAAAAATGGGTTGCGGAGGATTTTTAACTGATTGTTGAATTGCAATCCAAATGTCATTTCATACAAAAATATAGCCTATTACGCATGATAAATCACATTACAATAATCTATGATTAATTATGTCAGCTTTTTGCAAATGGGCAAAATAATTCCATGTTTGACTCGGGTAAATATCCCACGCCAAGTTCACTTGAGAATTTAATGAGCGTTTGTTATTCTCTTTAAGAGCTTTGCATCCATCGCTCATTTGCATCTTTAACATGTTTCAAACATGCATATCCATTTTTAAAACATGTGTGAATGAAATCTCTTTCTTGCAAAATTCCAAGCTATTAGTTTTGGACTAGTGGAATTTCCAAAACTTGGATAACAAAACTTTTGTGTTCATTTGTGGCGTGTGAATAAATTTTCTTCATTTAATTTTTTTATAGTTTTAAACTTTTTTCGTACATCAACTATCAAATTTTCATTTTGCTGTGATCTATTTGCCTTTTTTTTTACGGGATGAAGGGAGAGCCAAAAACTCGAAGTTTTGATTTAAAAAAAAGTGTATATCTATAATGGAAAAGCACAATGCACATATGTAGAGAGAGATAATTCCAAACTGTAATTTTTAGGGATTGTAAGCAACTTTTCGTTTTTATATCTCAGGTTTTGCAATCGTCAGGAAAAATGGGTTGCGGAGGATTTTTAACTGAGTGTTGAATTGCAATCCATAAGCCATTTTATACAAAAATATAGCCTGTTACGCATGATAAATCATATTACAATCATCTTTGATTAATTATGTCAGCTTTTTGTAAATGGGCAAAATAATGGCATGTTTGACTCGCGTAAATATCCCACGCAAAGTTCACTTGAGAATTTAATGAGCGTTTGTTATTTTCTTTAAAAGCTTTGCATCCATAGCTCATTTGCATCTTTAACATGTTTCAAACATGCCTATCCATTTTTAAAACATGTGTGGATGAAATCTCTTTCTTGCAAAATTCCAAGCTATTAGTTTTGGACTAGTGGAATTTCCCAAACATGGATAAGAAAACTTTTGTGTTCATTTGTGGTGTGTGAATAAATTTTCTTCATTTAATTTTTTTATTGTTTTACACTTTTTCCGTACATCAACTATGAAATTTTCATTTTGTTGTGATCTATTTGCCTTTTTTCTTCACGGGATGAAGGGAGAGCGAAAAACTCGATGTTTTGATTTAAGAAAAATGTGTACATCTATAACGGAAAAGCACAATGCACTTCTGAAGAGAGAGATAATTCCAAAGAGTGTCTGTATTTTTTAGGGATTGTAAGCACCTTTTCGTTTTTATATCTCAGGTTTTACAATCATCGGGAAAAATGGGTTGCAGAGGATTTTTTACTGAGTGTTGAATTGCAATCCATAAGCCATTTTATACAAAAATATAGCCCGTTACGCATGATAAATCATATTATAATCATCTTTGATTAATTATGTCAGCTTTTTGCATGTGGGCAAAATAATGGTATGTTTGACTCGGGTAAATATCCCACGCAAAGTTCACTTGAGAATTTAATGAGCATTTGTTATTCTCTTTAAAAGCTTTGCATCCATAGCTCATTTGCATCTTTAACATGTTTCAAACATGCATATCCATTTTTAAAACATGTGTGGATGAAATCTCTTTCTTGCGAAATTCCAAGCTATTAGGGTAGTGGAATTTCCAAAAATTGGATAAAAAACCTTTTGTGTTCATTTTTGTTGGGTGAATAAATTTTCGTTATTTATATTTGTATTGTTTTAAATTTTTTCCATTAATCAACTATAAAATTTTCAATTTGTTGTAAGCTTTTTGACTTGTTTGTTTCCGGGATGAATGGAGAGCGAAAAGTCAATGTTTTGATTTAAGACAAAAGTGCACATCTAAAATATAAAAGCACAATGCACAATTGTAGGGAGAGATAATTCCAAAGAGTGTCTGTAATTTTTAGGGATTGTAAGCTCTTTTTAGTTTTTATATCTCAGGTTTTGCAGTCGTCGGGAAAAATTGGTGGCAGAGGATTTTTAACTGAGTGTTGAATTGCAATCCATAAGTCATTTCATACAAAAATATAGCCCGTTACGCAGGATAAATCACTTTACAATCATCTATCATTGTTAGATCAAATTTTTGAAAATGGGCAAAATAATGATTTGTTAGACTCGGGTAAATATCTCACTGCACGTTCACTTGAGAATTTAGCGTGCGTTTGTTTTTCTCTTTAAAAGCTTTGGATCCATAGGTCATTTGAATCTTTAACATGTTTCAGGCATGCATATCCATTTTTAAAACATGTGTAGAAAAAATTTCCTTCATGTAAAATTCCAAGCTTAATAGGGTTGGACTAATGGAATTTCCCAAACTTGGATAACAAAAATTTTGTGTTCATTTGTGGTGTGTGAATAGATATTTTTTATTTACATTAGTTATTATTTTAAATATTTTCCACACATCAACTATAAAATTTTTATTTTTTGTGATTTTTTTGCCTTTTCTGTTTACGCGATGAAGGGGGAGCGAAAACTCAAAGTTCTGATTTAAGAAAAAAGTGTACATCTAAAATGGAAATGCACAACGGACAAATGTAGAGAGAGATATTTCCAAAGAGTGTCTGTATGTTTTAGGGATCGTATGCACTCTTTCGTTTTAATATGTAAGGTTTTGCAATCGTCGGGAAACGGGGGAGGCAGCGATTTTTAACTGAGTGTGGACTTCAAATCCATAAGTCATTTCTGAATAAAATATGGCCCGTTACGCATAACAAATCACTTTACAATCATCTGACATTGTTAGCTCAACTTTTTGAATATGGGCAAAATAATGGCTTGTTTGACTCGGGCAAATATCCCACCGCACGTTCACTTGAGCATTTAATAAGCGTTTCTTATTCTCTTTAAAGGTTCCGGATCCATAGGTCATTTGAATCTTTAACATGTTTCTGGCATGCATATCCATTTTTAAAACATGTGTAGAAAAAATCTTCTTCATGTAAAATTCCATGATATTAGTTTTGGACTAGTGGAATTGGCCAAACTTGGATAACAAAACTTTTGTGTTCATTTGTGGTGTGTGAATAAATTTTCTTCATTTACTTTTTTTATTGTTTTAAACTTTTTCCGTACATCAACTATGAAATTTTCATTTTTCTATGATCTATTTGCCTTTTTTTTTTTACGGGATGAAGGGAGAGCCAAAAACTCCAAGTTTAGATTTAAGAAAAATGTGTACATCTAAAATGGAAATGCACAATGAAAATACGTACAGAGAGATAATTCCAAAGAGTGTCTGTAATTTTTAGGGATTGTAAGCACCTTTTCGTTTTTATATCTCAGGTTTTGCAATCATCGCGAAAAATGGTTTGCGGAGGATTTTTAACTGAGTGTTGAATTGCAATCCATAAGTCATCAACTATAAAATTTTCATTTTGTTGTAAGCTTGTCGCCTTGTTTGTTTTCGGGATGAAGGGAGAGCGAAAAGTCAAATTTTTTATTTAAGAAAAAAGTGTACATTTAAAAAGGAAAAGCACAATGCACAATTGTAGGGAGAGATAATTCCAAAGAGTGTCTGTAATTTTTAGGGATTGTAAGCTCTTTTTAGTTTTTATATCTCAGGTTATGCAATCGTCGGGAAAAATTGGTGGCAGAGGATTTTTAATTGAGTGTTGAACTGCAATCCATAAGTCATTTCATACGAAAATATAGCTCGTTACGCATGATAAATCACTTTACAATCATCTATGATTGTTGGATCCAATTTTTGAAAATTGGCAAAATAATGACTTGTTAGACTCCAATAAATATCCCACCGCACGTTCACTTGAGATTTTAATGAGAATTTGTTATTCTCTTTAAAAGCTTTGCATCCATAGTTCATTTGCATCTTTAACATGTTTCAAACATGCCTATCCATTTTTAAAACATGTGTGGATGAAATCTCTTTCTTGCAAAATTCCAAGCTATTAGTTTTGGACTAGTGGAATTTCCCAAACTTGGATAAGAAAACTTTTGTGTTCATTTGTGGTGTGTGAATAAATTTTCTTCATTTAATTTTTTTTTTGTTTTACACTTTTTCCGTACATCAACTATGAAATTTTCATTTTGTTGTGATCTATTTGCCTTTTTTCTTCACGGGAAGAAGGGAGAGCGAAAAACTCGATGTTTTGATTTAAGAAAAATGTGTACATCTATAACGGAAAAGCACAATGCACTTCTGAAGAGAGAGATAATTCCAAAGAGTGTCTGTAATTTTTAGGGATTGTAAACACCTTTTCGTTTTTATATCTCAGGTTTTGCAATCATCGGGAAAAATGGGTTGCAGAGGATTTTTTACTGAGTGTTGAATTGCAATCCATAAGCCATTTTATAAAAAAATATAGCCCGTTACGCATGATCAATCATATTATAATCATCTTTGATTAATTATGTCAGCTTTTTGCATGTGGGCAAAATAATGGCATGTTTGACTCGGGTAAATATCCCACGCAAAGTTCACTTGAGAATTTAATGAGCGTTTGTTATTCTCTTTAAAAGCTTTGCATCCATAGTTCATTTGCATCTTTAACATGTTTCAAACATGCATATCCATTTTTAAAACATGTGTGGATGAAATCTCTTTCTTGCGAAATTCCAAGCTATTAGGGTTAAACTAGTGGAATTTCCCAAAATTGGATAAAAAACCTTTTGTGTTCATTTGTGTTGGGTGAATAAATTTTTGTTATTTATATTTGTATTGTTTTAAATTTTTTCCATTAATCAACTATTAAATTTTCAATTTGTTGTAAGCTTTTTGACTTGTTTGTTTCCGGGATGAATGGAGAGTGAAAAGTCAATGTTTTGATTTAAGACAAAAGTGCACATCTAAAATATAAAAGCACAATGCACAATTGTAGGGAGAGATAATTCCAAAGAGTGTCTGTAATTTTTAGGGATTGTAAGCTCTTTTTAGTTTTTATATCTCAGGTTTTGCAGTCGTCGGGAAAAATTGGTGGCAGAGGATTTTTAACTGAGTGTTGAATTGCAATCCATAAGTCATTTCATACAAAAATATAGCCCGTTACGCAGGATAAATCACTTTACAATCATCTATCATTGTTAGATCAAATTTTTGAAAATGGGCAAAATAATGATTTGTTAGACTCGGGTAAATATCCCACTGCACGTTCACTTGAGAATTTAACGTGCGTTTGTTTTTCTCTTTAAAAGCTTTGGATCCATAGGTCATTTGAATCTTTAACATGTTTCAGGCATGCATATCCATTTTTAAAACATGTGTAGAAAAAATCTCCTTCATGTAAAATTCCATGATATTAGTTTTGGACTAGTGGAATTTCCCAAACTTTGATAACAAAACTTTTGTGTTCATTTGTGGTGTGTGAATAAATTTTCTTCATTTACTTTTTTTATTGTTTTAAACTTTTTCCGTACATCAACTATGAAATTTTCATTTTTCTATGATCTATTTGCCTTTTTTTTTTAACGGGATGAAGGGAGAGCCAAAAACTCCAAGTTTAGATTTAAGAAAAATGTGTACATCTAAAATGGAAATGCATAATGAAAATACGTAGAGAGAGATAATTCCAAAGAGTGTCTGTAATTTTTAGGGATTGTAAGCACCTTTTCGTTTTTATATCTCAGGTTTTGCAATCATCGCGAAAAATGGGTTGCGGAGGATTTTTAACTGAGTGTTGAATTGCAATCCATAAGTCATCAACTATAAAATTTTCATTTTGTTGTAAGCTTGTCGCCTTGTTTGTTTTCGGGATGAAGGGAGAGCGAAAAGTCAAATTTTTGATTTAAGAAAAAAGTGTACATTTAAAAAGGAAAAGCACAATGCACAATTGTAGGGAGAGATAATTCCAAAGAGTGTCTGTAATTTTTAGGGATTGTAAGCTCTTTTTAGTTTTTATATCTCAGGTTATGCAATCGTCGGGAAAAATTGGTGGCAGAGGATTTTTAATTGAGTGTTGAATTGCAATCCATAAGTCATTTCATACAAAAATATATCTCGTTACGCATGATAATTCACTTTACAATCATCTATGATTGTTGGATCCAATTTTTGAAAATTGGCAAAATAATGACTTGTTAGACTCGAGTAAATATCCCACCGCACGTTCACTTGAGATTTTAATGAGAATTTGTTATTCTCTTTAAAAGCTTTGGATACATAGGTCATTTGAATCTTTAACATGTTTCAAGCCAGCATATCCATTTTTTAAACATGTGTGGAAAAAATATCCTTCATGTAAAATTCCAAGCTTAATAGGGTTGGACTAATGGAATTTTCCAAACTTGGATAACAAAACTTTTGTGTTCATTTGTGGTATGTGAATAGATATTTTTTATTTACATTAGTTATTATTTTAAATATTTTCAACACATCAACTATAAAATTTTTATTTTGTTGTGATCTTTTTTGCCTTTTTTTGTTGACGAGATGAAGGGGGAGCGAAAACTCAAAGTTCTGGTTTAAGAAAAAAGTGAACATCTAAAATGGAAATGCACAATGCACAAATATAGAGAGAGATATTTCCAAATAGTGTCTGTATGTTTTAGGGATCGTATGCACTCTTTTGTTTTTACAGCTAAGGTTTTGCAATCGTCGGGAAACAGGGGAGGTGGGCAATTTTTAACTGAGTGTTAACTTCAAATCCATAAGTCATTTCTTACAAAAATATAGCCCGTGACGCATGACAAATCACTTTACAATCATCTATGATTGTTAGCTCAACTTTTTAATATGGACAAAATAATGGCTTGTTTGACTCGGGCAAATATCCCACCGCACGTTCACTTAAGAATTTAATGAGCGTTTGTTATTCTCTTTAAAAGCTTTGGATCCGTAGGTCATTTGAATCTTTAACATGTTTCGAGCATGCATATCCAATTTTAAAACATGTGTAGAAAAAATCTCCTTCATGTAAAATTCCAAGATATTAGTTTTGGACTAGTGGAATTTCCCAAACTTGGATAACAAAATTTTTGTGTTCATTTGTGGTGTGTGAATAAATTTTCTTCATTTAATTTTTTTATTGTTTTAAATTTTTTCCGTACATCAACTATAAAATTTTCATTTTGTTGTTATCTATTTTCCCTTTTTGTTTACGGGATGAAGGGAGAGCGAAAAAATCGATGTTTTGATTTAAGAAAAATGTGTAAATCTAAAACGAAAATGCAGAATGCACATATATAGAGAGAGATAATTGCAAAGAGTGTATGTAATTTTTAGGGATTGTAAGCACTTTTTCGTTTTTATATCTCAGGTTTTGCAATCGTCGGGAAAAATGGGTAGCGGAGGATTTTTAACTGAGTGTTGAATTGCAATCCATAAGTCATTTCATACAATAATATAGCCCGTTACGCATGAAATCACTTTACAATCATCTATGATTGTTAGATCAAATTTTTGAAAATGAGGAAAATAATGACTTGTTAGACTCGGTTAAATATCCCACAGCACGTTCAGTTGAGAATTTAATGAGCGTTTGTTATTCTCTTTAAAAGCTTTGGATCCATAGGTCATTTAAATCTTTAACATGTTTCAAGAATGTGTATCCATTTTTAAAACATGTGTAGAAAAAATATCTTTTGTGTAAAATTCCAAGCTTAATAGGGTTGGACTAATGGAATTTCCCAAACATGGATAACAAAACTTTTGTGTTCATTTGTGGTGTGTGAATAGATATTTTTTTTTTACATTAGGTATTATTTTAAATATTTTCCACACATCAACTATAAAATTTTTATTTTGTTGTGATCTTTTTTGCCTTTTTTTGTTTACGGGGTGAAGGGGGAGCGAAAACTCAAAGTCCTTCATGTAAAATTCCAAGATATTAGTTTTGGACTAGTGGAATTTCCCAAACTTGGATAACAAAACTTTTGTGTTCATTTGTGGTGTGTGAATGAATTTTCTTCATTTACTTTTTTTATTGTTTCAAACTTTTTCCGTACATCAACTATGAAATTTTCATTTTGCTATGATCTATTTGCCTTTTTTTTTTACGGGATGTAGGGTGAGCGAAAAACTAGAAGTTTTGATTTAAGAAAACTGTGTACATCTAAAAGGGAAATGCACAATGCACATATGTAGAGAGAGATAATTCCAAAGAGTGTCTGTAAATTTTAGGGATTGTCAGCACCTTTTCGTTTTTATATCTCAGGTTTTGCAATCGTCGAGAAAAATGGGTTGCAGAGGATTTTTAACTGAGTGTTGAATTGCAATCCATAAGTCATTTCATACAAAAATATAGTCCATTACGCATGATAAATCACATTACAATCATCTATGATTAATTATATCAGCTTTTTGCAAATAGGCAAAATAATGGCATGTTTGACTCGGGTAAATATCCCACGCCAAGTCCACTTGAGAATTTAATGAGCATTTGTTGTTCTCTTTAAAAGCTTTGCATCCATAGCTCATTTGCATCTTTAACATGTTTCAAAAATGCATATCCATTTTTAAAACATGTGTGGATGAAATCTCTTTCTTGCAAAATTCCAAGCTATTAGGGTTAAACTAGTGGAATTTCCCAAAATTGGATAAATAAACTTTTGTGTTCATTTGTGTTGGGTGAATAAATTTTATTTATTTATATTTTTTATTGTTTTAAATTTTTTCCACCGATCAACTATAAAATTTTCATTTTGTTGTAAGCTTTTTGCCTTGTTTGTTTTCGGGTTAAAGGGAGAACGAAAAGTCAAAGTTTTGATTTAAGAAAAAAGTGTACATCTAAAATAGAAAAGCACAATGTACAATTGTTGGGAGAGATAATTCCAAAGAGTGTCTGTAATTTTTAGGGATTGTAAGCTCTTTTTAGTTTTTATATCTCAGGTTTTGCAATCGTCGGGGAAAATTGGTGGCAGACGATTTTTAACTGAGTGTTGAATTGCAATCCATAAGTCATTTCGTAAAAAAATATAGCCCGTTATGCATGATAAATCACTTTAAAATCATCTATGATTGTTAGATCAAATTTTTGAAAATGGGGAAAATAATGACTTGTTAGACTCGGGTAAATATCCCACCGCACGTTCACTTGAGAATTTAATGAGCGTTTGTTATTCTCTTTGAATGCTTTGGATCCATAGGTCAATTGAATCTTTAACATGTTTAAAGCATGCATATCCATTTTTAAAGCATGTGTAGAAAAAATCTCCTTCATGTAAAATTCCAAGCTTAATAGGGTTGGACTAATGGAATTTCCCAAACTTGGATAACAAAACTTTTGTGTTCATTTGTGGTGTGTGAATAGATATTTTTTATTTACATTAGTTATTATTTTAAATATTTTCCACACAACAACTATAAATTTTTTATTTGGTTGTGATCTTTTTTGCCTTTTTTGTCCACGGGATGAAGGTGGAGAGAAAACTCAAAGTTTTGATTTAAGAAAAAAGTGTACATCTAAAATGGAAATGCACAATGCACAAATGTAGAGAGAGATATTTTCAAAGAGTGTCTGTATGTTTTAGGGATCGTATGCACTCTTTCGTTTTTATATCTAAGGTTTTGCAATCTTCGGGAAACGGGGGAGACGGGCGATTTTAATTGAGTGTTGACTTCAAATCCATAAGTCATTTCTTACAAAAATATAGCCCGTTACACATGACAAATGACTTTACAATCATCTATGATTGTTAGCTCAACTTTTTGAATATGGGCAAAATAATGGCTTTTTTAACTCGGGCAAATATCCTACTGCAAGTTCACTTGAGAAATTAATGAGCGTTTGTTATTCTGTTTAAAAGCTTTGGATCCATAGGTCATTTGAATCTTTAACATGTTTCTCGCATGCATATCCATTTTTAAAACATGTGTAGAAAAAATCTCCTTCATGTAAAATTACAAGATATTAGTTTTGGACTAGTGGAATTTCCCGAACTTGGATAACAAAAATTTTGTGTTCATTTGTAGTGTGAATAAATTTTCTTCATTTAGTTTTTTTATTGTTTTAAACTTTTTCCTTACACCAACTATGAAATTTTCATTTTGCTGTGATCTATTTGCCTTTTTTTTTATGGGATGAAGGGAGAGCGAAAAACTCGAAGTTTTGATTTAAGACAAATGTGTGAATCTAAAATTGAAATGCACAATGCACATATGTAGAGAGAGATAATTCCAAAGTGTGTCTCTAATTTTTAGGGATTGTAAGCACCTTTTTCGTTTTAAAATATCAGGTTTTGCAATCCTCGGGAAAAATGGGTTGCTGAGGATTTTTAACTGAGTGTCGAATTGCAATCCATAAGTCATTTCATACAAAAATATAGCCCGTTACGCATGATAAATCACATTAAAATCATCTATGATTAATTATGTCAGCTTTTTGCAAATGGGCACATTACTAGCATGTTCGACTCTGGTAAATATCCCACACCAAGTTCACTTGAGAATTTAATGAGCGATTGTTATTCTCTTTAAAATCTTTGCATCCATATCTCGTTTGCATTTTAACATGTTCCAAACATGCATATCCATTTTTAAAACATGCGTGGATGAAATCTCTTTCTTGAAAAATTCCAAGCTTTTAGGGTTAAACTAGTGGAATTTTCCAAAATTCGATAACAAAACTTTTGTGTTCATTTGTGTTGGGTGAATAAATTTTCTTTATTTCTATTTTTTATTGTTTTAAATTTTTTCCATACATCAAATATAAAATTTTCATTTTGTTGTAAGCTTTTTGCCTTGTTTGTTTCCGGGAAGAAAGGAGAGAGAAAAGTGAAAGTTTTGATTTAAGAAAAAAGTGTACATCTAAAATGGAAAAGCATAATGCACAATTGTAGGGAGTGATAATTCCAAAGAGTGTCTGTAATATTTAGGGATTGTAAGCTCTTTTTAGTTTTTATGTCTCAGGTTTTGCAATCGTCGGGAAAAATTGGTAGCAGAGGATTTTTAACTAAGTGCTGAATTGCAATCCATAAGTCATTTCATACAAAAATATAGCCCGTTACGCATGATAAGTCACTTTACAATCATCTATGATTGTTAGATCAAATTTTTAAAAATGGGCAAAATAATGACTTGTTAGACTCGGGTAAATATCCCACCGCACGTTCACTTGAGAATTTAATGAGTGTTTGTTATTCTCTTTAAAAGCTTTGGATCCATAGGTCATTTGAATCTTTAACATGTTCCATGCATGCATATCTATTTTTAAAACATGTGTAGAAAAAATCTCCTTCATGTAAAATTCCAAGCTTAATAGGGTTGGACTAATGGAATTTCCCAAACTTGGATAACAAAACTTTTGTGTTCATTTGTGGTGTGTGAATAGATATTTTTTATTTACATTAGTTATTATTTTAAATATTTTCCACACATCAACTATAAAATTTTTATTTTGTTGTGATCTTTTTTGCCTTTTTTGTTTACGGGATGAAGGTGGAGAGAAAACTCAAAGTTCTGATTTAAGAAAAAAGTGTACATCTAAAATGGAAATGCACAATGCACAAATGTAGAGAGAGATATTTCCAAAGAGTGTCTATATGTTTTAGGGATCGTATGCACTCTTTCGTTTTTATATCTAAGGTTTTACAATCTTCGGGAAACGCGGGAGGCGGGCGATTTTTAACTGAGTGTTGACTTCAAATCCATAAGTCATTTCTTACAAAAATATAGCCCGTTACGCATGACAAATCACTTTACAATCATCTATGATTGTTAGCTCAACTTTTTCAATATGGGCAAAATAATGGCTTTTTTAACTCGGGCAAATATCCCACTGCAAGTTCACTGGAGAATTTAATGAGCGTTTGTTATTCTCTTTAAAAGCTTTGGATCCATAGGTCATTTGAATCTTTAACATATTTCTCGCATGCATATCCATTTTTAAAACATGTGTAGAAAAAATCACCTTCATGTAAAATTCCAAGATATTAGTTTTGGACTAGTGGAATTTCACAAACTTGGATAACAAAACTTTTGTGTTCATTTGTGGTGTGTGAATAAATTTTTTTCATTTACTTTTTTTATTGTTTTAAAATTTTTCCGTACCTCAACTATGAAATTTTCATTTTGCTGTGATCTCTTTGCCTTTTTTTTTTACGAGATGAAGGGAGAGCGAAAAACTCGAAGTTTTGATTTAAGAAAAATGTGTACATCTAAAACGGAAATACACAATGCACATATGTAGAGAGAAATAATTCCAAAGTGTGACTATAATATTTAGGGATTGTAAGCACCTTTTCATTTTTATATCTTCGGTTTTGCTATCGTCGGGAAAAATGGGTTGCAGACAATTTTTAACTGAGAGTTGAATTGCAATCCATAAGTAATTTCATACAAAAATATAGCCCATTACGCATGATAAATCACATTAAAATCATCTATGATTAATTATGTCAGCTTTTTGCAAATGGGCAAAATAATGGCATGTTTGACTAGGGTAAATATCTCACCGCAAGTTCACTTGAGAATGTAATGAGTGTTTGTTATTCTCTTCAAAAGCTTTGCATCCATAGCTCATTTGCATCTTTAACATGTTTCAAACATGCATATCCATTTTTAAAACATGTGTGGATGAAATCTCTTTCTTGCAAAATTCCAAGCTATTGGGGTTAAACTGGTGGAATTTCCCAAAATTGGATAACAAAACTTTTGTGTTCATTTATGTTGGGTGAATAAATTTTATTTATTTATATTTGTTATTGTTTTAAATTTTTTACATACATCAACTATAAAATTTTCATTTTGTTGCAAGCTTTTTGCCTTGTTTGTTTTAGGGATGAAGTGAGAGCGAAAAGTCAAAGTTTTGATTTAAGAAAAAAGTGTAGATCTAAAATGGAAAAGCACAATGCACAATTGTAGGGAGTGATATATCCAAAGAGTGTGTGTAATTTTGAGGGATTGTAAGCTCTTTTTAGTTTTTATATTGCAGGTTTTGCAATCGTCGGCAAAAATTGGTGGCAGAGGATTTTTAACTGAGTGTTGAATTGCAATCCATAAGTCATTTCATACAAAAATATAGCCCGTTATGCATGATAAATCACTTTACAATCAGCTATGATTGTTACATCAAATTTTTGAAAATGGGCAAAATAATGACTTGTTAGATTCGGGTAAATATCCCACCGCAGGTTCACTTGAGAATTTAATGAGAGTTTGTAATTCTCTTTAAAAGGTTTGGATCCATAGGTCATTTGAATCTTTAACATGTTTCAAGCATGCATATCCTTTTTTAAAACATGTGTAGAAAAAATCTCCTTCATGTAACATTCCAAGCATAATAGGGTTGGAGTAATGGAATTTCCCAAACTTGGATAACAAAACTTTTGTGTTCATTTGTGGTGTGTGAATATATATTTTTTATTTACATTAATTATTATTTTAAATATTTTCCACACATAAACTATAAAATTTTTATTTTGTTGTGATCTTTTTTCCCTTTTTTGTTTACGAGATGAAGGGGGACCGAAAACTCAAAGTTCTGGTTTAAAAAAAAAGTGTACATCTAAAATGGAAATGCACAATGCACAATGCACAAATGTAGAGAGAGATATTTCCAAAGAGTGTCTGTATGTTTTAGGGATCGTATGCACTCTTTCGTTTTTATATCTAAGGTTTTGCAATCGTCGGGAAACGGGGGAGGCGGGCGATTTTTAACTCAGTCTTGACTTCAAATCCATAAGTCATTTCTTACAAAAATATAGCCCGTTAGGCATGACAAATCACTTTACAATCATCTATGATTGTTAGCTCAACTTTTTGAATATGGGCAAAATAATGGCTTGTTTGACTCGGGCAAATATCCCACCGCACGTTCACTTGAGAATTTAATGAGCGTTTGTTATTCTCTTTAAAAGCTTTGGATCCATAGGTCATTTGAAACTTTAACATGTTTCTGGCATACATATCCATTTTTAAAACATGTGTAGAAAAAATCTCCTTCAGGTAAAATTCCAAGATATTAGTTTTGGACTAGTGGAATTTCGCAAACTTGGATAACAAAACTTTTGTGTTCATTTGTGGTGTGTGAATAAATTTTTTTCATTTACTTTTTTATTGTTTTAAATTTTTTTCGTACCTCAACTATGAAATTTTCATTTTGCTGTGATCTCTTTGCCTTTTTTGTTTACGGGATGAAGGGAGAGCGAAAAACTCGAAGTTTTGTTTTAAGAAAAATGTGTACATCTAAAACAGAAATGCACAATGCACATATGTAGAGAGAAATAATTCCAAAGAGTGATTGTAATATTTAGGAATTGTAGACACCTTTTCATTTTTATATCTTAGGTTTTGCAATTGTCGGGAAAAATGGGTTGCGGACAATTTTTAACTGATTGTTGAATTGCAATCCATAAGTCATTTCATACAAAAATATAGCCCGTTACGCATGATAAATCACATTACAATCATCTATGATTAATTATGTCAGCTTTTTGCAAATGGGCAAAATAATGGCATGTTTGACTAGGGTAAATATCCCACCGCAAGTTCACTTGAGAATTTAATGAGCGTTTTTTATTCTCTTTAAAAGCTTTGCATCCATAGCTCATTTGCATCTTTAACATGTTTCAAACATGCGTATCCATTTTTAAAACATGTGTGGATGAAATCTCTTTCTTATAAAATTCCAAGCTATTAGGGTTAAACCTATGGAATTTCCCAAAATTGGATAACAAAACTTTTGTGTTCATTTGTGTTGGGTGAATAAATTTTATTTATTTATATTTTTTATTATTTTAAATATTTTCCATACATCAACTATAAAATTTTCATTTTGTCGTAAGTTTTTTGCCTTGTTTGTTTTCGGGATGAAGGGAGGGCGAAAAGTCAAAGTTTTGATTTAAGAAAAAAGTGTACATCTAAAATGGAAAAGCACAATGCACAATTGTAGGGTGAGATAATTCCAAAGAGTGTGTGTAATTTTTAGGGATTGTAAGCTCTTTTTAGTTTTAATATCTCAGGTTTTGCTATCGTCGGGAAAAATTGGTGGCAGAGGATTTAATTGAGTGTTGAATTGCAATCCATAAGTAATTTCATACAAAAATATAGCCCGTTACGCATGATAAATCACTTTATAATCATCTATGATTGTTAGATCAAATTTTTGAAAATGGGCAAAAAAATGACTTGTTAGACTCGGGTAAATATCCCACCGCACGTTCACTTGAGAATTTAATGAGCGTCTGTTATTCTCTTTAAAAGCGTTGGATCCATAGGTCATTTCAATCTTTAACATGTTTCAAGCATGCATACCCATTTTTAAAACATGTTAGAAAAAATCTCCTTCATGTAAAATTCTAAGCTTAATAGGGTTGGACAAATGGAATTTCCCAAACTTGGATAACAAAACTTTTGTGTTCATTTGTGGTGTGTGAATATATATTTTTTATTTACATTAATTATTATTTTAAATATTTTCCACACATCAACTATAAAATTTTTATTTTGTTGTGATCTTTTTTGCCTTTTTTGTTTATGAGATGAAGGGGAGCGAAAACTCAAAGTTCTGGTTTAAGAAAAAAGTGTACATCTAAAATGGAAATGCACAATGCACAATACACAAATGTAGAGAGATATATTTCCAAAGAGTGTCTGTATGTTTTAGAGATCGTATGCACTCTTTCGTTTTTGTATCTAAGGTTTTGCAATCGTCGGGAAATAGGGGAGGCGGGCGATTTTTAACTGAGTGTTGACTTCAAATCCATAAGTCATTTCTTACAAAAATATAGCCCATTACGTATGACAAATCACTTTAGAATCGTCTATGATTGTTAGCTCAACTTTTTGAATATGGCCAAAATAATGGCTTGTTTGACTCAGGCAAATATCCCACCACACGTTCACTTGAGAATTTAATGAGCATTTGTTATTCTCTTTAAAAGCTTTGGATCCATAGGTCATTTGAATCGTTAACATGTTTCTGGCATGCAAATCCATTTTTAAAACATGTCTAGAAAAAATCACCTTCATGTAAAATTCCAAGATATTAGTTTTGGACAAGTGGAATTTCCCATACTTGGCTAAAAAAACTTTTGTGTTCATTTGTGTTGTGTGAATAAATTTTCTTCATTTACTTTTTTATTGTTTTAAACCTTTTCTGTACATCAACTATGAAATTTTCATTTTGTTGTGATCTATTTGCCTTTTTTGTTTACGAGGATGAAGACAGAGCGAAAAACTCGAAGTTTTGATTTAAGAAAAATGTGTACATCTAAAACGGAAATGCACAATGCACATATGTAGAGAGAGATAATTCCAAAGAGTGTCTGTAATTTTTAGGGATTGTAAGCACCTTTTCGTTTTTATATCTTAGGTTCTGTAATCATCGGGAAAAATGGGTTGCGGAGGATTTTTAACTGAGTGTTGGAATGCAATCCATAAGTCATTTCACACAAAAATATAGCCCCTTACGCATGATAAATCACATTACAATCATCTATGATTAATTATGTCAGCTTTTTGCAAATGGGGAAAATAATGGCATGTTTGACTCGGGTAAATATCCCACGCCAAGTTCACTTGAGAATTTAATTAGCGTTTGTTATTCTTTTTAAAAGCTTTGCATCCATAGCTCATTTTCATCTTTAACATGTTTTAAACATGCATATCCATTTTTAAAACATGTGTGGACGAAATCTCTTTCTAACAAAACTTCAAGCTATTACGGTTAAACTAGTGGAATTTCCCATTATTGGATAACAAAACTTTTGTGTTCAATTGTGTTGGGTGAATAAATTTTCTTTATTTATATTTGTTATTGTTTTAAATTTTTTCCATACATCAACTATAAAATTTTCATTTTGTTGTAAGCTTTTTGCCTTGTTTGTTTTCGGGATGAAGTGAGAGCGAAAAGTCAAAGTTTTGCTTTAAGAAAAAAGTGTACATCTAAAATGGAAAAGCACAATTCACAATTGTAGGGAGAGATAATTCCAAAGAGTGTACGTAATTTTTAGGGATTGTAAGCTCTTTTTAGTTTTTATATCTCAGGTTTTGCAATCGTCGGGAAAAATTGGTGGCAGAGGATTTTTAACTGAGTGTTGAATTGCAATCCATAAGTCATTTCATAAAAAAATATTGACCGTTATGCATGATAAATCACTTTACACTAATCTATGATTGTTAGATCAAATTTTTGAAATTGGGCAAAATAATGACTTGTTAGGCTCGGGTAAATATCCCACCGCACGTTCACTTGAGAATTTAATGAGCGTTTGTTATTCTCTTTAAAAGCTTTGGATCCATAGGTCATTTGAATCTTTATCATGTTTCAAGCATGCATATCCATTTTTAAAACATGTGTAGAAAAAATCTTCTTCATGTAAAATTCCAAGCTTAATAGGGTTGGACTAATGGAATTTCCCAAACTTGGATAACAAAACTTTTGTGTTCATTTGTGGTGTGTGAATAGATATTTTTTATTTGCATTAGTTATTATTTTAAATATTTTCCACACATAACCTATAAAATTTTTATTTTATTGTGATCTTTTTTGCCTTTTTTGTTTACGAGATGAAGGAGGAGCGAAAACTCAAAGTTCTGCTTTAAGCAAAAAGTGTACATCTAAAATGGAAATGCACAATGCACAAATGTAGAGAGAGATATTTTTAAAGAGTGTCTATATGTTTTAGGGATCGTATGCACTTTTTCGTTTTCATATCTAAGGTTTGGCAATCGTCGGGAAACGGGGGAGGCGGGCGATTTTTAACTGAGTGTTGACTTCAAATCCATAAGTCATTTCTTACAAAAATATAGCCCGTTACGCATGACAAATCACTTTACAATCATCTATGATTGTTAGCTCAACTTTTTGTATATGGGCAAAATAATGGCTTGTTTGACTAGGGCAAATATCCCATCGCACGTTCACTAGAGAATTTAATGAGTGTTTGTTATTCTCTTTAAAAGCTTTGGATCCATAGGTCATTTGAATCTTTAACATGTTTCTGGCATGCATATCTATTTTTAAAACATGTGTAGAAAAAATCCCCTTCATGTAAAATTCCAAGATATTAGTTTTGGACTAGTAGAATTTCCCAAACTTGGGTAACAAAACTTTTGCGTTCATTTGTGGTGTGTGAATAAATTTTCTTCATTTACTTTTTTTATTGTTTTAAACTTTTTCCGTACATCAACTATGAAATTTTCATTTTGCTGTGATCTATTTGCCTTTTTTGTTTACAGTATGAAGGGAGAGCAAAAAACTCGAAGTTTTGATTTAAGAAAAATGGGTACATCTAAAACGGAAATGCACAATGCACATATGTAGAGAGAGATAATTCCAAAGAGTGTCTGTAATTTTTAGGGATTGAAAGCACCTTTTCGTTTTTATATCTCAGGTTTTGCAATCGTCGGGAAAAATGGGGTGCAGAGGATTTTTAACTGAGTGTTGAATTGCAATCCATAAGTCATTTCATACAAAAATATAGACCGTTACGCATGATAAATCACATTACAATCATCTATGATTAATTATGTCAGCATTTTGCAAATGGGCAAAATAATGGCATGTTTGACACGGGTAAATATCCCACCGCAAGTTCACTTGAGAATTTAATGAGCGTTTGTTATTCTCTTTAAAATATTTGTATCCATTGCTCATTTGCATCTTTAACATGTTTCAAACATGCATATCCATTTTTAAAACATGTGTGGACGAAATCTCTTTCTTACAAAATTCCAAGCTATTAGGGTTAAACTAGTGGAATTTCCCAAAATTGGATAACAAAATTTTTGTGTTCATTTGTGTTGGGTGAATAAATTTTCTTTATTTATATTTTTTATTGTTTTAAATTTTTTCCATACATCTACTATAAAATTTTCATTTTGTTGTAAGCTTTTTGCCTTGTCTGTTTTCGGGATGAAGGGAGAGCGAAAAGTCAAAGTTTGGATTTAAGAAAAAAGTGTACATCTAAAATGGAAAAGCACAATGCACAATTGTAGGGAGAGATAATTTCGAAGAGTCTCTGTAATTTTTAGGGATTGTAAGCTCTCTTTAGTTTTTATATCTTAGGTTTTGTAATCGTCGGGAAAAATTGGTGGCAGAGGATTTTTAACTGAGTGTTGAATTGCAATCCAGGAGTCATTTCATACAAAAATATAGCCCGTTACGCATGATAAATCACTTTACAATCATCTATGATTGTTAGATCAAATTTTTGAAAATGGGCAAAATAATGACTTGTTAGACTCGGGTAAATATCCCACCGAACGTTCACTTGAGAATTTAATGAGCGTTTGTTATTCTCTAGAAAATCTTTGGATCCATAGGTCATTTGAATCTTTCACTTGTTTCAAGCATGCATATCATTTTTAAAACATGTGTAGAAAAAATCTTCTTCATGTAAAATACCAAGCTTAATAGGGTTGGACTAATGGAATTTCCAAAACATGGAAAACAAAACTTTTGTGTTCATTTGTGGTGTGTGAATAGATATTTTTTATTTACATTAGTTATTATTTTAAATATTTTCCACACATCAACTATAAATTTTTTTTTTTTTTTTGTGATCTTTTTTGCCTTTTTTGTTTACGGGATGAAGGGGGAGCGAAAACTCAAAGTTCTGATTTAAGAAAAAAGTGTACATCTAAAATGGAAATGCAGAATGCACAAATGTAGAGATAGATATTTCCAAAGAGTGTCTGAATGTTTTAGGGATCGTATGCACTTTTTCGTTTTTATATCTAAGGTTTTGTAATCGTCGGGAGACAGGGGAGGCAGGCGATTTTTAACTGAGTGTTGACTTCAAATCCATAAGTCATTTCTTAAAAAAATATAGCCCGTTACGCATGACAAATCACTTTACAATTATCTATGATTGTTAGCTCAACTTTTTGAATATGGGCAAAATATTGGCTTGTTTGACTCGGGCAAATATCCCACCACATGTTCACTTGAGAATTTAGTGAGCGTTTGTTGTTCTCTTTAAAAGCTTTGGATCCATAGGTCATTTGAATCTTTAACATGTTCTTGGCATGCATATCCATTTTTAGAACATGTGTAGAAAAAATCTCCTTCAAGTAAAATTCCAAGATATTAACTTTGGACTAGTGGAATTTCCCAAACTTGGATAAAAAAACTTTTGTGTTCATTTGTGGTGTGTGAATAAATTTTCTCCTTTTAATTTTTTTATTATTTTAAACTTTTTCTGTATATCAACTACGAAATTTTCATTTTGCTGTGATCTATTTGCCTTTTTTGTTTACGGGATGAAGGGAGAGCGAAAAACTCGAAGTTTTGATTTAAGAAAAATGTGTACATCTAAAACGGAAATGCACAATGCACATATGTAGAGAGATATAATTCCAGAGAGTGTCTGTAATTTTTAGGGATTGTAAGGACCTTTTCATTTTTATATCTTAGGTTTTGCAATCGTCGGGAAAAATGGGATGCAGAGGATTTTTAACTGAGTGTTCAATTGAAATCCATAAGTCATTTCATACAAAAATATAGCCCATTACGCATGATAAATCACATTACAATCATCTATGAATAATAATGTCAGATTTTTGCAAATGGGCAAAATAATGGCATGTTTGACTCGGGTAAATATCCCACCGCAAGTTCACTTGAGAATTTAATGACCGTCTGTTATTCTCTTTAAAAGCTTTGCATCCATAGCTCATTTGCATCTTTAACATGTTTCAAACATGCATATCCATTTTTAAAACTTGTGTGGACGAAATCTCTTTCTTGCAAAACTTTTGTGTTCATTTGTGTTGGCTGAATAAATTTTCTTTATTTATATTTGTTTTTGTTTTAAATTTTTTCCATACATCAACTATAAAATTTTCATTTTGTTGTAAGCTTTTTGCCTTGTTCGTTTTCGGAAAAAATTTAAAACAATAACTAATGTAAATAAAAAATATTTATTCACACACCACAAATGAACACAAATAGCTTGGATTTTTAACTAAGTGTTGAATTGCAATCCATCAGTCATTTCTTAAAAAAATATACCCCATTACGCATGATAAATCACTTTACAATCATCTATGATTGTTAGGTCAAATTTTTGAAAATGGGCAAAATAATGACATGTTAGATTTGGGTAAATATCCCACCGCACGTTCACTTGAGAATTTAATGAGCGTTTATTCTCTTTAAAATATTTGGATCCATAGGTCATTTGAATCTTTAACATGTTTCAAGCATGCATATCCATTTTTAAAACATGTGTAGAAAAAATCTCCTTCATGTAAAATTCCAAGCTATTAGGGTTGGACTAATGGAATTTCCCAAACTTGGTTAACAAAAATTTTGTGTTCATTTGGGGTGTGTGAATAAATATTTTTTATTTAAATTATTTAGTATTTAAATTTTTTTCCACACATCAACTATAAAATTTTTATTTTGTTGTCATCTATTTGCCTTTTTTTTGTTTTCGGAATCAAGGGAGAGCGAAAACTCAAAGTTTTGATTTAAGAAAAAAGTGTACATCTAAAATGGAAAAGTACAATGCAGAAATGTAGAGAGAGATAATTCCGAAGAGTGTCTGTAATTTTTAGGGATTCTAAGCTCTTTTTAGTTTTTATTTCTCAGGTTTTGCAATCGTTGGGAAAAATTGGTGGCGGAGGATTTTTAACTGAGTGTTGAATTGCAATCCATAAGTCATTTCTTACAAGAATATACCCTGTAACGCATGAGAAATCACTTTACCATCATCTATGATTGTTAGGTCAAATTTTTGAAAATGGGCAAAATAATGACTTGTTAGATTCGGGTAAATATCCCACCGCACGTTCACTTGAGAATTTAATGAGCGTTTATTCTCTTTAAAAGCTTTGGATTTATAGGTCATTTTAATATTTAACATGTTTCAAGCATGCAAATCATGTGTAGAAAAAATCTCCTTCATGTAAAATTCCAAGCTATTAGGGTTGGGCTAATGGAATTACCCAAACTTGGATAACAAAACTTTTGTGTTCATTTGTGGTGTGTGAATAAATATTTTTTATTTACATTAGTTATTTTTTAAAATTTTTTCCCCACATCAACTATAAAATTATTATTTTGTGGTCATCTATTTGCCTTTTTTTTGTTTACGAAATGAAGGGAGAGTGAAAAACTCAAAGTTTTGATTTAAGAAAAATGTGTATATCTAAAACGGAAATGCACAATGCACAAATGTAGAGAGAGATAATTCCAAAGAGTGTCTGTAATTTTTACGGATTGTAAGCACTTTTTCGTTTTTATATCTCAGGTTTTGCAAACGTCGGGAAAAGGGGGAGGCGGGGGATTTTTAACTGAGTGTTGACTCCCAATCCAAAAGTCATTTCTTACAAAAATATAGCCCGTTACGTATGATAAATCACTTTACAATTATCTATGATTATTATGTCAGTTTTTTACAAACGGGCAAAATAATGGCATGTTTGACTCGGGAAAATATCCCACCACCGCAGGTTCACTTGAGAATTTAATGAACATTTGTTATTCTCTTTAAAAGCTTTGCGTCCATAGCTCATTTGCATCTTTAACATGTTTCAAACCTGCATAACCATTTTTAAAACATGTGTAGAAGAAACCCCTTTCTTGTAAAATTCCAAGCGATTAGGGTTAAACTAGTGGAATTTCCCAAAATTGGATAACAAAAATTTTGTGTTCATTTGTGTTGTGTGAATAAATTTTTTTATTTCCATTTGTTATTGTTTTAAATTTTTTTCATACATCAACTATAAAAATTTTATTTCCTTGTGAGTTTTTTGCATTTTTTGTTTTCGAAATCAAGGGAGAGCGAAAACTCAAAGTTTTGATTTAAGAAAAAAGTGTACATCTAAAATGGAAAAGTACAATGCAGATATGTAGAGAGAAATAATTCTGAAGAGTGTCTGTAATTTTTAGGGATTCTAAGCTCTTTTTAGTTTTTATATCTCAGGTTTTTCAATCGTCGGGAAAAATGGGTGGCGGAGGATTTTTAACTGAGTGTTGAATTGCAATCCATAAGTCATTTCTTACAAGAATATACCCTGTAACGCATGAGAAATCACTTTACCATCATCTATGATTGTTAGGTCAAATTTTTGAAAATGGGCAAAATAATGACTTGTTAGATTCGGGTAAATATCCCACCGCACGTTCACTTGAGAATTTAATGAGCGTTTATTCTCTTTAAAAGCTTTGGATCCATAGGTCATTTTAATATTTAACATGTTTCAAGCATGCAAATCCATTTTTAAAACATGTGTAGAAAAAATCTCCTTCATGTAAAATTCCAAGCTATTAGGGTTGGACTAAAGGAATTACCCAAACTTGGATAACAAAACTTTTGTGTTCATTTGTGGTGTGTGAATAAATATTTTTTATTTACATTAGTTATTGTTTTAAATTTTTTCCACACATCAACTATAAAATTTTTATTTTGTTGTGATCTATTTGCCTTTTTTTTGTTTACGGAATGAAGGGAGAGCGAAAAACTTGAAGTTTTGATTTAAGAAAAATGTGTACATCTAAAACGGAAATGCACAATGCACAAATGTAGAGAGAGATAATTCCAAAGAGTGTCTGTAATTTTTACGGATTGTAAGCACTTTTTCGTTTTTATATCTCAGGTTTTGCAAACGTCGGGAAAAGGGGGAGGCGGGGGATTTTTAACTGAGTGTTGACTGCCAATCCAAAAGTCATTTCTTAAGAAAATATAGCCTGTTACGCATGATAAATCACTTTACAATCATCTATGATTATTATGTCAGCTTTTTGTAAACGGGCAAAATAATGGCATGTTTGACTCGGGAAAATATCCCACCGCAGGTTCACTTGAGAATTTAATGAACGTTTGTTATTCTCTTTAAAAGCTTTGCGTCCATAGCTCATTTGCATCTTTAACATGTTTCAAACTTGCATATCCATTTTTAAAACATGTGTAGAAGAAATCTCTTTCTTGAAAAATTTCAAGCGATTAGGTTTAAACTAGTGGAATTTCCCAAACTTTGATAACAAAATTTCTGTGTTCATTTGTGCTGTGTGAATAAATTTGATTTATTTATATTTTTTATTGTTTTAAATTTTTTTCATACATCAACTATAAAATTTTTATTTTGTTGTGTATTTTTGCATTTTTTGTTTTCGGGATGAAGGGAGAGCGAAAACTCAAAGTTTTGATTTAAGAAAAAAGTGTACATCTAAAATGGAAAAGTACAAAGCAGAAATATAGAGAGAGATAATTTCGAAGAGTGTCTATAATTTTTAGGGATTCTAAGCTCTTTTTAGTTTTTATATCTCAGGTTTTGCAATCGTCGGGAAAAATGGTTGGCGGAGGATTTTTAACTGAGTGTTGAATTGCAATCCATAAGTCATTTCTTACAAGAATATACCCTGTAACGCATGAGAAATCACTTTACCATCATCTATGATTGTTAGGTCAAATTTTTGAAAATGGGCAAAATAATGACTTGTTAGATTCGGGTAAATATCCCACCGCACGTTCACTTGAGAATTTAATGAGCGTTTATTCTCTTTAAAAGCTTTGGATCCATAGGTCATTTTAATATTTAACATGTTTCAAGCATGCAAATCCATTTTTAAAACATGTGTAGAAAAAATCTCCTTCATGTAAAATTCCAAGCTATTAGGGTTGGACTAAAGGAATTACCCAAACTTGGATAACAAAACTTTTGTGTTCATTTGTGGTGTGTGAATAAATATTTTTTATTTACATTAGTTATTTTTTAAAATTTTTTCCTCACATCAACTATAAAATTATTATTTTTTGGTCATCTATTTGCCTTTTTTTTGTTTATGAAATGAAGGGAGAGTGAAAAACTCAAAGTTTTGATTTAAGAAAAATGTGTATATCTAAAACGGAAATGCACAATGCACAAATGTAGAGAGAGATAATTCCAAAGAGTGTCTGTAATTTTTAGGAATTGTAAGCTCTTTTTAGTTTTTATATCTCAGGTTTTGCAATCGTCGGGAAAAATGGGTTGCGAAGGATTTTTAATTGAGTGTTGAATTGCAATCCATAAGTCATTTCACAAAAAAATATAGGCCGTTACGCATAATAAATCACTTTACAATCATCTATGATTGTTAGGTCAAATTTTTGAAAGTGGGCAAAATAAAGACTTGTAAGACTTGGGTAAATATCCCACCGCACATTCACTTGAGAATTTAATGAGGGTTTATTCTCTTTAAAAGATTTGGATCCATAGGTCCTTTGAATCTTTAACATGTTTCAAGTATGCATATCCATTTTTAAAACATGTGTAGAAAAATCTCCTTCAAGTAAAATTCCAAGCTATTAGGGTTAGACTAATGGAATTTTCAACACTTGGATAACAAAACTTTTGTGTTCAATTGTGGTGTGTGAATCAATATTTTTTATTTACATTAGTTATTGTTTTAAATTTTTTCCACACATCAACTATAAAATTTTCATTTTGTTGTGATCTATTTGCCTTTTTTTTGTTTACGGAATGAAGGTCCCTAAGCAATCACTTAGTGGAAAAGGAAGTGATCGAGCGATGACAACCAGGAGGTGGGCTTGGAAGCAGCCATCCTTTGAAGAAAGCGTAATAGCTCACTGGTCTAGCTCCATGGCACCGAAAATGTATCAGGGCTCAAGTGATTCACCGAAGCGACGAGACCTTGAAAGCTGCTTTTTCAAGTGTCAGTGCGAAAAACTCGAAGTTTTGATTTAAGAAAAATGTGTACATCAAAAACGGAAATGCACAATGCACAAATGTAGAGAGAGACAATTCCAAAGAGTGTCTGTAATTTTTACGGATTGTAAGCACTTTTTCATTTTTATATCTCAGGTTTTGCAAACGTCGGGAAAAGGGGGAGGCGGGGGATTTTTAACTGAGTGTTGACTCCCAATCCAAAAGTCATTTCTTAAGAAAATATAGCCTGTTACGCATGATAAATCACTTTACAATCATCTATGATTATTATGTCAGCTTTTTGTAAACGGGCAAAGTAATGGCCTGTTAGACTCGGGAAAATATCCCATCGCAGGTTCACTTGAGAATTTAATGAACGTTTGTTATTCTCTTTAAAAGCTTTGCATCCATAGCTCATTTGCATCTTTAACATGTTTCAAACTTGCATATCCATTTTTAAAACATGTGTAGAAGAAATCTCTTTCTTGAAAAATTTCAAGCGATTAGGTTTAAACTAGTGGAATTTCCCAAACTTTGATAACAAAATTTTTGTGTTCATTTGTGCTGTGTGAATAAATTTTATTTATTTACATTTTTTATTGTTTTAAATTTTTTTCATACATCAACTATAAAATTTTTATTTTGTTGTGTGTTTCTGCATTTTTTGTTTTCGGGATGAAGGGAGAGCGAAAACTCAAAGTTTTGATTTAAGAAAAAAGTGTACATCTAAAATGGAAAAGTACAATGCAAAAATACAGAGAGAGATAATTTCGAAGGGTGTCTATAATTTTTAGGGATTGTAAGCTGTTTTTAGTTTTTATTTCTCAAGTTTTGCAATCGTCGGGAAAAATGGGTGGCGGAGGATTTTTAACTGAGTGTTGAATAGCAATCCATAAGTCATTTCTTACAAGAATATAGCCCGTTACGCATAATAAATCACTTTATAATCATCTGTGATTGTTAGGTCAAATTTTTGAAAATGGGCAAAATAATGACATGTTAGATTCGGGTAAATATCCCACCGCACGTTCACTTGAGAAATTAATGAGCGTTTATTCTCTTTAAAAGCTTTGGATCCATAGGTCATTCGAATCTTTAACATGTTTCATGCATGCATATCCATTTTTAAAACAAGTGTAGAAAAACACTCCTTCATGTAAAATTCCAAGCTATTAGGTTTGGACTAATGGAATTTCACAAACCTGGATAACAAAACTTTTGTGTTCATTTGTGGTGTGTGAATAAATATTTTTTATTTACATTAGTTATTGTTTTAAATTTTTTCCACACATCAACTATAAAATTTTTATTTTGTTGTGATCTATTTGCCTTTTTTTTGTTTATGGAATGAAGGGAGAGCGAAAAACTCGAAGTTTTGATTTAAGAAAAATGTGTACATCTAAAACGGAAATGCACAATGCACAAATGTAGAGAGAGATAATTTTAAGGAGTGTCTATAATTTTTAGGGATTGTAAGCACTTTTTCGTTTTTATATTTCAGATTTTGCAAATGTCGGGAAAAGGGGGAGGCGGGGGATTTTTAACTGAGTGTTGACTCCCAAACCAAAAGTCATTTCTTACAAAAATATAGCCCGTTACACATGATAAATCACTTTACAATCATCTATGATTATTACGTCAACTTTTTGCAAACGGGCAAAATAATTGCATGTTTGACTCGCGTACATATTCATAGCAGGTTCACTTGAGAATTTAATGAACGTTTGTTATTCTCTTTAAAAACTTTGCGTCCATAGCTCATTTGCATCATTAACATGTTTCAAACAAGCATATCCAATTTTAAAACATGTGTAGAAGAAACTTCTTTCTTGTAAAATTCCAAGTGATTAGGGTAAAACTAGTGGAAATTCCGAAACTTGGATAACAAAAATATTGTGTTCATTTGTGTTGTGTGAATAAATTTTTTTATTTACATTTGTTATTGTTTTAATTTTTTTCAAACACCAACTATAAAATTTTTATTTTGTTGTGAGTTTTTTGCATTTTTTGTTTTTGGAATCAAGGGAGAGCGAACACTCAAAGTTTTGATTTAAAAAAAAAGTGTACATCTAAAATGGAAAAGTAAAATGCCGAAATGTAGAGAGAGATAATTCCGAAGAGTGTCTGTAATTTTTAGGGATTCTAAGCTCTTTTTAGTTTTTATATCTTAGGTTTTGCAATAGTCGGGAAAAATCGGTGGCAGTGGAGTTTTAACTGAGTGTTGTATTGCAATCCATAAGTCATTTCTTACAAGAATATACCCTGTTACGCATGATAAATCACTTTACAAAATCATCTATGACTGTTAGGTCAAATTTTTGAAAATGGGCAAAATAATGACTTGTTAGATTCGGGTAAATATCCCACCGCACGTTCACTTGAGAAATTAATGAGGGTTTATTCTCTTTAAAAGCTTTGGATCCATAGGTCATTTGAATCTTTAACATGTTTCAAGAATGCATTTCCTTTTTTAAAACATGTGTAGAAAAACACTCCTTCATGTAAAATTCCAAGCTATTAGGTTTGGACTAATGGAATTTCCCAAACCTGGATAACAAAACTTTTGTGTTCATTTGTGGTGTGTGAATAAATATTTTTTATTTAAATTAGTTATTGTTTTAAATTTTTTCCACACATCAACTATAAAATTTTTATTTTGTTGTGATCTATTTGCCATTTTTTTGTTTACGGAATGAAGGGAGAGCGAAAAGCTCTAAGTTTTGATTTAAGAAAAATGTGTACATCTAAAACGGAAATGCACAATGCACAAATGTAGAGAGAGATAATTTTAACGAGTGTCAGTAATTTTTAGGGATTGTAAGCACTTTTTCTTTTTTATATATCAGATTTTGCAAATGTCGGGAAAAGGGGGAGGCGGGGGATTTTTAACTGAGTGTTGACTCCCAAACCAAAAGTCATTTCTTACAAAAATATAGCCCGTTACACATGATAAATCACTTTACAATCATCTATGATTATTACGTCAACTTTTTGCAAACGGGCAAAATAATTGCATGTTTGACTCGCGTAAATATCCACAGCAGGTTCATTTGAGAATTTAATGAACGTTTGTTATTCTCTTTAAAAGCTTTGCGTCCATAGCTCATTTGCATCATTAACATGTTTCAAACAAGCATATCCAATTTTAAAACATGTGTAGAAGAAACTTCTTTCTTGTAAAATTCCAAGTGATTAGGGTAAAACTAGTGGAATTTCCGAAACTTGGATAACAAAAATATTGTGTTCATTTGTGTTGTGTGAATAAATTTTTTTATTTACATTTGTTATTGTTTTAATTTTTTTCATACACCAACTATAAAATTTTTATTTTGTTGTGAGTTTTTTGTATTTTTTGTTTTCGGAATCAAGGGAGAGAGAACACTCAAAGTTTTGATTTAAGAAAAAAGTGTACATCTAAAATGGAAAAGTACAATGCAGAAATATAGAGAGAGATAATTTCGAAGAGTGTCTGTAATTTTTAGGGATTGTAAGCTCTTTTTAGTATTTATTTCTCAAGTTTTGCAATCGTCGGGAAAAATGGGTGGCGGAGGATTTTTAACTGAGTGTTGAATAGCAATCCATAAGTCATTTCTTACAAGAATATAGCCCGTTACGCATAATAAATCACTTTACAAACATCTATGATTGTTAGGTCAAATTTTTGAAAATGGGCAAAATAATGACATGTTAGATTCGGGTAAATATCCCACCGCACGTTCACTTGAGAAATTAATGAGCGTTTATTCTCGTTAAAAGCTTTGGATCCATAGGTCATTCGAATCTTTAACATGTTTCATGCATGCATATCCATTTTTAAAACAAGTGTAGAAAAACACTCCTTCATGTAAAATTCCAAGCTATTAGGTTTGGACTAATGGAATTTCACAAACCTGGATAACAAAACTTTTGTGTTCATTTGTGGTGTGTGAATAAATATTTTTTATTTACATTAGTTATTGTTTTAAATTTTTTCCACACATCAACTATAAAATTTTTATTTTGTTGTGATCTATTTGCCTTTTTTTTGTTTACGGAATGAAGGGAGAGCGAAAAACTCTAAGTTTTGATTTAAGAAAAATGTGTACATCTAAAACGGAAATGCACAATGCACAAAAGTAGAGAGAGATAATTTTAAGGAGTGTCTGTAATTTTTAGGGATTGTAAGCACTTTTTCATTTTTATATTTCAGATTTTGCAAATGTCGGGAAAAGGGGGAGGCGGGGGATTTTTAACTGAGTGTTGACTCCCAAACCAAAAGTCATTTCTTACAAAAATATAGCCCGTTACGCATGATAAATCACTTTACAATCATCTATGATTATTACGTCAACTTTTTGCAAACGGGCAAAATAATTGCATGTTTGACTCGCGTACATATTCATAGCAGGTTCACTTGAGAATTTAATGAACGTTTGTTATTCTCTTTAAAAGCTTTGCATCCATAGCTCATTTGCATCATTAACATGTTTCAAACAAGCATATCCAATTTTAAAACATGTGTAGAAGAAACTTCTTTCTTGTAAAATTCCAAGTGATTAGGGTAAAACTAGTGGAATTTCCGAAACTTGGATAACAAAAATATTGTGTTCATTTGTGTTGTGTGAATAAATTTTTTTATTTACATTTGTTATTGTTTTAATTTTTTTCAAACACCAACTATAAAATTTTTATTTTGTTGTGAGTTTTTTGCATTTTTTGTTTTCGGAATCAAGGGAGAGCGAACACTCAAAGTTTTGATTTAAGAAAAAAGTGTACATATAAAATGGAAAAGTAAAATGCCGAAATGTAGAGAGAGATAATTCCGAAGAGTGTCTGTAATTTTTAGGGATTCTAAGCTCTTTTTAGTTTTTATATCTTAGGTTTTGCAATAGTCGGGAAAAATGGGTGGCAGTGGAGTTTTAACTGAGTGTTGGATTGCAATCCATAAGTCATTTCTTACAAGAATATACCCTGTTACACATGATAAATCACTTTACAAAATCATCTATGATTGTTAGGTCAAATTTTTGAAAATGGGCAAAATAATGACTTGTTAGATTCGGGTAAATATCCCACCGCACGTTCACTTGAGAAATTAATGAGCGTTTATTCTCTTTAAAAGCTTTGGAGCCATAGGTCATTTGAATCTTTAACAAGTTTCAAGAATGCATATCCTTTTTTAAAACATGTGTAGAAAAACACTCCTTCATGTAAAATTCCAAGCTATTAGGTTTGGACTAATGGAATTTCCCAAACCTGGATAACAAAACTTTTGTGTTCATTTGTGGTGTGTGAATAAATATTTTTTATTTAAATTAGTTATTGTTTTAAATTTTTTCCACACATCAACTATAAAATTTTTATTTTGTTGTGATCTATTTGCCATTTTTTTGTTTACGGAATGAAGGGAGAGCGAAAAGCTCTAAGTTTTGATTTAAGAAAAATGTGTACATCTAAAACGGAAATGCACAATGCACAAATGTAGAGAGAGATAATTTTAACGAGTGTCAGTAATTTTTAGGGATTGTAAGCACTTTTTCTTTTTTATATATCAGATTTTGCAAATGTCGGGAAAAGGGGGAGGCGGGGGATTTTTAACTGAGTGTTGACTCCCAAACCAAAAGTCATTTCTTACAAAAATATTGCCCGTTACACATGATAAATCACTTTACAATCATCTATGATTATTACGTCAACTTTTTGCAAACGGGCAAAATAATTGCATGTTTGACTCGCGTAAATATCCACAGCAGGTTCATTTGAGAATTTAATGAACGTTTGTTATTCTCTTTAAAAGCTTTGCGTCCATAGCTCATTTGCATCATTAACATGTTTCAAACAAGCATATCCAATTTTAAAACATGTGTAGAAGAAACTTCTTTCTTGTAAAATTCCAAGTGATTAGGGTAAAACTAGTGGAATTTCCGAAACTTGGATAACAAAAATATTGTGTTCATTTGTGTTGTGTGAATAAATTTTTTTATTTACATTTGTTATTGTTTTAATTTTTTTCATACACCAACTATGAAATTTTTATTTTGTTGTGAGTTTTTTGTATTTTTTGTTTTCGGAATCAAGGGAGAGAGAACACTCAAAGTTTTGATTTAAGAAAAAAGTGTACATCTAAAATGGAAAAGTACAATGCAGAAATATAGAGAGAGATAATTTCGAAGAGTGTCTGTAATTTTTAGGGATTGTAAGCTCTTTTTAGTATTTATTTCTCAAGTTTTGCAATCGTCGGGAAAAATGGGTGGCGGAGGATTTTTAACTGAGTGTTGAATAGCAATCCATAAGTCATTTCTTACAAGAATATAGCCCGTTACGCATAATAAATCACTTTACAAACATCTATGATTGTTAGGTCAAATTTTTGAAAATGGGCAAAATAATGACATGTTAGATTCGGGTAAATATCCCACCGCACGTTCACTTGAGAAATTAATGAGCGTTTATTCTCGTTAAAAGCTTTGGATCCATAGGTCATTCAAATCTTTAACATGTTTCATGCATGCATATCCATTTTTAAAACAAGTGTAGAAAAACACTCCTTCATGTAAAATTCCAAGCTATTAGGTTTGGACTAATGGAATTTCACAAACCTGGATAACAAAACTTTTGTGTTCATTTGTGGTGTGTGAATAAATATTTTTTATTTACATTAGTTATTGTTTTAAATTTTTTCCACACATCAACTATAAAATTTTTATTTTGTTGTGATCTATTTGCCTTTTTTTTGTTTACGGAATGAAGGGAGAGCGAAAAACTCTAAGTTTTGATTTAAGAAAAATGTGTACATCTAAAACGGAAATGCACAATGCACAAATGTAGAGAGAGATAATTTTAAGGAGTGTCTGTAATTTTTAGGGATTGTAAGCACTTTTTCATTTTTATATTTCAGATTTTGCAAATGTCGGGAAAAGGGGGAGGCGGGGGAATTTTAACTGAGTGTTGACTCCCAAACCAAAAGTCATTTCTTACAAAAATATAGCCCGTTACGCATGATAAATCACTTTACAATCATCTATGATTATTACGTCAACTTTTTGCAAACGGGCAAAATAATTGCATGTTTGACTCGCGTACATATTCATAGCAGGTTCACTTGAGAATTTAATGAACGTTTGTTATTCTCTTTAAAAGCTTTGCGTCCATAGCTCATTTGCATCATTAACATGTTTCAAACAAGCATATCCAATTTTAAAACATGTGTAGAAGAAACTTCTTTCTTGTAAAATTCCAAGTGATTAGGGTAAAACTAGTGGAATTTCCGAAACTTGGATAACAAAAATATTGTGTTCATTTGTGTTGTGTGAATAAATTTTTTTATTTACATTTGTTATTGTTTTAATTTTTTTCAAACACCAACTATAAAATTTTTATTTTGTTGTGAGTTTTTTGCATTTTTTGTTTTCGGAATCAAGGGAGAGCGAACACTCAAAGTTTTGATTTAAGAAAAAAGTGTACATATAAAATGGAAAAGTAAAATGCCGAAATGTAGAGAGAGATAATTCCGAAGAGTGTCTGTAATTTTTAGGGATTCTAAGCTCTTTTTAGTTTTTATATCTTAGGTTTTGCAATAGTCGGGAAAAATGGGTGGCAGTGGAGTTTTAACTGAGTGTTGGATTGCAATCCATAAGTCATTTCTTACAAGAATATACCCTGTTACACATGATAAATCACTTTACAAAATCATCTATGATTGTTAGGTCAAATTTTTGAAAATGGGCAAAATAATGACTTGTTAGATTCGGGTAAATATCCCACCGCACGTTCACTTGAGAAATTAATGAGCGTTTATTCTCTTTAAAAGCTTTGGAGCCATAGGTCGTTTGAATCTTTAACAAGTTTCAAGAATGCATATCCTTTTTTAAAACATGTGTAGAAAAACACTCCTTCATGTAAAATTCCAAGCTATTAGGTTTGGACTAATGGAATTTTCCAAACCTGGATAACAAAACTTTTGTGTTCATTTGTGGTGTGTGAATAAATATTTTTTATTTACATTAGTTATTGTTTTAAATTTTTTCCACACATCAACTATAAAATTTTTATTTTGTTGTGATCTATTTGCCATTTTTTTGTTTACGGAATGAAGGGAGAGCGAAAAACTCTAAGTTTTGATTTAAGAAAAATGTGTACATCTAAAACGGAAATGCACAATGCACAAATGTAGAGAGAGATAATTTTAACGAGTGTCAGTAATTTTTAGGGATTGTAAGCACTTTTTCGTTTTTATACATCAGATTTTGCAAATGTCGGGAAAAGCGGGAGGCGGGGGATTTTTAACTGAGTGTTGACTCCCAAACCAAAAGTCATTTCTTACAAAAATATAGCCCGTTACGCATGATAAATCACTTTACAATCATCTATGATTATTACGTCAACTTTTTGCAAACGGGCAAAATAATTGCATGTTTGACTCGCGTAAATATCCACAGCAGGTTCACTTGAGAATTTAATGAACGTTTGTTATTCTCTTTAAAAGCTTTGCGTCCATAGCTCATTTGCATCATTAACATGTTTCAAACAAGCATATCCAATTTTAAAACATGTGTAGAAGAAACTTCTTTCTTGTAAAATTCCAAGTGATTAGGGTAAAACTAGTGGAATTTCCGAAACTTGGATAACAAAAATATTGTGTTCATTTGTGTTGTGTGAATAAATTTTTTTATTTACATTTGTTATTTTTTTAATTTTTTTCAAACACCAACTATAAAATTTTTATTTTGTTGTGAGTTTTTTGCATTTTTTGTTTTCGGAATCAAGGGAGAGCGAACACTCAAAGTTTTGATTTAAGAAAAAAGTGTACATCTAAAATGGAAAAGTACAATGCAGAAATGTAGAGAGAGATAATTCCGAAGAGTGTCTGTAATTTTTAGGGATTCTAAGCTCTTTTTAGTTTTTATATCATAGGTTTTGCAATAGTCGGGAAAAATGGGTGGCAGTGGAGTTTTAACTGAGTGTTGAATTGCAATCCATAAGTCATTTCTTACAAGAATATACCCTGTTACGCATGATAAATCACTTTACAAAATCATCTATGATTGTTAGGTCAAATTTTTGAAAATGGGCAAAATAATGACTTGTTAGATTCGGGTAAATATCCCACCGCACGTTCACTTGAGAAATTAATGAGGGTTTATTCTCTTTAAAAGCTTTGGATCCATAGGTCATTTGAATCTTTAACATGTTTCAAGAATGCATATCCTTTTTTAAAACATGTGTAGAAAAACACCCCTTCATGTAAAATTCCAAGCTATTAGGTTTGGACTAATGGAATTTCCCAAACGTGGATAACAAAACTTTTGTGTTCATTTTTGGTGTGTGAATAAATATTTTTTATTTACATTAGTTATTGTTTTAAATTTTTTCCACACATCAACTATAAAATTTTTATTTTGTTGTGATCTATTTGCCATTTTTTTGTTTACGGAATGAAGGGAGGCGAAAAACTCGAAGTTTTGATTTAAGAAAAATGTGTACATCTAAAACGGAAATGCACAATGCACAAATGTAGAGAGAGATAATTTTAACGAGTGTCTGTAATTTTTAGGGATTGTAAGCACTTTTTCGTTTTTATATATCGGATTTTGCAAATGTCGGGAAAAGCGGGAGGCGGGGGATTTTTAACTGAGTGTTGACTCCCAAACCAAAAGTCATTTCTTACAAAAATATAGCCCGTTACGCATGATAAATCACTTTACAATCATCTATGATTATTACGTCAACTTTTTGCAAACGGGCAAAATAATTGCATGTTTGACACTCGTAAATATCCACCGCAGGTTCACTTGAGAATTTAATGAACGTTTGTTATTCTCTTTAAAAGCTTTGCGTCCATAGCTCATTTGCATATTTAACATGTTTCAAACAATCATATCCATTTTTAAAACATGTGCAGAAGAAACTTCTTTCTTGTAAAATTCCAAGCGATTAGGGTTAAACTAGTGGAATTTCCGAAACTTGGATAACAAAAATATTGTGTTCATTTGTGTTGTGTGAATAAATTTTTTTATTTACATTTGTTATTGTTTTAATTTTTTTGAAACACCAACTATAAAATTTTTATTTTGTTGTGAGTTTTTTGCATTTTTTGTTTTCGGAATCAAGGGAGAGCGAACACTCAAAGTTTTGATTCAAGAAAAAAGTGTACATATAAAATGGAAAAGTAAAATGCCGAAATGTAGAGAGAGATAATTCCGAAGAGTGTCTGTAATTTTTAGGGATTCTAAGCTCTTTTTAGTTTTTATATCTTAGGTTTTGCAATAGTCGGGAAAAATGGGTGGCAGTGGAGTTTTAACTGAGTGTTGGATTGCAATCCATAAGTCATTTCTTACAAGAATATACCCTGTTACACATGATAAATCACTTTACAAAATCATCTATGATTGTTAGGTCAAATTTTTGAAAATGGGCAAAATAATGACTTGTTAGATTCGGGTAAATATCCCACCGCACATTCACTTGAGAAATTAATGAGCGTTTATTCTCTTTAAAAGCTTTGGAGCCATAGGTCATTTGAATCTTTAACAAGTTTCAAGAATGCATATCCTTTTTTAAAACATGTGTAGAAAAACACTCCTTCATGTAAAATTCCAAGCTATTAGGTTTGGACTAATGGAATTTTCCAAACCTGGATAACAAAACTTTTGTGTTCATTTGTGGTGTGTGAATAAATATTTTTTATTTACATTAGTTATTGTTTTAAATTTTTTCCACTCATCAACTATAAAATTTTTATTTTGTTGTGATCTATTTGCCATTTTTTTGTTTACGGAATGAAGGGAGAGCGAAAAACTCTAAGTTTTGATTTAAGAAAAATGTGTACATCTAAAACGGAAATGCACAATGCACAAATGTAGAGAGAGATAATTTTAACGAGTGTCAGTAATTTTTAGGGATTGTAAGCACTTTTTCGTTTTTATACATCAGATTTTGCAAATGTCGGGAAAAGCGGGAGGCGGGGGATTTTTAACTGAGTGTTGACTCCCAAACCAAAAGTCATTTCTTACAAAAATATAGCCCGTTACGCATGATAAATCACTTTACAATCATCTATGATTATTACGTCAACTTTTTGCAAACGGGCAAAATAATTGCATGTTTGACTCGCGTAAATATCCACAGCAGGTTCACTTGAGAATTTAATGAACGTTTGTTATTCTCTTTAAAAGCTTTGCGTCCATAGCTCATTTGCATCATTAACATGTTTCAAACAAGCATATCCAATTTTAAAACATGTGTAGAAGAAACTTCTTTCTTGTAAAATTCCAAGTGATTAGGGTAAAACTAGTGGAATTTCCGAAACTTGGATAACAAAAATATTGTGTTCATTTGTGTTGTGTGAATAAATTTTTTTATTTACATTTGTTATTTTTTTAATTTTTTTCAAACACCAACTATAAAATTTTTATTTTGTTGTGAGTTTTTTGCATTTTTTGTTTTCGGAATCAAGGGAGAGCGAACACTCAAAGTTTTGATTTAAGAAAAAAGTGTACATCTAAAATGGAAAAGTACAATGCAGAAATGTAGAGAGAGATAATTCCGAAGAGTGTCTGTAATTTTTAGGGATTCTAAGCTCTTTTTAGTTTTTATATCATAGGTTTTGCAATAGTCGGGAAAAATGGGTGGCAGTGGAGTTTTAACTGAGTGTTGAATTGCAATCCATAAGTCATTTCTTACAAGAATATACCCTGTTACGCATGATAAATCACTTTACAAAATCATCTATGATTGTTAGGTCAAATTTTTGAAAATGGGCAAAATAATGACTTGTTAGATTCGGGTAAATATCCCACCGCACGTTCACTTGAGAAATTAATGAGGGTTTATTCTCTTTAAAAGCTTTGGATCCATAGGTCATTTGAATCTTTAACATGTTTCAAGAATGCATATCCTTTTTTAAAACATGTGTAGAAAAACACTCCTTCATGTAAAATTCCAAGCTATTAGGTTTGGACTAATGGAATTTCCCAAACGTGGATAACAAAACTTTTGTGTTCATTTTTGGTGTGTGAATAAATATTTTTTATTTACATTAGTTATTGTTTTAAATTTTTTCCACACATCAACTATAAAATTTTTATTTTGTTGTGATCTATTTGCCATTTTTTTGTTTACGGAATGAAGGGAGGCGAAAAACTCGAAGTTTTGATTTAAGAAAAATGTGTACATCTAAAACGGAAATGCACAATGCACAAATGTAGAGAGAGATAATTTTAACGAGTGTCTGTAATTTTTAGGGATTGTAAGCACTTTTTCGTTTTTATATATCGGATTTTGCAAATGTCGGGAAAAGCGGGAGGCGGGGGATTTTTAACTGAGTGTTGACTCCCAAACCAAAAGTCATTTCTTACAAAAATATAGCCCGTTACGCATGATAAATCACTTTACAATCATCTATGATTATTACGTCAACTTTTTGCAAACGGGCAAAATAATTGCATGTTTGACTCTCGTAAATATCCACCGCAGGTTCACTTGAGAATTTAATGAACGTTTGTTATTCTCTTTAAAAGCTTTGCGTCCACAGCTCATTTGCATATTTAACATGTTTCAAACAATCATATCCATTTTTAAAACATGTGTAGAAGAAACTTCTTTCTTGTAAAATTCCAAGCGATTAGGGTTAAACTAGTGGAATTTCCGAAACTTGGATAACAAAAATATTGTGTTCATTTGTGTTGTGTGAATAAATTTTTTTATTTACATTTGTTATTGTTTTAATTTTTTTGAAACACCAACTATAAAATTTTTATTTTGTTGTGAGTTTTTTGCATTTTTTGTTTTCGGAATCAAGGGAGAGCGAACACTCAAAGTTTTGGTTTAAGAAAAAAGTGTACATCTAAAATGGAAAAGTACAATGCAGAAATGTAGAGAGAGATAATTCCGAAGAGTGTCTGTAATTTTTAGGGATTCTAAGCTCTTTTTAGTTTTTATATCTCAGGTTTTGCAATCGTCGGGAAAAATGGGTGGCGGGGGATTTTTAACTGAGTGTTGAATTGCCATCCATAAATCATTTCCTACAAGAATATACCCTGTTACGCATGATAAATCACTTTAAAAAATCATCTATGATTGTTAGGTCAAATTTTTGAAATTGGGCAAAATAATGACTTGTTAGATTCAGATAAATATCCCACCGCACGTTCACTTGAGAAATTAATGAGCGTTTATTCTCTTTAAAAGCTTTGGATCCATAGGTCATTTGAATCTTTAACATGTTTCAAGCATGCATATCCTTTTTTAAAACATGTGTAGAAAAACACTCCTTCATGTAAAATTCCAAGCTATTTGGTTTGGACTAATGGAATTTCCCAAACCTGGATAACAAAACTTTTGTGTTCATTTGTGGTGTGTGAATAAATATTTTTTATTTACATTAGTTATTGTTTTAAATTTTTTCCACACATCAACAATAAAATTTTTATTTTGTTGTGATCTATTTGCCATTTTTTTGTTTACGGAATGAAGGGAGAGCGAAAAACTCGAAGTTTTGATTTAAGAAAAATGTGTACATCTAAAATGGAAATGCACAATACAAAAATGTAGAGAGAGATAATTTTAAGGATGTCTATAATTTTTAGGGATTGTAAGCACTTTTTCGTTTTTATATTTCATATTTTGCAAATGTCGGGAAAAGGGGGAGGCGGGGGATTTTTAACTGAGTGTTGACTCCCAAACCAAAAGTCATTTCTTACAAAAATATAGCCCGTTACGCATGATAAATCACTTTACAATCATCTATGATTATTACGTCAACTTTTTGCAAACGGGCAAAATAATTGCATGTTTGACTCGCGTAAATATCCACTGCAGGTTCACTTGAGAATTTAATGAACGTTTGTTATTCTCTTTAAAAGCTTTGTGTCCATAGCTCATTTGCATCATTAACATGTTTCAAACAAGCATATCCATTTTTAAAACATGTGTAGAATAAACTTCTTTCTTGTAAAATTCCAAGCGATTAGGGTTAAACTAGTGGAATTTCCCAAACATGGATAACAAAAATTTTGTGTTCATTTGTGTTGTGTGAATAAATTATTTTATTTACATTTGTTATTGTTTAAATTTTTTTCAAACACCAACTATAAAATTTTTATTTTGTTGTGAGTTTTTTGCATTTTTTGTTTTTGGAATCAAGGGAGAGCGAACACTCAAAGTTTTGATTTAAGAAAAAAGTGTACATCTAAAATGGAAAAGTACAATGCAGAAATGTAGAGAGAGATAATTCCGAAGAGTGTCTGTAACTTTTAGGGATTCTAAGCTCTTTTTAGTTTTTATATCTCAGGTTTTGCAATCGTCGGGAAAAATGGGTGGCGGGGGATTTTTAACTGAGTGTTGAATTGCCATCCATAAGTCATTTCTTACAAGAATATACCCTGTTACGCATGATAAATCACTTTACAAAATCATCTATGATTGTTAGGTCAAATTTTTGAAAATGGGCAAAATAATGACTTGTTAGATTCGGATAAATATCCCACCGCATGTTCACTTGAGAAATTAATGAGCGTTAATTCTCTTTAAAAGCTTTGGATCCATAGGTCATTCGAATTTTTAACATGTTTCAAGCATGCATATCCATTTTTAAAACATTTGTAGAAAAACACTCCTTCATGTAAAATTCCAAGCTATTAGGTGTGGACTAATGGAATTTCACAAACGTGGATAACAAAACTTTTGTGTTCATTTGTGGTGTGTGAATAAATATTTTTTATTTACATTAGTTATTGTTTTAAATTTTTTCCACACATCAACTATAAAATTTTTATTTTGTTGTGATCTATTTGGCATTTTTTTTGTTTACGGAATGAAGGGAGAGCGAAAAACTCAAAGTTTTGATTTAAGAAAAATGTGTACATCTAAAACGGAAATTCACAATGCACAAATGTAGAGAGAGATAATTTTAAGGAGTGTCTGTAATTTTTAGGAATTGTAAGCAATTTTTCGTTTTTATATTTCAGATTTTGCAAATGTCGGGAAAAAGGGGGAGGCGGGGGATTTTTAACTGAGTTTTGTCTCCCAAACCAAAAGTCATTTCTTACAAAAATATAGCCCGTTACGCATGATAAATCACTTTACAATCATCTATGATTATTACGTCAACTTTTTGCAAACGGGCAAAATAATTGCATGTTTGACATAGGTAAATATCCCACCGCAAATTTACTTGAGAATTTAATAAGGGTTTGTTATTCTCTTTAAAAGCTTTGCATCCATAGCTCATTTGCATATTTTACATGTTTCAAACATGCATTTCCATTTTTAAAACATGTTTAGAAGAAATCACTTTCTTGTAAAATTCTAAGCTTTCTTTTAAATGGGTTAAACTAGTGAAATTTCCAAAACATGGATAACAAAACTTTTGTGTTCCTTTGTGTTGTGTGAATAAATTTTCTTTATTTACATTTGTTATTGTTTTAAATTTTTTCCATACCTCAACTATAAAATTTTGATTTGTTGTGAGCTCTTTGCCTATTTTGTTTTCGGGATGAGGGTAGAGCGAAAACTCAATGTTTTGTTTTAAGAAAAAAGTGTACATCTAAAATGTAAAAGCACAATGCACAAATGTAGAGAGTGATAATTCCGAAGAGTGTCTGTAATTTTTAGGGATTGTAAGCTCTTTTTAGTTTTTGTATATCATGTTTTGCAATCCTCTAGAAAAATGGGTAGCGGAGGATTTTTAACTGAGTGTTGAATTGCAATCCATAAGTCATTTCTTACCAAAAAATAGCCCGTTACGCATGATAAATCACTTTACAATCATCTATGATTGTTAGGTCTAATTTTTGAAAATGGGCAAAATAATGACTTGTTAGACTCGGGTAAATATCCCACAGCACGTTCACTTGAGAATTTAATGAGCGTTTGTTATTCTCTTTAAAAGCTTTGGATCCATAGGTCATTTGAATCTTTAACATGTTTCAAGCATGCATATCCCTTCGTAAAACATGTGTAGAAAAAATCTCCTTCATGTAAAATTCCAAGCTATTAGGGTTGAACTAATGGAATTTCCCAAACTTGGATAACAAAACTTTTGTATTCATTTGTGGTGTATGAATAAATATTTTTTATTTCCATTAGTTATTGTTTTAAATTTTTTCCACACATCAACTATAAAATTTTTATTTGTTTGTGATCTATTTGCCTTTTCTGTTTATGGGATGAAGGGAGAGCGAAAACTCAAAGTTCTGATCTAGGAAAAAAGTATACATCTAAAATGGTAATGCACTATGCACAAATGTGGAGAGAGAAAATTCCAAAGAGTGTCTGTAATTTTTTGGGACCATAAGCACTTTTTCGTTTTTATATCTAATGTTTTGCAATCGTCGGGAAAAGGGGGAGACGGGTGATTTTTAATTGAGTGTTGACTTCCAATCCATAAGTCATTTCTTACAAAGATATAGCCCGTTACGCATGACAAATCACTTTACAATCATCTATGATTGTTAGGTCAACTTTTTGAAAATGGGCAAAATAATGGCTTGTTTGACTCGGGCAAATATCCCACCGCACGTTCACTTGAGAATTTAATGAGCGTTTATTATTCTCTTTAAAAGGTTTGGATCCATAGGTCATTAGAATCTTTAACATGTTTCTAGCATGCATATCCATTTTAAAAACATATATAGAAAAAATCTCCTTCATGTAAAATTTCAAGATATTAGTGTTGGACTAGTGGAATTTCCCAAACATGGATAACAAAACTTTTGTGTTCATTTGTGGTGTGTGAATAAATTTTCTTTATTTACGTTTTTTATTGTTTTAAAGTTTTTACGTACATCAATAATAAAATGCTCATTTTTTTGTCATCTATTTGCCTTTTTTTATTTTACGGGATGAAGGGAGAGCGAAAAACTCGAACTTTTGATTTAAGAAAAATGTGTACATCTAAAATGGAAATGCACAATGCACAAATATAGAGAGAGATAATTCCAAAGAGTGTCTGTAATTTTTAGGGATTGTAAGCACTTTTTCGTTTTTATATCTCAGATTTTGCAATCGTCGGGAGAAGAGGGAGGCAGGGGATTTTTAATTGAGTGTTGACTCCCAATCCAAAAGTCATTTCTTACAAAAATATAGCCCGTTACGCATGATAAATTACTTTACAATCATCTATGATTATTATGTCAGCTTTTTGCAAATGGGCAAAATAATGGCATGTTTGACTTGGATAAATATCACACCGCAAGTTCACTTGAGAATTCATTAAGTGTTTGTTATTCTCTTTAAAAGCTTTGCATCAATAGCTCATTTGCATCTTTAACATGTTTCAAACATGCATATCCATTTTTAAAACATGTGTAGAAGAAATCTCTTTCTTGTAAAATTCCAAACTATTAGGGTTAAACTAGTGGAATTTCCCAAACTTGGATAACAAAACTTTTGTGTTCATTTGAGTTGTGTGAATAAATTTTCTTTCTTTACATTTTTTTTGTTTTAAATTTTTTCCATACATCAACTATAAATTTTTTATTTTGTTGTGAGCTTTTTACCTTTTTTTGTTTTCGGGATGAAGGGAGAGCGAAAACTCAAAGTTTTGATTTAAGAAAAAAGTGTACATCTAAAATGGAAAAGCACTATGCACAAATACAGAGAGAGATAATTTCGAAGAGTGTCTATAATTTTTAGGGATTGTAAGCTCTTTTTAGTTTTTATTTCTCAAGTTTTGCAATCGTCGGGAAAAATGGGTGGCGGAGGATTTTTAACTGAGTGTTGAATTGCAATCCATAAGTCATTTCTTACAAAAATATAGCCCGTTACGCATGATAAATTACGTTACAATCATCTATGATTGTTAGGTCTAATTTTTGAAAATGGGCAAATAATGACTTGTTAGATTCGGGTAAATATCCCACCGCACGTTCACTTGAGAATTTAATGAGCGTTTGTTATTCTCTTTAAAAGCTTTGGATCCATAGGTCATTTGAATCTTTAACATGTTTCAACCATGCATATCCATTTTTAAAACATGTGTAGAAAAAATCTCCTTCATGTAAAATTCCAAGCTGTTAGGGTTGGACTAATGGAATTTCCCAAACTTGGATAACAAAACTTTTGTGTTCATTTGTGGTGTGTGAATAAATATTTTTTATTTACTTTAGTTATTCTTTTAAAATTTTTCCACATTTAAACTATAAAAGTTTTATTTTATTGTGATCTATTTACCTTTTCTGTTTACGGGATGAAGGGACAGCGGAAACTCAAAGTTCTGATTTACAAAAAAAGTGTACATCTAAAATGGAAATGCACAATGCACAAATGTAGAGAGAGATAATTCCATGGAGTGTCTGTAATTTTTAAGGACCGTAAGCATTTTCTTTTTTTTATATCTAATGTTTTGCAATCGTCGGGAAAAGGGGGAGGCAGGTGATTTTTAACTGAGTGTTGACTTCCAATCCATAAGTCATTTCTTACAAAGATATAGCCCGTTACGCATGAAAAATCACTTTACAATCATCTATGTTTGTTAGGTCAACTTTTTGAATATGGGCAAAATAATGGCTTGTTTCCTTCGGGCAAATGTCCCACCGTACGTTCACTTGAGAATTTAATGAGCATTGTTATTCTCCTTAAAAGCTTTGGATCCATAGGTCATTTGAATCTTTAACATTTTTCTAGCATGCATATCCATTTTTAAAACATGTGTAGAAAAAATCTCCTTCATGTAAAATTCCAAGATATTAGTTTTGGATTAGTGGAATTTCCCAAACTTGGATAAAAAAACTTTTGTGTTCATTTGTGGAGTGTGAAAATTTTCTTTATTTACTTTTTTTATAGTTTTAAATTTTTTCCATACATCAACTATAAAATTTTCATTTTTTTGTGATCTATTTGCCTTTTTTTTTTTTTAATGGAATGAAGGGAGAGCGAAAAACTCGAAGTTTTGATTTAAGAAAAATGTGTACATCTAAAACGGAAATGTACAATGCAAAAATGTAGAGAGAGATAATTCAAAAGAGTGTCTATAATTTTTAGGGATTGTAAGCACTTTTTCGTTTTTATATCTCAGGTTTTGTAAACGTCAGGAAAAGGGGGAGACGGGGGATTTTTAACTGAGTGTTGACTCCCAATCCAAAAGTCATTTCCTACAAAAATATAGCCCGTTACGTATGATAAATCACTTTACAATCATCTATGATTATTATGTCAGCTTTTTGCAAACGGGCAAAATAATGGGATGTTTGACTCGGGAAAATATCCCATCGCAGGTTCAGTTGAGAATTTAATGAACATTTGTTATTCTCCTTAAAAACTTTGCGTCCATAGCTCATTTGCATCTTTAACATGTTTCAAACATGCATATCCATTTTTAAAACATGTGTAGAAGAAATATCTTTCTTGTAAAATTTCAAGATTAGGATTAAACTAGTGGAATTTTCCAAACTTTGATAACAAAATTTTTGTGTTCATTTGTGTTGTGTGAATGAATTTTATTTATTTACATTTGTTATTGTTTTAAATTTTTTTCATACATCAACTATAAAATTTTTATTTTGTTGTGTGTTTTTTGCATTTTTGTTTTCGGGATGAAGGGAGAGCGAAAACTCAAAGTTTTGATTTAATAAAAAAGTGTATATCAACAATGGAAAAGTACAATGCAGAAATGTAGAGAGAGATAATTCCGAAGAGTGTCTGTAATTTTTAGGGATTGTAAGCTCTTTTTAGTTTTTATATCTCACGTTTTGCAATCGTCGGGAAAAATGGGTGGCGGAGCATTTTTAACTGAGTGTTGAATTGCAATCCATAAGTCATTTCTTACAAGAATATAGCCCGTTAGGCATGATAAATCACTTTACATTCATCTATGATTGGTAGGTCAAATTTTTGAAAATGGGTAAAATAATGACTTGTTAGACTTGGGTAAATATCCCACCGCACGTTCACTTGAGAATTTAATGAGGGTTTATTCTCTTTAAAATATTTGGATCCAAAGGTCCTTTGAATCTTTAACATGTTTCAAGCATGCATATCCATTTTTAAAACATGTGTAGAAAAATCTCCTTCAAGTAAAATTCCAAGCAATTAGGGTTGGACTAATGGAATTTTCAACACTTGGATAACAAAACTTTTGTGTTCATTTGTGGTGTGTGAATAAATATTTTTTATTTACACTAGTTATTGTTTTAAATTTTTTCCACACATCAACTATAAAATTTTCATTTTGTTGTGATCTATTTGCCTTTTTTTTGTTTACGGAATGAAGGGAGAGCAAAAAACTCGAAGTTTTGATTTAAGAAAAATGTGTACATCTAAAATGGAAATGCACAATGCACAAATGTAGAAAGAGATAAGTACAAAGAGTGTCTATAATTTTTAGGGATTGTAAGCACTTTTTCATTTTTATATTTCTGATTTTGCAAACGTCGGGAAAAGGGGGAGGCGGGGGATTTTTAACTGAGTGTTGACTCCCAAACCAAAAGTCATTTCTTACAAAAATATAGCCTGTTACGCATGATAAATCAGTTTTCAATCATCTATGATTATTATGTCAGCTTTTTGCAAACGGGCAAAATAATGGCATGTTTGACTCGCGTAAATATCCCACCGGAAGTTCACTTGAGAATTTAATGAATGTTTGTTATTCTCTTTAAAAGCTTTGCATCCATAGCTCATTTGCATCTTTAACATGTTTCAAACATGCATATCCATTTTTAAAACATGTGTAGAAAAAACCTCTTTCTTGTAAAATTCCAAGCGATTAGGGTTAAACTAGTGGAATTTCCCAAACTTGGATAACAAAAATTTTGTGTTCATTTGTGTTGTGTGAATAATTTTTTTGTTTACATTTGTTATTGTTTTAAATTTTTTTCAGGCATCATCTGTAAAAAAAATTTTTTGTTGTGAGTTTTTTGCTTTTTTTGTTTTCAAATCGAGGGAGGGCGAAAACTCAAAGTTTTTTATTTAAGAAAAAAGTGTACATCTAAAATGTAAAAGTACAATGCAGAAATGTAGAGAGAGTTAATTCCGAAGAGTGTATGTAATTTTTAGGGATTGTAAGCTCTTTTTAATTTTTATATCTCAGGTTTTGCAATCGTCAGGAAAAATGGGTGGCGGAGGATTTTTAACTGAGTGTTGAATTGCAATCCATCAATCATTTCTTACAAGAATATACCCCGTTACACATGATAAATCACTTTACAATCATTTATGATTGTTAGGTCAAATTTTTGAAAATGGGCAAAATAATGACTTGTTAGATTCGGGTAAATATCCCACCGCACGTTCACTTCAGAATTTAATGAGCGTTTATTCTCTTTAAAAGCTTTGGATCCATAGGTCATTTGAATCTATAACATGTTTCATGCATGCATATCCATTTTTAAAGCATGTGTAGAAAAAATCTCCTTCATGTAAAATTCCAAGCTATTAGGGTTGGACTAATGGAATTTCCCAAACTTGGATAACAAAACTTTTGTGTTCATTTGTGGTGTGTGAATTAATATTTTTTATTTACATTAGTTATTGTTTTAATTTTTTTCCCCACATCAACTATAAAATTTTTATTTTGTTATGATCTATTTGCCTTTTTTATGTTTACAGAATGAAGGGAGAGCGAAAAACTCGAAGTTTTGATTTAAGAAAAACGTGTACATCAAAAATGGAAATGCACAATGCACAAATGTAGAGAGAGATAATTCCAAAGAGTGTCTGTAATTTTTAGGGATTGTAAGCACTTTTTCGTTTTTATATCTCAGGTTTTGCAAATGTCGGGAAAAGGGGGAGGCGGGGGATTTTAAACTGAGTGTTGACTCCCAATCCAAAAGTCATTTCTTACAAAAATATAGCCTGTTACGCATGATAAATCACTTTACAATCATCTATGATTATTATGTCAGCTTTTTGTAAACGGGTAAAATAATGGCATGTTTGACTCGGGAAAATATCCCACCGCAGGTTCACTTGAGAATTTAATGAACGTTTGTTATTCTCTTTAAAAGCTTTGCGTCCATAGCTCATTTATTTCTTTAACATGTTTCAAACATGCCTATCCTTTTTTAAAACATGTGTAGAAGAAATCTCTTTCTTGTAAAATTTCAAGCGATTAGGGTTAAACTAGTGGAATTTCCCAAACTTTGATAACAAAATTTTTGTGTTCATTTGTGCTGTGTGAATAAATTTTATATATTTAAATTTGTTATTGTTTTAAATTTTTTTCATACATCAACTATAAAATTTTTATTTTGTTGTGTGTTTTTGCATTTTTTGTTTTCGGGATGAAGGGAGAGCGAAAACTCAAAGTTTTGATTTAAGAAAAAAGTGTACATCTAAAATGGAAAAGTACAATGCATAAATGTAGAGAAAGATAATTCCGAAGAGTGTCAGTAATTTTTAGGGATTGTAAGCTCTTTTTAGTTTTTATATCTCAGGTTTTGCAATCGTCGAAAAAAATGGCTGGCGGAGGATTTTTAACTGAGTGTTGAATTGCAATCCATAAGTCATTTCTTACAAGAATATAGCCCGTTACGTATAATAAATCACTTTACAATCATCTATGATTGTTAGGTCAAATTTTTGAAAATGGGCAAAATAATGACTTGTTAGACTCTGGAAAATATCCCACCACACGTTCACCTGAGAATTTAATGTGGGTTTATTCTCTTTAAAAGATTTGGATCCATAGGTCCTTTGAATCTTTAACATGTTTTAAGCATGCATATCCATTTTTAAAACTTGTGTAGAAAAATCTCCTTCAAGTAAAATTCCAAGCTATTTGGGTTGGACTAATGGAATTTTCAACACTTGGATAACAAAACTTTTGTGTTCATTTGTGGTTTGTGAATAAATATTTTTTATTTACATTAGTTATTGTTTTAAATTTTTTCCACACATCAACTATAAAATTTTCATTTTGTTGTGATCTAGTTGCCTTTTTTTTGTTTACGGAATGAAGGGAGAGCGAAAAGCTCGAAGTTTTGATTTACGAAAATTGTGTACATCTAAAACGGAAATGCACAATGCACAAATGTAGAGAGAGATAATTCCAAAGATTGTCTGTAATTTTTAGGGATTGTAAGCACTTTTTCGTTTTTATATTTTAGATTTTGCAAACGTTGAGAAAAGGGGGAGGGGGGGGGGGGGGGGATTTTTAATTGAGTGTTGACTCCATAACCAAAAGTCATTTCTTACAAAAATATAGCCCGTTATGCATGATAAATCACTTTACAATCATCTCTGATTATTATGTCCACTTTTTGCAAACGGGCAAAATAATGGCATGTTTGACTCGCGAAAATATCCCACCGCAGGTTCACTTGAGAATTTAATGAACGTTTGTTATTCTCTTTAAAAGCTTTGCGTCCGTAGCTCATTTGCATCTTTAACATGTTTCAAACATGCATATCCATTTTTAAAACATGTGTAGAAGAAACCTCTTTCTTGTAAAATTCCAAGCGATTAGGGTTAAACTAGTGGAATTTCCCAAACTTGGATAACAAAAATTTTGTGTTCATTTGTGTTGTGTGAATAAATTTTTTTATTTAAATTTGTTATTGTTTTAATTTTTTTTCATACATCAACTATAAAATTTTTATTTTGTTGTCAGTTTTTTGCATTTTTTGTTTTCGGAATCAAGGGAGAGCGAAAACTCAAAGTTTTGATTTAATAAAAAAGTGTACATCTAAAATGGAAAAGTACAATGCAGAAATGTAGAGAGAGATAATTCCGAAGAGTGTCTGTAATTTTTAGGGATTGTAAGTTCTTTTTAGTTTTTATATCTCAGGTTTTGCAATCGTCGGGAAAAATGGGTGGCGGAGGATTTTTAACTGAGTGTTGAATTGCAATCTATAAGTAATTTCTTACAAGAATATACCCCGTTACGCATGATAAATCACTTTACAATCATCTATGATTGTTAGGTCAAATTTTTGAAAATGGGCAAAATAATGACTTGTTAGATTCGGGTAAATATCCCACGGCACGTTCATTTGAGAATTTAATGAGCGTTTATTCTCTTTAAAAGCTTTGGATCCTTAGGTCATTAGAATCTTTAACATGTTTCAAGCATGCATATCCATTTTTAAAACATGTGTAGAAAAACTCTCCTTCATGTAAAATTCCAAGCTATTAGGTTTGGACTAATGGAATTTCCCAAACCTGGATAACAAAACTTTTGTGTTCATTTGTGGTGTGTGAATAAATATTTTTTATTTACATTAGTTATTGTTTTAAAATTTTTCCACACATCAACTATAAATTTTTTATTTTGTTGTGATCTATGTGCCTTTTTTTGTTTACGGAATGAAGGGAGAACGAAAAACTCGAAGTTTTGATTTAAGAAAAATGTGTACATCTAAAATGGAAATGCACAATGCACAAATGTAGAGAGAGATAATTCCAAAGAGTGTCTGTAATTTTAAGGAATTTTAAGCTCTTTTTTGTTTTTATATCTCAGGTTTTGCAAACGTCGGGAAAAGGGGGAGGCAGGGGATTTTTAACTGACTGTTGACTCCCAATCCAAATGTCAATGCTTACAAAAATATAGCCCGTTACGCATGTTAAATCACTTTACAATCATCTATGATTATTATGCCAGATTTTTGCAAATGGGCAAAATAATGGCATGTTTGACTCAGGTAAATATCCCACCGCAAATTTACTTGAGAATTTAATGAGGGTCTCTTTAAAAGTTTTGCATCCATAGCTCATTTGCATCTTTAACATGTTTCAAACATGCATATCCATTTTTAAAACATGTGTAGAAGAAATCTCTTTCTTGTAAAATTCCAAGCTTTCTTTTAAATTGGTTAAACTAGTGGAATTTCCAAAACACGGATAACAAAACTTTTGTGTTCCTTTGTGTTGTCTGAATAAATATCTTTATTTACATTTTTTATTTTTTTAAATTTTTTCCATACATAAAATATAAAATTTTGATTTGTTGTGAGTCTTTGCCTTTTTTGTTTTTGGGATGTAGGGAGAGAGAAAACTTAAAGTTTGGATTTAAGAAAAAAGTGTACATATAAAATGGAAAAGCACAATGCAAAAATGTAGAGAGAGATGATTCTGAAGAGTGTCTGTAATTTTTAGGGATTGTAAGTTCTTTTTAGTTTTTATCTCAGGTTTTGCAATCGTCAGGAAAAATGGGTGGCATAGGATTTTTAACTAAGTGTTAAATTGCAATCCATAAGTCATTTCGTACAAAGATATAGCCCGTTACGCATGACAAATCACTTCACAATCATCTATGATTGTTAGGTCAACTTTTTGAAAATGGGCAAAATAATGGCTTGTTTGACTCGGGCAAATATCCCACCGCACGTTCACTTGAGAATTTAATGAGCATTTGTTATTCTCTTTAAAAGGTTTGGATCCATAGGTAATTAGAATCTTTAACATGTTTCTAGCATGCATATCCATTTTTAAAACATGTGTAGAAAAAATCTCTTTCATGTAAAATTCCAAGATATTAGTGTTGGACTAGTGGAATTTCCCAAACATGGATAACAAAACTTTTGTGTTCATTTGTGGTGTGTGAATAAATTTTCTTTATTTAATTTTTTTATTGTTTTAAAGTTTTTGCATACATCAATTATAAAATTATAATTTTGTTGTCATCTATTTGCGTTTTTTTTGTTTACAGGATGAAGGCAGAGCGAAAAACTCGAAGTTTTGATTTAAAAAAAATGTATACATGTAAAACGGAAATGCACAATGCACAAAAGTAGAGAGAGATAATTCCAAAGAGTGTCTGTAATTTTTAGGGATTGTAAGCACTTTTTCATTTTTATATCTCAGGTTTTGCAATCGTCTGGAAAAAGGGGAGGCGGGGGATTTTTAACTGAGTGTTGACTCCCATTCCAAAAGTCATTTCTTACAAAAATATAGCCCATTATGCATGATAAATCACTTTACAATCACCTATGATTATTATGTCAGTTTTTCGCAAATGGGCAAAATAATGGCAAGTTTGACTCAGGTAAATATCCCACCGCAAGTTCACTTGAGAATTCATTGAGCGTTTGTTATTCTCTTTAAAAGCTTTGTATCAATAGCTCATTTGCATCTTTAACATGTTTCAAATATGCATATCCATTTTTAAAACATGTGTAGAAGAAATCTCTTTCTTGTAAAATTCCAAGCTATTAGGGTTAAACTAGTGGAATTTCCCAAACTTGGATAACAAAACTTTTGTGTTCATTTTTTTTGTGTGAATAAATTTTATTTATTTACATTTGTTATTGTTTTAAATTTTTTCCATACATCAACTATAAATTTTTTATTTTGTTGTGAGCTTTTTGCCTTTTTTTGTTTTCGGGATGAAGGGAGAGCGAAAACTCAAAGTTTTGATTTAAGAAAAAAGTGTACATCTAAAATAGAAAAGCATTATGCACAAATGTAGAGAGTGATAATTCCGAAAAGTGTCTTTAATTTTTAGGGATTGTAAGCTCTTTTTAGTTTTTATATCTCAAGTTTTCCAATCGTCGGGAAAAATGGGAGGCGGAGGATTTTTAACTAAGTTTTGAATTGCAATCCATAAGTCATTTCTTACAAAAATATAGTCCGTTACGCATGATAAATCACGTTACAATCATCTATGATTGTTAGGTCTAATTTTTGAAAATGGGCAAAATAGTGACTTGTTAGACTCGGGTAAATATCCCACCACACGTTCACTTCAGAATTTATTGAGCATTTATTATTCTCTTTAAAAGCTTTGGATCCATAGTTCATTTGAATCTTTAACATGTTTCAACCACGCATATCCATTTTTTAAACATGTGTAGAAAAAATCTCCTTCATGTAAAATTCCAAGTTGTTAGGGTTGGACTAATGGAATTTCCCAAACTTGGATAACAAAAATTTTGGGTTCATTTGTGGTGTGTGAATAAATATTTTTTATTTACATTAGTTATTGTTTTAAATTTTTTCCACATATCAACTATAAAATTTTTATTTTATTGTGATCTATTTGCCTTTTTTTGTTGACGGGATGAAGGGAGAGCGGAAACTCAAAGTTCTGATTTACAAAAAAAGTGTACATCTATAATGAAAATTCACAATGCACAAATGTAGAGAGAGATAATTCCAAGGAGTGTCTGTAATTTTTAGGGACCATAAGCATTTTTTCGTTTTTATATCTAATGTTTTGCAATCGTCGGGAAAAAGGGGGAGGCAGGCGATTTTTAACTGAGTGTTGACTTCCAATCCGTAAGTCATTTCTTACAAAAATATAGCCCGTTACGCATGACAAATCCCTTTAAAATCATCTATGATTGTTAGGTCAACTTTTTGAAAATGGACAAAATAATGGCTTGTTTGCTTCGGGCAAATATACCACAACACGTTCAATTGAGAATTTAATGACGGTTTTTTATTCTCCTTAAAAGCTTTGGATCCATAGGTCATTTGAATCTTTAACATGTTTCTGGCTTGCATATCCATTTTTAAAACATGTGTAGAAAAAATCTCCTTCATGTAAAATTCCAAGATATTAGTTTTGGACTAGTGGAATTTCCCAAACTTGGATAAAAAACTTTTGTGTTCATTTTTGGAGTGTGAAAATTTTGTTTATTTACTTTTTTTATTGTTTTAAATTTTTTCCATACATCAACTATAAAATTTTCATTTTGTTGTGATCTATTTGCCTTTTTTTTGTTTACAGAATGAAGGGAGAGCGAATAACTCGAAGTTTTGATTTACGAAAAATGTGTACATCTAAAACGGAAATGCACAATGCACAAATGTAGAGAGAGATAATTCCAAAGAGTGTCTGTAATTTCTAGGGATTGTAAGCACTTTTTCGTTTTTATATCTCAGATTTTGCAAACGTCGGGAAAAGGGGTAGGCGAGGCATTTTTAACTGAGTGTTGACTCCCAAACCAAAAGTCATTTCTTACAAAAATATAGCCCGTTATGCATGATAAGTCACTTAACAATCATCTATGATTATTATGTTAGCTTTTTGCAAACGGGAAAAATAATGGCAAGTTTGACTCGCGTAAATATCCCACCGCAGGTTCTCTTGAGAATTTAATGAAAGTTTTTTATTCTCTTTAAAAGCTTTGCGTCCATAGCTCATTTGCATCTTTAACATGTTTCTAACATGCATATCCATTTTTAAACATGTGTAGAAGAAATCTCTTTCTTGTAAAATTCTAAGCTCTTAGGGTTAAACTAGAGGAATTTCCCTAACTTGGATAACAAATATTTTGTGTTCATTTGTGCTGTGTGAATAAATTTTCTTTATTTAAATTTTTTATTGTTTTAATTTTTTTTGATACATCAACTATAAAATTTTTATTTTGTTGTGAGTTTTTTGCATGTTTTTGTTTTCGGGATCAAGGAAGAGAGAAAACTCAAAGTTTTGATTTAAGAAAAAAGTGTACATCTAAAATAGAAAAGTACAATGCAGAAATGTAGAGAGAGATAATTCCAAAGGGTGTTTGTAATTTTTAGGGATTGTAAGCTCTTTTTAGTTTTTATATCTCAGGTTTTGCAATCATTTGAAAAAATGGGTGACGAAGGATTTTTAACTGAGTGTTGAATTGCAATCCATAAGTCATTTCTTACAAGAATATAGCCCGTCACACATGATAAATCACTTTACAATCATCTATGATTGTTAGAACAAATTTTTGAAAATGGGCAAAATAATGACTTGTTAGACTCGGGTAAATATCCCACCGCACGTTCACTTGAGAAATTAATGAACGTTTATTCTCTTTAAAAGCTTTGGATCCATAGATCCTTTGAATCTTTAACATGTTTCAAGCATGCATATCCATTTTTAAAACATGTGTAGAAAAAATCTCCTTCAAGTAAAATTCCAAGCTGTTAGGGTTGGACTAATGGAATTTCCCAAACTTGGACAACAAAACTTTTGTGTTCTTTTGTGGTGTGTGTATAAATATTTTTTAATTATATTAGTTATTGTTTTAAATTTTTTCCACACATCAACCATAAAATTTTTATTTAGTTGTGATCGATTTGCCTTTTTTGTTTGCGGGATGAAGGGAGAGCGAAAACTCAAAGTTCTGAAGTACAAAAAAAGTGTACATCTAAAATGGAAATGCACAACGCACAAATGTAGAGAGAGATAATTCCAAAGAGTGTCTATAATTTTTAGGGACCGTAAGCACTTTTTCAGTTATATGTCTAATGTTTTGCAATCGTTGGGAAAAGGGGGAGGTGGGCGATTTTTAACTGAGTGTTGACTTCCAATCCATAAGTCATTTCTTACAAAAATATAGCCCATTACGCATGACAAATCACTTTACAATCATCTCTGATTGTTAGGTCAACTTTTTGAAAATAGGCAAAATAATGGCTTGTTTGACTCGGTCAAATATCCCACTGCAAGTTCACTTGAGAATTTAATGAGCATTTGTTATTTTCTTTGAAAGATTTGCATTCATAGCTCATTTACATCTTTAACATGTTTCAAACATGCATATCCATTTTTAAAACATGTGTAGAAGAAATCTCTTTCTTGTAAAATTCCAAGCTATTAGGGTTAAACTAGTGGAGTTTCCCAAACTTGGATAACAAAACTTTTGTGTTTATTTGTGGAGTGCGAATAAATTTTCTTTATTTACTTTTTTAATTGTTTTAAATTTTTTCCGTACATCAACTATAAAAGTTTCATTTTGTCGTGATCTATTTGCCTTTTTTTGTTTACGGGATGAAGGGAGAGTGAAAAACTCAAAGTTTTGATTTAAGAAAAATGTGTACATCTAAAACGGAAATGCACAATGCAAAAATGTAGAGAGAGATAATTCCAAAGAGTGTCTGTAATTTTTAGGGATTGTAAGCACTTTTTCATTTTTATATCTCAGGTTTTGCAATCGTCGGGAAAAAGGGGAGGCGGGGGATTTTTAACTGAGTGTTAACTCCCAATCCAAAAGTCATCTCTTACAAAAGTATAGCCCGTTATGCATGATAAATCACTTTACAATCATCTATGATTATTATGTCAGCTTTTTACAAATGGGCAAAATAATTGCATGTTTGACTCGAGTAAATATCCCACCGCAAGTTCACTTGAGAATTTAATGAGCGTTTGTTATTATCTTCAAAAGCTTTGCATCCATAACTCATTTGCATCCTTAACATGTTTCGAACATACATATCCATTTTTAAAACATGCGTAGAGGAAATCTCTTTCTCGTAAAATTCCAAGCTATTAGGGAATGTAAGCAATTTTTTGTTTTATATCTAAGGTTTTGCAATCGTCCAGAAGAGGGCTATAACATCCATAAGAGGGCTATTAGTGATTGTTTTAAATTTTTCCACACATCGACTATAAAATTTTTATTTTGTTGTGATCTATTTGCCTTTTCAGTTTACGGGATGAAGGGAGAGCGAAAACTCAAAGATCGGATCTAGAAAAAAAGTGTACATCTAAAATGCAAATGCACAATGCAAAAATGTGGAGAGAGATAATTCTAAAGAGTATCTGTATTTTTTTGGGACCATAAGCAGTTTTTCGTTTTTATATCTAATGTTTTGCAATCGTCGGGAAAAGGGGGAGGTGGGCAATTTTTAACCGAGTGTTGACTTCCAATCCATAAGTCATTTCTTACAAAGATATAGCCCGTTACACATGACAAATCACTTTACAACCATCTATGATTGTTAGGTCAACTTTTTGAAAATGGGCAAAATAGTGGCTTGTTTGACTCGGGCAAATATCCCACCGCACGTTCACTTGAGAATTTAATGAGCATTTGTTATTCTCTTTAAAAGGTTTGGATCCATAGGTCATTTGAATCTTTAACATGTTTCTAGCATGCATATCCATTTTTAAAACATGTGTAGAAAAAATCTCTTTCATGTAAAATTCCAAGATATTAGTGTTGGACTAGTGGAATTTCCCAAACATGGATAACAAAACTTTTGAGTTCATTTATGGTGTGTGAATAAATTTTCATTATTTATATTTTTTTATTGTTTTAAAATTTTCAAGTACATCAATTATAAAATTATCATTTTGTTGTCATCTATTTGCCTTTTTTTTGTTTACGGGATGAAGGGAGAGCGAAAAACTCGAACTTTTGATTGAAGAAAAATGAGTGTATGTAAAATGGAAATGCACAATTCACAAATGTAGAGAGAGATAATTCCAAAGAGTGTCTGTAATTTTTAGGGATTGTAAGCACTTTTCGTTTTTATATCTCAGGTTTTGCGATCGTCGGGAAAAGGGGGAGACAGGGGATTTTTCACTGAGTGTTGACTCCCAATCCAAAAGTCATTTCTTACAAAAATATAGCCTGTTACGCATGATAAATCACTTTACAATCATCTATGATTATTATGTCAGCTTTTTGCAAATGGGCAAAATAATGACATGTTTGACTTGGATAAATATCCCTCGGCAAGTTCACTTGCAAATTCATTGAGCGTTAGTTATTCTCTTTAAAAGCTTTGCATCGATAGCTCATTTGCATCTTTAACATGTTTCAAACATGCATATCCATTTTTAAAACATGTGTAGAAGAAATCTCTTTCTTCTAAAATTCCAATCTATTAGGGTTAAACTAGTGGAATTTCCCAAACTCGGATAACAAAACTTTTGTGTTCATTTGTGTTGTGTGAATAAATTTTCTTTATTTACATTTGTTATTGTTTTAAATTTTTTCGATACATCGACTATAAATTTTTTATTTTGTGTTGAGCTTTTTGCCTTTTTTATTTTCGGGATGAAGGGATGAAAAATGGGTAGCGGAGGATTTTTAACTGAGTGTTGAATTGCAATCCATAAGTCATTTCTTACAAAAACATAGCCCATTACGCATGATAAATCACTTTACAATCATCTATGATTGTTAGGTCTAATTTTTGAAAATGGGCAAAATAATGACTTGTTAGACTCGGGTAAATATCTCACCGCACGTTCACTTGAGAATTTAATGAGCGTTTGTTATTCTCTTTAAAAGCTTTGGATCCATAGGTCATTAGAATCTTTAACATGTTTCTAGCATGCATATCCATTTTTAAAACATGTGTAGAAAAAATCTCCTTCATGTAAAATTCCAAGCTATAAGTATTGGACTAGTGGAATTTCCCAAACATGGATAACAAAACTTTTGTGTTCATTTGTGGCGTGTGAACAAATTTTATTTATTTAATTTTTTTATTGTTTTAAAGTTTTTGCGTACATCAATTATAAAATTATCATTTTGTTGTCATCTATTTGCCTTTTTTTTTTGTTTACAGGATGAAGGGAGAGCGAAAAACTCGTAGTTTTGATTTAAGAAAAATGTATCGATCTAAAACGGAAATGCACAATGCACAAATGTAGAGAGAGATAATTACAACGAGTGTCTGTAATTTTTAGGGATTGTAAGCACTTTTTTGTTTTTATATTTCAGGTTTTGCAATCGTCGGGAAAAGGGAGATGTGTGGGATTTTTAGCTGAGTGTTGACTCTCAATCAAAAAGTCAATTCTTACAAAAATATAGCCCGTTACGTATGATAAATCACTTTACAATAATCTATGATTATTATGTCAGCTTTTTACAAATGGGCAACATAATGGCATGTTTGACTTGGGAAAATATCCCACCTCAAGTTCACTTGAGAATTCATTGAACGTTTGTTATTCTCTTTAAAAGCTTTGCATCCATAGCTCATTTGAATCTTTAACATGTTTCCAACATGCATATCCATTTTTAAAACATGTGTAGAAGAAATCTCTTTCTTGTAAAATTCCAACCTATTAGGGTTAAACTAGTAGAATTTCCCAAACTTGGATAACAAAACTTTTGTGTTCATTTGTGTTGTGTGAATAAATTTTATTTATTTATATTTTTTATTGTTTTAAATTTTTTCCATACATCAACTATAAATTTTTTATTTTTTTTGTGAGCTTTTTGCCTTTTTTATTTTCGGGATGAAGGGAGAGCGAAAACTCAAAGTTTTGATTTAAGAAAAAAGTGTACATCTAAAATGGAAAAGCACAATGCACGAATGTAGAGAGTGATAATTCCGAAGAGTGTCTGTAATTTTTAGGGATTGTAAACTCTTTTTAGTTTTTATATCTCAGGCTTTGTAATCGTCCGAAAAATGGGTAGCGGAGGATTTTTAACTGAGTGTTGAATTCCAACCCATAAGTGTATAGCCTGTTACGCATGATAAATCACTTTACAATCATCTATGATTGTTAGGTCTAATTTTTGAAAATGGGCAAAATAATGACTTGTTAGACTCGGGTAAATATCCCACCGCACGTTCACTAGAGAATTTAATAAGCGTTTGTTACTCTCTTTAAAAGCTTTGGATCCAAAGGTCATTTGAATCTTTAACATGTTTCAAGCATGCATATCCATTTTTAAAACAAGTGTAGAAAAAATCTCCTTCAGGTAAAATTCCAAGCTATTAGGGTTGGACTAATTGAATTTCCCAAACTTGGAAAACAAACTTTTGTATTCATTTGTGTAGTATGAATAAATATTTTTTATTTACATGAGTTATTGTTTTAAATTTTTCCACACATCAACTATAAAACTTTTATTTTGTTGTGATCTATTTGCCTTTTTATGTTTACGGGACGAAGGGAGAGCGAAAACTCAAAGTTCTGATTTAAGAAAAAAGTGTACATCTATAATGGAAATACATAACGCACAAATCTAGAGAGTGATAATTCCAAAGAGTGTCTGTAATTTTTAGGGATTGCAATCACTTTTTCGTTTTTATATCTATGGTTTGGCAATCGTCGGGAAAAGGGGGAGGCAGGCGATTTTTAACTGAGTGTTGACTTCCAATCCATAAGTCATTTATTACAAAAATATAGCCCGTTACGCATGATAAATCACTTTACAATCATCTATGATTATTATGTCAGCTTTTTGCAAATGGGAAAAATAATGGCATGTTTGACTCGGGTAAATATCCCACCGCAAGTTCACTTGAGAATTCATTGAGCGTTTGTTGTTCTCTTTAAAAGCTTTGCATCCATAGCTCATTTGCATCTTTAACATGTTTCAAACATGCATATCCATTTTTAAAACATGTGTAGAAGAAATCTCTTTCTTGTAAAATTCCAATCTATTAGGGTTAAACTAGTGGAATTTCCCAAACCTGGATAACAAAACTTTTCTGTTCATTTGTGTTGTGTGGATAAATTTTCTTTATTTACATTTGTTATTGTTTTAAATTTTTTCCATACATCAACTATAAATTTTTTATTTTGTTGTGTGCTTTTAACCTTTTTTGTTTTCAGGATGAAGGGAGAGCGCAAACTCAAAGTTTTTTATTTAAGAAAAATGTGTACATCTAAAATGGAAAAGCACAATGCACAAATGTAGACAGAGATAATTCTGAAGAGTGTTTGTAATTTTTAGGGATTGTAAGCTCTTTTTAGTTTTTATATTTCCATTTTTGCAATCGTCGGAAAAAATGGGTGGTGGAGGATTTTTAACTGAGTGTTGAATTGCAATCCATAAGTCATTTCTTACAGAATATAGCCTGTTATGCATGATAAATCACTTTACAATCATCTATGATTTTTAGGTCAAATTTTAGAAAATGGGTAAAATAATGACTTGTTAGACTCGGGTAAATATCCTCCGCAGGTTCACTTGAGAATTTTTTGTGCGTTTGTTACTCTCTTTAAAAGCTTTGAATGCATAGGTCATTTGAATCTTTAACATGTTTCAAGCATGAATATCCATTTTTAAAACATGTGTAGAAAAAATCTCCTTGATGTAAAATTCCAAGCTATTAGGGTTAGACTAATGGAATTTCCCAAACTTGGATAACAAAACTTATGTGTTCATTTGTGGTGTGTGAATAAATTTTTTTTATTTACATTAGTTATTGTTTTAAATTTTTTCCACACATCTACTATAAAATTTTTATTTTGTTGTGATCTATTTGTTTTTTCTGTTTACGGGATGAAGGGAGAGCGAAAACTCATAGTTCTGACTTACGAAAAAAGTGTAAATCTAAAATAGAAATGCACAATGCACAAATGTAGAGAGAGATAATTCCAATGAGTATCTGTAATTTTTAGGGACCGTAAGCACTTTTTTCGTTTTTACATCTAATGTTTTGCAGTCGTCAGAAAAAGGGGGATGCGGGCGATTTTTAACTGAGGACTTCCAATCCATAAGTCATTTCTTACAAAAATATAGCCCGTTATGCATGGCAAATCTTTTTACAATCATCTATGATTGTTAGGTGAACTTTTTGAAAATGGGCAAAATAATGGCTTGTTTGACTCGGGCAAATATCCCACCGCGAGTTCACTTGAGAATTTAATGAGGGTTTGTTATTCTCTTTAAAAGCTTTGGATCCATAGGTCATTTGAATCTTTAACATGTTTCTACCATGCATATCCATTTTTAAAACATGTGTAGAAACAATCTCCTTCATGTAAAATTCCAAGATATTAGTGTTGCACTAGTGGAATTTTCCAAACTTGGATAACAGAACTTTTGTGTTCTTTTGTGGTGTGTGAATAAATTTTCTTTATTTACTGTTTTTATTGTTTTAAATTTTTCCCGTACATCAACTATAAAATTTTCATTTTGTTGTGATATAGTTGCCTTTTTTTGTTCACGGGATGAAGGGAGAGCGAAAAACTCGAAGTTTTGATTTAAGAAAAATGTGTACATCTAAAACGGAAATGCACAATGCAAAAATGTAGACAGGGATAATTCCAAAGAGTGTATTTAATTTTTAGGGATTGTAAGCAATTTTTTGTTTTTATATCTCAGGTTTTGCAATTGTTGGGAAAAGGGGGAGGCGAGGGATTTTTAACTAAGTGTTGACTCCCAATCCAAAAGTCATTTCTAACAAAAATATAGCCCGTTATGCGTGGTAAATCACTTTACAATCATCTATGATTATTATGTTAGCTTTTTACAAATGGGCAAAATAATTGCATGTTTGACTTTGGTAAATATCCCACCGCAAGTTCACTTGAGAATTTAATGAGCATTTGTTATTTTCTTTGAAAGCTTTGCATTCATAGCTCATTTACATCTTTAACATGTTTCAAACATGCATATCCATTTTTAAAACATGTGTAGAAGAAATCTCTTTCTTGTAAAATTCCAAGCTATTAGGGTTAAACTAGTGGAATTTTCCAAACTTGTATAACAAAACTTTTGTGTTCATTTGTGATGTGTGAATAAATTTTCTTTATTTACATTTGTTATTGTTTTAAATTTTTTCCATACATCAACTATAAATTTTTTATTTTGTGGTGAGCTTTTTGCCTTTTTTGTTTTCGGGATGAAGGAAGAGCGAAAACTCAATGTTTTGATTTAAGAAAAAAGTGAACATCTAAAATGGAAAAGCACAATGAAAAAATGTAGAGAGTGATAATTCCGAAGAGTGTCTGCAATTTTTAGGGATTGTAAGATCTTTTTTGTTTTTACATCTCAGGTTTTGCAATCGTCGAAAAAAATGGGTGGCGGAGGATTTTTAACTGAGTGTTGCATTGCAATCCATAAGTCATTTCTTACAAAAATATAGCCCATTACACATGATAAATCACTTTACAATAATCAATGATTGTTAGGTCAAATTTTTGAAAATGGGCAAAATAATAACTTGTTAGACTCGGGTAAATATTCCACCGCACGTTCACTTGAGAATTTAATGAGCGTTTGTTATTTTCTTTAAAATCTTTGGATCCATAAGTCATTTCAATCTTTAATATGTTTCAAGCATGCATATCCATTTTTAAAACATGTGTAGAAAAAATCTCCATGATGTAAAATTCCAACCTATTAGGGTTGGACTAATGGAATTTCCCAAACTTGGATAACAAAACTTATGTCTTCATTTGTGGTGTGTGAATAAATATTTTTTATTTACATTAGTTATTGTTTTAAATTTTTTCCACACATCAACTATAAAATTTTTATTTAGTTGTGATCTATTTGCCTTTTCTGTTCACGGGATGAAGGGAGAGCGGAAACTCAAAGTTCTGATTTACGAAAAAAGTGTACATCTAAAATGGAAATGCACAATGCACAAATGTAGAGAGAGATAATTCCAAAGAGTGTCTGTAATTTTTAGGGACCTTAAGCACTTTTTCATTTTTATATCTAATGTTTTGGAATCGTCGGGAAAAGGGGGAGGCGGGCGATTTTTATCTGAGCGTTGACTTCCAATCCATAATCATTTCTTACAAAAATATAGCCCGTTAAGGACGAAAAATCACTTTACAATCATCTAAGATGGTTAGGTCAACTTTTTGAAAATGGGCAAAATAATGGCTTGTTTGATTCGGGCAAATATCCCACCGCACATTCACTTGAGAATTTAATGAGGGTTTGTTATTCTCCTTAAAAGCTTTGGATCCATAGGTCATTTGAATCTTTAACATGTTTCTAGCATGCATATCCATTTTTAAAAGATGTGTAGAAAAAATCTCCTTCATTTAAAATTCCAAGATATTAGTTTTGGACTAGTGGAATTTCCCAAACTTGGATAACAACACTTTTGTGTTCATTTGTGGTGTGTGAATAAATTTTCTTTATTTACTTTTTTTATTGTTTTAAATTTTTTCCGTACATCAACTATAAAATTTTCATTTTGTTGTTACCTATTAGCCTTTTTTTGTATACGGGATGATGGGTGAGCTAAACACTCAAAGTTTTGATTTAAGAAAAAAGTGTACATCTATAATGGAAATGCACAATGCACAAATGTAGAGAGAGATAATTCCAAATAGTGTCTGTAATTTTTAGGGATTGTAAGCACTTTTTCGTTTTTATATCTCAGGTTTTGCAATCGTCAGGAAAAGGGGGAGGCGGGGGATTTTTTACTGAGTGTTGACTCCCAATCCAAAAGTCATTTCTTCCAAAAATATAGCCCGTTAGGCATGATAAATCACTTTACAATCATCTGAGATTATTAACTCAGCTTTTTGCAAATGGGCAAAATAATGGTTTGTTTGACTTGGGTAAATATCCCACCGCAAGTTCACTTGAGAATTCAATGAGCGTTTGTTATTCTCTTTAAAAGCTTTGCATCCATAGCTCATTTGCATCTTTAACATCTTTTAAACATGCATATCCATTTTTAAAACATGTGTAGAAGAAATCTCTTTCTTGTAAAATTCCAAGCTATTAGGGTTAAACTAGTGGAATTTCCCAAACTTTGTTAACAAAACTT